>NC_090279.1:199362709-199962709 GCF_040414725.1 Anabrus simplex
TCTGCTGATACTGATAAGAATCTAGTTTGTATAGCCATAGCTTTAGTGCAGGATAGTGATATAAGTGCTCCCACGTCAAGAGAACATCGTCCTCCTGATACTGATAGAGTCTCTTTCGTATAGCCATAGCTTTAGTCCAGGATAGTGATATAAGTGCTCCCACGTCAAGAGAATATCGTCCTCCTGATACTGACAGAGTCTATTTTTTATAGCCATAGCTTTAGTGCAGGATAGTGATATAAGTGCTCCCACGTCAAGAGAACATCGTCCTCCTGATACTGATAGTCTATTTTGCATAGCCATAGCTTTAGTGCAGGATAGTGATCTAAATGCCCGCACATCAAGAGAACACCATTCTCCTGATACTGATAGTCTAGTTTGTATAGCAATAGGTTTAGTGCAGGATAGTGATATAAGTGCTCCCACGTCAAGAGAACATCGTCCTCCTGATACTGATAGAGTCTATTTTGTATAGCCATAGCTTTAGTGCAGGATAGTGATATAAGTGCTCCCACGTCAAGAGAACATCGTCCTCCTGATACTGATAAGAAACTAGTTTGTATAGCCAAGCCTTAGTGCAGGATAGTGATATAACTGCTCCCACGTGAAGAGAACGTCGTCCTCCTGATACTGATAGAGTCTCTTTTGTATAGCAATAGCTTTAGTGCAGGATAGTGATATAAGTGCTCCCACGTCAAGAGAACATCGTCCTCCTGATACTGACAGAGTCTATTTTTTATAGCCATAGCTTTGGTGCAGGATAGTGATATAAGTGCTCCCACGTCAAGAGAACATCGTCCTCCTGATACTGATAGAGTCTATTTTGTATAGCCATATCTTTAGTGCAGGATAGTGATATAAGTGCTCCCACGTCAAGAGAACATCGTTCTCCTGATACTGATAAAAATCTAGTTTGTATAGCCATAGCTTTAGTGCAGGATAGTGATATAAGTGCTCCCACGTCAAGAGAACATCGTTCTCCTGATACTGATAAGAATCTAGTTTGTATAGCCAAGCCTTAGTGCAGGATAGTTATATAACTGCTCCCACGTCAAGAGAACATCGTCCTCCTGATACTGACAGAGTCTAGTTTGTATAGCCATAGCTTTAGTGCAGGATAGTGATCTAAATGCCCGCACATCAAGAGAACACCATTCTCCTGATACTGATAGTCTAGTTTGTATAGCAATAGGTTTAGTGCAGGATAGTGATATAAGTGCTCCCACGTCAAGAGAACATCGTCCTCCTGATACTGATAGAGTCTATTTTGTATAGCCATAGCTTTAGTGCAGGATAGTGATATAAGTGCTCCCACGTCAAGAGAACATCGTCCTCCTGATACTGATAAGAAACTAGTTTGTATAGCCAAGCCTTAGTGCAGGATAGTGATATAACTGCTCCCACGTGAAGAGAAAGTCGTCCTGATACTGATAGAGTCTCTTTTGTATAGCCATAGCTTTAGTGCAGGATAGTGATATAAGTGCTCCCACGTCAAGAGAACATCGTCCTCCTGATACTGACAGAGTCTATTTTTTATAGCCATAGCTTTGGTGCAGGATAGTGATATAAGTGCTCCCACGTCAAGAGAACATCGTCCTCCTGATACTGATAGTCTATTTTGTATAGCCATAGCTTTAGTGCAGGATAGTGATCTAAATGCCCCCACATCAAGAGAACACCATTCTCCTGATACTGATAGAGTCTAGTTTGTATAGCAATAGGTTTAATGCAGGATAGTGATATAAGTGCTCCCACGTCAAGAGAACATCGTTCTCCTGATACTCATACGAATCTAGTTTGTATAGCCATAGCTTTAGTGCAGGATAGTGATATAAGTGCTCCCACGTCAAGAGAACATCGTCCTCCTGATACTGACAGAGTCTATTTTGTATAGCCATATCTTTAGTGCAGGATAGTGATATAAGTGCTCCCATGTCAAGAGAATATCGTTCTCCTGATACTGATAAGAATCTAGTTTGTATAGCCATAGCTTTAGTGCAGGATAGTGATATAAGTGCTCCCACGTCAAGAGAACATCGTTCTCCTGATACTGATAAGAATCATGTTTGTATAGCCAAGCCTTAGTGCAGGATAGTTATATAACTGCTCCCACGTCAAGAGAACATCGTCCTCCTGATACTGACAGAGTCTAGTTTGTATAGCCATAACTTTAGTGCAGGATAGTGATATAAGTGCTCCCACGTCAAGAGAACATCGTCCTCCTGATACTGACAGAGTCTAGTTTTGTATAGGCATAGCTTTAGTGCAGGATAGTGATATAAGAGCTCCCACGTCAAGAGAACATCGTCCTCCTGATACTGATAGTCTATTTTGTATAGCCATAGCTTTAGTGCAGGATAGTGATCTAAAAGCTCCCACATAAAAAGAACGCAGTCCTCCTGATACTGATAAAGTTTAGTGTGTATTGCTAATTGCTTTTCAGTAGTATAGTGATATAACTGCTCCCACATCACGAGAATACCTTTCTCCTGATACTGATGGAGTCTAGTTTGTTTAGGTAATAGCTTTATTGTAGATTAGATATATAACTGCTCCAACATAAACAGAACATCATCCTTCTGATACTGACAGAGTCTAGTTTGTACAGGCATACTTTTAGTGCAGGATAGTGATATAAGTGCTCCTACATCACGAGAACATCGTTCTCCTGATACTGATAAGAATCTAGTATGTATAGCCATAGCTTTAGCGCAGGATAGTGATATAAGTGCTCCCACGTCAAGACAACATCGTGCTCCTGATACTGATAGTCTCTTTTGTATAGCCATAGCTTTAGTGCAGGATAGTGATATAAGTGCTCCCACGTCAAGAGAACATCGTCCTCCTGATACTGATAGTCTATTTTGTATAGCCATAGCTTTAGTGCAGGATAGTGATCTAAATGCTCCCACATCAAGAGAACGCAGTCCTCCTGATACTGATAAAGTTTAGTTTGTATTACTACTTGCTTTTGAGTAGTATAGTGATATAACTGCTCCCACATCACGAGAATACCTTTCTCCTGATACTGATGGAGTCTAGTTTGTTTAGGTAATAGCATTATTTTAGTATAGATATATAACTGCTCTTACATCAAGAGAACATCATCCTTCTGATACTGACAGAGTCTAGTTTGTACAGGCATACTTTTAGTGCAGGATAGTGATATAAGTGCTCACACATCACGAGAACATCGTCCTCCTGATACTGACAGAGTCTTGTTTGTATAGCCTTAGCTTTAGTGCAGGATAGTGATATAAGTGCTCCCACGTCAAGAGAACATCGTCCTTCTGATACTGATAGAGTCTATTTTGTACAGCCATAGCTTTAGTGCAGGATAGTGATATAAGTGCTCCCACGTCAAGAGAACATCGTTCTCCTGATACTGATAAGAATCTAGTTTGTATAGCCATAGCTTTAGTGCAGGATAGTGATATAAGTGCTCCCACGTCAAGAGAACATCGTTCTCCTGATACTGATAAGAATCTAGTTTGTATAGCCAAGCCTTAGTGCAGGATAGTTATATAACTGCTCCCACGTCAAGAGAACATCGTCCTCCTGATACTGATAAGATTCTAGTTTGTATAGCCACAGCTTTAGTGCAGGATAGTGATATAAGTGCTCCCACGTCAAGAGACCATCGTCCTCCTGATACTGATAGAGTCTAGGTTTTATAGCCATAGCTTTAGTGCAGGATAGTGATATAAGTGCTCTCACGTCAAGAGAACATCGTCCTCCTGATACTGATAACAATCTAGTTTGTATAGCCCTAACTTTAGTGCAGGATAGTGATATAAGTGCTCCCAAGTCAAGAGAACATCGTTCTCCTGATACTGATAAGAATCTAGTTTGTATAGCCAAGCCTTAGTGCTGGATAGTGATATAACTGCTCCCACGTCAAGAGAACATCGTCCTCCTGATACTGATAGAGTCTAGTTTGTATAGCCATGGCTTTAGTGCAGGATAGTGAATAAGTGCTCCCACGTCAAGAGAACATCGTTCTGCTGATACTGATAAGAATCTAGTTTGTATAGCCATAGCTTTAGTGCAGGATAGTGATATAAGTGCTCCCACGTCAAGAGAACATCGTCCTCCTGATACTGATAGAGTCTCTTTCGTATAGCCATAGCTTTAGTCCAGGATAGTGATATAAGTGCTCCCACGTCAAGAGAATATCGTCCTCCTGATACTGACAGAGTCTATTTTTTATAGCCATAGCTTTAGTGCAGGATAGTGATATAAGTGCTCCCACGTCAAGAGAACATCGTCCTCCTGATACTGATAGTCTATTTTGCATAGCCATAGCTTTAGTGCAGGATAGTGATCTAAATGCCCGCACATCAAGAGAACACCATTCTCCTGATACTGATAGTCTAGTTTGTATAGCAATAGGTTTAGTGCAGGATAGTGATATAAGTGCTCCCACGTCAAGAGAACATCGTCCTCCTGATACTGATAGAGTCTATTTTGTATAGCCATAGCTTTAGTGCAGGATAGTGATATAAGTGCTCCCACGTCAAGAGAACATCGTCCTCCTGATACTGATAAGAAACTAGTTTGTATAGCCAAGCCTTAGTGCAGGATAGTGATATAACTGCTCCCACGTGAAGAGAACGTCGTCCTCCTGATACTGATAGAGTCTCTTTTGTGTAGCAATAGCTTTAGTGCAGGATAGTGATATAAGTGCTCCCACGTCAAGAGAACATCGTCCTCCTGATACTGACAGAGTCTATTTTTTATAGCCATAGCTTTGGTGCAGGATAGTGATATAAGTGCTCCCACGTCAAGAGAACATCGTCCTCCTGATACTGATAGAGTCTATTTTGTATAGCCATATCTTTAGTGCAGGATAGTGATATAAGTGCTCCCACGTCAAGAGAACATCGTTCTCCTGATACTGATAAAAATCTAGTTTGTATAGCCATAGCTTTAGTGCAGGATAGTGATATAAGTGCTACCACGTCAAGAGAACATCGTTCTCCTGATACTGATAAGAATCTAGTTTGTATAGCCAAGCCTTAGTGCAGGATAGTTATATAACTGCTCCCACGTCAAGAGAACATCGTCCTCCTGATACTGACAGAGTCTTGTTTGTATAGCCATAGCTTTAGTGCAGGATAGTGATATAAGTGCTCCCACGTCAAGAGAACATCGTCCTCCTGATACTGATAATAATCTAGTTTGTATAGGCAAGCCTTAGTGCAGGATAGTGATATAAGTGCTCCCTCGTCAACAGAACATCGTCCTCCTGATACTGATAGAGTCTATTTTGTATAGCCATAGGTTTAGTGCAGGATAGTGATATAAGTGCTCCCACGTCAAGAGAACATCGTCCTCCTGATACTGATAGAGTATATTTTGTATAGCCATAGCTTTAGTGCATGATAGTGATATAAGTGCTCCCACGTAAAGAGAACATCGTCCTCCTGATACTGATAAGAATCTAGTTTGTATAGCCAAGCCTTAGTGCAGGATTGTGATATAACTGCTCCCACGTCAAGAGAACATCGTCCTCCTGATACTGATAAGAATCTAGTTTGTATAGCCATAGCTTTAGTGCAGGATAGTGATATAAGTGCTCCCACGTCAAGAGAACATCGTCCTCCTGATACTGACAGAGTCTAGTTTGTATAGCCATAGCTTTAGTGCAGGATAGTGATATAAATTCTCCCACGTCAAGAGAACATCGTTCTCCTGATACTGACAGATTCTAGGTTGTATAGCCATAGCTTTAGTGCAGGATGGTGATATAAGTGCTCCCACGTCAAGAGAACATCGTCCTCCTGATACTGACAGAGTCTAGTTTGTATAGCCATATCTTTAGTGCAGGATAGTGATATAAGTGCTCCCACGTCAAGAGGACATCGTTCTCTGGATACTGATAAGAATCTAGTTTGTATAGCCATAACTTTAGTGCAGGATAGTGATATAAGTGCTCCCACGTCAAGAGAACATTGTCCTTCTGATACTGACAGTCTAGTTTGTATAGCCGTAGCCTTAGTGCAGGATAGTGATATAAGTGCTCCCGCGACAAGAGAACATCGTCCTCCTGATACTCACAGAGTCTATTTTGTATAGCCATAGCTTTAGTGCAAGATAGTGATATAAGTGCTCCCACGTCAAGGGAACATCGTTCTCCTGATATTGATAAGAGTCTAGTTTGTATAGCCATAGCTTTAGTGCAGGATAGTGATATAAGTGCTCCCACGTCAAGAGAACATCGTCCTCCTGATACTGATAGAGTCTATTTTGTATAGCCATAGCTTTAGTGCAGGATAGTGATATAAGTGCTCCCACGTCAAGAGAACATCGTCCTCCTGATACTGATAAGAAACTAGTTTGTATAGCCAAGCCTTAGTGCAGGATAGTGATATAACTGCTCCCACGTGAAGAGAACGTCGTCCTCCTGATACTGATAGAGTCTCTTTTGTATAGCAATAGCTTTAGTGCAGGATAGTGATATAAGTGCTCCCACGTCAAGAGAACATCGTCCTCCTGATACTGACAGAGTCTATTTTTTATAGCCATAGCTTTGGTGCAGGATAGTGATATAAGTGCTCCCACGTCAAGAGAACATCGTCCTCCTGATACTGATAGTCTATTTTGTATAGCCATAGCTTTAGTGCAGGATAGTGATCTAAATCCCCCCACATCAAGAGAACACCATTCTCCTGATACTGATAGAGTCTAGTTTGTATAGCAATAGGTTTAGTGCAGGATAGTGATATAAGTGCTCCCACGTCAAGAGAACATCGTTCTCCTGATACTGATACGAATCTAGTTTGTATAGCCATAGCGTTAGTGCAGGATAGTGATATAAGTGCTCCCACGTCAAGAGAACATCGTCCTCCTGATACTGACAGAGTCTATTTTGTATAGCCATATCTTTAGTGCAGGATAGTGATATAAGTGCTCCCACGTCAAGAGAACATCGTTCTCCTGATACTGATAAGAATCTAGTTTGTATAGCCATAGCTTTAGTGCAGGATAGTGATATAAGTGCTCCCACGTCAAGAGAACATCGTTCTCCTGATACTGATAAGAATCTAGTTTGTATAGCCAAGCCTTAGTGCAGGATAGTTATATAACTGCTCCCACGTCAAGAGAACATCGTCCTCCTGATACTGACAGAGTCTAGTTTGTATAGCCATAACTTTAGTGCAGGATAGTGATATAAGTGCTCCCACGTCAAGAGAACATCGTCCTCCTGATACTGACAGAGTCTAGTTTTGTATAGCCATAGCTTTAGTGCAGGATAGTGATATAAGTGCTCCCACGTCAAGAGAACATCGTCCTCCTGATACTGATAGTCTATTTTGTATAGCCATAGCTTTAGTGCAGGATAGTGATCTAAAAGCTCCCACATAAAAAGAACGCAGTCCTCCTGATACTGATAAAGTTTAGTTTGTATTGCTACTTGCTTTTCAGTAGTATAGTGATATAACTGCTCCCACATCACGAGAATACCTTTCTCCTGATACTGATAGAGTCTAGTTTGTTTAGGTAATAGCTTTATTGTAGATTAGATATATAACTGCTCCAACATAAAGAGAACATCATCCTTCTGATACTGACAGAGTCTACTTTGTACAGGCATACTTTTAGTGCAGGATAGTAATATAAGTGCTCCCACGTCAAGAGAACATCGTCCTCCTGATACTGATAGTCTATTTTGTATAGCCATAGCTTTAGTGCAGGATAGTGATCTAAATGCTCCCACATCAAGAGAACGCAGTCCTCCTGATACTGATAAAGTTTTGTTTGTATTGCTACTTGCTTTTGAGTAGTATAGTGATATAACTGCTCCCACATCACGAGAACACCTTTCTCCTGATACTGATAGTCTAGTTTGTTTAGGTAATAGCTTTATTTTAGTATAGATATATAACTGCCCTTACATCAAGAGAACATCATCCCTCTGATACTGACAGGTGTCTAGTTTGTACAGGCATACTTTTAGTGCAGGATAGTGATATAAGTGCTCACACATCACGAGAACATCGTCCTCCTGATACTGACAGAGTCTAGTTTGTATAGCCTTAGCTTTAGTGCAGGATAGTGATATAAGTGCTCCCACGTCAAGAGAACATCGTCCTTCTGATACTGATAGAGCCTATTTTGTACAGCCATAGCTTTAGTGCAGGATAGTGATATAAGTGCTCCCACGTCAAGAGAACATCGTTCTCCTGATACTGATAAGGATCTAGTTTGTATAGCCATAGCTTTAGTGCAGGATAGTGATATAAGGGCTCCCACGTCAAGAGAACATCGTTCTCCTGATACTGATAAGAATCTAGTTTGTATAGCCAAGCCTTAGTGCAGGATAGTTATATAACTGCTCCCACGTCAAGAGAACATCGTCCTCCTGATACTGATAAGATTCTAGTTTGTATAGCCGTAGCTTTAGTGCAGGATTGTGATATAAGTGCTCCCACGTCAAGAGAACATCGTCCTCCTGATACTGATAGAGTCTAGGTTTTATAGCCATAGCTTTAGTGCAGGATAGTGATATAAGTGCTCTCACGTCAAGAGAACATCGTCCTCCTGATACTGATAACAATCTAGTTTGTATAGCCCTAACTTTAGTGCAGGATAGTGATATAAGTGCTCCCAAGTCAAGAGAACATCGTTCTCCTGATACTGATAAGAATCTAGTTTGTATAGCCAAGCCTTAGTGCTGGATAGTGATATAACTGCTCCCACGTCAAGAGAACATCGTCCTCCTGATACTGATAGAGTCTAGTTTGTATAGCCATAGCTTTAGTGCAGGATAGTGAATAAGTGCTCCCACGTCAAGAGAACATCGTTCTGCTGATACTGATAAGAATCTAGTTTGTATAGCCATAGCTTTAGTGCAGGATAGTGATATAAGTGCTCCCACGTCAAGAGAACATCGTCCTCCTGATACTGATTAGAGTCTCTTTCGTATAGCCATAGCTTTAGTCCAGGATAGTGATATAAGTGCTCCCACGTCAAGAGAATATCGTCCTCCTGATACTGACAGAGTCTATTTTTTATAGCCATAGCTTTAGTGCAGGATAGTGATATAAGTGCTCCCACGTCAAGAGAACATCGTCCTCCTGATACTGATAGTCTATTTTGCATAGCCATAGCTTTAGTGCAGGATAGTGATCTAAATGCCCGCACATCGAGAGAACACCATTCTCCTGATACTGATAGAGTCTAGTTTGTATAGCAATAGGTTTAGTGCAGGATAGTGATATAAGTGCTCCCACGTCAAGAGAACATCGTTCTCCTGATACTGATAAGAATCTAGTTTGTATAGCCATAGCTTTAGTGTAGGATAGTGATATAAGTGCTCCCACGTCAAGAGAACATCGTCCTCCTGATACTGATAGAGTCTATTTTGTATAGCCATATCTTTAGTGCAGGATAGTGATATAAGTGCTCCCACGTCAAGAGAACATCGTCCTCCTGATACTGATAGAGTCTATTTTGTATAGCCATATCTTTAGTGCAGGATAGTGATATATGTGCTCCCACGTCAAGAGAACATCGTCCTCCTGATACTGACAGAGTCTAGATTGTATAGCCATAGCTGTAGTGCAGGATAGTGATATAAGTGCTCCCACGTCAAGAGAACATCGTCCTCCTGGTACTGGTAGAGTCTATTTTGTATAGCCATAGCTTTAGTGCAGGATAGTGACATAAGTGCTCCCACGTCAAGAGAACATCGTCCTCCTGATACTGATAGTCTCTTTTGTATAGCCATAGCTTTAGTGCAGGATAGTGATATAAGTGCTCCCACGTCAGGAGAACATCGTCCTCCTGATACTGATAGAGTCTCTTTTGTATAGCCATAGCTTTAGTGCAGGATAGTGACATAAGTGCTCCCAAGTCAAGAGAACATCGTCCTCCTGATACTGATAGTCTAATTTGTATAGCCATAGCTTTAGTGCAGGATAGTGATATAAGTCCTCCCACGTCAAGAGAACATCGTCCTCCTGATACTGATAGAGTGTCCTTTGTATAGCCATAGCTTTAGTGCAGGATAGTGATATAAGTGCTCCCACGTCAAGAGAACATCGTCCTCCTGATACTGATAGAGTCTCTTTTCTATAGCCATAGGTTTAGTGCAGGATAGTGATATAAGTGCTCCCACGTCAAGAGAACATCGTCCTCTTGATACTGATAAGAATCTAGTTTGTATAGCCAAGCCTTGGTGCAGGATAGTTATATAACTGCTCCCACGTGAAGAGAACGTCGTCCTCCTGATGCTGATAGAGTATATTTTGTATAGCCATAGCTTTAGTGCATGATAGTGATATAAGTGCTCCCACGTCAAGAGAACATCGTCCTCCTGATACTGATAATAATCTAGTTTGTATAGGCAAGCCTTAGTGCAGGATAGTGATATAAGTGCTCCCACGTCAAGAGAACATCGTCCTCCTGATACTGATAAGAATCTAGTTTGTATAGCCAAGCCTTAGTGCAGGATTGTGATATAACTGCTCCCACGTCAAGAGAACATCGTCCTCCTGATACTGATAAGAATCTAGTTTGTATAGCCATAGCTTTAGTGCAGGATAGTGATATAAGTGCTCCCACGTCAAGAGAACATCGTCCTCCTGATACTGACAGAGTCTAGTTTGTATAGCCATAGCTTTAGTGCAGGA
Organism: Anabrus simplex; assembly: GCF_040414725.1. Lineage (NCBI taxonomy): Eukaryota > Metazoa > Arthropoda > Insecta > Orthoptera > Tettigoniidae > Anabrus > Anabrus simplex. The sequence continues at coordinate 199,373,347 of NC_090279.1, forward strand.
TAGTGATATAAATTCTCCCACGTCAAGAGAACATCGTTCTCCTGATACTGACAGATTCTAGATTGTATAGCCATAGCTTTAGTGCAGGATGGTGATATAAGTGCTCCCACGTCAAGAGAACATCGTCCTCCTGATACTGACAGAGTATAGTTTGTATAGGCATATCTTTAGTGCAGGATAGTGATATAAGTGCTCCCACGTCAAGAGGACATCGTTCTCTGGATACTGATAAGAATCTAGTTTGTATAGCCATAGCTTTAGTGCAGGATAGTGATATAAGTGCTCCCACGTCAAGAGAACATCGTCCTCCTGATACTGATAATAATCTAGTTTGTATAGGCAAGCGTTAGTGCAGGATAGTGATATAAGTGCTCCCACGTCAAGAGAACATCGTCCTCCGGATACTGTCAGGGTCTAGTTTGTACAGGCATACGTTTAGTGCAGGATAGTGATATAAGTGCTCCCACATCACGAGAACATCGTCCTCCTGATAATGACAGAGTCTAGTTTGTATAGCCCTAACTTTAGTGCAGTATAGTGATATAAGTGCTCCCAAGTCAATAGAACATCGTCCTCCTGATACTGATAGTGTCTCCTTTGTATAGCCATAGCTTTAGTGCAGGATAGTGATATAAGTGCTCCCACGTCAAGAGAAAATCGTCCTCCTGATACTGATAGGGTCTAGTTTGTATAGCCATAGCTTTAGTGCAGGATAGTGATATAAGTGCTCCCACGTCAAGAGAACATCGTCCTCCTGATACTGATAGTCTATATTGTATAGCCATAGCTTTAGTGCAGGATAGTGACATAAGTGCTCCCACGTCAAGAGAATATCGTCCTCCTGATACCGATAGATTCTCCTTTGTATAGCCGTAGCTTTAGTGCAGGGTAGTGATATAAGTGCTCCCACGTCAAGAGAACATCGTCCTCCTGATACTGATAGTCTCTTTTGTATAGCCATGGGTTTAGTGCAGGATAGTGACATAAGTGCTCCCACGTCAAGAGAACATCGTCCTCCTGATACTGATAGAGTCTCTTTTGTATAGCCATAGCTTTAGTGCAGGATAGTGATATAAGTGCTCCCACGTCAAGAGAACATCGTCCTCCTGATACTGATAGAGTCTCTTTTGTATTGCCATAGCTTTAGTGCAGGATAGTGATTTAAGTGCTCCCACGTCAAGAGAACATCGCCCTCCTGATACTGATAGAGTCTCTTTTGTATAGCCATAGCTTTAGTGCAGGATAGTGATATAAGTGCTCCCACGTCAAGAGAACATCGTCCTCCTGATACTGATAGAGTCTCTTTTGTATAGTCATAACATAAGTGCAGGATAGTGATTTAAGTGCTCCCACGTCAAGAGAACATCGCCCTCCTGATACTGATAGAGTCTCTTTTGTATAGCCATAGCTTTAGTGCAGGATAGTGACCTAAATGCCCCCACATCAAGAGAACTCCATTCTCCTGATACTGATAGAGTCTAGTTTGTATAGCAATAGGTTTAGTGCAGGATAGTGATATTAGTGCTCTCACATCAAGAGGGCATCATCTTACTGATACTGATAAATTCCAGTTTGTATAGCCATAGATTTAGTGCAGGATAGTGATATAAGTGCTCATACATCAAGAGAACATCGTCCTCCTGATACTGAAAAGAGTATAGTTTGTATAGCCATAGCTTTAGTGCAGGATAGAGGTATAATTGCTCCCAAATCAAGGGAATATCGTCCTCCTGGTTCTGATAGGTTCTAGTTTGTATAGCTACTAGCTTTATTGTAGTATAGAAAAATAACTGCTCCCACATCAAGATCCCACATCAAGAGAACGCAGTCCTCCTGATACTGATAAGAGTCTAGTTTGTAGAGCCATAGCCTTAGTGCAGGATAGTGATATAACTGCTCCCACATCAAGAAAACACCGTCCTCCTGATACTGATAGAGTCTATTTTGTATAGCCATAGATTTATTGCAGGATAGTGATCTAAATGCTCCCACATCAAGAGAACGCAGTCCTCCTGCTACTGATAAATTTTAGTTTGTATTGCTACTTGCTTTAGAGTAGTATAGTGATATAACTGCTCCCACATCACGAGAACACCTTCTCCAGATACTGATAGTCTAGTTTGTTTAGCTAATTGCTTTATTGTAGTATAGATATATAACTGCTCTTACATCAAGAGAACATCATCCTTCTGATACTGACAGAGTCTAGCTTGTACAGGCATACTTTTAGTTCAGGATAGTGATATAAGTGCTCCCACATCACGAGAACACCTTTCTCCTGATACTGACAGAGTCTAGTTTGTATAGCCATAGCTTTAGTGCAGGATAGTGATATGAGTGCTCCCACGTCAAGAGAACATCGTCCTCCTGATACTGACAGAGTCTACTTTGTATAGACATAGCTTTAGTGCAGGATAGTGATATAAGTGCTCCCACGTCAAGAGAACATCTTCCTCCTGATACTGACAGGGTCTAGTTTGTATAGCCATAGCTTTAGTGCAGGATAGTGATATAAGTGCTCCCACGTCAAGAGAACATCGTCCTCCTGATACTGATAGAGTCTATTTTGTATAGCCATAGCTTAGTGCAAGATAGTGATATAAGTGCTCCCACGTCAAGGGAACATCGTTCTCCTGATATTGATAAGAGTCTAGTTTGTATAGCCATAGCTTTAGTGCAGGATAGTGATATAAGTGCTCCCACGTCAAGAGAACATCGTCCTCCTGATACTGATAGAGTCTATTTTGTATAGCCATAGCTTTAGTGCAGGATAGTGATATAAGTGCTCCCACGTCAAGAGAACATCGTCCTCCTGATACTGATAAGAAACTAGTTTGTATAGCCAAGCCTTAGTGCAGGATAGTGATATAACTGCTCCCACGTGAAGAGAACATCGTTCTCCTGATACTGATAGTCTATTTTGTATAGCCATAGCTTTAGTGCAGGATAGTGATCTAAATGCCCCCACATCAAGAGAACACCATTCTCCTGATACTGATAGAGTCTAGTTTGTATAGCAATAGGTTTAGTGCAGGATAGTGATATAAGTGCTCCCACGTCAAGAGAACATCGTTCTCCTGATACTGATACGAATCTAGTTTGTATAGCCATAGCTTTAGTGCAGGATAGTGATATAAGTGCTCCCACGTCAAGAGAACATCGTCCTCCTGATACTGATAGATTCTATTTTGTATAGCCATATCTTTAGTGCAGGATAGTGATATAAGTGCTCCCACGTCAAGAGAACATCGTTCTCCTGATACTGATAAGAATCTAGATTGTATAGCCATAGCTTTAGTGCAGGATAGTGATATAAGTGCTCCCACGTCAAGAGAACATCGTCCTCCTGATACTGACAGAGTCTAGTTTGTATAGCCATAACTTTAGTGCAGGATAGTGATATAAGTGCTCCCACGTCAAGAGAACTTCGTCCTCCTGATACTGATAGTCTATTTTGTATAGCCATAGCTTTAGTGCAGGATAGTGATCTAAATGCTCCCACATCAAGAGAACGCAGTCCTCCTGATACTGATAAAGTTTAGTTTGTATTGCTACTTCGTTTTCAGTAGTATAGTGATATAACTGCTCCAACATCACGAGAATACCTTTCTCCTGATACTGATAGAGTCTAGTTTGTTTAGGTAATAGCTTTATTGTAGATTAGATATATAACTGCTCCAACATAAAGAGAACATCATCCGTCTGATACTGACAGAGTCTAGTTTGTACAGGCATACTTTTAGTGCAGGATAGTGATATAAGTGCTCCTACACCACGAGAACATCGTCCTCCTGATACTGATAAGAATCTAGTTTGTATAGCCATAGCTTTAGCGCAGGATAGTGATATAAGTGCTCCCACGTCAAGACAACATCGTCCTCCTGATACTGATAAGAATCTAGTTTGTATAGCCAAGCCTTAGTGCTGGATAGTGATATAACTGCTCCCACGTCAAGAGAACATCGTCCTCCTGATACTGATAGAGTCTCTTTTGTATAGCCATATCTTTAGTGCAGGATAGTGATATAAGTGCTCCCACGTCAAGAGAACATCGTCCTCCTGATACTGATAGTCTATTTTGTATAGCCATAGCTTTAGTGCAGGATAGTGATCTAAATGCTCCCACATCAAGAGAACGCAGTCCTCCTGATACTGATAAAGTTTAGTTTGTATTGCTACTTGCTTTTGAGTAGTATAGTGATATAACTGCTCCCACATCACGAGAACACCTTTCTCCTGATACTGATAGAGTCTAGTTTGTTTAGCTAATAGCTTTATTTTAGTATAGATATATAACTGCTCTTACATCAAGAGAACATCATCCTTCTGATACTGACAGAGTCTAGTTTGTACAGGCATACTTTTAGTGCAGGATAGTGATATAAGTGCTCACACATCACGAGAACATCGTCCTCCTGATACTGACAGAGTCTAGTTTGTATAGCCATAGCTTTAGTGCAGGATAGTGATATAAGTGCTCCCACGTCAAGAGAACATCTTCCTTCTGATACTGATAGAGTCTATTTTGTACAGCCATAGCTTTAGTGCAGGATAGTGATATAAGTGCTCCCACGTCAAGAGAACATCGTTCTCCTGATACTGATAAGAATCTAGTTTGTATAGCCATAGCTTTAGTGCAGGATAGTGATATAAGTGCTCCCACGTCAAGAGAACATCGTCCTCCTGATACTGATAGAGTCTAGGTTTTATAGCCATAGCTTTAGTGCAGGATAGTTATATAAGTGCTCTCACGTCAAGAGAACATCGTCCTCCTGATACTGATAACAATCTAGTTTGTATAGCCCTAACCTTAGTGCAGGATAGTGATATAAGTGCTCCCAAGTCAAGAGAACATCGTTCTCCTGATACTGATAAGAATCTAGTTTGTATAGCCAAGCCTTAGTGCTGGATAGTGATATAACTGCTCCCACGTCAAGAGAACATCGTCCTCCTGATACTGATAGAGTCTAGTTTGTATAGCCATAGCTTTAGTGCAGGATAGTGAATAAGTGCTCCCACGTCAAGAGAACATCGTTCTGCTGATACTGATAAGAATCTAGTTTGTATAGCCATAGCTTTAGTGCAGGATAGTGATATAAGTGCTCCCACGTCAAGAGAACATCGTCCTCCTGATACTGATAGAGTCTCTTTCGTATAGCCATAGCTTTAGTCCAGGATAGTGATATAAGTGCTCCCACGTCAAGAGAATATCGTCCTCCTGATACTGACAGAGTCTATTTTTTATAGCCATAGCTTTAGTGCAGGATAGTGATATAAGTGCTCCCACGTCAAGAGAACATCGTCCTCCTGATACTGATAGTCTATTTTGTATAGCCATAGCTTTAGTGCAGGATAGTGATCTAAATGCCCCCACATCAAGAGAACACCATTCTCCTGATACTGATAGAGTCTAGTTTGTATAGCAATAGGTTTAGTGCAGGATAGTGATATAAGTGCTCCCACGTCAAGAGAACATCGTTCTCCTGATACTGATAAGAATCTAGTTTGTATAGCCATAGCTTTAGTGCAGGATAGTGATATAAGTGCTCCCACGTCAAGAGAACATCGTCCTCCTGATACTGATAGAGTCTATTTTGTATAGCCATATCTTTAGTGCAGGATAATGATATAAGTGCTCCCACGTCAAGAGAACATCGTCCTCCTGATACTGACAGAGTCTAGTTTGTATAGCCATAGCTTTAGTGCAGGATAGTGATATAAGTGCTCCCACGTCAAGAGAACATCGTTCTCCTGATACTGATAAAAATCTAGTTTGTATAGCCATAGCTTTAGTGCAGGATAGTGATATAAGTGCTCCCACGTCAAGAGAACATCGTCCTCCTGATACTGATAGAGTCTATTTTGTACAGCCATAGCTTTAGTGCAGGATAGTGATATAAGTGCTCCCACGTCAAGAGAACATCGTCCTCCTGATACTGATGGAGTCTATTTTGTATAGCCATATCTTCAGTGCAGGATAATGATATAAGTGCTCCCACGTCAAGAGAACATCGTTCTCCTGATACTGATAAAAATCTACTTTGTATAGCCATAGCCTTAGTGCAGGATAGTGACATAAGTGCTCCCAAGTCAAGAGAACATCGTCCTCCTGATACTGATAGTCTAATTTGTATAGCCATAGCTTTAGTGCAGGATAGTGATATAAGTCCTCCCACGTCAAGAGAACATCGTCCTCCTGATACTGATAGAGTGTCCTTTGTATAGCCATAGCTTTAGTGCATGATAGTGCTATAAGTGCTCCCACGTAAAGAGAACATCGTCCTCCTGATACTGATAATAATCTAGTTTGTATAGGCAAGCCTTAGTGCAGGATAGTGATATAAGTGCTCCCACGTCAAGAGAACATCGTCCTCCTGATACTGATAGAGTCTATTTTGTATAGCCATAGGTTTAGTGCAGGATAGTGATATAAGTGCTCCCACGTCAAGAGAACATCGTCCTCCTGATACTGATAAGAATCTAGTTTGTATAGCCAAGCCTTAGTGCAGGATTGTGATATAACTGCTCCCACGTCAAGAGAACATCGTCCTCCTGATACTGATAAGAATCTAGTTTGTATAGCCATAGCTTTAGTGCAGGATAGTGATATAAGTGCTCCCACGTCAAGAGAACATCGTTCTCCTGATACTGACAGAGTCTAGATTGTATAGCCATAGCTTTAGTGCAGGATAGTGATATAAGTGCTCCCACGTCAAGAGTACATCGTCCTCCTGATAATGATAGAGTCTAGTTTGTATAGCCCTAACTTTAGTGCAGTATAGTGATATAGGTGCTCCCACGTCAAGAGAACTTCGTCCTCCTGATACTGATAGAGTCTATATTGTATAGCCATAGCTTTAGTGCAGGATAGTGACATAAGTGCTCCCACGTCAAGAGAATATCGTCCTCCTGATACCGATAGATTCTCCTTTGTATAGCCGTAGCTTTAGTGCAGGGTAGTGATATAAGTGCTCCCACGTCAAGAGAACATCGTCCTCCTGATACTGATAGTCTCTTTTGTATAGCCATAGGTTTAGTGCAGGATAGTGACATAAGTGCTCCCACGTCAAGAGAACATCGTCCTCCTGATACTGATAGAGTCTCTTTTGTATTGCCATAGCTTTAGTGCAGGATAGTGATTTAAGTGCTCCCACGTCAAGAGAACATCGTCCTCCTGATACTGACAGAGTCTACTTTGTATAGACATAGCTTTAGTGCAGGATAGTGATATAAGTGCTCACACGTCAAGAGAACATCTTCCTCCTGATACTGACAGGGTCTAGTTTGTACAGGCATACTTTTAGTGCAGGATAGTGATATAGGTGCTCCCACATCACGAGAAAACCTTTCTCCTGATACTGACAGAGTCTAGTTTGTATAGCCATAGCTTTTGTGCAGGATAGTGATATAAGTGCTCCCACGTCAAGAGAACATCGTCCTCCTGATACTGACAGAGTCTACTTTGTATAGACATAGCTTTAGTGCAGGATAGTGATATAAGTGCTCCCACGTCAAGAGAACATCTTCCCCTGGATACTGACAGGGTCTAGTTTGTATAGCCATAGCTTTAGTGCAGGATAGTGATATAAGTGCTCCCACGTCAAGAGAACATCGTCCTCCTGATACTGACAGAGTCTATTTTGTATAGCCTTAGCTTTAGTGCAGGATAGTGATATAAGTGCTCCCACGTCAAGAGAACATCGTTCTCCTGATACTGATAAGAATCTAGTTTGTATAGCCATAGCTTTAGTGTAGGATAGTGATATATGTGCTCCCACGTCAAGAGAACATCGTCCTCCTGATACTGACAAAGTCTAGTTTGTATAGCCATAGCTTTAGTGCAGGATAGTGATATAAGTGCTCCCACGTCAAGAGAACACCTTTCTCCTGATACTGACAGAGTCTAGTTTGTATAGCCATAGCTTTAGTGCAGGATAGTGATATAAGTGCTCCCACGTCAAGAGAACATCGACCTCCTGATACTGACAGAGTCTACTTTGTATAGACATAGCTTTAGTGCATGATAGTGATATAAGTTCTCCCACGTCAAGAGAACATCTTCCTCCTGATACTGACAGGGTCTAGTTTGTATAGCCATAGCTTTAGTGCAGGATAGTGATATAAGTGCTCCCACGTCAAGAGAACATCGTCCTCCTGATACTGACAAAGTCTATTTTGTATAGCCTTAGCTTTAGTGCAGGATAGTGATATAAGTGCTCCCACGTCAAGAGAACATCGTTCTCCTGATACTGAGAAGAATCTAGTTTGTATAGCCATAGCTTTAGTGTAGGATAGAGATATAAGTGCTCCCACGTGAAGAGAACATCGTTCTCCTGATACTGATAAGAATCTAGTTTGTATAGCCAAGTCTTAGTGCAGGATAGTGATATAACTGCTCCCACGTCAAGAGAACATCGTCCTCCTGATACTGATAGAGTCTATTTTGTATAGCCATAACTTTAGTGCAGGATAGTGATATAAGTGCTCCCACGTCAAGAGAACATTGTCCTTCTGATACTGACAGAGTCTAGTTTGTATAGCCATAGCCTTAGTGCAGGATAGTGATATAAGTGCTCCCACGTCAAGAGAACATCGTCCTCCTGATACTGATAGAGTCTATTTTGTATAGCCATAGCTTTAGTGCAGGATAGTGATATAAGTGCTCCCACGTCAAGGGAACATCGTTCTCCTGATATTGATAAGAGTCTAGTTTGTATAGCCATAGCTTTAGTGCAGGATAGTGATATAAGTGCTCCCACGTCAAGAGAACATCGTCCTCCTGATACTGATAGAGTCTATTTTGTATAGCCATAGCTTTAGTGCAGGATAGTGATATAAGTGCTCCCACGTCAAGAGAACATCGTCCTCCTGATACTGATAAGAAACTAGTTTGTATAGCCAAGCCTTAGTGCAGGATAGTGATATAACTGATCCCACGTGAAGAGAACGTCGTCCTCCTGATACTGATAGTCTCTTTTGTATAGCCATAGCTTTAGTGGAGGATAGTGATATAAGTGCTCCCACGTCAAGAGAACATCGTCCTCCTGATACTGACAGAGTCTATTTTTTATAGCCATAGCTTTAGTGCAGGATAGTGATATAAGTGCTCCCACGTCAAGAGAACATCGTCCTCCTGATACTGATAGTCTATTTTGTATAGCCATAGCTTTAGTGCAGGATAGTGATCTAAATGCCCCCACATCAAGAGAACACCATTCTCCTGATACTGATAGAGTCTAGTTTGTATAGCAATAGGTTTAGTGCAGGATAGTGATATAAGTGCTCCCACGTCAAGAGAACATCGTCCTCCTGATACTGATACGAATCTAGTTTGTATAGCCAAGCGTTAGTGCAGGATAGTGATATAAGTGCTCCCACGTCAAGAGAACATCGTCCTCCTGATACTGATAGTCTATTTTGTATAGCCATAGCTTTAGTGCAGGATAGTGATCTAAATGCCCCCACATCAAGAGAACACCATTCTCCTGATACTGATAGAGTCTAGTTTGTATAGCCATAGCTTTAGTGCAGGATAGTGATAAGTGCTCCCACGTCAAGAGAACATCGTCCTCCTGATACTGATAGAGTCTATTTTGTATAGCCATATCTTTAGTGCAGGATAGTGATATAAGTGCTCCCACGTCAAGAGAACATCGTTCTCCTGATACTGATAAGAATCTAGTTTGTATAGCCATAGCTTTAGTGCAGGATAGTGATATAAGTGCTCCCACGTCAAGAGAACATCGTTCTCCTGATACTGATAAGAATCTAGTTTGTATAGCCAAGCCTCAGTGCAGGATAGTTATATAACTGCTCCCACGTCAAGAGAACATCGTCCTCCTGATACTGACAGAGTCTAGTTTGTATAGCCATAGCTTTAGTGCAGGATAGTGATATAAGTGCTCCCACGTCAAGAGAACATCGTCCTCCTGATACTGACAGAGTCTAGTTTTGTATAGCCATAGCTTTAGTGCAGGATAGTGATATAAGTGCTCCCACGTCAAGAGATCATCGTCCTCCTGATACTGATAGAGTCTAGTTTGTATAGCCATAGCTTTAGTGCAGGATAGTGATACAAGTGCTCCCACGTCAAGAGAACATCGTCCTCCTGATACTGATAGATTGTCTTTCGTATAGCCATAGGTTTAGTCCAGGATAGTGATATAAGTGCTCCCACGTCAAGAGAATATCGTCCTCCTGATACTGACAGAGTCTATTTTTTATAGCCATAGCTTTAGTGCAGGATAGTGATATAAGTGCTCCCACGTCAAGAGAACATCGTCCTCCTGATACTGATAGTCTATTTTGTATAGCCATAGCTTTAGTGCAGGATAGTGACATAAGTGCTCCCACGTCAAGAGAACATCGTCCTCCTGATACTGATAGTCTCTTTTGTATAGCCATAGCATTAGTGCAGGATAGTGATATAAGTGCTCCCACGTCAAGAGAACATCGTCCTCCTGATACTGATAGAGTGTCCTTTGTATAGCCATAGCTTTAGTGCAGGATAGTGATATAAGTGCTCCCACGTCAGGAGAACATCGTCCTCCTGATACTGATAGAGTCTCTTTTGTATAGCCATAGCTTTAGTGCAGGATAGTGACATAAGTGCTCCCACGTCAAGAGAACATCGTCCTCCTGATACTGATAGAGTGTCCTTTGTATAGCCATAGCTTTAGTGCAGGATAGTGATATAAGTGCTCCCACGTCAAGAGAACATCGTCCTCCTGATACTGATAGAGTCTCTTTTCTATAGCCATAGGTTTAGTGCAGGGTAGTGATATAAGTGCTCCCACGTCAAGAGAACATCGTCCTCTTGATACTGATAAGAATCTAGTTTGTATAGCCAAGCCTTAGTGCAGGATAGTTATATAACTGCTCCCACGTGAAGAGAACGTCGTCCTCCTGATGCTGATAGAGTCTATTTTGTATAGCCGTAGCTTTAGTGCAGGATAGTGATATAAGTGCTCCCACGTCAAGAGAACATCGTCCTCCTGATACTGATAATAATCTAGTTTGAATAGGCAAGCCTTAGTGCAGGATAGTGATATAAGTGCTCCCACGTCAAGAGAACATCGTCCTCCTGATACTGATAGAGTCTATTTTGTATAGCCATAGGTTTAGTGCAGGATAGTGATATAAGTGCTCCCACGTCAAGAGAACATCGTCCTCCTGATACTGATAGAGTATATTTTGTATAGCCATAGCTTTAGTGCATGATAGTGATATAAGTGCTCCCACGTCAAGAGAACATCGTCCTCCTGATACTGATAAGTATCTAGTTTGTATAGCCAAGCTTTAGTGCAGGATTGTGATATAACTGCTCCCACGTCAAGGGAACATCGTCCTCCTGATACTGATAAGAATCTAGTTTGTATAGCCGTAGCCTTAGTGCAGGATAGTGATATAAGTGCTCCCACGTCAAGAGAACATCGTCCTCCTGATACTGATAGATTCTCTTTTGTATAGTCATAACATAAGTGCAGGATAGTGATATAAGTGCTCCCACGTCAAGAGAACATCGTCCTCCTGATACTGATAGTCTATTTTGTATAGCCATAGCTTTAGTGCAGGATAGTGATCTAAATGCCCCCACATCAAGAGAACTCCATTCTCCTGATACTGATAGAGTCTAGTTTGTATAGCAATAGGTTTAGTGCAGGATAGTGATATTAGTGCTCTCACATCAAGAGGGCATCATCTTACTGATACTGATAAATTCCAGTTTGTATAGCCATAGATTTAGTGCAGGATAGTGATATAAGTGCTCATACATCAAGAGAACATCGTCCTTCTGATACTGATAAGAGTATATTTTGTATAGCCATAGCTTTAGTGCAGGATAGAGGTATAATTGCTCCCAAATCAAGGGAATATCGTCCTCCTGGTTCTGATAGGGTCTAGTTTGTATAGCTAGTAGCTTTATTGTAGTCAAGATCCCACATCAAGAGAACGCAGTCTTCCTGATACTGATAAGAGTCTAGTTTGTAGAGCCATAGCCTTAGTGCAGGATAGTGATATAACTGCTCCCACATCAAGAAAACACCGTCCTCCTGATACTGATAGAGTCTATTTTGTATAGCCATAGATTTATTGCAGGATAGTGATCTAAATGCTCCCACATCAAGAGAACGCAGTCCTCCTGCTACTGATAAATTTTAGTTTGTATTGCTACTTGCTTTAGAGTAGTATAGTGATATAACTGCTCCCACATCACGAGGACACCTTCTCCTGGTACTGATAGTCTAGTTTGTTTAGCTAATTGCTTTATTGTAGTATAGATATATAACTGCTCTTTCATCAAGAGAACATCATCCTTCTGATACTGACAGAGTCTAGTTTGTACAGGCATACTTTAGTGCAGGATAGCGATATAAGTGCTCCCACATCACGAGAACATCGTCCTACTGATACTGATAAGAATCTAGTTTTTATAGCCATAGCTTTAGTGCAGGATAGTGATATAAGTGCTCCCACATCACGAGAACACATTTCTCCTGATACTGACAGAGTCTAGTTTGTATAGCCATAGCTTTAGTGCAGGATAGTGATATAAGTGCTCCCACGTCAAGAGAACATCGTCCTCCTGATACTGACAGAGTCTACTTTGTATAGACATAGCTTTAGTGCAGGATAGTGATATAAGTGCTCCCACGTCAAGAGAACATCGTCATCCTGGTACTGGTAGAGTCTATTTTGTATAGCCATAGCTTTAGTGCAGGATAGTGACATAAGTGCTCCCACGTCAAGAGAACATCGTCCTCCTGATACTGATAGTCTCTTTTGTATAGCCATAGCTTTAGTGCAGGATAGTGATATAAGTGCTCCCACGTCAAGAGAACATCGTCCTCCTGATACTGACAGAGTGTAGTTTGTATAGCCATAGCTTTAGTGCAGGATAGTGATATAAGTGCTCCCACGTCAAGAAACATCGTCCTCCTGATACTGACAGAGTCTAGTTTGTATAGCCCTAGCTTTAGTGCAGGATAGTGATATAAGTGCTCCCACGTCAAGAGAACATCGTCCTCCTGATACTGACAGAGTCTATTTTGTATAGCCATAGCTTTAGTGCAGGATAGTGATATAACTGCTCCCACGTCAAGAGTACATCGTTCTCCTGATACTGATAAGAATCTAGTTTGTATAGCCATAGCTTTAGTGCAGGATAGTGGTATAAGTGCTCCCACGTCAAGAGAACATCGTCCTCCTGATACAGATAGTCTATTTTGTATAGCCATACCTTTAGTGCAGGATAGTGATCTAAATGGTCCCACATCAAGAGAACGCAGTCCTCCTGATACTGATAGAGTCTAGTTTGTATAGCCATAGCTTTAGTGCAGGATAGTGATATAAGTGCTCACACATAACGGGAACACCTTTCTCCTGATACTGACAGAGTCTAGTTTGTATAGCCATAGCTTTAGTGCAGGATAGTGATATAAGTGCCTCCACGTCAAGAGAACATCGTCCTCCTGATACTGACAGAGTCTAGTTTGTATAGCCATAGCTTTAGTGCAGGATAGTGATATAAGTGCTCCCACGTCAAGAGAACATCGTCCTCCTGATACTGATAGATTCTATTTTGTATAGCCATATCTTTAGTGCAGGATAGTGATATTAGTGCTCCCACGTCAAGAGAACATCGTTCTCCTGATACTGATAAGAATCTACTTTGTATAGCCAGAGCTTTAGTGCAGGATAGTGATATAAGTGCTCCCAAGTCAAGAGAACATCGTTCTCCTGATACTGGTAAGAATCTAGTTTGTATAGGCAAGCCTTAGTGCAGGATAGTTTTATAACTGCTCCCACGTCAAGAGAACATCGTCCTCCTGATACTGACAGAGTCTAGTTTGTATAGCCATAGCTTTAGTGCAGGATAGTGATATAAGTGCTCCCATGTCAAGAAAACATCGTCCTCCTGATACTGACAGAGTCTAGTTTGTATAGCCATAGCTTTAGTGCAGGATAGTGATATAAATGCTCCCACGTCATGAGAACATCGTCCTCCTGATACTGACAGAGTCTAGTTTGTATAGCCCTAACTTTAGTGCAGTATAGTGATATAAGTGCTCCCAAGTCAAGAGAACATCGTCCTCCTGATACTGATAGAGTCTCCTTTGTATAGCCATAGCTTTAGTGCAGGATAGTGATATAAGTGCTCCCACGTCAAGAGAACATCGTCCTCCTGATACTGATAGAGTCTAGTTTGTATAGCCATAGCTTTAGTGCAGGATAGTGATATAAGTGCTCCCACCTCAAGAGAACATCGTCCTCCTGATACTGATAGAGTCTATATTGTATAGCCATAGCTTTAGTGCAGGATAGTGATATAAGTGCTCCCACGTCAGGAGAACATCGTCCTCCTGATACTGATAAGAATCTAGTTTGTATAGCCATAGCCTTAGTGCAGGATAGTGATATAAGTGCTCCCACGTCAAGAGAACATCGTCCTCCTGATACTGATAGAGTCTAGTTTGTATAGCCATAGCTTTAGTGCAGGATAGTGACATAAGTGCTCCCACGTCAAGAGAATATCGTCCTCCTGATACTGATAGATTCTCCTTTGTATAGCCGTAGCTTTAGTGCAGGGTAGTGATATAAGTGCTCCCACGTCAAGAGAACATCGTCCTCCTGATACTGATAGTCTCTTTTGTATAGCCATAGGTTTAGTGCAGGATAGTGACATAAGTGCTCCCACGTCAAGAGAACATCGTCCTCCTGATACTGATAGTCTCTTTTGTATTGCCATAGCTTTAGTGCAGGATAGTGATTTAAGTGCTCCCACGTCAAGAGAACATCGCCCTCCTGATACTGATAGAGTCTCTTTTGTATAGCCATAGCTTTAGTGCAGGATAGTGATATAAGTGCTCCCACGTCAGGAGAACATCGTCCTCCTGATACTGATAAGAATCTAGTTTGTATAGCCATAGCCTTAGTGCAGGATAGTGATATAAGTGCTCCCACGTCAAGAGAACATCGTCCTCCTGATACTGATAGAGTCTCTTTTGTATAGTCATAACATAAGTGCAGGATAGTGATATAAGTACTCCCACGTCAAGAGAACATCGTCCTCCTGATACTGATAGTCTATTTTGTATAGCCATAGCTTTAGTGCAGGATAGTGATCTAAATGCCCCCACATCAAGAGAACTCCATTCTCCTGATACTGATAGAGTCTAGTTTGTATAGCAATAGGTTTAGTAGGATAGTGATATTAGTGCTCTCACATCAAGAGGGCATCATCTTACTGATACTGATAAATTCCAGTTTGTATAGCCATAGATTTAGTGCAGGATAGTGATATAAGTGCTCATACATCAAGAGAACATCGTCCTCCTGATACTGATAAGAGTATAGTTTGTATAGCCATAGCTTTAGTGCAGGATAGAGGTATAATTGCTCCCAAATCAAGGGAATATCGTCCTCCTGGTTCTGATAGGGTCTAGTTTGTATAGCTACTAGCTTTATTGTAGGATAGAAAAATAACTGCTCCCACATCAAGATCCCACATCAAGAGAACGCAGTCCTCCTGATACTGATAAGAGTCTAGTTTGTAGAGCCATAGCCTTAGTGCAGGATAGTGATATAACTGCTCCCACATCAAGAAAACATCGTCCTCCTGATACTGATAGAGTCTATTTTGTATAGCCATAGATTTATTGCAGGATAGTGATCTAAATGCACCCACATCAAGAGAACGCAGTCCTCCTGCTACTGATAAATTTTAGTTTGTATTGCTACTTGCTTTAGAGTAGTATAGTGATATAACTGCTCCCACATCACGAGAACACCTTCTCCTGATACTGATAGAGTCTAGTTTGTTTAGCTAATTGCTTTATTGTAGTATAGATATATAACTGCTCTTACATCAAGAGAACATCATCCTTCTGATACTGACAGAGTCTAGCTTGTACAGGCATACTTTTAGTGCAGGATAGTGATATAAGTGCTCCCACATCACGAGAACACCTTTCTCCTGATACTGACAGAGTCTAGTTTGTATAGCCATAGCTTTAGTGCAGGATAGTGATATAAGTGCTCCCACGTCAAGAGAACATCGTCCTCCTGATACTGATAGATTCT
Source organism: Anabrus simplex (assembly GCF_040414725.1). Classification (NCBI taxonomy): domain Eukaryota; kingdom Metazoa; phylum Arthropoda; class Insecta; order Orthoptera; family Tettigoniidae; genus Anabrus; species Anabrus simplex. The sequence continues at coordinate 199,389,430 of NC_090279.1, forward strand.
ATTTTGTATAGCCATATCTTTAGTGCAGGATAGTGATATAAGTGCTCCCACGTCAAGAGAACATCGTTCTCCTGATACTGATAAGAATCTACTTTGTATAGCCAGAGCTTTAGTGCAGGATAGTGATATAAGTGCTCCCAAGTCAAGAGAACATCGTTCTCCTGATACTGGTAAGAATCTAGTTTGTATAGGCAAGCCTTAGTGCAGGATAGTTTTATAACTGCTCCCACGTCAAGAGAACATCGTCCTCCTGATACTGACAGAGTCTAGTTTGTATAGCCATAGCTTTAGTGCAGGATAGTGATATAAGCGCTCCCATGTCAAGAAAACATCGTCCTCCTGATACTGACAGAGTCTAGTTTGTATAGCCATAGCTTTAGTGCAGGATAGTGATATAAGTGCTCTCACGTCTAGAGAACACCGTCCTCCTGATACTGATAAGAATCTAGTTTGTGTAGCCCTAACTTTAGTGCAGGATAGTGATATAAGTGCTCCCAAGTCAAGAGAACATCGTTCTTCTGATACTGATAAGAATCTAGTTTGTATAGCCAAGCCTTAGTGCAGGATATTGATATAAGTGCTCCCACGTCAAGAGAACATCGTCCTCCTGATACTGATAGTCTGTTTTGTATAGCCATAGCTTTAGTGCAGGATAGTGACATAAGTGCTCCCACGTCAAGAGAACATCGTCCTCCTGATACTGATAGTGTCTCCTTTGTATAGCCATAGCTTTAGTGCAGGATAGTGATATAAGTGCTCCACGTCAAGAGAACATCGTCCTCCTGATACTGATAGAGTCTATTTTGTATAGCCATAGCTTTAGTGCAGGATAGTGACATAAGTGCTCCCACGTCAAGAGATCATCGTCCTCCTGATACTGATAGTGTCTCCTTTGTATAGCCATAGCTTTAGTGCAGGATAGTGATATAAGTGCTCCACGTCAAGAGAACATCGTCCTCCTGATACTGATAGAGCCTCTTTTGTATGGCCATAGCTTTAGTGCAGGATAGTGACATAAGTGCTCCCACGTCAAGAGAACATCCTCCTCCTGATACTGATAGTCTAATTTGTATAGCCATAGCTTTAGTGCAGGATAGTGATATAAGTGCTCCCACGTCAAGTGAACATCGTCCTCCTGATACTGATAGAGTCTCCTTTGTATAGCCATAGCTTTAGTGCAGGATAGTGATATAAGTGCTCCCACGTCAAGAGAACATCGTCCTCCTGAAACTGATAGATTCTCTCTTGTATAGCCATAGCTTTAGTGCAGGATAGTGATATAAGTGCTCCCACGTCAAGAGAACATCGTGCTCCTGATTCTGACAGAGTCTAGTTTGTATAGCCATAGCCTTAGTGCAGGATAGTGATATAAGTGCTCCCACGTCAAGAGAACATCGTCCTCCTGATACTGATAGTCTCTTTTGTATAGCCATAGGTTTAGTGCAGGATAGTGACATAAGTGCTCCCACGTCAAGAGAACATCGCCCCCTGATACTGATAGGGTCTACTTTGTATAGCCATAGCTTTAGTGCAGGATAGTTATATAACTGCTCCCACGTGAAGAGAACGTCGTCCTCCTGATACTGATAGAGTCTATTTTGTATAGCCATAGCTTTAGTGCAGGATAGTGATATACGTGCTCCCACGTCAAGAGAACATCGTCCTCCTGATACTGATAATAATCTAGTTTGTATAGGCAAGCCTTAGTGCAGGATAGTGATATAAGTGCTCCCACGTCAAGAGAACATCGTCCTCCTGATACTGATAGAGTCTATTTTGTATAGCCATAGGTTTAGTGCAGGATAGTGATATAAGTGCTCCCACGTCAAGAGAACATCGTCCTCCTGATACTGATAGAGTATATTTTGTATAGCCATAGCTTTAGTGCATGATAGTGATATAAGTGCTCCCACGTCAAGAGAACATCGTCCTCCTGATACTGATAAGTATCTAGTTTGTATAGCCAAGCCTTAGTGCAGGATTGTGATATAACTGCTCCCACGTCAAGAGAACATCGTCCTCCTGATACTGATAAGAATCTAGTTTGTATAGCCATAGCTTTAGTGCAGGATAGTGATATAAGTGCTCCCACGTCAAGAGAACATCGTCCTCCTGATACTGACAGAGTCTAGTTTGTATAGCCATATCTTTAGTGCAGGATAGTGATATAAGTGCTCCCACGTCAAGAGGACATCGTTCTCTGGATACTGATAAGAATCTAGTTTGTATAGCCATAGCTTTAATGCAGGATAGTGATATAAGTGCTCCCACGTCAAGAGAACATCGTCCTCCTGATACTGATAATAATCTAGTTTGTATAGGCAAGCCTTAGTGCAGGATAGTGATATAAGTGCTCCCACGTCAAGAGAACATCGTCCTCCTGATACTGACAGAGTCTAGTTTGTACAGGCATACGTTTAGTGCAGGATAGTGATATAAGTGCTCCCACATCACGAGAGCATCGTCCTCCTGATAATGACAGAGTCTAGTTTGTATAGCCCTAACCTTAGTGCAGTATAGTGATATAAGTGCTCCCAAGTCAAGATAACATCGTCCCCCTTATACTGATAGATTCTCCTTTGTATAGCCATAGCTTTAGTGCAGGATAGTGATATAAGTGCTCCCACGTCAAGAGAACATCGTCCTCCTGATACTGATAGAGTCTATATTGTATAGCCATAGCTTTAGTGCAGGATAGTGACATAAGTGCTCCCACGTCAAGAGAACATCGTCCTCCTGATACCGATAGATTCTCCTTTGTATAGCCGTAGCTTTAGTGCAGGGTAGTGATATAAGTGCTCCCACGTCAAGAGAACATCGTCCTCCTGATACTGATAGTCTCTTTTGTATAGCCATAGGTTTAGTGCAGGATAGTGACATAAGTGCTCCCACGTCAAGAGAACATCGTCCCCCTGATACTGATAGAGTCTCTTTTGTATTGCCATAGCTTTAGTGCAGGATAGTGATTTAAGTGCTCCCACGTCAAGAGAACATCGCCCTCCTGATACTGATAGAGTCTCTTTTGTATAGCCATAGCTTTATTGCAGGATAGTGATATAAGTGCTCCCACGTCAAGAGAACATCGTCCTCCTGATACTGATAAGAATCTAGTTTGTATAGCCATAGCCTTAGTGCAGGATAGTGATATAAGTGCTCCCACGTCAAGAGAACATCGTCCTCCTGATACTGATAGATTCTCTTTTGTATAGTCATAACATAAGTGCAGGATAGTGATATAAGTGCTCCCACGTCAAGAGAACATCGTCCTCCTGATACTGATAGTCTATTTTGTATAGCCATAGCTTTAGTGCAGGATAGTGATCTAAATGCCCCCACATCAAGAGAACTCCATTCTCCTATACTGATAGAGTCTAGTTTGTATAGCAATAGGTTTAGTGCAGGATAGTGATATTAGTGCTCTCACATCAAGAGGGCATCATCTTACTGATACTGATAAATTCCAGTTTGTATAGCCATAGATTTAGTGCAGGATAGTGATATAAGTGCTCATACATCAAGAGAACATCGTCCTTCTGATACTGATAAGAGTATAGTTTGTATAGCCATAGCCTTAGTGCAGGATAGAGGTATAATTGCTCCCAAATCAAGGGAATATCGTCCTCCTGGTTCTGATAGGGTCTAGTTTGTATAGCTACTAGCTTTATTGTAGTATAGAAAAATAACTGCTCCCACATCAAGATCCCACATCAAGAGAACGCAGTCCTCCTGATACTGATAAGAGTCTAGTTTGTAGAGCCATAGCCTTAGTGCAGGATAGTGATATACCTGCTCCCACATCAAGAAAACACCGTCCTCCTGATACTGATAGAGTCTATTTTGTATAGCCATAGATTTATTGCAGGATAGTGATCTAAATGCTCCCACATCAAGAGAACGCAGTCCTCCTGCTACTGATAAATTTTAGTTTGTATTGCTACTTGCTTTAGAGTAGTATAGTGATATAACTGCTCCCACATCACGAGGACACCTTCTCCTGATACTGATAGTCTAGTTTGTTTAGCTAATTGCTTTATTGTAGTATAGATATATAACTGCTCTTACATCAAGAGAACATCATCCTTCTGATACTGACAGAGTCTAGCTTGTACAGGCATACTTTTAGTGCAGGATAGTGATATAAGTGCTCCCACATCACGAGAACACATTTCTCCTGATACTGACAGAGTCTAGTTTGTATAGCCATAGCTTTAGTGCAGGATAGTGATATAAGTGCTCCCACGTCAAGAGAAAAACGTCCTCCTGATACTGACAGAGTCTAGTTTGTATAGCCATAGCTTTAGTGCAGGATAGTGATATAAGTGCTCCCACGTCAAGAGAACATCGTCCTCCTGATACTGATAGATTCTATTTTGTATAGCCATATCTTTAGTGCAGGATAGTGATATAAGTGCTCCCACGTCAAGAGAACATCGTTCTCCTGATACTGATAAGAATCTACTTTGTATAGCCAGAGCTTTAGTGCAGGATAGTGATATAAGTGCTCCCAAGTCAAGAGAACATCGTTCTCCTGATACTGGTAAGAATCTAGTTTGTATAGGCAAGCCTTAGTGCAGGATAGTTTTATAACTGCTCCCACGTCAAGAGAACATCGTCCTCCTGATACTGACAGAGTCTAGTTTGTATAGCTATAGCTTTAGTGCAGGATAGTGATATAAGTGCTCCCATGTCAAGGAAACATCGTCCTCCTGATACTGACAGAGTCTAGTTTGTATAGCCATAGCTTTAGTGCAGGATAGTGATATAAATGCTCCCACGTCATGAGAACATCGTCCTCCTGATACTTACAGAGTCTAGATTGTATAGCCATAGCTTTAGTGCAGGATAGTGATATCGTTCTCCCACGTCAAGAGAACATCGTCCTCCTGATACTGACAGAGTCTAGTTTGTATAGCCATAGCTTTAGTGCAGGAGAGTGATATAAGTGCTCTCACGTCTAGAGAACACCGTCCTCCTGATACTGATAAGAATCTAGTTTGTGTAGCCCTAACTTTAGTGCAGGATAGTGATATAAGTGCTCCCAAGTCAAGAGAACATCGTTCTTCTGATACTGATAAGAATCTAGTTTGTATAGCCAAGCCTTAGTGCAGGATATTGATATAAGTGCTCCCACGTCAAGAGAACATCGTCCTCCTGATACTGATAGTCTATTTTGTATAGCCATAGCTTTAGTGCAGGATAGTGATATAAGTGCTCCACGTCAAGAGAACATCGTCCTCCTGATACTGATAGAGCCTCTTTTGTATGGCCATAGCTTTAGTGCAGGATAGTGACATAAGTGCTCCCACGTCAAGAGAACATCCTCCTCCTGATACTGATAGTCTAATTTGTATAGCCATAGCTTTAGTGCAGGATAGTGATATAAGTGCTCCCACGTCAAGAGAACATCGTCCTCCTGATACTGATAGAGTGTCCTTTGTATAGCCATAGCTTTAGTGCAGGATAGTGATATAAGTGCTCCCACGTCAAGAGAACATCGTCCTCCTGAAACTGATAGAGTCTCTCTTGTATAACCATAGCTTTAGTGCAGGATAGTGATATAAGTGCTCCCACGTCAAGAGAACATCGTCCTCCTGATTCTGACAGAGTCTAGTTTGTATAGCCATAGCCTTAGTGCAGGATAGTGATATAAGTGCTCCCACGTCAAGAGAACATCGTCCTCCTGATACTGATAAGAATCTAGTTTGTATAGCCATAGCTTTAGTGCAGGATAGTGATATAAGTGCTCCCAAGTCAAGAGAACATCGTCCTCCTGATACTGATAGAGTCTCTTTTGTATAGCCATAGCTTTAGTGCAGGATAGTGATATAAGTGCTCCCACGTCAAGAGAACATCGTCCTCCTGATACTGATAGTCTATTTTGTATAGCCATAGCTTTAGTGCAGGATAGTGGTCTAGAAGCTCCCACATAAAGAGAACGCAGTCCTCCTGATACTGATAAAGGTTAGTTTGTATTGCTACTTGCTTTTCAGTAGTATAGTGATATAACTGCTCCCACATCACGAGAATACCTTTCTCCTGATACTGATAGAGTCTAGTTTGTTTAGCTAATAGCTTTATTGTAGTATAGATATATAACTGCTCCTACATCAAGAGAACATCATCCTTCTGATACTGACAGAGTCTAGTTTGTACAGGCATACTTTAGTGCAGGATAGCGATATAAGTGCTCCCACATCACGAGAACATCGTCCTCCTGATACTGATAAGAATCTAGTTTGTATAGCCATAGCTTTAGTGCAAGATATTGATATAAGTGCTCCCACGTCAAGACAACATCGTCCTCCTGATACTGATAGAGTCTCTTTTGTATAGCCATAGCTTTAGTGCAGGATAGTGATATAAGTGCTCCCACGTCAAGAGAACATCGTCCTCCTGATACTGATAGTCTATTTTGTATAGCCATAGCTTTAGTGCAGGATAGTGATCTAAATGCTCCCACATCAAGAGAACGCAGTCCTCCTGATACTGATAAAGTTTAGTTTGTATTGCTACTTGCTTTTGAGTAGTATAGTGATATAACTGCTCCCACATCACGAGGACACCTTTCTCCTGATACTGATAGAGTCTAGTTTGTTTAGCTAATAGCTTTATTTTAGTATAGATATATAACTGCTCTTAGATCAAGAGAACATCATCCTTCTGATACTGACAGAGTCTAGTTTGTACAGGTATACTTTTAGTGCAGGATAGTGATATAAGTGCTCACACATCACGAGAACATCGTCCTCCTGATACTGACAGAGTCTAGTTTGTATAGCCATAGCTTTAGTGCAGGATAGTGATATAAGTGCTCCCACGTCAAGAGAACATCGTCCTTCTGATACTGATAGAGTCTATTTTGTACAGCCATAGCTTTAGTGCAGGATAGTGATATAAGTGCTCCCACGTCAAGAGAACATCGTTCTCCTGATACTGATAAGAATCTAGTTTGTATAGCCATAGCTTTAGTGCAGGATAGTGATATAAGTGCTCCCACGTGAAGAGAACATCGTTCTCCTGATACTGATAAGAATCTAGTTTGTATAGCCAAGCCTTAGTGCAGGATAGTTATATAACTGCTCCCACGTCAAGAGAACATCGTCCTCCTGATACTGATAAGATTCTAGTTTGTATAGCCATAGCTTTAGTGCAGGATAGTGATATAAGTGCTCCCACGTCAAGAGAACATCGTCCTCCTGATACTGATAGAGTCTAGGTTTTATAGCCATAGCTTTAGTGCAGGATAGTGATATAAGTGCTCTCACGTCAAGAGAACATCGTCCTCCTGATACTGATAACAATCTAGTTTGTATAGCCCTAACTTTAGTGCAGGATAGTGATATAAATGCTCCCAAGTCAAGAGAACATCGTTCTCCCGATACTGATAAGAATCTAGTTTGTATAGCCAAGCCTTAGTGCTGGATAGTGATATAACTGCTCCCACGTCAAGAGAACATCGTCCTCCTGATACTGATAGAGTCTAGTTTGTATAGCCATAGCTTTAGTGCAGGATAGTGAATAAGTGCTCCCACGTCAAGAGAACATCGTTCTCTTGATACTGATAAGAATCTAGTTTGTATAGCCATAGCTTTAGTGCAGGATAGTGATATAAGTGCTCCCACGTCAAGAGAACATCGTCCTCCTGATACTGATAGAGTCTCTTTCGTATAGCCATAGCTTTAGTCCAGGATAGTGATATAAGTGCTCCCACGTCAAGAGAACATCGTCCTCCTGATACTGACAGAGTCTAATTTTTATAGCCATAGCTTTAGTGCCGGATAGTGACCTAAATGCCCCCACATCAAGAGAACACCATTCTCCTGATACTGATAAAGTCTAGTTTGTATAGCAATAGGTTTAGTGCAGGATAGTGATATAAGTGCTCCCACGTCAAGAGAACATCGTTCTGCTGATACTGATAAGAATCTAGTTTGTATAGCCATAGCTTTAGTGCAGGATAGTGATATAAGTGCTCCTACGTCAAGAGAACATCGTTCTGCTGATACTGATAAGAATCTAGTTTGTATAGCCAAGCCTTAGTGCTGGATAGTGATATAAGTGCTCCCACGTCAAGAGAACATCGTCTTCCTGATACTGATAGTCTATTTTGTATAGCCATAGCTTTAGTGCAGGATAGTGACCTAAATGCCCCCACATCAAGAGAACACCATTCTCCTGATACCGATAAAGTCTAGTTTGTATAGCAATAGGTTTAGTGCAGGATAGTGATATAAGTGCTCCCACGTCAAGAGAACATCGTCTTCCTGATACTGATAGTCTATTTTGTATAGCCATAGCTTTAGTGCAGGATAGTGACCTAAATGCCCCCACATCAAGAGAACACCATTCTCCTGATACCGATAAAGTCTAGTTTGTATAGCAATAGGTTTAGTGCAGGATAGTGATATAAGTGCTCCCACGTCAAGAGAACATCGTTCTGCTGATACTGATAAGAATCTAGTTTGTATAGCCATAGCTTTAGTGCAGGATAGTGATATAAGTGCTCCTACGTCAAGAGAACATCGTTCTGCTGATACTGATAAGAATCTAGTTTGTATAGCCAAGCCTTAGTGCTGGATAGTGATATAAGTGCTCCCACGTCAAGAGAACATCGTCCTCCTGATACTGATAGTCTGTTTTGTATAGCCATAGCTTTAGTGCAGGATAGTGACATAAGTGCTCCCACGTCAAGAGAACATCGTCCTCCTGATACTGACAGAGTCTAGTTTGTATAGCCATAGCTTTAGTGCAGGATAGTGATATAAGCGCTCCCATGTCACGAAAACATCGTCCTCCTGATACTGACAGAGTCTAGTTTGTATAGCCATAGCTTTAGTGCAGGATAGTGATATAAGTGCTCTCACGTCTAGAGAACACCGTCCTCCTGATACTGATAAGAATCTAGTTTGTGTAGCCCTAACTTTAGTGCAGGATAGTGATATAAGTGCTCCCAAGTCAAGAGAACATCGTTCTTCTGATACTGATAAGAATCTAGTTTGTATAGCCAAGCCTTAGTGCAGGATATTGATATAAGTGCTCCCACGTCAAGAGAACATCGTCCTCCTGATACTGATAGTCTGTTTTGTATAGCCATAGCTTTAGTGCAGGATAGTGACATAAGTGCTCCCACGTCAAGAGAACATCGTCCTCCTGATACTGATAGTGTCTCCTTTGTATAGCCATAGCTTTAGTGCAGGATAGTGATATAAGTGCTCCACGTCAAGAGAACATCGTCCTTCTGATACTGATAGAGTCTATTTTGTATAGCCATAGCTTTAGTGCAGGATAGTGACATAAGTGCTCCCACGTCAAGAGATCATCGTCCTCCTGATACTGATAGTGTCTCCTTTGTATAGCCATAGCTTTAGTGCAGGATAGTGATATAAGTGCTCCACGTCAAGAGAACATCGTCCTCCTGATACTGATAGAGCCTCTTTTGTATGGCCATAGCTTTAGTGCAGGATAGTGACATAAGTGCTCCCACGTCAAGAGAACATCCTCCTCCTGATACTGATAGTCTAATTTGTATAGCCATAGCTTTAGTGCAGGATAGTGATATAAGTGCTCCCACGTCAAGAGAACATCGTCCTCCTGATACTGATAGAGTCTCCTTTGTATAGCTTTAGTGCAGGATAGTGATATAAGTGCTCCCACGTCAAGAGAACATCGTCCTCCTGAAACTGATAGATTCTCTCTTGTATAGCCATAGCTTTAGTGCAGGATAGTGATATAAGTGCTCCCACGTCAAGAGAACATCGTGCTCCTGATTCTGACAGAGTCTAGTTTGTATAGCCATAGCCTTAGTGCAGGATAGTGATATAAGTGCTCCCACGTCAAGAGAACATCGTCCTCCTGATACTGATAAGAATCTAGTTTGTATAGCCATAGCTTAAGTGCAGGATAGTGATATAAGTGCTCCCAAGTCAAGAGAACATCGTCCTCCTGATACTGATAGAGTCTCTTTTGTATAGCCATAGCTTTAGTGCAGGATAGTGATAAAAGTGCTCCCACGTCAAGAGAACATCGTCCTCCTGATACTGATAGTCTATTTTGTATAGCCATAGCTTTAGTGCAGGATAGTGGTCTAGAAGCTCCCACATAAAGAGAACGCAGTCCTCCTGATACTGATAAAGATTAGTTTGTATTGCTACTTGCTTTTCAGTAGTATAGTGATATAACTGCTCCCACATCACGAGAATACCTTTCTCCTGATACTGATAGAGTCTAGTTTGTTTAGCTAATAGCTTTATTGTGGTATAGATATATAACTGCTCTTACATCAGGAGAACATCATCCTTCTGATACTGACAGAGTCTAGTTTGTACAGGCATACGTTTAGTGCAGGATAGTGATATAAGTGCTCCCACATCACGAGAACATCGTCCTCCTGATACTGACAGAGTCTAGTTTGTATAGCCCTAACTTTAGTGCAGTATAGTGATATAAGTGCTCCCAAGTCAAGAGAACATCATTCTCCTGATACTGATAAGAATCTAGTTTGTATAGCCAAGCCTTAGTGCGGGATAGTGATATAAGTGCTCCCACGTCATGAGAACATCGTCCTCCTGATACTGATAGAGTCTAGTTTGTATAGCCATAGCTTTAGTGCAGGATAGTGATATAAGTGCTCCCACGTCAAGAGAACATCGTCCTCCTGATACTGATAGAGTCTCCTTTGTATAGCCATAGCTTTAGTGCAGGATAGTGATATATGTGCTCCCACGTCAAGAGAACATCGTCCTCCTGAAACTGATGGAGTCTCTCTTGTATAGCCATAGCTTTAGTGCAGGATAGTGAAATAAGTGCTCCCACGTCAAGAGAACATCGTCCTCCTGATTCTGTGAGAGTCTAGTTTGTATAGCCATAGCCTTAGTGCAGGATAGTGATATAAGTGTTCCCACGTCAAGAGAACATCGTCGTCCTGATACTGATAAGAATCTAGTTTGTATAGCCATAGCTTTAGTGCAGGATAGTGATATAAGTGCTCCCACGTCAAGAGAACTTCGTCCTCCTGATACTGATAGAGTCTCCTTTGTATAGCCATAGCTTTAGTGCAGGATAGTGATATAAGTGCTCCCACGTCAAGAGAACATCGTCCTCCTGAAACTGATAGAGTCTCTCTTGTATAGCCATAGCTTTAGTGCAGGATAGTGAAATAAGTGCTCCCACGTCAAGAGAACATCGTCCTCCTGATTCTGACAGAGTCTAGTTTGTATAGCCATAGCCTTATTGCAGGATAGTGATATAAGTGCTCCCACGTCAAGAGAACATCGTCGTCCTGATACTGATAAGAATCTAGTTTGTATAGCCATAGCTTTAGTGCAGGATAGTGATATAAGTGCTCCCACGTCAAGAGAACATCGTCCTCCTGATACTGATAGTCTATTTTGTATAGCCATAGCTTTAGTGCAGGATAGTGATCTAAATGCTCCCACATCAAGAGAACGCAGTCCTCCTGATACTGATAAAGTTTAGTTTGTATTGCTACTTGCTTTTGAGTAGTATAGTGATATAACTGCTCCCACATCACGAGAACACCTTTCTCCTGATACTGATTGAGTCTAGTTTGTTTAGCTAATAGCTTTATTTTAGTATAGATATATAACTGCTCTTACATCAAGAGAACATCATCCTTCTGATACTGACAGAGTCTAGTTTGTACAGGTATACTTTTAGTGCAGGATAGTGATATAAGTGCTCACACATCACGAGAACATCGTCCTCCTGATACTGACAGAGTCTAGTTTGTATAGCCATAGCTTTAGTGCAGGATAGTGATATAAGTGCTCCCACGTCAAGAGAACATCGTCCTTCTGATACTGATAGAGTCTATTTTGTACAGCCATAGCTTTAGTGCAGGATAGTGATATAAGTGCTCCCACGTCAAGAGAACATCGTTCTCCTGATACTGATAAGAATCTAGTTTGTATAGCCATAGCTTTAGTGCAGGATAGTGATATAAGTGTTCCCACGTCAAGAGAACATCGTTCTCCTGATACTGATAAGATTCTAGTTTGTATAGCCATAGCTTTAGTGCAGGATAGTGATATAAGTGCTCCCACGTCAAGAGAACATCGTCCTCCTGATACTGATAGAGTCTAGGTTTTATAGCCATAGCTTTAGTGCAGGATAGTGATATAAGTGCTCTCACGCCAAGAGAACATCGTCCTCCTGATACTGATAACAATCTAGTTTGTATAGCCCTAACTTTAGTGCAGGATAGTGATATAAATGCTCCCAAGTCAAGAGAACATCGTTCTCCCGATACTGATAAGAATCTAGTTTGTATAGCCAAGCCTTAGTGCGGGATAGTGATATAAGTGCTCCCACGTCATGAGAACATCGTCCTCCTGATACTGATAGAGTCTAGTTTGTATAGCCATAGCTTTAGTGCAGGATAGTGATATAAGTGCTCCCACGTCAAGAGAACATCGTCCTCCTGATACTGATAGAGTCTCCTTTGTATAGCCAAGCCTTAGTGCTGGATAGTGATATAACTGCTCCCACGTCAAGAGAACATCGTCCTCCTGATACTGATAGAGTCTAGTTTGTATAGCCATAGGTTTAGTGCAGGATAGTGAATAAGTGCTCCCACGTCAAGAGAACATCGTTCTCTTGATACTGATAAGAATCTAGTTTGTATAGCCATAGCTTTAGTGCAGGATAGTGATATAAGTGCTCCCACGTCAAGAGAACATCGTCCTCCTGATACTGATAGAGTCTCTTTCGTATAGCCATAGATTTAGTCCAGGATAGTGATATAAGTGCTCCCACGTCAAGAGAATATCGTCCTCCTGATACTGACAGAGTCTAATTTTTATAGCCATAGCTTTAGTGCCGGATAGTGACCTAAATGCCCCCACATCAAGAGAACACCATTCTCCTGATACTGATAAAGTCTAGTTTGTATAGCAATAGGTTTAGTGCAGGATAGTGATATAAGTGCTCCCACGTCAAGAGAACATCGTTCTGCTGATACTGATAAGAATCTAGTTTGTATAGCCATAGCTTTAGTGCAGGATAGTGATATAAGTGCTCCTACGTCAAGAGAACATCGTTCTGCTGATACTGATAAGAATCTAGTTTGTATAGCCAAGCCTTAGTGCTGGATAGTGATATAAGTGCTCCCACGTCAAGAGAACATCGTCTTCCTGATACTGATAGTCTATTTTGTATAGCCATAGCTTTAGTGCAGGATAGTGACCTAAATACCCCCACATCAAGAGAACACCATTCTCCTGATACTGATAAAGTCTAGTTTGTATAGCAATAGGTTTAGTGCAGGATAGTGATATAAGTGCTCCCACGTCATGAGAACATCGTTCTGCTGATACTGATAAGAATCTAGTTTGTATAGCCATAGCTTTAGTGCAGGATAGTGATATAAGTGCTCCCACGTCACGAGAACATCGTCCTCCTGATACTGATAGAGTCTATTTTGTATAGCCATATCTTTAGTGCAGGATAGTGATATAAGTGCTCCCACGTCAAGAGAACATCGTTCTCCTGATACTGATAAGAATCTAGTTTGTATAGCCATAGCTTTAGTGCAGGATAGTGATATACGTGCTCCCACGTCAAGAGAACATCGTCCTCCTGATACTGACAGAGTCTAGTTTGTATAGCCATAGCTTTAGTGCAGGATAGTGATATAAGTGCTCCCACGTCAAGAGAGCATCGTCCTCCTGATACTGACAGAGTCTAGTTTTGTATAGCCATAGCTTTAGTGCAGGATAGTGATATAAGTGCTCCCACGTCAAGAGATCATCGTCCTCCTGATACTGATAGGGTCTAGTTTGTATAGCCATAGCTTTAGTGCAGGATAGTTATATAACTGCTCCCACGTGAAGAGAACGTCGTCCTCCTGATACTGATAGAGTCTATTTTGTATAGCCATAGCTTTAGTGCAGGATAGTGATATACGTGCTCCCACGTCAAGAGAACATCGTCCTCCTGATACTGATAATAATCTAGTTTGTATAGGCAAGCCTTAGTGCAGGATAGTGATATAAGTGCTCCCACGTCAAGAGAACATCGTCCTCCTGATACTGATAGAGTCTATTTTGTATAGCCATAGGTTTAGTGCAGGATAGTGATATAAGTGCTCCCACGTCAAGAGAACATCGTCCTCCTGATACTGATAGAGTATATTTTGTATAGCCATAGCTTTAGTGCATGATAGTGATATAAGTGCTCCCACGTCAAGAGAACATCGTCCTCCTGATACTGATAAGTATCTAGTTTGTATAGCCAAGCCTTAGTGCAGGATTGTGATATAACTGCTCCCACGTCAAGAGAACATCGTCCTCCTGATACTGATAAGAATCTAGTTTGTATAGCCATAGCTTTAGTGCAGGATAGTGATATAAGTGCTCCCACGTCAAGAGAACATCGTCCTCCTGATACTGACAGAGTCTAGTTTGTATAGCCATATCTTTAGTGCAGGATAGTGATATAAGTGCTCCCACGTCAAGAGGACATCGTTCTCTGGATACTGATAAGAATCTAGTTTGTATAGCTATAGCTTTAATGCAGGATAGTGATATAAGTGCTCCCACGTCAAGAGAACATCGTCCTCCTGATACTGATAATAATCTAGTTTGTATAGGCAAGCCTTAGTGCAGGATAGTGATATAAGTGCTCCCACGTCAAGAGAACATCGTCCTCCTGATACTGACAGAGTCTAGTTTGTACAGGCATACGTTTAGTGCAGGATAGTGATATAAGTGCTCCCACATCACGAGAGCATCGTCCTCCTGATAATGACAGAGTCTAGTTTGTATAGCCCTAACCTTAGTGCAGTATAGTGATATAAGTGCTCCCAAGTCAAGATAACATCGTCCCCCTTATACTGATAGATTCTCCTTTGTATAGCCATAGCTTTAGTGCAGGATAGTGATATAAGTGCTCCCACGTCAAGAGAACATCGTCCTCCTGATACTGATAGAGTCTATATTGTATAGCCATAGCTTTAGTGCAGGATAGTGACATAAGTGCTCCCACGTCAAGAGAACATCGTCCTCCTGATACCGATAGATTCTCCTTTGTATAGCCGTAGCTTTAGTGCAGGGTAGTGATATAAGTGCTCCCACGTCAAGAGAACATCGTCCTCCTGATACTGATAGTCTCTTTTGTATAGCCATAGGTTTAGTGCAGGATAGTGACATAAGTGCTCCCACGTCAAGAGAACATCGTCCCCCTGATACTGATAGAGTCTCTTTTGTATTGCCATAGCTTTAGTGCAGGATAGTGATTTAAGTGCTCCCACGTCAAGAGAACATCGCCCTCCTGATACTGATAGAGTCTCTTTTGTATAGCCATAGCTTTATTGCAGGATAGTGATATAAGTGCTCCCACGTCAAGAGAACATCGTCCTCCTGATACTGATAAGAATCTAGTTTGTATAGCCATAGCCTTAGTGCAGGATAGTGATATAAGTGCTCCCACGTCAAGAGAACATCGTCCTCCTGATACTGATAGATTCTCTTTTGTATAGTCATAACATAAGTGCAGGATAGTGATATAAGTGCTCCCACGTCAAGAGAACATCGTCCTCCTGATACTGATAGTCTATTTTGTATAGCCATAGCTTTAGTGCAGGATAGTGATCTAAATGCCCCCACATCAAGAGAACTCCATTCTCCTATACTGATAGAGTCTAGTTTGTATAGCAATAGGTTTAGTGCAGGATAGTGATATTAGTGCTCTCACATCAAGAGGGCATCATCTTACTGATACTGATAAATTCCAGTTTGTATAGCCATAGATTTAGTGCAGGATAGTGATATAAGTGCTCATACATCAAGAGAACATCGTCCTTCTGATACTGATAAGAGTATAGTTTGTATAGCCATAGCTTTAGTGCAGGATAGAGGTATAATTGCTCCCAAATCAAGGGAATATCGTCCTCCTGGTTCTGATAGGGTCTAGTTTGTATAGCTACTAGCTTTATTGTAGTATAGAAAAATAACTGCTCCCACATCAAGATCCCACATCAAGAGAACGCAGTCCTCCTGATACTGATAAGAGTCTAGTTTGTAGAGCCATAGCCTTAGTGCAGGATAGTGATATACCTGCTCCCACATCAAGAAAACACCGTCCTCCTGATACTGATAGAGTCTATTTTGTATAGCCATAGATTTATTGCAGGATAGTGATCTAAATGCTCCCACATCAAGAGAACGCAGTCCTCCTGCTACTGATAAATTTTAGTTTGTATTGCTACTTGCTTTAGAGTAGTATAGTGATATAACTGCTCCCACATCACGAGGACACCTTCTCCTGATACTGATAGTCTAGTTTGTTTAGCTAATTGCTTTATTGTAGTATAGATATATAACTGCTCTTACATCAAGAGAACATCATCCTTCTGATACTGACAGAGTCTAGCTTGTACAGGCATACTTTTAGTGCAGGATAGTGATATAAGTGCTCCCACATCACGAGAACACATTTCTCCTGATACTGACAGAGTCTAGTTTGTATAGCCATAGCTTTAGTGCAGGATAGTGATATAAGTGCTCCCACGTCAAGAGAAAAACGTCCTCCTGATACTGACAGAGTCTAGTTTGTATAGCCATAGCTTTAGTGCAGGATAGTGATATAAGTGCTCCCACGTCAAGAGAACATCGTCCTCCTGATACTGATAGATTCTATTTTGTATAGCCATATCTTTAGTGCAGGATAGTGATATAAGTGCTCCCACGTCAAGAGAACATCGTTCTCCTGATACTGATAAGAATCTACTTTGTATAGCCAGAGCTTTAGTGCAGGATAGTGATATAAGTGCTCCCAAGTCAAGAGAACATCGTTCTCCTGATACTGGTAAGAATCTAGTTTGTATAGGCAAGCCTTAGTGCAGGATAGTTTTATAACTGCTCCCACGTCAAGAGAACATCGTCCTCCTGATACTGACAGAGTCTAGTTTGTATAGCTATAGCTTTAGTGCAGGATAGTGATATAAGTGCTCCCATGTCAAGGAAACATCGTCCTCCTGATACTGACAGAGTCTAGTTTGTATAGCCATAGCTTTAGTGCAGGATAGTGATATAAATGCTCCCACGTCATGAGAACATCGTCCTCCTGATACTTACAGAGTCTAGATTGTATAGCCATAGCTTTAGTGCAGGATAGTGATATCGTTCTCCCACGTCAAGAGAACATCGTCCTCCTGATACTGACAGAGTCTAGTTTGTATAGCCATAGCTTTAGTGCAGGAGAGTGATATAAGTGCTCTCACGTCTAGAGAACACCGTCCTCCTGATACTGATAAGAATCTAGTTTGTGTAGCCCTAACTTTAGTGCAGGATAGTGATATAAGTGCTCCCAAGTCAAGAGAACATCGTTCTTCTGATACTGATAAGAATCTAGTTTGTATAGCCAAGCCTTAGTGCAGGATATTGATATAAGTGCTCCCACGTCAAGAGAACATCGTCCTCCTGATACTGATAGTCTATTTTGTATAGCCATAGCTTTAGTGCAGGATAGTGATATAAGTGCTCCACGTCAAGAGAACATCGTCCTCCTGATACTGATAGAGCCTCTTTTGTATGGCCATAGCTTTAGTGCAGGATAGTGACATAAGTGCTCCCACGTCAAGAGAACATCCTCCTCCTGATACTGATAGTCTAATTTGTATAGCCATAGCTTTAATGCAGGATAGTGATATAAGTGCTCCCACGTCAAGAGAACATCGTCCTCCTGATACTGATAGAGTGTCCTTTGTATAGCCATAGCTTTAGTGCAGGATAGTGATATAAGTGCTCCCACGTCAAGAGAACATCGTCCTCCTGAAACTGATAGAGTCTCTCTTGTATAGCCATAGCTTTAGTGCAGGATAGTGATATAAGTGCTCCCACGTCAAGAGAACATCGTCCTCCTGATTCTGACAGAGTCTAGTTTGTATAGCCATAGCCTTAGTGCAGGATAGTGATATAAGTGCTCCCACGTCAAGAGAACATCGTCCTCCTGATACTGATAAGAATCTAGTTTGTATAGCCATAGCTTTAGTGCAGGATAGTGATATAAGTGCTCCCAAGTCAAGAGAACATCGTCCTCCTGATACTGATAGAGTCTCTTTTGTATAGCCATAGCTTTAGTGCAGGATAGTGATATAAGTGCTCCCACGTCAAGAGAACATCGTCCTCCTGATACTGATAGTCTATTTTGTATAGCCATAGCTTTAGTGCAGGATAGTGGTCTAGAAGCTCCCACATAAAGAGAACGCAGTCCTCCTGATACTGATAAAGGTTAGTTTGTATTGCTACTTGCTTTTCAGTAGTATAGTGATATAACTGCTCCCACATCACGAGAATACCTTTCTCCTGATACTGATAGAGTCTAGTTTGTTTAGCTAATAGCTTTATTGTAGTATAGATATATAACTGCTCCTACATCAAGAGAACATCATCCTTCTGATACTGACAGAGTCTAGTTTGTACAGGCATACTTTAGTGCAGGATAGCGATATAAGTGCTCCCACATCACGAGAACATCGTCCTCCTGATACTGATAAGAATCTAGTTTGTATAGCCATAGCTTTAGTGCAGGATATTGATATAAGTGCTCCCACGTCAAGACAACATCGTCCTCCTGATACTGATAGAGTCTCTTTTGTATAGCCATAGCTTTAGTGCAGGATAGTGATATAAGTGCTCCCACGTCAAGAGAACATCGTCCTCCTGATACTGATAGTCTATTTTGTATAGCCATAGCTTTAGTGCAGGATAGTGATCTAAATGCACCCACATCAAGAGAACGCAGTCCTCCTGATACTGATAAAGTTTAGTTTGTATTGCTACTTGCTTTTGAGTAGTATAGTGATATAACTGCTCCCACATCACGAGGACACCTTTCTCCTGATACTGATAGAGTCTAGTTTGTTTAGCTAATAGCTTTATTTTAGTATAGATATATAACTGCTCTTAGATCAAGAGAACATCATCCTTCTGATACTGACAGAGTCTAGTTTGTACAGGTATACTTTTAGTGCAGGATAGTGATATAAGTGCTCACACATCACGAGAACATCGTCCTCCTGATACTGACAGAGTCTAGTTTGTATAGCCATAGCTTTAGTGCAGGATAGTGATATAAGTGCTCCCACGTCAAGAGAACATCGTCCTTCTGATACTGATAGAGTCTATTTTGTACAGCCATAGCTTTAGTGCAGGATAGTGATATAAGTGCTCCCATGTCAAGAGAACATCGTTCTCCTGATACTGATAAGAATCTAGTTTGTATAGCCATAGCTTTAGTGCAGGATAGTGATATAAGTGCTCCCACGTGAAGAGAACATCGTTCTCCTGATACTGATAAGAATCTAGTTTGTATAGCCAAGCCTTAGTGCAGGATAGTTATATAACTGCTCCCACGTCAAGAGAACATCGTCCTCCTGATACTGATAAGATTCTAGTTTGTATAGCCATAGCTTTAGTGCAGGATAGTGATATAAGTGCTCCCACGTCAAGAGAACATCGTCCTCCTGATACTGATAGAGTCTAGGTTTTATAGCCATAGCTTTAGTGCAGGATAGTGATATAAGTGCTCTCACGTCAAGAGAACATCGTCCTCCTGATACTGATAACAATCTAGTTTGTATAGCCCTAACTTTAGTGCAGGATAGTGATATAAATGCTCCCAAGTCAAGAGATCATCGTTCTCCCGATACTGATAAGAATCTAGTTTGTATAGCCAAGCCTTAGTGCTGGATAGTGATATAACTGCTCCCACGTCAAGAGAACATCGTCCTCCTGATACTGATAGAGTCTAGTTTGTATAGCCATAGCTTTAGTGCAGGATAGTGAATAAGTGCTCCCACGTCAAGAGAACATCGTTCTCTTGATACTGATAAGAATCTAGTTTGTATAGCCATAGCTTTAGTGCAGGATAGTGATATAAGTGCTCCCACGTCAAGAGAACATCGTCCTCCTGATACTGATAGAGTCTCTTTCGTATAGCCATAGCTTTAGTCCAGGATACTGATATAAGTGCTCCCACGTCAAGAGAACATCGTCCTCCTGATACTGACAGAGTCTAATTTTTATAGCCATAGCTTTAGTGCCGGATAGTGACCTAAATGCCCCCACATCAACAGAACACCATTCTCCTGATACTGATAAAGTCTAGTTTGTATAGCAATAGGTTTAGTGCAGGATAGTGATATAAGTGCTCCCACGTCAAGAGAACATCGTTCTGCTGATACTGATAAGAATCTAGTTTGTATAGCCATAGCTTTAGTGCAGGATAGTGATATAAGTGCTCCTACGTCAAGAGAACATCGTTCTGCTCATACTGATAAGAATCTAGTTTGTATAGCCAAGCCTTAGTGCTGGATAGTGATATAAGTGCTCCCACGTCAAGAGAACATCGTCTTCCTGATACTGATAGTCTATTTTGTATAGCCATAGCTTTAGTGCAGGATAGTGACCTAAATGCCCCCACATCAAGAGAACACCATTCTCCTGATACTGATAAAGTCTAGTTTGTATAGCAATAGGTTTAGTGCAGGATAGTGATATAAGTGCTCCCACGTCAAGAGAACATCGTTCTGCTGATACTGATAAGAATCTAGTTTGTATAGCCATAGCTTTAGTGCAGGATAGTGATATAAGTGCTCCCACGTCACGAGAACATCGTCCTCCTGATACTGATAGAGTCTATTTTGTATAGCCATATCTTTAGTGCAGGATAGTGATATGAGTGCTCCCACGTCAAGGGAACATCGTTCTCCTGATACTGATAAGAATCTAGTTTGTATAGCCATAGCTTTAGTGCAGGATAGTGATATACGTGCTCCCACGTCAAGAGAACATCGTCCTCCTGATACTGACAGAGTCTAGTTTGTATAGCCATAGCTTTAGTGCAGGATAGTGATATAAGTGCTCCCACGTCAAGAGAACATCGTCCTCCTGATACTGACAGAGTCTAGTTTTGTATAGCCATAGCTTTAGTGCAGGATAGTGATATAAGTGCTCCCACGTCAAGAGATCATCGTCCTCCTGATACTGATAGAGTCTAGTTTGTATAGCCATAGCTTTAGTGCAGGATAGTTATATAACTGCTCCCACGTGAAGAGAACGTCGTCCTCCTGATACTGATAGAGTCTATTTTGTATAGCCATAGCTTTAGTGCAGGATAGTGATATACGTGCTCCCACGTCAAGAGAACATCGTCCTCCTGATACTGATAATAATCTAGTTTGTATAGGCAAGCCTTAGTGCAGGATAGTGATATAAGTGCTCCCACGTCAAGAGAACATCGTCCTCCTGATACTGATAGAGTCTATTTTGTATAGCCATAGGTTTAGTGCAGGATAGTGATATAAGTGCTCCCACGTCAAGAGAACATCGTCCTCCTGATACTGACAGAGTCTAGTTTTGTATAGCCATAGCTTTAGTGCAGGATAGTGATATAAGTGCTCCCACGTCAAGAGATCATCGTCCTCCTGATACTGATAGAGTCTAGTTTGTATAGCCATAGCTTTAGTGCAGGATAGTTATATAACTGCTCCCACGTGAAGAGAACGTCGTCCTCCTGATACTGATAGAGTCTATTTTGTATAGCCATAGCTTTAGTGCAGGATAGTGATATACGTGCTCCCACGTCAAGAGAACATCGTCCTCCTGATACTGATAATAATCTAGTTTGTATAGGCAAGCCTTAGTGCAGGATAGTGATATAAGTGCTCCCACGTCAAGAGAACATCGTCCTCCTGATACTGATAGAGTCTATTTTGTATAGCCATAGGTTTAGTGCAGGATAGTGATATAAGTGCTCCCACGTCAAGAGAACATCGTCCTCCTGATACTGATAGAGTATATTTTGTATAGCCATAGCTTTAGTGCATGATAGTGATATAAGTGCTCCCACGTCAAGAGAACATCGTCCTCCTGATACTGATAAGTATCTAGTTTGTATAGCCAAGCCTTAGTGCAGGATAGTGATATAAGTGCTCCCACGTCAAGAGGACATCGTTCTCTGGATACTGATAAGAATCTAGTTTGTATAGCCATAGCTTTAATGCAGGATAGTGATATAAGTGCTCCCACGTCAAGAGAACATCGTCCTCCTGATACTGATAATAATCTAGTTTGTATAGGCAAGCCTTAGTGCAGGATAGTGATATAAGTGCTCCCACGTCAAGAGAACATCGTCCTCCTGATACTGACAGAGTCTAGTTTGTACAGGCATACGTTTAGTGCAGGATAGTGATATAAGTGCTCCCACATCACGAGAGCATCGTCCTCCTGATAATGACAGAGTCTAGTTTGTATAGCCCTAACCTTAGTGCAGTATAGTGATATAAGTGCTCCCAAGTCAAGAGAACATCGTCCTCCTGATACTGATAGAGTCTATATTGTATAGCCATGGCTTTAGTGCAGGATAGTGACATAAGTGCTCCCACGTCAAGAGAACATCGTCCTCCTGATACCGATAGATTCTCCTTTGTATAGCCGTAGCTTTAGTGCAGGGTAGTGATATAAGTGCTCCCACGTCAAGAGAACATCGTCCTCCTGATACTGATAGTCTCTTTTGTATAGCCATAGGTTTAGTGCAGGATAGTGACATAAGTGCTCCCACGTCAAGAGAACATCGTCCCCCTGATACTGATAGTCTCTTTTGTATTGCCATAGCTTTAGTGCAGGATAGTGATTTAAGTGCTCCCACGTCAAGAGAACATCGCCCTCCTGATACTGATAGAGTCTCTTTTGTATAGCCATAGCTTTATTGCAGGATAGTGATATAAGTGCTCCCACGTCAAGAGAACATCGTCCTCCTGATACTGATAAGAATCTAGTTTGTATAGCCATAGCCTTAGTGCAGGATAGTGATATAAGTGCTCCCACGTCAAGAGAACATCGTCCTCCTGATACTGATAGATTCTCTTTTGTATAGTCATAACATAAGTGCAGGATAGTGATATAAGTGCTCCCACGTCAAGAGAACATCGTCCTCCTGATACTGATAGTCTATTTTGTATAGCCATAGCTTTAGTGCAGGATAGTGATCTAAATGCCCCCACATCAAGAGAACTCCATTCTCCTATACTGATAGAGTCTAGTTTGTATAGCAATAGGTTTAGTGCAGGATAGTGATATTAGTGCTCTCACATCAAGAGGGCATCATCTTACTGATACTGATATATTCCAGTTTGTATAGCCATAGATTTAGTGCAGGATAGTGATATAAGTGCTCATACATCAAGAGAACATCGTCCTTCTGATACTGATAAGAGTATAGTTTGTATAGCCATAGCTTTAGTGCAGGATAGAGGTATAATTGCTCCCAAATCAAGGGAATATCGTCCTCCTGGTTCTGATAGGGTCTAGTTTGTATAGCTACTAGCTTTATTGTAGTATAGAAAAATAACTGCTCCCACATCAAGATCCCACATCAAGAGAACGCAGTCCTCCTGATACTGATAAGAGTCTAGTTTGTAGAGCCATAGCCTTAGTGCAGGATAGTGATATAACTGCTCCCACATCAAGAAAACACCGTCCTCCTGATACTGATAGAGTCTATTTTGTATAGCCATAGATTTATTGCAGGATAGTGATCTAAATGCTCCCACATCAAGAGAACGCAGTCCTCCTGCTACTGATAAATTTTAGTTTGTATTGCTACTTGCTTTAGAGTAGTATAGTGATATAACTGCTCCCACATCACGAGGACACCTTCTCCTGATACTGATAGTCTAGTTTGTTTAGCTAATTGCTTTATTGTAGTATAGATATATAACTGCTCTTACATCAAGAGAACATCATCCTTCTGATACTGACAGAGTCTAGCTTGTACAGGCATACTTTTAGTGCAGGATAGTGATATAAGTGCTCCCACATCACGAGAACACATTTCTCCTGATACTGACAGAGTCTAGTTTGTATAGCCATAGCTTTAGTGCAGGATAGTGATATAAGTGCTCCCACGTCAAGAGAACATCGTCCTCCTGATAATGACAGAGTCTAGTTTGTATAGCCATAGCTTTAGTGCAGGATAGTGATATAAGTGCTCCCACGTCAAGAGAACATCGTCCTCCTGATACTGATAGATTCTATTTTGTATAGCCATATCTTTAGTGCAGGATAGTGATATAAGTGCTCCCACGTCAAGAGAACATCGTTCTCCTGATACTGATAAGAATCTACTTTGTATAGCCAGAGCTTTAGTGCAGGATAGTGATATAAGTGCTCCCAAGTCAAGAGAACATCGTTCTCCTGATACTGGTAAGAATCTAGTTTGTATAGGCAAGCCTTAGTGCAGGATAGTTTTATAACTGCTCCCACGTCAAGAGAACATCGTCCTCCTGATACTGACAGAGTCTAGTTTGTATAGCTATAGCTTTAGTGCAGGATAGTGATATAAGTGCTCCCATATCAAGAAAACATCGTCCTCCTGATACTGACAGAGTCTAGTTTGTATAGCCATAGCTTTAGTGCAGGATAGTGATATAAATGCTCCCACGTCATGAGAACATCGTCCTCCTGATACTTACAGAGTCTAGATTGTATAGCCATAGCTTTAGTGCAGGATAGTGATATCGTTCTCCCACGTCAAGAGAACATCGCCCTCCTGATACTGACAGAGTCTAGTTTGTATAGCCATAGCTTTAGTGCAGGAGAGTGATATAAGTGCTCTCACGTCTAGAGAACACCGTCCTCCTGATACTGATAAGAATCTAGTTTGTGTAGCCCTAACTTTAGTGCAGGATAGTGATATAAGTGCTCCCAAGTCAAGAGAACATCGTTCTTCTGATACTGATAAGAATCTAGTTTGTATAGCCAAGCCTTAGTGCAGGATATTGATATAAGTGCTCCCACGTCAAGAGAACATCGTCCTCCTGATACTGATAGTCTATTTTGTATAGCCATAGCTTTAGTGCAGGATAGTGATATAAGTGCTCCACGTCAAGAGAACATCGTCCTCCTGATACTGATATGTCACTATCCTGCACTAAAGCTATGGCCATACAAAAGAGGCTCTAAGTGCTCCCACGTCAAGAGAACATCCTCCTCCTGATACTGATAGTCTAATTTGTATAGCCATAGCTTTAGTGCAGGTTAGTGATATAAGTGCTCCCACGTCAAGAGAACATCGTCCTCCTGATACTGATAGAGTGTCCTTTGTATAGCCATAGCTTTAGTGCAGGATAGTGATATAAGTGCTCCCACGTCAAGAGAACATCGTCCTCCTGAAACTGATAGAGTCTCTCTTGTATAGCCATAGCTTTAGTGCAGGATAGTGATATAAGTGCTCCCACGTCAAGAGAACATCGTCCTCCTGATTCTGACAGAGTCTAGTTTGTATAGCCATAGCCTTAGTGCAGGATAGTGATATAAGTGCTCCCACGTCAAGAGAACATCGTCCTCCTGATACTGATAAGAATCTAGTTTGTATAGCCATAGCTTTAGTGCAGGATAGTGATATAAGTGCTCCCAAGTCAAGAGAACATCGTCCTCCTGATACTAATAGAGTCTCTTTTGTATAGCCATAGCTTTAGTGCAGGATAGTGATATAAGTGCTCCCACGTCAAGAGAACATCGTCCTCCTGATACTGATAGTCTATTTTGTATAGCCATAGCTTTAGTGCAGGATAGTGGTCTAGAAGCTCCCACATAAAGAGAACGCAGTCCTCCTGATACTGATAAAGGTTAGTTTGTATTGCTACTTGCTTTTCAGTAGTATAGTGATATAACTGCTCCCACATCACGAGAATACCTTTCTCCTGATACTGATAGAGTCTAGTTTGTTTAGCTAATAGCTTTATTGTAGTATAGATATATAACTGCTCCTACATCAAGAGAACATCATCCTTCTGATACTGACAGAGTCTAGTTTGTACAGGCATACTTTAGTGCAGGATAGCGATATAAGTGCTCCCACATCACGAGAACATCGTCCTACTGATACTGATAAGAATCTAGTTTTTATAGCCATAGCTTTAGTGCAGGATATTGATATAAGTGCTCCAACGTCAAGACAACATCGTCCTCCTGATACTGATAGAGTCTCTTTTGTATAGCCATAGCTTTAGTGCAGGATAGTGATATAAGTGCTCCCACGTCAAGAGAACATCGTCCTCCTGATACTGAGAGTCTATTTTGTATAGCCATAGCTTTAGTGCAGGATAGTGATCTAAATGCTCCCACATCAAGAGAACGCAGTCCTCCTGATACTGATAAAGTTTAGTTTGTATTGCTACTTGCTTTTGAGTAGTATAGTGATATAACTGCTCCCACATCACGAGGACACCTTTCTCCTGATACTGATAGAGTCTAGTTTGTATTGCTACTTGCTTTTGAGTAGTATAGTGATATAACTGCTCCCACATCACGAGAACACCTTTCTCCTGATACTGATAGAGTCTAGTTTGTTTAGCTAATAGCTTTATTTTAGTATAGATATATAACTGCTCTTAGATCAAGAGAACATCATCCTTCTGATACTGACAGAGTCTAGTTTGTACAGGTATACTTTTAGTGCAGGATAGTGATATAAGTGCTCACACATCACGAGAACATCGTCCTCCTGATACTGACAGAGTCTAGTTTGTATAGCCATAGCTTTAGTGCAGGATAGTGATATAAGTGCTCCCACGTCAAGAGAACATCGTCCTTCTGATACTGATAGAGTCTATTTTGTACAGCCATAGCTTTAGTGCAGGATAGTGATATAAGTGCTCCCACGTCAAGAGAACATCGTTCTCCTGATACTGATAAGAATCTAGTTTGTATAGCCATAGCTTTAGTGCAGGATAGTGATATAAGTGCTCCCACGTCAAGAGAACATCGTTCTCCTGATACTGATAAGAATCTAGTTTGTATAGCCAAGCCTTAGTGCAGGATAGTTATATAACTGCTCCCACGTCAAGAGAACATCGTCCTCCTGATACTGATAAGATTCTAGTTTGTATAGCCATAGCTTTAGTGCAGGATAGTGATATAAGTGCTCCCACGTCAAGAGAACATCGTCCTCCTGATACTGATAGAGTCTAGGTTTTATAGCCATAGCTTTAGTGCAGGATAGTGATATAAGTGCTCTCACGTCAAGAGAACATCGTCCTCCTGATACTGATAACAATCTAGTTTGTATAGCCCTAACTTTAGTGCAGGATAGTGATATAAATGCTCCCAAGTCAAGAGAACATCGTTCTCCCGATACTGATAAGAATCTAGTTTGTATAGCCAAGCCTTAGTGCTGGATAGTGATATAACTGCTCCCACGTCAAGAGAACATCGTCCTCCTGATACTGATAGAGTCTAGTTTGTATAGCCATAGCTTTAGTGCGGGATAGTGAATAAGTGCTCCCACGTCAAGAGAACATCGTTCTCTTGATACTGATAAGAATCTAGTTTGTATAGCCATAGCTTTAGTGCAGGATAGTGATATAAGTGCTCCCACGTCAAGAGAACATCGTCCTCCTGATACTGATAGAGTCTCTTTCGTATAGCCATAGCTTTAGTCCAGGATAGTGATATAAGTGCTCCCACGTCAAGAGAACATCGTCCTCCTGATACTGACAGAGTCTAATTTTTATAGCCATAGATTTAGTGCCGGATAGTGAGCTAAATGCCCCCACATCAAGAGAACACCATTCTCCTGATACTGATAAAGTCTAGTTTGTATAGCAATAGGTTTAGTGCAGGATAGTGATATAAGTGCTCCCACGTCAAGAGAACATCGTTCTGCTGATACTGATAAGAATCTAGTTTGTATAGCCATAGCTTTAGTGCAGGATAGTGATATAAGTGCTCCTACGTCAAGAGAACATCGTTCTGCTGATACTGATAAGAATCTAGTTTGTATAGCCAAGCCTTAGTGCTGGATAGTGATATAAGTGCTCCCACGTCAAGAGAACATCGTCTTCCTGATACTGATAGTCTATTTTGTATAGCCATAGCTTTAGTGCAGGATAGTGACCTAAATGCCCCCACATCAAGAGAACACCATTCTCCTGATACTGATAAAGTCTAGTTTGTATAGCAATAGGTTTAGTGCAGGATAGTGATATAAGTGCTCCCACGTCAAGAGAACATCGTTCTGCTGATACTGATATGAATCTAGTTTGTATAGCCATAGCCTTAGTGCAGGATAGTGATATAAGTGCTCCCACGTCACGAGAACATCGTCCTCCTGATACTGATAGAGTCTATTTTGTATAGCCATATCTTTAGTGCAGGATAGTGATATAAGTGCTCCCACGTCAAGAGAACATCGTTCTCCTGATACTGATAAGAATCTAGTTTGTATAGCCATAGCTTTAGTGCAGGATAGTGATATACGTGCTCCCACGTCAAGAGAACATCGTCCTCCTGATACTGACAGAGTCTAGTTTGTATAGCCATAGCTTTAGTGCAGGATAGTGATATAAGTGCTCCCACGTCAAGAGAACATCGTCCTCCTGATACTGACAGAGTCTAGTTTTGTATAGCCATAGCTTTAGTGCAGGATAGTGATATAAGTGCTCCCACGTCAAGAGATCATCGTCCTCCTGATACTGATAGAGTCTAGTTTGTATAGCCATAGCTTTAGTGCAGGATAGTTATATAACTGCTCCCACGTGAAGAGAACGTCGTCCTCCTGATACTGATAGAGTCTATTTTGTATAGCCATAGCTTTAGTGCAGGATAGTGATATACGTGCTCCCACGTCAAGAGAACATCGTCCTCCTGATACTGATAATAATCTAGTTTGTATAGGCAAGCCTTAGTGCAGGATAGTGATATAAGTGCTCCCACGTCAAGAGAACATCGTCCTCCTGATACTGATAGAGTCTATTTTGTATAGCCATAGGTTTAGTGCAGGATAGTGATATAAGTGCTCCCACGTCAAGAGAACATCGTCCTCCTGATACTGATAGGGTATATTTTGTATAGCCATAGCTTTAGTGCATGATAGTGATATAAGTGCTCCCACGTCAAGAGAACATCGTCCTCCTGATACTGATAAGTATCTAGTTTGTATAGCCAAGCCTTAGTGCAGGATTGTGATATAACTGCTCCCACGTCAAGAGAACATCGTCCTCCTGATACTGATAAGAATCTAGTTTGTATAGCCATAGCTTTAGTGCAGGATAGTGATATAAGTGCTCCCACGTCAAGAGAACATCGTCCTCCTGATACTGACAGAGTCTAGTTTGTATAGCCATATCTTTAGTGCAGGATAGTGATATAAGTGCTCCCACGTCAAGAGGACATCGTTCTCTGGATACTGATAAGAATCTAGTTTGTATAGCCATAGCTTTAATGCAGGATAGTGATATAAGTGCTCCCACGTCAAGAGAACATCGTCCTCCTGATACTGATAATAATCTAGTTTGTATAGGCAAGCCTTAGTGCAGGATAGTGATATAAGTGCTCCCACGTCAAGAGAACATCGTCCTCCTGATACTGACAGAGTCTAGTTTGTACAGGCATACGTTTAGTGCAGGATAGTGATATAAGTGCTCCCACATCACGAGAGCATCGTCCTCCTGATAATGACAGAGTCTAGTTTGTATAGCCCTAACCTTAGTGCAGTATAGTGATATACGTGCTCCCAAGTCAAGAGAACATCGTCCTCCTGATACTGATAGATTCTCCTTTGTATAGCCATAGCTTTAGTGCAGGATAGTGATATAAGTGCTCCCACGTCAAGAGAACATCGTCCTCCTGATACTGATAGAGTCTATATTGTATAGCCATAGCTTTAGTGCAGGATAGTGACATAAGTGCTCCCACGTCAAGAGAACATCGTCCTCCTGATACCGATAGATTCTCCTTTGTATATCCGTAGCTTTAGTGCAGGGTAGTGATATAAGTGCTCCCACGTCAAGAGAACATCGTCCTCCTGATACTGATAGTCTCTTTTGTATAGCCATAGGTTTAGTGCAGGATAGTGACATAAGTGCTCCCACGTCAAGAGAACATCGTCCCCCTGATACTGATAGAGTCTCTTTTGTATTGCCATAGCTTTAGTGCAGGATAGTGATTTAAGTGCTCCCACGTCAAGAGAACATCGCCCTCCTGATACTGATAGAGTCTCTTTTGTATAGCCATAGCTTTATTGCAGGATAGTGATATAAGTGCTCCCACGTCAAGAGAACATCGTCCTCCTGATACTGATAAGAATCTAGTTTGTATAGCCATAGCCTTAGTGCAGGATAGTGATATAAGTGCTCCCACGTCAAGAGAACATCGTCCTCCTGATACTGATAGATTCTCTTTTGTATAGTCATAACATAAGTGCAGGATAGTGATATAAGTGCTCCCACGTCAAGAGAACATCGTCCTCCTGATACTGATAGTCTATTTTGTATAGCCATAGCTTTAGTGCAGGATAGTGATCTACAGGCCCCCACATCAAGAGAACTCCATTCTCCTATACTGATAGAGTCTAGTTTGTATAGCAATAGGTTTAGTGCAGGATAGTGATATTAGTGCTCTCACATCAAGAGGGCATCATCTTACTGATACTGATAAATTCCAGTTTGTATAGCCATAGATTTAGTGCAGGATAGTGATATAAGTGCTCATACATCAAGAGAACATCGTCCTTCTGATACTGATAAGAGTATAGTTTGTATAGCCATAGCTTTAGTGCAGGATAGAGGTATAATTGCTCCCAAATCAAGGGAATATCGTCCTCCTGGTTCTGATAGGGTCTAGTTTGTATAGCTACTAGCTTTATTGTAGTATAGAAAAATAACTGCTCCCACATCAAGATCCCACATCAAAAGAACGCAGTCCTCCTGATACTGATAAGAGTCTAGTTTGTAGAGCCATAGCCTTAGTGCAGGATAGTGATATAACTGCTCCCACATCAAGAAAACACCGTCCTCCTGATACTGATAGAGTCTATTTTGTATAGCCATAGATTTATTGCTGGATAGTGATCTAAATGCTCCCACATCAAGAGAACGCAGTCCTCCTGCTACTGATAAATTTTAGTTTGTATTGCTACTTGCTTTAGAGTAGTATAGTGATATAACTGCTCCCACATCACGAGGACACCTTCTCCTGATACTGATAGTCTAGTTTGTTTAGCTAATTGCTTTATTGTAGTATAGATATATAACTGCTCTTACATCAAGAGAACATCATCCTTCTGATACTGACAGAGTCTAGCTTGTACAGGCATACTTTTAGTGCAGGATAGTGATATAAGTGCTCCCACATCACGAGAACACATTTCTCCTGATACTGACAGAGTCTAGTTTGTATAGCCATAGCTTTAGTGCAGGATAGTGATATAAGTGCTCCCACGTCAAGAGAACATCGTCCTCCTGATACTGACAGAGTCTAGTTTGTATAGCCATAGCTTTAGTGCAGGATAGTGATATAAGTGCTCCCACGTCAAGAGAACATCGTCCTCCTGATACTGATAGATTCTATTTTGTATAGCCATATCTTTAGTGCAGGATAGTGATATAAGTGCTCCCACGTCAAGAGAACATCGTTCTCCTGATACTGATAAGAATCTACTTTGTATAGCCAGAGCTTTAGTGCAGGATAGTGATATAAGTGCTCCCAAGTCAAGAGAACATCGTTCTCCTGATACTGGTAAGAATCTAGTTTGTATAGGCAAGCCTTAGTGCAGGATAGTTTTATAACTGCTCCCACGTCAAGAGAACATCGTCCTCCTGATACTGACAGAGTCTAGTTTGTATAGCTATAGCTTTAGTGCAGGATAGTGATATAAGTGCTCCCATGTCAAGAAAACATCGTCCTCCTGATACTGACAGAGTCTAGTTTGTATAGCCATAGCTTTAGTGCAGGATAGTGATATAAATGCTCCCACGTCATGAGAACATCGTCCTCCTGATAGTTACAGAGTCTAGATTGTATAGCCATAGCTTTAGTGCAGGATAGTGATATCGTTCTCCCACGTCAAGAGAACATCGTCCTCCTGATACTGACAGAGTCTAGTTTGTATAGCCATAGCTTTAGTGCAGGAGAGTGATATAAGTGCTCTCACGTCTAGAGAACACCGTCCTCCTGATACTGATAAGAATCTAGTTTGTGTAGCCCTAACTTTAGTGCAGGATAGTGATATAAGTGCTCCCAAGTCAAGAGAACATCGTTCTTCTGATACTGATAAGAATCTAGTTTGTATAGCCAAGCCTTAGTGCAGGATATTGATATAAGTGCTCCCACGTCAAGAGAACATCGTCCTCCTGATACTGATAGTCTATTTTGTATAGCCATAGCTTTAGTGCAGGATAGTGATATAAGTGCTCCACGTCAAGAGAACATCGTCCTCCTGATACTGATAGAGCCTCTTTTGTATGGCCATAGCTTTAGTGCAGGATAGTGACATAAGTGCTCCCACGTCAAGAGAACATCCTCCTCCTGATACTGATAGTCTAATTTGTATAGCCATACCTTTAGTGCAGGATAGTGATATAAGTGCTCCCACGTCAAGAGAACATCGTCCTCCTGATACTGATAGAGTGTCCTTTGTATAGCCATAGCTTTAGTGCAGGATAGTGATATAAGTGCTCCCACGTCAAGAGAACATCGTCCTCCTGAAACTGATAGAGTCTCTCTTGTATAGCCATAGCTTTAGTGCAGGATATTGATATAAGTGCTCCCACGTCAAGAGAACATCGTCCTCCTGATTCTGACAGAGTCTAGTTTGTATAGCCATAGCCTTAGTGCAGGATAGTGATATAAGTGCTCCCACGTCAAGAGAACATCGTCCTCCTGAAACTGATAGAGTCTCTCTTGTATAGCCATAGCTTTAGTGCAGGATATTGATATAAGTGCTCCCACGTCAAGAGAACATCGTCGTCCTGATACTGATAAGAATCTAGTTTGTATAGCCATAGCTTTAGTGCAGGATAGTTATATAAGTGCTCCCACGTCAAGAGAACATCGTCCTCCTGATACTTATAGTCTATTTTGTATAGCCATAGCTTTAGTGCAGGATAGTGATCTAAAAGCTCCCACATAAAGAGAACGCAGTCCTCCTGATACTGATAAAGTTTAGTTTGTATTGCTACTTGCTTTTCAGTAGTATAGTGATATAACTGCTCCCACATCACGAGAATACCTTTCTCCTGATACTGATAGAGCCTAGTTTGTTTAGCTAATAGCTTTATTGTAGTATAGATATATAACTGCTCCTACATCAAGAGAACATCACCCTTCTGATACTGACAGAGTCTAGTTTGTACAGGCATACTTTAGTGCAGGATAGCGATATAAGTGCTCCCACATCACGAGAACATCGTCCTCCTGATACTGACAGAGTCTAGTTTGTATAGCCCTAACTTTAGTGCAGTATAGTGATATAAGTGCTCCCAAGTCAAGAGAACATCGTCCTCCTGATACTGATAGAGTCTCCTTTGTATAGCCATAGCTTTAGTGCAGGATAGTGATATAAGTGCTCCCACGTCAAGAGAACATCGTCCTCCTGATACTGATAGAGTCTAGTTTGTATAGCCATAGCTTTAGTGCAGGATAGTGATATAAGTGCTCCCACGTCAAGAGAACATCGTCCTCCTGCTACTGATAGAGTCTATATTGTATAGCCATAGCTTTAGTGCAGGATAGTGACATAAGTGCTCCCACGTCAAGAGAATATCGTCCTCCTGATACTGATAGATTCTCCTTTGTATGGCCGTAGCTTTAATGCAGGGTAGTGATATAAGTGCTCCCACGTCAAGAGAACATCGTCCTCCTGATACTGATAGTCTCTTTTGTATAGCCATAGGTTTAGTGCAGGATAGTGACATAAGTGCTCCCACGTCAAGAGAACATCGTCCTCCTGATACTGATAGTCTCTTTTGTATTGCCATAGCTTTAGTGCAGGATAGTGATTTAAGTGCTCCCACGTCAAGAGAACATCGCCCTCCTGATACTGATAGAGTCTCTTTTGTATAGCCATAGCTTTAGTGCAGGATAGTGATATAAGTGCTCCCACGTCAGGAGAACATCGTCCTCCTGATACTGATAAGAATCTAGTTTGTATAGCCATAGCCCTAGTGCAGGATAGTGATATAAGTGCTCCCACGTCAAGAGAACATCGTCCTCCTGATACTGATAGAGTCTCTTTTGTGTAGTCATAACATAAGTGCAGGATAGTGATATAAGTACTCCCACGTCAAGAGAACATTGTCCTCCTGATACTGATAGTCTATTTTGTATAGCCATAGCTTTAGTGCAGGATAGTGATCTAAACGCCCCCACATCAAGAGAACTCCATTCTCCTGATACTGATAGAGTCTAGTTTGTATAGAATAGGTTTAGTGCAGGATAGTGATATTAGTGCTCTCTCATCAAGAGGGCATCATCTTACTGCTACTGATAAATTCCAGTTTGTATAGCCATAGATTTAGTGCAGGATAGTGATATAAGTGCCCATACATCAAGAGAACATCGTCCTCCTGATACTGATAAGAGTATAGTTTGTATAGCCATAGCTTTAGTGCAGGATAGAGGTATAATTGCTCCCAAATCAAGGGAATATCGTCCTCCTGGTTCTGATAGGGTCTAGTTTGTATAGCTACTAGCTTTATTGTAGTATAGAAAAATAACTGCTCCCACATCAAGGTCCCACATCAAGAGAACGCAGTCCTCCTGATACTGATAAGTGTCTAGTTTGTAGAGCCATAGCCTTAGTGCAGGATAGTGATATAACTGCTGCCACATCAAGAAAGCATCGTCCTCCTGATACTGATAGAGTCTATTTTGTATAGCCATAGATTTATTGCAGGATAGTGATCTATATGCACCCACATCAAGAGAACGCAGTCCTCCTGCTACTGATAAATTTTAGTTTGTATTGCTACTTGCTTTAGAGTAGTATTAGTGATATAACTGCTCCCACATCACGAGAACACCTTCTCCTGATACTGATAGAGTCTAGTTTGTTTAGCTAATTGCTTTATTGTAGTATAGATATATAACTGCTCTTACATCAAGAGAACATCGTCCTCCTGATACTGACAGAGTCTACTTTGTATAGACATAGCTTTTGTGCAGGATAGTGATATAAGTGCTCCCACGTCAAGAGAACATCGTCCTCCTGATACTGACAGGGTCTAGTTTGTATAGCCATAGCTTTAGTGCAGGATAGTGATATAAGTGCTCCCACGTCAAGAGAACATCGTCCTCCTGATACTGACAGAGTCTATTTTGTATAGCCATAGCTTTAGTGCAGGACAGTGATATAAGTGCTCCCACGTCAAGAGAACATCGTTCTCCTGATACTGATAAGAATCTAGTTTGTATAGCCATAGCTTTAGTGTAGGATAGTGATATAAGTGCTCCCACGTGAAGAGAACATCGTTCTCCTGATACTGATAAGAATCTAGTTTGTATAGCCAAGCCTTATTGCAGGATAGTGATATAACTGCTCCCACGTCAAGAGAACATCGTCCTCCTGATACTGATAGAGTCTATTTTGTATAGCCATAACTTTAGTGCAGGATAGTGATATAAGTGCTCCCACGTCAAGAGAACATTGTCATTCTGATACTGACAGTCTAGTTTGTATAGCCATAGCCTTAGTGCAGGATAGTGATATAAGTGCTCCCACGTCAAGAGAACATCGTCCTCCTGATACTGATAGAGTCTATTTTGTATAGCCATAGCTTTAGTGCAGGATAGTGATATAAGTGCTCCCACGTCAAGGGAACATCGTTCTCCTGATATTCATAAGAGTCTAGTTTGTATAGCCATAGCCTTAGTGCAGGATAGTGATATAAGTGCTCCCACGTCAAGAGAACATCGTCCTCCTGATACTGATAGAGTCTATTTTGTATAGCCATAGCTTTAGTGCAGGATAGAGATATAAGTGCTCCCACGTCAAGAGAACATCGTCCTCCTGATACTGATAAGAAACTAGTTTGTATAGCCAAGCCTTAGTGCAGGATAGTGATATAAGTGCTCCCACGTCAAGAGAATATCGTCCTCCTGATACTGATAGAGTCTATTTTGTATAGCCATATCTTTAGTGCAGGATAGTGATATAAGTGCTCCCACGTCAAGAGAACATCGTCCTCCTGATACTGATAGTCTATTTTGTATAGCCATAGCTTTAGTGCATGATAGTGATCTAAATGCCCCCACATCAAGAGAACACCATTCTCCTGTTACTGATAGAGTCTAGTTTGTATAGCAATAGGTTTAGTGCAGGATAGTGATATAAGTGCTCCCACGTCAAGAGAACATCGTTCTCCTGATACTGATACGAATCTAGTTTGTATAGCCATAGCTTTAGTGCAGGATAGTGATATAAGTGCTCCCACGTCAAGAGAACATCGTCCTCCTGATACTGATAGAGTCTATTTTGTATAGCCATATCTTTAGTGCAGGATAGTGATATAAGTGCTCCCACGTCAAGAGAACATCGTTCTCCTGATACTGATAAGTATCTAGTTTGTATAGCCAAGCCTCATTGCAGGATAGTTATATAACTGCTCCCACGTCAAGAGAACATCGTCCTCCTGATACTGACAGAGTCTAGTTTGTATAGCCATAACTTTAGTGCAGGATAATGATATAAGTGCTCCCACGTCAAGAGAACATCGTCCTCCTGATACTGACAGAGTCTAGTTTTGTATAGCCATAGCTTTAGTGCAGGATAGTGATATAAGTGCTCCCACGTCAAGAGAACATCGTCCTCCTGATACTGATAATCTATTTTGTATAGCCATAGCTTTAGTGCAGGATAGTGATCTAAAAGCTCCCACATACAAAGAACGCAGTCCTCCTGATACTGATAAAGTTTAGTTTGTATTGCTACTTGCTTTTCAGTAGTATAGTGATATAACTGCTCCCACATCACGAGAATACCTTTCTCCTGATACTGATAGAGTCTAGTTTGTTTAGGTAATAGCTTTATTGTAGATTAGATATATAACTGCTCCAACATCAAGAGAACATCATCCTTCTGATACTGACAGAGTCTAGTTTGTACAGGCATACTTTTAGTGCAGGATAGTGATATAAGTGCTCCTACATCACGAGCACATCGTCCTCCTTATACTGATAAGAATCTAGTTTCTATAGCCATAGCTTTAGTGCAGGATAGTGATATAAGTGCTACCACGTCAAGACAACATCGTCCTCCTGATACTGATAGAGTCTCTTTTGTATAGCCATAGCTTTAGTGCAGGATAGTGATATAAGTGCTCCCACGTCAAGAGAACATCGTCCTCCTGATACTGATAGTCTATTTTGTATAGCCATAGCTTTAGTGCAGGATAGTGATCTAAATGCTCCCACATCAAGAGAACGCAGTCCTCCTGATACTGATAAAGTTTAGTTTGTATTGCTACTTGCTTTTGAGTAGTGTAGTGATATAACT
Organism: Anabrus simplex; assembly: GCF_040414725.1. Lineage (NCBI taxonomy): Eukaryota > Metazoa > Arthropoda > Insecta > Orthoptera > Tettigoniidae > Anabrus > Anabrus simplex. Next base: position 199,426,723 of record NC_090279.1, read on the forward strand.
GCTCCCACATCACGAGAACACCTTTCTCCTGATACTGATAGAGTCTAGTTTGTTTAGCTAATAGCTTTATTTTAGTATAGATATATAACTGCTCTTACATCAAGAGAACATCATCCTTCTGATACTGACAGAGTCTAGTTTGTACAGGTATACTTTTAGTGCAGGATAGTGATATAAGTGCTCACACATCACGAGAACATCGTCCTCCTGATACTGACAGAGTCTAGTTTGTATAGCCATAGCTTTAGTGCAGGATAGTGATATAAGTGCTCCCACGTCAAGAGAACATCGTCCTTCTGATACTGATAGAGTCTATTTTGTACAGCCATAGCTTTAGTGCAGGATAGTGATATAAGTGCTCCCACGTCAAGAGAACATCGTTCTCCTGATACTGATAAGAATCTAGATGTATAGCCATAGCTTTAGTGCAGGATAGTGATATAAGTGCTCCCACGTCAAGAGAACATCTTTCTCCTGATACTGATAAGAATCTAGTTTGTATAGCCAAGCCTTAGTGCAGGATAGTTATATAACTGCCCCCACGTCAAGAGAACATCGTCCTCCTGATACTGATAAGATTCTAGTTTGTATAGCCATAGCTTTAGTGCAGGATAGTGATATAAGTGCTCCCACGTCAAGAGAACATCGTCCTCCTGATACTGATAGAGTCTAGGTTTTATAGCCATAGCTTTAGTGCAGGATAGTGATATAAGTGCTCTCACGTCAAGAGAACATCGTCCTCCTGATACTGATAACAATCTAGTTTGTATAGCCCTACCTTTAGTGCAGGATAGTGATATAAATGCTCCCAAGTCAAGAGAACATCGTTCCCCGATACTGATAAGAATCTAGTTTGTATAGCCAAGCCTTAGTGCTGGATAGTGATATAACTGCTCCCACGTCAAGAGAACATCGTCCTCCTGATACTGATATAGTCTAGTTTGTATAGCCATAGCTTTAGTCCAGGATAGTGATATAAGTGCTCCCACGTCAAGAGAACATCGTTCTCCTGATACTGATAGAGTCTCTTTCGTATAGCCATAGCTTTAGTCCAGGATAGTGATATAAGTGCTCCCACGTCAAGAGAACATCGTTCTCCTGATACTGATAGAGTCTCTTTCGTATAGCCATAGCTTTAGTCCAGGATAGTGATATAAGTGCTCCCACGTCAAGAGAATATCGTCCTCCTGATACTGACAGAGTCTATTTTTTATAGCCATAGCTTTAGTGCAGGATAGTGATATAAGTGCTCCCACGTCAAGAGAACATCGTCCTCCTGATACTGATAATCTATTTTGTATAGCCAGAGCTTTAGTGCAGGATAGTGACCTAAATGCCCCCACATCAAGAGAACACCATTCTCCTGATACTGATAAAGTCTAGTTTGTATAGCAATAGGTTTAGTGCAGGATAGTGATATAAGTGCTCCCACGTCAAGAGAACATCGTCCTCCTGATACTGATAGAGTCTATTTTGTATAGCCATATCTTTAGTGCAGGATAGTGATATAAGTGCTCCCACGTCAAGAGAACATCGTCCTCCTGATACTGACAGAGTCTAGTTTTGTATAGCCATAGCTTTAGTGCAGGATAGTGATATAAGTGCTCCCACGTCAAGAGAACATCGTTCTGCTGATACTGATAAGAATCTAGTTTGTATAGCCAAGCCTTAGTGCAGGATAGTTATATAAGTGCTCCCACGTCAAGAGAACATCGTCCTCCTGATACTGACAGAGTCTAGTTTGTATAGCCATAGCTTTAGTGCAGGATAGTGATATAAGTGCTCCCACGTCAAGAGAACATCGTCCTCCTGATACTGACAGAGTCTAGTTTTGTGTAGCCATAGCTTTAGTGCAGGATAGTGATAAAAGTGCTCCCACGTCAAGAGATCATCGCCCTCCTGATACTGATAGAGTCTAGTTTGTATAGCCATAGCTTTAGTGCAGGATAGTGATATAAGTGCTCCCACGTCAAGAGAACATCGTCCTCCTGATACTGATAGAGTCTCTTTCGTATAGCCATAGGTTTAGTCCAGGATAGTTATATAACTGCCCCCACGTCAAGAGAACATCGTCCTCCTGATACTGATAAGATTCTAGTTTGTATAGCCATAGCTTTAGTGCAGGATAGTGATATAAGTGCTCCCACGTCAAGAGAACATCGTCCTCCTGATACTGATAGAGTCTAGGTTTTATAGCCATAGCTTTAGTGCAGGATAGTGATATAAGTGCTCTCACGTCAAGAGAACATCGTCCTCCTGATACTGATAACAATCTAGTTTGTATAGCCCTAACTTTAGTGCAGGATAGTGATATAAGTGCTCCCAAGTCAAGAGAACATCGTTCTCCCGATACTGATAAGAATCTAGTTTGTATAGCCAAGCCTTAGTGCTGGATAGTGATATAACTGCTCCCACGTCAAGAGAACATCGTCCTCCTGATACTGATAGAGTCTAGTTTGTATAGCCATAGCTTTAGTGCAGGATAGTGATATAAGTGCTCCCACGTCAAGAGAACATCGTCCTCCTGATACTGACAGAGTCTAGTTTTGTATAGCCATAGCTTTAGTGCAGGATAGTGATATAAGTGCTCCCACGTCAAGAGAACATCGTTCTCCTGATACTGATAAGAATCTAGTTTGTATAGCCAAGCCTTAGTGCAGGATAGTTATATAAGTGCTCCCACGTCAAGAGAACATCGTCCTCCTGATACTGACAGAGTCTAGTTTGTATAGCCATAGCTTTAGTGCAGGATAGTGATATAAGTGCTCCCACGTCAAGAGAACATCGTCCTCCTGATACTGACAGAGTCTAGTTTTGTATAGCCATAGCTTTAGTGCAGGATAGTGATAAAAGTGCTCCCACGTCAAGAGATCATCGTTCTCTTGATACTGATAGAGTCTAGTTTGTATAGCCATAGCTTTAGTGCAGGATAGTGATATAAGTGCTCCCACGTCAAGAGAACATCGTCCTCCTGATACTGATAGAGTCTCTTTCGTATAGCCATAGGTTTAGTCCAGGATAGTGATATAAGTGCTCCCACGTCAAGAGAATATCGTCCTCCTGATACTGACAGAGTCTATTTTTTATAGCCATAGCTTTAGTGCAGGATAGTGATATAAGTGCTCCCACGTCAAGAGAACATCGTCCTCCTGATACTGATAGTCTATTTTGTATAGCCATAGCTTTAGTGCAGGATAGTGATCTAAATGCCCCCACATCAAGAGAACACCATTCTCCTGATACTGATAGAGTCTAGTTTGTATAGCAATAGGTTTAGTGCAGGATAGTGATATAAGTGCTCCCACGTCAAGAGAACATCGTTCTCCTGATACTGATAAGAATCTAGTTTGTATAGCCATAGCTTTAGTGCAGGATAGTGATATAAGTGCTCCCACGTCAAGAGAACATCGTCCTCCTGATACTGATAGAGTCTATTTTGTATAGCCATATCTTTAGTGCAGGATAGTGATATAAGTGCTCCCACGTCAAGAGAACATCGTTCTCCTGATACTGATAAGAATCTAGTTTGTATAGCCATAGCTTTAGTGCAGGATAGTGATATAAGTGCTCCCACGTCAAGAGAACATCGTTCTCCTGATACTGATAAGAATCTAGTTTGTATAGCCAAGCCTTAGTGCAGGATAGTTATATAACTGCTCCCACGTCAAGAGAACATCGTCCTCCTGATACTGACAGAGTCTAGTTTGTATAGCCATAGCTTTAGTGCAGGATAGTGATATAAGTGCTCCCACGTCAAGAGAACATCGTCCTCCTGATACTGACAGAGTCTAGTTTTGTATAGCCATAGCTTTAGTGCAGGATAGTGATATAAGTGCTCCCACGTCAAGAGAACATCGTCCTCCTGATACTGAGAGAGTCTCTTTCGTATAGCCATAGGTTTAGTCCAGGATAGTGATATAAATGCTCCCACGTCAAGAGAACATCGTCCTCCTGATACTGATAGAGTCTCTTTCGTATAGCCATAGCTTTAGTCCAGGATAGTGATATAAGTGCTCCCACGTCTAGAGAATATCGTCCTCCTGATACTGACAGAGTCTATTTTTTATAGCCATAGCTTTAGTGCAGGATAGTGATATAAGTGCTCCCACGTCAAGAGAACATCGTCCTCCTGATACTGATAGTCTATTTTGTATAGCCATAGCTTTAGTGCAGGATAGTGATCTAAATGCCCCCACATCAAGAGAACACCATTCTCCTGATACTGATAGAGTCTAGTTTGTATAGCAATAGGTTTAGTGCAGGATAGTGATATAAGTGCTCCCACGTCAAGAGAACATCGTTCTCCTGATACTGATAAGAATCTAGTTTGTATAGCCATAGCTTTAGTGCAGGATAGTGATATAAGTGCTCCCACGTCAAGAGAACATCGTCCTCCTGATACTGATAGAGTCTATTTTGTATAGCCAAATCTTTAGTGCAGGATAGTGATATAAGTGCTCCCACGTCAAGAGAACATCGTTCTCCTGATACTGATAAGAATCTAGTTTGTATAGCCAAGCCTTAGTGCAGGATAGTTATATAACTGCTCCCACGTCAAGAGAACATCGTCCTCCTGATACTGACAGAGTCTAGTTTGTATAGCCATAGCTTTAGTGCAGGATAGTGATATAAGTGCTCCCACGTCAAGAGAACATCGTCCTCCTGATACTGACAGAGTCTAGTTGTGTATAGCCATAGCTTTAGTGCAGGATAGTGATATAAGTGCTCCCACGTCAAGAGAACGTCGTCCTCCTGATACAGACAGAGTCTAGTTTGTATAGCCATATCTTTAGTGCAGGATAGTGATATAAGTGCTCCCACGTCAAGAGGACATCGTTCTCTGGATACTGATAAGAATCTAGTTTGTATAGCCATAGCTTTAGTGCAGGATAGTGATATAAGTGCTTCCACGTCAAGAGAACATCGTCCTCCTGATACTGATAATAATCTAGTTTGTATAGGCAAGCCTTAGTGCAGGATAGTGATATAAGTGCTCCCACGTCAAGAGAACATCGTCCTCCTGATACTGACAGAGTCTAGTTTGTACAGGCATACGTTTAGTGCAGGATAGTGATATAAGTGCTCCCACGTCACGAGAGCATCGTCCTCCTGATAATGACAGAGTCTAGTTTGTATAGCCCTAACCTTAGTGCAGTATAGTGATATAAGTGCTCCCAAGTCAAGAGAACATCGTCCTCCTGATACTGATAGATTCTCCTTTGTATAGCCATAGCTTTAGTGCAGGATAGTGATATAAGTGCTCCCACGTCAAGAGAACATCGTCCTCCTGATACTGATAGAGTCTATATTGTATAGACATAGCTTTAGTGCAGGATAGTGACATAAGTGCTCCCACGTCAAGAGAATATCGTCCTCCTGATACCGATAGATTCTCCTTTGTATAGCCGTAGCTTTAGTGCAGGGTAGTGATATAAGTGCTCCCACGTCAAGAGAACATCGTCCTCCTGATACTGATAGTCTCTTTTGTATAGCCATAGGTTTAGTGCAGGATAGTGACATAAGTGCTCCCACGTCAAGAGAACATCGTCCTCCTGATACTGATAGAGTCTCTTTTGTATTGCCATAGCTTTAGTGCAGGATAGTGATTTAAGTGCTCCCACGTCAAGAGAACATCGCCCTCCTGATACTGATAGAGTCTCTTTTGTATAGCCATAGCTTTACTGCAGGATAGTGATATAAGTGCTCCCACGTCAAGAGAACATCGTCCTCCTGATACTGATAAGAATCTAGTTTGTATAGCCATAGCCTTAGTGCAGGATAGTGATATAAATGCTCCCAGGTCAAGAGAACATCGTCCTCCTGATACTGATAGATTCTCTTTTTTATAGTCATAACATAAGTGCAGGATAGTGATATAAGTGCTCCCACGTCAACAGAACATCGTCCTCCTGATACTGATAGTCTATTTTGTATAGCCATAGCTTTAGTGCAGGATAGTGATCTAAATGTCCCCACATCAAGAGAACTCCATTCTCCTGATACTGATAGAGTCTAGTTTGTATAGCAATAGGTTTAGTGCAGGATAGTGATATTAGTGCTCTCACATCAAGAGGGCATCATCTTACTGATACTGATAAATTCCAGTTTGTATAGCCATAGATTTAGTGCAGGATAGTGATATAAGTGCTCATACATCAAGAGAACATCGTCCTTCTGATACTGATAAGAGTATAGTTTGTATAGCCATAGCTTTAGTGCAGGATAGAGGTATAATTGCTCCGAAATCAAGGGAATATCGTCCTCCTGGTTCTGATAGGGTCTAGTTTGTATAGCTACTAGCTTTATTGTAGTATAGAAAAATAACTGCTCCCACATCAAGATCCCACATCAAGAGAACGCAGTCCTCCTGATACTGATAAGATTCTAGTTTGTAGAGCCATAGCCTTAGTGCAGGATAGTGATATAACTGCTCCCACATCAAGAAAACACCGTCCTCCTGATACTGATAGAGTCTATTTTGTATAGCCATAGATTTATTGCAGGATAGTGATCTAAATGCTCCCACATCAAGAGAACGCAGTCCTCCTGCTACTGATAAATTTTAGTTTGTATTGCTACTTGCTTTAGAGTAGTATAGTGATATAACTGCTCCCACATCACGAGGACACCTTCTCCTGATACTGATAGTCTAGTTTGTTTAGCTAATTGCTTTATTGTAGTATAGATATATAACTGCTCTTACATCAAGAGAACATCATCCTTCTGATACTGACAGAGTCTAGCTTGTACAGGCATACTTTTAGTGCAGGATAGTGATATAAGTGCTCCCACATCACGAGAACACATTTCTCCTGATACTGACAGAGTCTAGTTTGTATAGCCATAGCTTTAGTGCAGGATAGTGATATAAGTGCTGCCACGTCAAGAGAACATCGTCCTCCTGATACTGACAGAGTCTAGTTTGTATAGCCATAGCTTTAGTGCAGGAGAGTGATATAAGTGCTCCCACGTCAAGAGAACATCGTCCTCCTGATACTGATAGATTCTATTTTGTATAGCCATATCTTTAGTGCAGGATAGTGATATAAGTGCTCCCACGTCAAGAGAACATCGTTCTCCTGATACTGATAAGAATCTACTTTGTATAGCCAGAGCTTTAGTGCAGGATAGTGATATAAGTGCTCCCAAGTCAAGAGAACATCGTTCTCCTGATACTGGTAAGAATCTAGTTTGTATAGGCAAGCCTTAGTGCAGGATAGTTTTATAACTGCTCCCACGTCAAGAGAACATCGTCCTCCTGATACTGACAGAGTCTAGTTTGTATAGCTATAGCTTTAGTGCAGGATAGTGATATAAGTGCTCCCATGTCAAGAAAACATCCTCCTCCTGATACTGACAGAGTCTAGTTTGTATAGCCATAGCTTTAGTGCAGGATAGTGATATAAATGCTCCCACGTCATGAGAACATCGTCCTCCTGATACTTACAGAGTCTAGATTGTATAGCCATAGCTTTAGTGCAGGATAGTGATATCGTTCTCCCACGTCAAGAGAACATCGTCCTCCTGATACTGACAGAGTCTAGTTTGTATAGCCATAGCTTTAGTGCAGGAGAGTGATATAAGTGCTCTCACGTCTAGAGAACACCGTCCTCCTGATACTGATAAGAATCTAGTTTGTGTAGCCCTAACTTTAGTGCAGGATAGTGATATAAGTGCTCCCAAGTCAAGAGAACATCGTTCTTCTGATACTGATAAGAATCTAGTTTGTATAGCCAAGCCTTAGTGCAGGATATTGATATAAGTGCTCCCACGTCAAGAGAACATCGTCCTCCTGATACTGATAGTCTATTTTGTATAGCCATAGCTTTAGTGCAGGATAGTGACATAAGTGCTCCCACGTCAAGAGAACATCGTCCTCCTGATACTGATAGTGTCTCCTTTGTATAGCCATAGCTTTAGTGCAGGATAGTGATATAAGTGCTCCACGTCAAGAGAACATCGTCCTCCTGATACTGATAGAGCCTCTTTTGTATGGCCATAGCTTTAGTGCAGGATAGTGACATAAGTGCTCCCACGTCAAGAGAACATCCTCCTCCTGATACTGATAGTCTAATTTGTATAGCCATAGCTTTAGTGCAGGATAGTGATATAAGTGCTCCCACGTCAAGAGAACATCGTCCTCCTGATACTGATAAGAATCTAGTTTGTATAGCCATAGCTTTAGTGCAGGATAGTGATATAAGTGCTCCCAAGTCAAGAGAACATCGTCCTCCTGATACTGATAGAGTCTCTTTTGTATAGCCATAGCTTTAGTGCAGGATAGTGATATCAGTGCTCCCACGTCAAGAGAACATCGTCCTCCTGATACTGATAGTCTATTTTGTATAGCCATAGCTTTAGTGCAGGATAGTGATCTAAATGCTCCCACATCAAGAGAACGCAGTCCTCCTGATACTGACAAAGTTTAGTTTGTATTGCTACTTGCTTTTGAGTAGTATAGTGATATAACTGCTCCCACATCACGAGGACACCTTTCTCCTGATACTGATAGAGTCTAGTTTGTTTAGCTAATAGCCTTATTGTGGTATAGATATATAACTGCTCTTACATCAGGAGAACATCATCCTTCTGATACTGACAGAGTCTAGTTTGTACAGGCATACGTTTAGTGCAGGATAGTGATATAAGTGCTCCCACATCACGAGAACATCGTCCTCCTGATACCGACAGAGTCTAGTTTGTATAGCCCTAACTTTAGTGCAGTATAGTGATATAAGTGCTCCCAAGTCAAGAGAACATCATTCTCCTGATACTGATAAGAATCTAGTTTGTATAGCCAAGCCTTAGTGCGGGATAGTGATATAAGTGCTCCCACGTCATGAGAACATCGTCCTCCTGATACTGATAGAGTCTAGTTTGTATAGCCATAGCTTTAGTGCAGGATAGTGATATAAGTGCTCCCACGTCAAGAGAACATCGTCCTCCTGATACTGATAGAGTCTCCTTTGTATAGCCATAGCTTTAGTGCAGGATAGTGATATAAGTGCTCCCACGTCAAGAGAACATCGTCCTCCTGAAACTGATAGAGTCTCTCTTGTATAGCCATAGCTTTAGTGCAGGATAGTGATATAAGTGCTCCCACGTCAAGAGAACATCGTCCTCCTGATTCTGACAGAGTCTAGTTTGTATAGCCATAGCCTTAGTGCAGGATAGTGATATAAGTGCTCCCACGTCAAGAGAACATCGTCGTCCTGATACTGATAAGAATCTAGTTTGTATAGCCATAGCTTTAGTGCAGGATAGTTATATAAGTGCTCCCACGTCAAGAGAACATCGTCCTCCTGATACTGATAGTCTATTTTGTATAGCCATAGCTTTAGTGCAGGATAGTGATCTAAAAGCTCCCACATAAAGAGAACGCAGTCCTCCTGATACTGATAAAGTTTAGTTTGTATTGCTACTTGCTTTTCAGTAGTATAGTGATATAACTGCTCCCACATCACGAGAATACCTTTCTCCTGATACTGATAGAGTCCAGTTTGTTTAGCTAATAGCTTTATTGTAGTATAGATATATAACTGCTCCTACATCAAGAGAACATCACCCTTCTGATACTGACAGAGTCTAGTTTGTACAGGCATACTTTAGTGCAGGATAGCGATATAAGTGCTCCCACATCACGAGAACATCGTCCTCCTGATACTGACAGAGTCTAGTTTGTATAGCCCTAACTTTAGTGCAGTATAGTGATATAAGTGCTCCCAAGTCAAGAGAACATCGTCCTCCTGATACTGATAGAGTCTCCTTTGTATAGCCATAGCTTTAGTGCAGGATAGTGATATAAGTGCTCCCACGTCAAGAGAACATCGTCCTCCTGATACTGATAGAGTCTAGTTTGTATAGCCATAGCTTTAGTGCAGGATAGTGATATAAGTGCTCCCACGTCAAGAGAACATCGTCCTCCTGATACTGATGGAGTCTATATTGTATAGCCATAGCTTTAGTGCAGGATAGTGACATAAGTGCTCCCACGTCAAGAGAATATCGTCCTCCTGATACTGATAGATTCTCCTTTGTATAGCCGTAGCTTTAATGCAGGGTAGTGATATAAGTGCTCCCACGTCAAGAGAACATCGTCCTCCTGATACTGATAGTCTCTTTTGTATAGCCATAGGTTTAGTGCAGGATAGTGACATAAGTGCTCCCACGTCAAGAGAACATCGTCCTCCTGATACTGATAGTCTCTTTTGTATTGCCATAGCTTTAGTGCAGGATAGTGATTTAAGTGCTCCCACGTCAAGAGAACATCGCCCTCCTGGTACTGATAGAGTCTCTTTTGTATAGCCATAGCTTTAGTGCAGGATAGTGATATAAGTGCTCCCACGTCAGGAGAACATCGTCCTCCTGATACTGATAAGAATCTAGTTTGTATAGCCATAGTCTTAGTGCAGGATAGTGATATAAGTGCTCCCACGTCAAGAGAACATCGTCCTCCTGATACTGATAGAGTCTCTTTTGTATAGTCATAACATAAGTGCAGGATAGTGATATAAGTACTCCCACGTCAAGAGAACATCGTCCTCCTGATACTATTAGTCTATTTTGTATAGCCATAGCTTTAGTGCAGGATAGTGATCTAAATGCCCCCACATCAAGAGAACTCCATTCTCCTGATACTGATAGTCTAGTTTGTATAGCAATAGGTTTAGTGCAGGATAGTGATATTAGTGCTCTCACATCAAGAGGGCATCATCTTACTGCTACTGATAAATTCCAGTTTGTATAGCCATAGATTTAGTGCAGGATAGTGATATAAGTGCTCATACATCAAGAGAACATCGTCCTCCTGATACTGATAGAGTCTATTTTGTATAGCCATAGATTTATTGCAGGATAGTGATCTATATGCACCCACATCAAGAGAACGCAGTCCTCCTGCTACTGATAAATTTTAGTTTGTATTGCTACTTGCTCTAGAGTAGTATAGTGATATAACTGCTCCCACATCACGAGAACACCTTCTCCTGATACTGATAGAGTCTAGTTTGTTTAGCTAATTGCTTTATTGTAGTATAGATATATAACTGCTCTTACATCAAGAGAACATCATCCTTCTGATACTGACAGAGTCTAGCTTGTACAGGCATACTTTTAGTGCAGGATAGTGATATAAGTGCTCCCACATCACGAGAACACCTTTCTCCTGATACTGACAGAGTCTAGTTTGTATAGCCATAGCTTTAGTGCAGGATAGTGATATAAGTGCTCCCACGTCAAGAGAACATCGTCCTCCTGATACTGACAGTCTACTTTGTATAGACATAGCTTTTGTGCAGGATAGTGATATAAGTGCTCCCACGTCAAGAGAACATCGTCCTCCTGATACTGACAGGGTCTAGTTTGTATAGCCATAGCTTTAGTGCAGGATAGTGATATAAGTGCTCCCACGTCAAGAGAACATCGTCCTCCTGATACTGACAGAGTCTATTTTGTATAGCCATAGCTTTAGTGCAGGACAGTGATATAAGTGCTCCCACGTCAAGAGAACATCGTTCTCCTGATACTGATAAGAATCTAGTTTGTATAGCCATAGCTTTAGTGTAGGATAGTGATATAAGTGCTCCCACGTGAAGAGAACATCGTTCTCCTGATACTGATAAGAATCTAGTTTGTATAGCCAAGCCTTATTGCAGGATAGTGATATAACTGCTCCCACGTCAAGAGAACATCGTCCTCCTGATACTGATAGAGTCTATTTTGTATAGCCATAACTTTAGTGCAGGATAGTGATATAAGTGCTCCCACGTCAAGAGAACGTTGTCATTCTGATACTGACAGTCTAGTTTGTATAGCCATAGCCTTAGTGCAGGATAGTAATATAAGTGCTCCCACGTCAAGAGAACATCGTCCTCCTGATACTGATAGAGTCTATTTTGTATAGCCATAGCTTTAGTGCAGGATAGAGATATAAGTGCTCCCACGTCAAGAGAACATCGTCCTCCTGATACTGATAAGAAACTAGTTTGTATAGCCAAGCCTTAGTGCAGGACAGTGATATAACTGCTCCCACGTCAAGAGAACATCGTCCTCCTGATACTGACAGAGTCTAGTTTGTATAGCCATAACTTTAGTGGAGGATAGTGATATAAGTGCTCCCACGTCAAGAGAACATCGTCCTCCTGATACTGACAGAGTCTAGTTTTGTATAGCCATAGCTTTAGTGCAGGATAGTGATATAAGTGCTCCCACGTCAAGAGAACATCGTCCTCCTGATACTGATAGTCTATTTTGTATAGCCATAGCTTTAGTGCAGGATAGTGATCTAAAAGCTCCCACATAAAAAGAACGCAGTCCTCCTGATACTGATGAAGTTTAGTTTGTATTGCTACTTGCTTTTCAGTAGTATAGTGATATAACTGCTCCCACATCACGAGAATACCTTTCTCCTGATACTGATAGAGTCTGGTTTGTTTAGGTAATAGCTTTATTGTAGATTAGATATATAACTGCTCCAACATCAAGAGAACATCATCCTTCTGATACTGACAGAGTCTAGTTTGTACAGGCATACTTTTAGTGCAGGATAGTGATATAAGTGCTCCTACATCACGAGAACATCGTCCTCCTTATACTGATAAGAATCTAGTTTGTATAGCCATAGCTTTAGTGCAGGATAGTGATATAAGTGCTACCACGTCAAGACAACATGGTCCTCCTGATACTGATAGAGTCTCTTTTGTATAGCCATAGCTTTAGTGCAGGATAGTGATATAAGTGCTCCCACGTCAAGAGAACATCGTCCTCCTGATACTGATAGTCTATTTTGTATAGCCATAGCTTTAGTGCAGGATAGTGATCTAAATGCTCCCACATCAAGAGAACGCAGTCCTCCTGATACTGATAAAGTTTTGTTTGTATTGCTACTTGCTTTTGAGTAGTATAATGATATAACTTTTCCCACATCACGAGAACACCTTTCTCCTGATACTGATAGAGTCTAGTTTGTTTAGCTAATAGCTTTATTTTAGTATAGATATATAACTGCTCTTACATCAAGAGAACATCATCCTTCTGATACTGACAGAGTCTAGTTTGTACAGGTATACTTTTAGTGCAGGATAGTGATATAAGTGCTCACACATCACGAGAACATCGTCCTCCTGATACTGACAGAGTCTAGTTTGTATAGCCATAGCTTTAGTGCAGGATAGTGATATAAGTGCTCCCACGTCAAGAGAACATCGTCCTTCTGATACTGATAGAGTCTATTTTGTACAGCCATAGCTTTAGTGCAGGATAGTGATATAAGTGCTCCCACGTCAAGAGAACATCGTCCTTCTGATACTGATAGAGTCTATTTTGTACAGCCATAGCTTTAGTGCAGGATAGTGATATAAGTGCTCTCACGTCAAGAGAACATCGTCCTCCTGATACTGATAACAATCTAGTTTGTATAGCCCTAACTTTAGTGCAGGATAGTGATATAAGTGCTCCCAAGTCAAGAGAACATCGTTCTCCCGATACTGATAAGAATCTAGTTTGTATAGCCAAGCCTTAGTGCTGGATAGTGATATAACTGCTCCCACGTCAAGAGAACATCGTCCTCCTGATACTGATAGAGTCTAGTTTGTATAGCCATAGCTTTAGTGCAGGATAGTGAATAAGTGCTCCCACGTCAAGAGAACATCGTTCTCCTGATACTGATAAGAATCTAGTTTGTATAGCCATAGCTTTAGTGCAGGATAGTGATATAAGTGCTCCCACGTCAAGAGAACATCGTCCTCCTGATACTGATAGAGTCTCTTTCGTATAGCCATAGCTTTAGTCCAGGATAGTGATATAAGTGCTCCCACGTCAAGAGAATATCGTCCTCCTGATACTGACAGAGTCTATTTTTTATAGCCATAGCTTTAGTGCAGGATAGTGATATAAGTGCTCCCACGTCAAGAGAACATCGTCCTCCTGATACTGATAGTCTATTTTGTATAGCCATAGCTTTAGTGCAGGATAGTGACCTAAATGCCCCCACATCAAGAGAACACCATTCCCCTGATACTGATAAAGTCTAGTTTGTATAGCAATAGGTTTAGTGCAGGATAGTGATATAAGTGCTCCCACGTCAAGAGAACATCGTTCTCCTGATACTGATAAGAATCTAGTTTGTATAGCCATAGCTTTAGTGCAGGATAGTGATATAAGTGCTCCCACGTCAAGAGAACATCGTCCTCCTGATACTGATAGAGTCTATTTTGTATAGCCATATCTTTAGTGCAGGATAGTGATATAAGTGCTCCCACGTCAAGAGAACATCGTTCTCCTGATACTGATAAGAATCTAGTTTGTATAGCCATAGCTTTAGTGCAGGATAGTGATATAAGTGCTCCCACGTCAAGAGAACATCGTTCTCCTGATACTGATAAGAATCTAGTTTGTATAGCCAAGCCTTAGTGCAGGATAGTTATATAACTGCTCCCACGTCAAGAGAACATCGTCCTCCTGATACTGACAGAGTCTAGTTTGTATAGCCATAGCTTTAGTGCAGGATAGTGATATAAGTGCTCCCACGTCAAGAGAACATCGTCCTCCTGATACTGACAGAGTCTAGTTTTGTATAGCCATAGCTTTAGTGCAGGATAGTGATATAAGTGCTCCCACGTCAAGAGAACATCGTTCTCCTGATACTGATAAGAATCTAGTTTGTATAGCCAAGCCTTAGTGCAGGATAGTTATATAACTGCTCCCACGTCAAGAGAACATCGTCCTCCTGATACTGACAGAGTCTAGTCTAAAACAATGGTAATAAATATAAGTTGAGTTGTCTTGATTTTAGTATTTTTAATAGGGGTGTGAACCTTTTGTTCTAAACGTAAGCATTTATTATCTATATTGTTGAGTTTAGAATTTATTGTGTTGAGTTTGTTTGGGTTACTTTATTTATATTTAAATTTTTTTGATAATGAATTGTATTTTAGTATAGTTTTTTTAACATTTTCTGTTTGTGAGGGGGCTTTAGGACTATCTGTGTTGGTTTCTATAATTCGAACTCATTGCAATGATTTCTTTCAAACATTTAGAGTATTATAATGTTAAAATTTATATTTATGATCATATTTTTAATCCCTTTATGTTTTTTAATTGATAATTGATGGGTGGTTCAGTCTTTAATATATTTTATAACATTTGTATTTTTTGTAGGTTGTACTCTATCAGGTGATTTTGGTAATTTAAGTTATTGTTTTGGGGGAGATATTTTATCTTATGGATTGATTTTATTGAGATTTTGAATTTGTGCATTGATGATTACAGCTAGAGAATCGGTATATCGTGTTAAATTTTATAATCAATTATTTCAAATTTATGTTTTGTTTTTATTATTGATATTATACTGTACGTTTAGAAGTATGAGTATATTTTCTTTTTATTTATTTTTTGAAAGTAGATTAATTCCTACTTTGTTTTTGATTTTAGGCTGAGTGTTAATACCAGATGACTAGCTTTAGTGCAGGATAGTGATATAAGTGCTCCCACGTCAAGAGAACATCGTCCTCCTGATACTGACAGAGTCTAGTTTTGTATAGCCATAGCTTTAGTGCAGGATAGTGATATAAGTGCTCCCACGTCAAGAGATCATCGTCCTCCTCATACTGATAGAGTCTAGTTTGTATAGCCATAGCTTTAGTGCAGGATAGTGATATAAGTGCTCCCACGTCAAGAGAACATCGTCCTCCTGATACTGATAGAGTCTCTTTCGTATAGCCATAGGTTTAGTCCAGGATAGTGATATAAGTGCTCCCACGTCAAGAGAACATCGTCCTCCTGATTCTGACAGAGTCTAGTTTGTATAGCCATAGCCTTAGTGCAGGATAGTGATATAAGTGCTCCCACGTCAAGAGAACATCGTCGTCCTGATACTGATAAGAATCTAGTTTGTATAGCCATAGCTTTAGTGCAGGATAGTTATATAAGTGCTCCCACGTCAAGAGAACATCGTCCTCCTGATACTGATAGTCTATTTTGTATAGCCATAGCTTTAGTGCAGGATAGTGATCTAAAAGCTCCCACATAAAGAGAACGCAGTCCTCCTGATACTGATAAAGTTTAGTTTGTATTGCTACTTGCTTTTCAGTAGTATAGTGATATAACTGCTCCCACATCACGAGAATACCTTTCTCCTGATACTGATAGAGTCCAGTTTGTTTAGCTAATAGCTTTATTGTAGTATAGATATATAACTGCTCCTACATCAAGAGAACATCACCCTTCTGATACTGACAGAGTCTAGTTTGTACAGGCATACTTTAGTGCAGGATAGCGATATAAGTGCTCCCACATCACGAGAACATCGTCCTCCTGATACTGACAGAGTCTAGTTTGTATAGCCCTAACTTTAGTGCAGTATAGTGATATAAGTGCTCCCAAGTCAAGAGAACATCGTCCTCCTGATACTGATAGAGTCTCCTTTGTATAGCCATAGCTTTAGTGCAGGATAGTGATATAAGTGCTCCCACGTCAAGAGAACATCGTCCTCCTGATACTGATAGAGTCTAGTTTGTATAGCCATAGCTTTAGTGCAGGATAGTGATATAAGTGCTCCCACGTCAAGAGAACATCGTCCTCCTGATACTGATGGAGTCTATATTGTATAGCCATAGCTTTAGTGCAGGATAGTGACATAAGTGCTCCCACGTCAAGAGAATATCGTCCTCCTGATACTGATAGATTCTCCTTTGTATAGCCGTAGCTTTAATGCAGGGTAGTGATATAAGTGCTCCCACGTCAAGAGAACATCGTCCTCCTGATACTGATAGTCTCTTTTGTATAGCCATAGGTTTAGTGCAGGATAGTGACATAAGTGCTCCCACGTCAAGAGAACATCGTCCTCCTGATACTGATAGTCTCTTTTGTATTGCCATAGCTTTAGTGCAGGATAGTGATTTAAGTGCTCCCACGTCAAGAGAACATCGCCCTCCTGGTACTGATAGAGTCTCTTTTGTATAGCCATAGCTTTAGTGCAGGATAGTGATATAAGTGCTCCCACGTCAGGAGAACATCGTCCTCCTGATACTGATAAGAATCTAGTTTGTATAGCCATAGTCTTAGTGCAGGATAGTGATATAAGTGCTCCCACGTCAAGAGAACATCGTCCTCCTGATACTGATAGAGTCTCTTTTGTATAGTCATAACATAAGTGCAGGATAGTGATATAAGTACTCCCACGTCAAGAGAACATCGTCCTCCTGATACTATTAGTCTATTTTGTATAGCCATAGCTTTAGTGCAGGATAGTGATCTAAATGCCCCCACATCAAGAGAACTCCATTCTCCTGATACTGATAGTCTAGTTTGTATAGCAATAGGTTTAGTGCAGGATAGTGATATTAGTGCTCTCACATCAAGAGGGCATCATCTTACTGCTACTGATAAATTCCAGTTTGTATAGCCATAGATTTAGTGCAGGATAGTGATATAAGTGCTCATACATCAAGAGAACATCGTCCTCCTGATACTGATAAGAGTATAGTTTGTATAGCCATAGCTTTAGTGCAGGATAGAGGTATAATTGCTCCCAAATCAAGGGAATATCGTCCTCCTGGTTCTGATAGGGTCTAGTTTGTATAGCTACTAGCTTTATTGTAGTATAGAAAAATAACTGCTCCCACATCAAGATCCCACATCAAGAGAACGCAGTCCTCCTGATACTGATAAGAGTCTAGTTTGTAGAGCCATAGCCTTAGTGCAGGATAGTGATATAACTGCTGCCACATCAAGAAAACATCGTCCTCCTGATACTGATAGAGTCTATTTTGTATAGCCATAGATTTATTGCAGGATAGTGATCTATATGCACCCACATCAAGAGAACGCAGTCCTCCTGCTACTGATAAATTTTAGTTTGTATTGCTACTTGCTCTAGAGTAGTATAGTGATATAACTGCTCCCACATCACGAGAACACCTTCTCCTGATACTGATAGAGTCTAGTTTGTTTAGCTAATTGCTTTATTGTAGTATAGATATATAACTGCTCTTACATCAAGAGAACATCATCCTTCTGATACTGACAGAGTCTAGCTTGTACAGGCATACTTTTAGTGCAGGATAGTGATATAAGTGCTCCCACATCACGAGAACACCTTTCTCCTGATACTGACAGAGTCTAGTTTGTATAGCCATAGCTTTAGTGCAGGATAGTGATATAAGTGCTCCCACGTCAAGAGAACATCGTCCTCCTGATACTGACAGTCTACTTTGTATAGACATAGCTTTTCTGCAGGATAGTGATATAAGTGCTCCCACGTCAAGAGAACATCGTCCTCCTGATACTGACAGGGTCTAGTTTGTATAGCCATAGCTTTAGTGCAGGATAGTGATATAAGTGCTCCCACGTCAAGAGAACATCGTCCTCCTGATACTGACAGAGTCTATTTTGTATAGCCATAGCTTTAGTGCAGGACAGTGATATAAGTGCTCCCACGTCAAGAGAACATCGTTCTCCTGATACTGATAAGAATCTAGTTTGTATAGCCATAGCTTTAGTGTAGGATAGTGATATAAGTGCTCCCACGTGAAGAGAACATCGTTCTCCTGATACTGATAAGAATCTAGTTTGTATAGCCAAGCCTTATTGCAGGATAGTGATATAACTGCTCCCACGTCAAGAGAACATCGTCCTCCTGATACTGATAGAGTCTATTTTGTATAGCCATAACTTTAGTGCAGGATAGTGATATAAGTGCTCCCACGTCAAGAGAACATTGTCATTCTGATACTGACAGTCTAGTTTGTATAGCCATAGCCTTAGTGCAGGATAGTAATATAAGTGCTCCCACGTCAAGAGAACATCGTCCTCCTGATACTGATAGAGTCTATTTTGTATAGCCATAGCTTTAGTGCAGGATAGAGATATAAGTGCTCCCACGTCAAGAGAACATCGTCCTCCTGATACTGATAAGAAACTAGTTTGTATAGCCAAGCCTTAGTGCAGGACAGTGATATAAGTGCTCCCACGTCAAGAGAATATCGTCCTCCTGATACTGATAGTCTATTTTGTATAGCCATAGCTTTAGTGCATGATAGTGATCTAAATGGTCCCACATCAAGAGAACACCATTCTCCTGATACTGATAGAGTCTAGTTTGTATAGCAATAGGTTTAGTGCAGGATAGTGATATAAGTGCTCCCACGTCAAGAGAACATCGTTCTCCTGATACTGATACGAATCTAGTTTGTATAGCCATAGCTTTAGTGCAGGATAGTGATATAAGTGCTCCCACGTCAAGAGAACATCGTCCTCCTGATACTGATAGAGTCTATTTTGTATAGCCATATCTTTAGTGCAGGATAGTGATATAAGTGCTCCCACGTCAAGAGAACATCGTTCTCCTGATACTGATAAGAATCTAGTTTGTATAGCCATAGCTTTAGTGCAGGATAGTTATATAACTGCTCCCACGTCAAGAGAACATCGTCCTCCTGATACTGACAGAGTCTAGTTTGTATAGCCATAACTTTAGTGCAGGATAGTGATATAAGTGCTCCCACGTCAAGAGAACATCGTCCTCCTGATACTGACAGAGTCTAGTTTTGTATAGCCATAGCTTTAGTGCAGTATAGTGATATAAGTGCTCCCACGTCAAGAGAACATCGTCCTCCTGATACTGATAAGAATCTAGTTTGTATAGCCAAGCCTTATTGCAGGATAGTGATATAACTGCTCCCACGTCAAGAGAACATCGTCCTCCTGATACTGATAGAGTCTATTTTGTATAGCCATAACTTTAGTGCAGGATAGTGATATAAGTGCTCCCACGTCAAGAGAACATTGTCATTCTGATACTGACAGTCTAGTTTGTATAGCCATAGCCTTAGTGCAGGATAGTAATATAAGTGCTCCCACGTCAAGAGAACATCGTCCTCCTGATACTGATAGAGTCTATTTTGTATAGCCATAGCTTTAGTGCAGGATAGAGATATAAGTGCTCCCACGTCAAGAGAACATCGTCCTCCTGATACTGATAAGAAACTAGTTTGTATAGCCAAGCCTTAGTGCAGGACAGTGATATAAGTGCTCCCACGTCAAGAGAATATCGTCCTCCTGATACTGATAGTCTATTTTGTATAGCCATAGCTTTAGTGCATGATAGTGATCTAAATGGTCCCACATCAAGAGAACACCATTCTCCTGATACTGATAGAGTCTAGTTTGTATAGCAATAGGTTTAGTGCAGGATAGTGATATAAGTGCTCCCACGTCAAGAGAACATCGTTCTCCTGATACTGATACGAATCTAGTTTGTATAGCCATAGCTTTAGTGCAGGATAGTGATATAAGTGCTCCCACGTCAAGAGAACATCGTCCTCCTGATACTGATAGAGTCTAGTTTGTATAGCAATAGGTTTAGTGCAGGATAGTGATATAAGTGCTCCCACGTCAAGAGAACATCGTTCTCCTGATACTGATACGAATCTAGTTTGTATAGCCATAGCTTTAGTGCAGGATAGTTATATAACTGCTCCCACGTCAAGAGAACATCGTCCTCCTGATACTGACAGAGTCTAGTTTGTATAGCCATAACTTTAGTGCAGGATAGTGATATAAGTGCTCCCACGTCAAGAGAACATCGTCCTCCTGATACTGACAGAGTCTAGTTTTGTATAGCCATAGCTTTAGTGCAGGATAGTGATATAAGTGCTCCCACGTCAAGAGAACATCGTCCTCCTGATACTGATAGTCTATTTTGTATAGCCATAGCTTTAGTGCAGGATAGTGATCTAAAAGCTCCCACATAAAAAGAACGCAGTCCTCCTGATACTGATGAAGTTTAGTTTGTATTGCTACTTGCTTTTCAGTAGTATAGTGATATAACTGCTCCCACATCACGAGAATACCTTTCTCCTGATACTGATAGAGTCTAGTTTGTTTAGGTAATAGCTTTATTGTAGATTAGATATATAACTGCTCCAACATCAAGAGAACATCATCCTTCTGATACTGACAGAGTCTAGTTTGTACAGGCATACTTTTAGTGCAGGATAGTGATATAAGTGCTCCTACATCACGAGAACATCGTCCTCCTTATACTGATAAGAATCTAGTTTGTATAGCCATAGCTTTAGTGCAGGATAGTGATATAAGTGCTACCACGTCAAGACAACATGGTCCTCCTGATACTGATAGAGTCTCTTTTGTATAGCCATAGCTTTAGTGCAGGATAGTGATATAAGTGCTCCCACGTCAAGAGAACATCGTCCTCCTGATACTGATAGTCTATTTTGTATAGCCATAGCTTTAGTGCAGGATAGTGATCTAAATGCTCCCACATCAAGAGAACGCAGTCCTCCTGATACTGATAAAGTTTTGTTTGTATTGCTACTTGCTTTTGAGTAGTATAATGATATAACTTTTCCCACATCACGAGAACACCTTTCTCCTGATACTGATAGACTCTAGTTTGTTTAGCTAATAGCTTTATTTTAGTATAGATATATAACTGCTCTTACATCAAGAGAACATCATCCTTCTGATACTGACAGAGTCTAGTTTGTACAGGTATACTTTTAGTGCAGGATAGTGATATAAGTGCTCACACATCACGAGAACATCGTCCTCCTGATACTGACAGAGTCTAGTTTGTATAGCCATAGCTTTAGTGCAGGATAGTGATATAAGTGCTCCCACGTCAAGAGAACATCGTCCTTCTGATACTGATAGAGTCTATTTTGTACAGCCATAGCTTTAGTGCAGGATAGTGATATAAGTGCTCCCACGTCAAGAGAACATCGTCCTTCTGATACTGATAGAGTCTATTTTGTACAGCCATAGCTTTAGTGCAGGATAGTGATATAAGTGCTCTCACGTCAAGAGAACATCGTCCTCCTGATACTGATAACAATCTAGTTTGTATAGCCCTAACTTTAGTGCAGGATAGTGATATAAGTGCTCCCAAGTCAAGAGAACATCGTTCTCCCGATACTGATAAGAATCTAGTTTGTATAGCCAAGCCTTAGTGCTGGATAGTGATATAACTGCTCCCACGTCAAGAGAACATCGTCCTCCTGATACTGATAGAGTCTAGTTTGTATAGCCATAGCTTTAGTGCAGGATAGTGAATAAGTGCTCCCACGTCAAGAGAACATCGTTCTCCTGATACTGATAAGAATCTAGTTTGTATAGCCATAGCTTTAGTGCAGGATAGTGATATAAGTGCTCCCACGTCAAGAGAACATCGTCCTCCTGATACTGATAGAGTCTCTTTCGTATAGCCATAGCTTTAGTCCAGGATAGTGATATAAGTGCTCCCACGTCAAGAGAATATCGTCCTCCTGATACTGACAGAGTCTATTTTTTATAGCCATAGCTTTAGTGCAGGATAGTGATATAAGTGCTCCCACGTCAAGAGAACATCGTCCTCCTGATACTGATAGTCTATTTTGTATAGCCATAGCTTTAGTGCAGGATAGTGACCTAAATGCCCCCACATCAAGAGAACACCATTCCCCTGATACTGATAAAGTCTAGTTTGTATAGCAATAGGTTTAGTGCAGGATAGTGATATAAGTGCTCCCACGTCAAGAGAACATCGTTCTCCTGATACTGATAAGAATCTAGTTTGTATAGCCATAGCTTTAGTGCAGGATAGTGATATAAGTGCTCCCACGTCAAGAGAACATCGTCCTCCTGATACTGATAGAGTCTATTTTGTATAGCCATATCTTTAGTGCAGGATAGTGATATAAGTGCTCCCACGTCAAGAGAACATCGTTCTCCTGATACTGATAAGAATCTAGTTTGTATAGCCATAGCTTTAGTGCAGGATAGTGATATAAGTGCTCCCACGTCAAGAGAACATCGTTCTCCTGATACTGATAAGAATCTAGTTTGTATAGCCAAGCCTTAGTGCAGGATAGTTATATAACTGCTCCCACGTCAAGAGAACATCGTCCTCCTGATACTGACAGAGTCTAGTTTGTATAGCCATAGCTTTAGTGCAGGATAGTGATATAAGTGCTCCCACGTCAAGAGAACATCGTCCTCCTGATACTGACAGAGTCTAGTTTTGTATAGCCATAGCTTTAGTGCAGGATAGTGATATAAGTGCTCCCACGTCAAGAGAACATCGTTCTCCTGATACTGATAAGAATCTAGTTTGTATAGCCAAGCCTTAGTGCAGGATAGTTATATAACTGCTCCCACGTCAAGAGAACATCGTCCTCCTGATACTGACAGAGTCTAGTCTAAAACAATGGTAATAAATATAAGTTGAGTTGTCTTGATTTTAGTATTTTTAATAGGGGTGTGAACCTTTTGTTCTAAACGTAAGCATTTATTATCTATATTGTTGAGTTTAGAATTTATTGTGTTGAGTTTGTTTGGGTTACTTTATTTATATTTAAATTTTTTTGATAATGAATTGTATTTTAGTATAGTTTTTTTAACATTTTCTGTTTGTGAGGGGGCTTTAGGACTATCTGTGTTGGTTTCTATAATTCGAACTCATGGCAATGATTTCTTTCAAACATTTAGAGTATTACAATGTTAAAATTTATATTTATGATCATATTTTTAATACCTTTATGTTTTTTAATTGATAATTGATGGGTGGTTCAGTCTTTAATATATTTTATAACATTTGTATTTTTTGTAGGTTGTACTCTATCAGGTGATTTTGGTAATTTAAGTTATTGTTTTGGGGGAGATATTTTATCTTATGGATTGATTTTATTGAGATTTTGAATTTGTGCATTGATGATTACAGCTAGAGAATCGGTATATCGTGTTAAATTTTATAATCAATTATTTCAAATTTATGTTTTGTTTTTATTATTGATATTATACTGTACGTTTAGAAGTATGAGTATATTTTCTTTTTATTTATTTTTTGAAAGTAGATTAATTCCTACTTTGTTTTTGATTTTAGGCTGAGTGTTAATACCAGATGACTAGCTTTAGTGCAGGATAGTGATATAAGTGCTCCCACGTCAAGAGAACATCGTCCTCCTGATACTGACAGAGTCTAGTTTTGTATAGCCATAGCTTTAGTGCAGGATAGTGATATAAGTGCTCCCACGTCAAGAGATCATCGTCCTCCTCATACTGATAGAGTCTAGTTTGTATAGCCATAGCTTTAGTGCAGGATAGTGATATAAGTGCTCCCACGTCAAGAGAACATCGTCCTCCTGATACTGATAGAGTCTCTTTCGTATAGCCATAGGTTTAGTCCAGGATAGTGATATAAGTGCTCCCACGTCAAGAGAATATCGTCCTCCTGATACTGATAGAGTCTATTTTGTATAGCCATAGCTTTAGTGCAGGATAGTGATCTAAATGCCCCCACATCAAGAGAACACCATTCTCCTGATACTGATAGAGTCTAGTTTGTATAGCAATAGCTTTAGTCCAGGATAGTGATATAAGTGCTCCCACGTCAAGAGAACATCGTCCTCCTGATACTGACAGAATCTATTTTTTATAGCCATAGCTTTAGTGCAGGATAGTGATATAAGTGCTCCCACGTCAAGAGAACATCGTCCTCCTGATACTGATAGTCTATTTTGTATAGCCATAGCTTTAGTGCAGGATAGTGATCTAAATGCCCCCACATCAAGAGAACACCATTCTCCTGATACTGATAGAGTCTAGTTTGTATAGCAATAGGTTTAGTGCAGGATAGTGATATAAGTGCTCCCACGTCAAGAGAACATCGTTCTCCTGATACTGATAAGAATCTAGTTTGTATAGCCATAGCTTTAGTGCAGGATAGTGATATAAGTGCTCCCACGTCAAGAGAACATCGTCCTCCTGATACTGATAGAGTCTATTTTGTATAGCCATATCTTTAGTGCAGGATAGTGATATAAGTGCTACCACGTCAAGAGAACATCGTTCTCCTGATACTGATAAGAATCTAGTTTGTATAGCCAAGCCTTAGTGCAGGATAGTTATATAACTGCTCCCACGTCAAGAGAACATCGTCCTCCTGATACTGACAGAGTCTAGTTTGTATAGCCATAGCTTTAGTGCAGGATAGTGATATAAGTGCTCCCACGTCAAGAGAACATCGTCCTCCTGATACTGACAGAGTCTAGTTTTGTATAGCCATAGCTTTAGTGCAGGATAGTGATATAAGTGCTCCCACGTCAAGAGAACATCGTCCTCCTGATACTGACAGAGTCTAGATTGTATAGCCATAGCTGTAGTGCAGGATAGTGATATAAGTGCTCCCACGTCAAGAGAACATCGTCCTCCTGGTACTGGTAGAGTCTATTTTGTCTAGCCATAGCTTTAGTGCAGGATAGTGACATAAGTGCTCCCACGTCAAGAGAACATCGTCCTCCTGATACTGATAGTCTCTTTTGTATAGCCATAGCTTTAGTGCAGGATAGTGATATAAGTGCTCCCACGTCAGGAGAACATCGTCCTCCTGATACTGGTAGAGTCTCTTTTGTATAGCCATAGCTTTAGTGCAGGATAGTGACATAAGTGCTCCCACGTCAAGAGAACATCGTCCTCCTGATACTGATAGTCTAATTTGTATAGCCATAGCTTTAGTGCAGGATAGTTATATAAGTCCTCCCACGTCAAGAGAACATCGTCCTCCTGATACTGATAGAGTGTCCTTTGTATAGCCATAGCTTTAGTGCAGGATAGTGATGTAAGTGCTCCCACGTCAAGAGAACATCGTCCTCCTGATACTGATAGAGTCTCTTTTCTATAGCCATATGTTTAGTGCAGGATAGTGATATAAGTGCTCCCACGTCAAGAGAACATCGTCCTCTTGATACTGATAAGAATCTAGTTTGTATAGCCAAGCCTTAGTGCAGGATAGTTATATAACTGCTCCCACGTGAAGAGAACGTCGTCCTCCTGATGCTGATAGAGTCTATTTTGTATAGCCATAGCTTTAGTGCAGGATAGTGATATAAGTGCTCCCACGTCAAGAGAACATCGTCCTCCTGATACTGATAATAATCTAGTTTGTATAGGCAAGCCTTAGTGCAGGATAGTGATATAAGTGCTCCCACGTCAAGAGAACATCGTCCTCCTGATACTGATAGAGTCTATTTTGTATAGCCATAGGTTTAGTGCAGGATAGTGATATAAGTGCTCCCACGTCAAGAGAACATCGTCCTCCTGATACTGATAGAGTATATTTTGTATAGCCATAGCTTTAGTGCATGATAGTGATATAAGTGCTCCCACGTCAAGAGAACATCGTCCTCCTGATACTGATAAGTATCTAGTTTGTATAGCCAAGCCTTAGTGCAGGATTGTGATATAACTGCTCCCACGTCAAGAGAACATCGTCCTCCTGATACTGATAAGAATCTAGTTTGTATAGCCATAGCTTTAGTGCAGGATAGTGATATAAGTGCTCCCACGTCAAGAGAACATCGTCCTCCTGATACTGACAGAGTCTAGTTTGTATAGCCATAGCTTTAGTGCAGGATAGTGATATAAATGCTCCCACGTCAAGAGAACATCGTTCTCCTGATACTGACAGAGTCTAGATTGTATAGCCATAGCTTTAGTGCAGGATAGTGATATAACTGCTCCCACGTCAAGAGAACATCGTCCTCCTGATACTGACAGAGTCTAGTTTGTATAGCCATAGCTTTAGTGCAGGATAGTGATATAAGTGCTCCCACGTCAAGAGAACATCGTCCTCCTGATACTGACAGAGTCTAGTTTTGTATAGCCATAGCTTTAGTGCAGGATAGTGATATAAGTGCTCCCACGTCAAGAGATCATCGTCCTCCTGATACTGATAGAGTCTAGTTTGTATAGCCATAGCTTTAGTGCAGGATAGTGATATAAGTGCTCCCACGTCAAGAGAACATCGTCCTCCTGATACTGATAGAGTCTCTTTCGTATAGCCATAGGTTTAGTCCAGGATAGTGATATAAGTGCTCCCACGTCAAGAGAATATCGTCCTCTTGATACTGACAGAGTCTATTTTTTATAGCCATAGCTTTAGTGCAGGATAGTGATATAAGTGCTCCCACGTCAAGAGAACATCGTCCTCCTGATACTGATAGTCTATTTTGTATAGCCATAGCTTTAGTGCAGGATAGTGATCTAAATGCCCCCACATCAAGAGAACACCATTCTCCTGATACTGATAGAGTCTAGTTTGTATAGCAATAGGTTTAGTGCAGGATAGTGATATAAGTGCTCCCACGTCAAGAGAACATCGTTCTGCTGATACTGATAAGAATCTAGTTTGTATAGCCATAGCTTTAGTGCAGGATAGTGATATAAGTGCTCCCACGTCAAGAGAACATCGTCCTCCTGATACTGATAGAGTCTATTTTGTATAGCCATATCTTTAGTGCGGGATAGTGATATAAGTGCTCCCACGTCAAGAGAACATCGTTCTCCTGATACTGATAAGAATCTAGTTTGTATAGCCATAGCTTTAGTGCAGGATAGTTATATAAGTGCTCCCACGTCAAGAGAACATCGTTCTCCTGATACTGATAAGAATCTAGTTTGTATAGCCAAGCCTTAGTGCAGGATAGTTATATAACTGCTCCCACGTCAAGAGAACATCGTCCTCCTGATACTGACAGAGTCTAGTTTGTATAGCCATAGCTTTAGTGCAGGATAGTGATATAAGTGCTCCCACGTCAAGAGAACATCGTCCTCCTGATACTGACAGAGTCTAGTTTTGTATAGCCATAGCTTTAGTGCAGGATAGTGATATAAGTGCTCCCACGTCAAGAGAACATCGTCCTCCTGATACTGACAGAGTCTAGATTGTATAGCCATAGCTGTAGTGCAGGATAGTGATATAAGTGCTCCCACGTCAAGAGAACATCGTCCTCCTGGTACTGGTAGAGTCTATTTTGTATAGCCATAGCTTTAGTGCAGGATAGTGACATAAGTGCTCCCACGTCAAGAGAACATCGTCCTCCTGATACTGATAGTCTCTTTTGTATAGCTATAGCTTTAGTGCAGGATAGTGATATAAGTGCTCCCACGTCAGGAGAACATCGTCCTTCTGATACTGGTAGAGTCTCTTTTGTATAGCCATAGCTTTAGTGCAGGATAGTGACATAAGTGCTCCCACGTCAAGAGAACATCGTCCTCCTGATACTGATAGTCTCTTTTGTATAGCCATAGCTTTAGTGCAGGATAGTGATCTAAATGCTCCCACATCAAGAGAACGCAGTCCTCCTGATACTGATAAAGTTTAGTTTGCATTGCTACTTTCTTTAGAGTAGTATAGTGATATAACTGCTCCCACATCACGAGAAAACCTATCTCCTGATACTGATAGAGTCTAGTTTGTTTAGCTAATAGCTTTATAGTAGTATAGATATATAACTGCTCTTACATCAAGAGAATATCATCCCACTGATACTGACAGAGTCTAGTTTGTACAGGCAAACTTTTAGTGCAGGATAGTGATATAAGTGCTCCCACATCACGAGAACACCTTTCTCCTGATACTGACAGAGTCTAGTTTGTATAGCCATAGCTATAGTGCAGGATAGTGATATAAGTGCTCCCACGTCAAGAGAACATCGTCCTCCTGTTACTGACAGAGTCTAGTTTGTATAGCCATAGCTTTAGTGCAGGATAGTGATATAAGTGCTCCCACATCAAGAAAACATCGTCCTCCTGATACTGACAGAGTCTATTTTGTATAGCCATAGCTTTAGTGCAGGATAGTGATATAAGTGCTCCCACTTCAAGAGAACACCTTTCTCCTGATACTGATAGGGTCTAGTTTGTTTAGCTAATAGCTTTATTGTAGTATAGATATATAACTGCTCATACATCAAGAGAATATCATCCTTCTGATACTGACAGATTCTAGTTTGTACAGGCATACTTTTAGTGCAGGATAGTGATATAAGTGCTCCCACATCACGAGAAAACCTTTCTCCTGATACTGATAGAGTCTAGTTTGTATAGCCATAGCTTTAGTGCAGGATAGTGATATAAGTGCTCCCACGTCAAGAGAACATCGTCCTCTTGATACTGATAAGAATCTAGTTTGTATAGCCAAGCCTTAGTGCAGGATAGTTATATAACTGCTCCCACGTGAAGAGAACGTCGTCCTCCTGATGCTGATAGAGTCTATTTTGTATAGCCATAGCTTTAGTGCAGGATAGTGATATAAGTGCTCCCACGTCAAGAGAACATCGTCCTCCTGATACTGATAATAATCTAGTTTGTATAGGCAAGCCTTAGTGCAGGATAGTGATATAAGTGCTCCCACGTCAAGAGAACATCGTCCTCCTGATACTGATAGAGTCTATTTTGTATAGCATTAGGTTTAGTGCAGGATAGTGATATAAGTGCTCCCACGTCAAGAGAACATCGTGCTCCTGATACTGATAGAGTATATTTTGTATAGCCATAGCTTTAGTGCATGATAGTGATATAAGTGCTCCCACGTCAAGAGAACATCGTCCTCCTGATACTGATAAGTATCTAGTTTGTATAGCCAAGCCTTAGTGCAGGGTTGTGATATAACTGCTCCCACGTCAAGAGAACATCGTCCTCCTGATACTGATAAGAATCTAGTTTGTATAGCCATAGCTTTAGTGCAGGATAGTGATATAAGTGCTCCCACGTCAAGAGAACATCGTCCTCCTGATACTGACAGAGTCTAGTTTGTATAGCCATAGCTTTAGTGCAGGATAGTGATATAAATGCTCCCACGTCAAGAGAACATCGTTCTCCTGATACTGACAGAGTCTAGATTGTATAGCCATAGCTTTAGTGCAGGATAGTGATATAAGTGCTCCCACGTCAAGAGAACATCGTCCTCCTGATACTGACAGAGTCTAGTTTGTATAGCCATATCTTTAGTGCAGGATAGTGATATAAGTGCTCCCACGTCAAGAGGACATCGTTCTCTGGATACTGATAAGAATCTAGTTTGTATAGCCATAGCTTTAGTGCAGGAGAGTGATATAAGTGCTCCCACGTCAAGAGAACATCGTCCTCCTGATACTGATAATAATCTAGTTTGTATAGGCAAGCCTTAGTGCAGGATAGTGATATAAGTGCTCCCACGTCAAGAGAACATCGTCCTCCTGATACTGACAGAGTCTAGTTTGTACAGGCATACGTTTAGTGCAGGATAGTGATATAAGTGCTCCCACATCACGAGAGCATCGTCCTAATGATAATGACAGAGTCTAGTTTGTATAGCCCTAACCTTAGTGCAGTATAGTGATATAAGTGCTCCCAAGTCAAGAGAACATCGTCCTCCTGATACTGATAGATTCTCCTTTGTATAGCCATAGCTTTAGTGCAGGATAGTGATATAAGTGCTCCCACGTCAAGAGGACATCGTTCTCTGGATACTGATAAGAATCTAGTTTGTATAGCCATAGCTTTAGTGCAGGATAGTGATATAAGTGCTCCCACGTCAAGAGAACATCGTCCTCCTGATACTGATAATAATCTAGTTTGTATAGGCAAGCCTTAGTGCAGGATAGTGATATAAGTTCTCCCACGTCAAGAGAACATCGTCCTCCTGATACTGATAGAGTCTATATTGTATAGCCATAGCTTTAGTGCAGGATAGTGATATAAGTGCTCCCACGTCAAGAGGACATCGTTCTCTGGATACTGATAAGAATCTAGTTTGTATAGCCATAGCTTTAGTGCAGGATAGTGATATAAGTGCTCCCACGTCAAGAGGACATCGTTCTCTGGATACTGATAAGAATCTAGTTTGTATAGCCATAGCTTTAGTGCAGGATAGTGATATAAGTGCTCCCACGTCAAGAGAACATCGTCCTCCTGATACTGATAATAATCTAGTTTGTATAGGCAAGCCTTAGTGCAGGATAGTGATATAAGTGCTCCCACGTCAAGAGAACATCGTCCTCCTGATACTGATAGAGTCTATATTGTATAGCCATAGCTTTAGTGCAGGATAGTGACATAAGTGCTCCCACGTCAAGAGAATATCGTCCTCCTGATACCGATAGATTCTCCTTTGTATAGCCGTAGCTTTAGTGCAGGGTAGTGATATAAGTGCTCCCACGTCAAGAGAACATCGTTCTCCTGATACTGATAGTCTCTTTTGTATAGCCATAGGTTTAGTGCAGGATAGTGACATAAGTGCTCCGACGTCAAGAGAACATCGTCCTCCTGATACTGATAGAGTCTCTTTTGTATTGCCATAGCTTTAGTGCAGGATAGTGATTTAAGTGCTCCCACGTCAAGAGAACATCGCCCTCCTGATACTGATAGAGTCTCTTTTGTATAGCCATAGCTTTATTGCAGGATAGTGATATAAGTGCTCCCACGTCAAGAGAACATCGTCCTCCTGATACTGATAAGAATCTAGTTTGTATAGCCATAGCCTTAGTGCAGGATAGTGATATAAGTGCTCCCACGTCAAGAGAACATCGTCCTCCTGATACTGATAGATTCTCTTTTGTATAGTCATAACATAAGTGCAGGATAGTGATATAAGTGCTCGCACGTCAACAGAACATCGTCCTCCTGATACTGATAGTATATTTTGTATAGCCATACCTTTAGTGCAGGATAGTGATCTAAATGCCCCCACATCAAGAGAACTCCATTCTCCTGATACTGATAGAGTCTAGTTTGTATAGCAATAGGTTTAGTGCAGGATAGTGATATTAGTGCTCTCACATCAAGAGGGCATCATCTTACTGATACTGATAAATTCCAGTTTGTATAGCCATAGATTTAGTGCAGGATAGTGATATAAGTGCTCATACATCAAGAGAACATCGTCCTTCTGATACTGATAAGAGTATAGTTTGTATAGCCATAGCTTTAGTGCAGGATAGAGGTATAATTGCTCCCAAATCAAGGGAATATCGTCCTCCTGGTTCTGATAGGGTCTAGTTTGTATAGCTACTAGCTTTATTGTAGTATAGAAAAATAACTGCTCCCACATCAAGATCCCACATCAAGAGAACGCAGTCCTCCTGATACTGATAAGAGTCTAGTTTGTAGAGCCATAGCCTTAGTGCAGGATAGTGATATAACTGCTCCCACATCAAGAAAACACCGTCCTCCTGATACTGATAGAGTCTATTTTGTATAGCCATAGATTTATTGCAGGATAGTGATCTAAATGCTCCCACATCAAGAGAACGCAGTCCTCCTGCTACTGATAAATTTTAGTTTGTATTGCTACTTGCTTTAGAGTAGTATAGTGATATAACTGCTCCCACATCACGAGGACACCTTCTCCTGATACTGGTAGTCTAGTTTGTTTAGCTAATTGCTTTATTGTAGTATAGATATATAACTGCTCTTACATCAAGAGAACATCATCCTTCTGATACTGACAGAGTCTAGCTTGTACAGGCATACTTTTAGTGCAGGATAGTGATATAAGTGCTCCCACATCACGAGAACACATTTCTCCTGATACTGACAGAGTCTAGTTTGTATAGCCATAGCTTTAGTGCAGGATAGTGATATAAGTGCTCCCACGTCAAGAGAACATCGTCCTCCTGATACTGACAGAGTCTAGTTTGTATAGCCATAGCTTTAGTGCAGGATAGTGATATAAGTGCTCCCACGTCAAGAGAACATCGTCCTCCTGATACTGATAGATTCTATTTTGTATAGCCATATCTTTAGTGCAGGATAGTGATATAAGTGCTCCCACGTCAAGAGAACATCGTTCTCCTGATACTGATAAGAATCTACTTTGTATAGCCAGAGCTTTAGTGCAGGATAGTGATATAAGTGCTCCCAAGTCAAGAGAACATCGTTCTCCTGATACTGGTAAGAATCTAGTTAGTATAGGCAAGCCTTAGTGCAGGATAGTTTTATAACTGCTCCCACGTCAAGAGAACATCGTCCTCCTGATACTGACAGAGTCTAGTTTGTATAGCTATAGCTTTAGTGCAGGATAGTGATATAAGTGCTCCCATGTCAAGAAAACATCGTCCTCCTGATACTGACAGAGTCTAGTTTGTATAGCCATAGCTTTAGTGCAGGATAGTGATATAAATGCTCCCACGTCATGAGAACATCGTCCTCCTGATACTTACAGAGTCTAGATTGTATAGCCATAGCTTTAGTGCAGGATAGTGATATCGTTCTCCCACGTCAAGAGAACATCGTCCTCCTGATACTGACAGAGTCTAGTTTGTATAGCCATAGCTTTAGTGCAGGAGAGTGATATAAGTGCTCTCACGTCTAGAGAACACCGTCCTCCTGATACTGATAAGAATCTAGTTTGTGTAGCCCTAACTTTAGTGCAGGATAGTGATATAAGTGCTCCCAAGTCAAGAGAACATCGTTCTTCTGATACTGATAAGAATCTAGTTTGTATAGCCAAGCCTTAGTGCAGGATATTGATATAAGTGCTCCCACGTCAAGAGAACATCGTCCTCCTGATACTGATAGTCTGTTTTGTATAGCCATGGCTTTAGTGCAGGATAGTGACATAAGTGCTCCCACGTCAAGAGAACATCGTCCTCCTGATACTGACAGAGTCTAGTTTGTACAGGCATACGTTTAGTGCAGGATAGTGATATAAGTGCTCCCACATCACGAGAGCATCGTCCTAATGATAATGACAGAGTCTAGTTTGTATAGCCCTAACCTTAGTGCAGTATAGTGATATAAGTGCTCCCAAGTCAAGAGAACATCGTCCTCCTGATACTGATAGATTCTCCTTTGTATAGCCATAGCTTTAGTGCAGGATAGTGATATAAGTGCTCCCACGTCAAGAGGACATCGTTCTCTGGATACTGATAAGAATCTAGTTTGTATAGCCATAGCTTTAGTGCAGGATAGTGATATAAGTGCTCCCACGTCAAGAGAACATCGTCCTCCTGATACTGATAATAATCTAGTTTGTATAGGCAAGCCTTAGTGCAGGATAGTGATATAAGTGCTCCCACGTCAAGAGAACATCGTCCTCCTGATACTGATAGAGTCTATATTGTATAGCCATAGCTTTAGTGCAGGATAGTGATATAAGTGCTCCCACGTCAAGAGGACATCGTTCTCTGGATACTGATAAGAATCTAGTTTGTATAGCCATAGCTTTAGTGCAGGATAGTGATATAAGTGCTCCCACGTCAAGAGGACATCGTTCTCTGGATACTGATAAGAATCTAGTTTGTATAGCCATAGCTTTAGTGCAGGATAGTGATATAAGTGCTCCCACGTCAAGAGAACATCGTCCTCCTGATACTGATAATAATCTAGTTTGTATAGGCAAGCCTTAGTGCAGGATAGTGATATAAGTGCTCCCACGTCAAGAGAACATCGTCCTCCTGATACTGATAGAGTCTATATTGTATAGCCATAGCTTTAGTGCAGGATAGTGACATAAGTGCTCCCACGTCAAGAGAATATCGTCCTCCTGATACCGATAGATTCTCCTTTGTATAGCCGTAGCTTTAGTGCAGGGTAGTGATATAAGTGCTCCCACGTCAAGAGAACATCGTTCTCCTGATACTGATAGTCTCTTTTGTATAGCCATAGGTTTAGTGCAGGATAGTGACATAAGTGCTCCCACGTCAAGAGAACATCGTCCTCCTGATACTGATAGAGTCTCTTTTGTATTGCCATAGCTTTAGTGCAATATAGTGATTTAAGTGCTCCCACGTCAAGAGAACATCGCCCTCCTGATACTGATAGAGTCTCTTTTGTATAGCCATAGCTTTATTGCAGGATAGTGATATAAGTGCTCCCACGTCAAGAGAACATCGTCCTCCTGATACTGATAAGAATCTAGTTTGTATAGCCATAGCCTTAGTGCAGGATAGTGATATAAGTGCTCCCACGTCAAGAGAACATCGTCCTCCTGATACTGATAGATTCTCTTTTGTATAGTCATAACATAAGTGCAGGATAGTGATATAAGTGCTCGCACGTCAACAGAACATCGTCCTCCTGATACTGATAGTCTATTTTGTATAGCCATAGCTTTAGTGCAGGATAGTGATCTAAATGCCCCCACATCAAGAGAACTCCATTCTCCTGATACTGATAGAGTCTAGTTTGTATAGCAATAGGTTTAGTGCAGGATAGTGATATTAGTGCTCTCACATCAAGAGGGCATCATCTTACTGATACTGATAAATTCCAGTTTGTATAGCCATAGATTTAGTGCAGGATAGTGATATAAGTGCTCATACATCAAGAGAACATCGTCCTTGTGATACTGATAAGAGTATAGTTTGTATAGCCATAGCTTTAGTGCAGGATAGAGGTATAATTGCTCCCAAATCAAGGGAATAACGTCCTCCTGGTTCTGATAGGGTCTAGTTTGTATAGCTACTAGCTTTATTGTAGTATAGAAAAATAACTGCTCCCACATCAAGATCCCACATCAAGAGAACGCAGTCCTCCTGATACTGATAAGAGTCTAGTTTGTAGAGCCATAGCCTTAGTGCAGGATAGTGATATAACTGCTCCCACAATAAGAAAACACCGTCCTCCTGATACTGATAGAGTCTATTTTGTATAGCCATAGATTTATTGCAGGATAGTGATCTAAATGCTCCCACATCAAGAGAACGCAGTCCTCCTGCTACTGATAAATTTTAGTTTGTATTGCTACTTGCTTTAGAGTAGTATAGTGATATAACTGCTCCCACATCACGAGGACACCTTCTCCTGATACTGGTAGTCTAGTTTGTTTAGCTAATTGCTTTATTGTAGTATAGATATATAACTGCTCTTACATCAAGAGAACATCATCCTTCTGATACTGACAGAGTCTAGCTTGTACAGGCATACTTTTAGTGCAGGATAGTGATATAAGTGCTCCCACATCACGAGAACACATTTCTCCTGATACTGACAGAGTCTAGTTTGTATAGCCATAGCTTTAGTGCAGGATAGTGATATAAGTGCTCCCACGTCAAGAGAACATCGTCCTCCTGATACTGACAGAGTCTAGTTTGTATAGCCATAGCTTTAGTGCAGGATAGTGATATAAGTGCTCCCACGTCAAGAGAACATCGTCCTCCTGATACTGATAGATTCTATTTTGTATAGCCATATCTTTAGTGCAGGATAGTGATATAACTGCACCCACGTCAAGAGAACATCGTTCTCCTGATACTGATAAGAATCTACTTTGTATAGCCAGAGCTTTAGTGCAGGATAGTGATATAAGTGCTCCCAAGTCAAGAGAACATCGTTCTCCTGATACTGGTAAGAATCTAGTTAGTATAGGCAAGCCTTAGTGCAGGATAGTTTTATAACTGCTCCCACGTCAAGAGAACATCGTCCTTCTGATACTGACAGAGTCTAGTTTGTATAGCTATAGCTTTAGTGCAGGATAGTGATATAAGTGCTCCCATGTCAAGAAAACATCGTCCTCCTGATACTGACAGAGTCTAGTTTGTATAGCCATAGCTTTAGTGCAGGATAGTGATATAAATGCTCCCACGTCATGAGAACATCGTCCTCCTGATACTTACAGAGTCTAGATTGTATAGCCATAGCTTTAGTGCAGGATAGTGATATCGTTCTCCCACGTCAAGAGAACATCGTCCTCCTGATACTGACAGAGTCTAGTTTGTATAGCCATAGCTTTAGTGCAGGAGAGTGATATAAGTGCTCTCACGTCTAGAGAACACCGTCCTCCTGATACTGATAAGAATCTAGTTTGTGTAGCCCTAACTTTAGTGCAGGATAGTGATATAAGTGCTCCCAAGTCAAGAGAACATCGTTCTTCTGATACTGATAAGAATCTAGTTTGTATAGCCAAGCCTTAGTGCAGGATATTGATATAAGTGCTCCCACGTCAAGAGAACATCGTCCTCCTGATACTGATAGTCTGTTTTGTATAGCCATAGCTTTAGTGCAGGATAGTGACATAAGTGCTCCCACGTCAAGAGAACATCGTCCTCCTGATACTGATAGTGTCTCCTTTGTATAGCCATAGCTTTAGTGCAGGATAGTGATATAAGTGCTCCACGTCAAGAGAACATCGTCCTCCTGATACTGATAGAGCCTCTTTTGTATGGCCATAGCTTTAGTGCAGGATAGTGACATAAGTGCTCCCACGTCAAGAGAACATCCTCCTCCTGATACTGATAGTCTAATTTGTATAGCCATAGCTTTAGTGCAGGATAGTGATATAAGTGCTCCCACGTCAAGAGAACATCGTCCTCCTGATACTGATAGAGTGTCCTTTGTATAGCCATAGCTTTAGTGCAGGATAGTGATATAAGTGCTCCCACGTCAAGAGAACATCGTCCTCCTGAAACTGATAGAGTCTCTCTTGTATAGCCATAGCTTTAGTGCAGGATAGTGATATAAGTGCTCCCACGTCAAGAGAACAGCGTCCTCCTGATTCTGACAGAGTCTAGTTTGTATAGCCATAGCCTTAGTGCAGGATAGTGATATAAGTGCTCCCACGTCAAGAGAACATCGTCCTCCTGATACTGATAAGAATCTAGTTTGTATAGCCATAGCTTTAGTGCAGGATAGTGATATAAGTGCTCCCAAGTCAAGAGAACATCGTCCTCCTGATACTGATAGAGTCTCTTTTGTATAGCCATAGCTTTAGTGCAGGATAGTGATATAAGTGCTCCCACGTCAAGAGAACATCGTCCTCCTGATACTGATAGTCTATTTTGTATAGCCATAGCTTTAGTGCAGGATAGTGGTCTAGAAGCTCCCACATAAAGAGAACGCAGTCCTCCTGATACTGATAAAGGTTAGTTTGTATTGCTACTTGCTTTTCAGTAGTATAGTGGTATAACTGCTCCCACATCACGAGAATACCTTTCTCCTGATACTGATAGAGTCTAGTTTGTTTAGCTAATAGCTTTATTGTAGTATAGATATATAACTGCTCCTCCATCAAGAGAACATAATCCTTCTGATACTGACAGAGTCTAGTTTGTACAGGCATATTTTGTGCAGGATAGCGATATAAGTGCTCCCACATCACGAGAACATCGTCCTCCTGATACTGATAAGAATCTAGTTTGTATAGCCATAGCTTTAGTGCAGGATATTGATATAAGTGCTCCCACGTCAGGACAACATCGTCCTCCTGATACTGATAGAGTCTCTTTTGTATAGCCATAGCTTTAGTGCAGGATAGTGATCTAAATGCTCCCACATCAAGAGAACGCAGTCCTCCTGATTCTGATAAAGTTTAGTTTGTATTGCTACTTGCTTTTGAGTAGTATAGTGATATAACTGCTCCCACATCACGAGGACACCTTTCTCCTGATACTGATAGAGTCTAGTTTGTTTAGCTAATAGCTTTATTGTGGTATAGATATATAACTGCTCTTACATCAGGAGAACATCATCCTTCTGATACTGACAGAGTCTAGTTTGTACAGGCATACGTTTAGTGCAGGATAGTGATATAAGTGCTCCCACATCACGAGAACATCGTCCTCCTGATACTGACAGAGTCTAGTTTGTATAGCCCTAACTTTAGTGCAGTATAGTGATATAAGTGCTCCCAAGTCAAGAGAACATCATTCTCCTGATACTGATAAGAATCTAGTTTGTATAGCCAAGCCTTAGTGCGGGATAGTGATATAAGTGCTCCCACGTCATGAGAACATCGTCCTCCTGATACTGATAGAGTCTAGTTTGTATAGCCATAGCTTTAGTGCAGGATAGTGATATAAGTGCTCCCACGTCAAGAGAACATCGTCCTCCTGATACTGATAGAGTCTCCTTTGTATAGCCATAGCTTTAGTGCAGGATAGTGATATAAGTGCTCCCACGTCAAGAGAACATCGTCCTCCTGTAACTGATAGAGTCTCTCTTGTATAGCCATAGCTTTAGTGCAGGATAGTGATATAAGTGCTCCCACGTCAAGAGAACATCGTCCTCCTGATTCTGACAGAGTCTAGTTTGTATAGCCATAGCCTTAGTGCAGGATAGTGATATAAGTGCTCCCACGTCAAGAGAACATCGTCGTCCTGATACTGATAAGAATCTAGTTTGTATAGCCATAGCTTTAGTGCAGGATAGTTATATAAGTGCTCCCACGTCAAGAGAACATCGTCCTCCTGATACTGATAGTCTATTTTGTATAGCCATAGCTTTAGTGCAGGATAGTGATCTAAAAGCTCCCACATAAAGAGAACGCAGTCCTCCTGATACTGATAAAGTTTAGTTTGTATTGCTACTTGCTTTTCAGTAGTATGGTGATATAACTGCTCCCACATCACGAGAATACCTTTCTCCTGATACTGATAGAGTCTAGTTTGTTTAGCTAATAGCTTTATTGTAGTATAGATATATAACTGCTCCTACATCAAGAGAACATCACCCATCTGATACTGACAGAGTCTAGTTTGTACAGGCATACTTTAGTGCAGGATAGCGATATAAGTGCTCCCACATCACGAGAACATCGTCCTCCTGATACTGACAGAGTCTAGTTTGTATAGCCCTAACTTTAGTGCAGTATAGTGATATAAGTGCTCCCACGTCAAGAGAACATCGTCCTCCTGATACTGATAGTCTCTTTTGTATTGCCATAGCTTTAGTGCAGGATAGTGACATAAGTGCTCCCACGTCAAGAGAACATCGTCCTCCTGATACTGATAGTCTCTTTTGTATTGCCATAGCTTTAGTGCAGGATAGTGATTTAAGTGCTCCCACGTCAAGAGAACATCGCCCTCCTGATACTGATAGAGTCTCTTTTGTATAGCCATAGCTTTAGTGCAGGATAGTGATATAAGTGCTCCCACGTCAGGAGAACATCGTCCTCCTGATACTGATAAGAATCTAGTTTGTATAGCCATAGCCTTAGTGCAGGATAGTGATATAAGTGCTCCCACGTCAAGAGAACATCGTCCTCCTGATACTGATAGTCTATTTTGTATAGCCATAGCTTTAGTGCAGGATAGTGATCTAAATGCCCCCACATCAAGAGAACTCCATTCTCCTGATACTGATAGAGTCTAGTTTGTATAGCAATAGGTTTAGTGCAGGATAGTGATATTAGTGCTCTCACATCAAGAGGGCATCATCTTACTGCTACTGATAAATTCCAGTTTGTATAGCCATAGATTTAGTGCAGGATAGTGATATAAGTGCTCATACATCAAGAGAACATCGTCCCCCTGATACTGATAAGAGTATAGTTTGTATTGCCATAGCTTTAGTGCAGGATAGAGGTATAATTGCTCCCAAATCAAGGGAATATCGTCCTCCTGGTTCTGATAGGGTCTAGTTTGTATAGCTACTAGCTTTATTGTAGTATAGAAAAATAACTGCTCCCACATCAAGAGAACGCAGTCCTCCTGATACTGATAAGAGTCTAGTTTGTAGAGCCATAGCCTTAGTGCAGGATAGTGATATAACTGCTGCCACATCAAGAAAACATCGTCCTCCTGATACTGATAGAGTCTATTTTGTATAGCCATAGATTTATTGCAGGATAGTGATCTATATGCACCCACATCAAGAGAACGCAGTCCTCCTGCTACTGATAAATTTTAGTTTGTATTGCTACTTGCTTTAGAGTAGTATAGTGATACAACTGCTCCCACATCACGAGAACACCTTCTCCTGATACTGATAGAGTCTAGTTTGTTTAGCTAATTGCTTTATTGTAGTATAGATATATAACTGCTCTTACATCAAGAGAACATCATCCTTCTGATACTGACAGAGTCTAGCTTGTACAGGCATACTTTTAGTGCAGGATAGTGATATAAGTGCTCCCACGTCAAGAGAACATCGTTCTCCTGATACTGATAAGAATCTAGTCTGTATAGCCATAGCTTTAGTGTAGGATAGTGATATAAGTGCTCCCACGTGAAGAGAACATCGTTCTCCTGATACTGATAAGAATCTAGTTTGTATAGCCAAGCCTTATTGCAGGATAGTGATATAACTGCTCCCACGTCAAGAGAACATCGTCCTCCTGATACTGATAGAGTCTATTTTGTATAGCCATAACTTTAGTGCAGGATAGTGATATAAGTGCTCCCACGTCAAGAGAACATTGTCATTCTGATACTGACAGTCTAGTTTGTATAGCCATAGCCTTAGTGCAGGATAGTGATATAAGTGCTCCCACGTCAAGAGAACATCGTCCTCCTGATACTGATAGAGTCTATTTTGTATAGCCATAGCTTTAGTGCAGGATAGTGATATAAGTGCTCCCACGTCAAGGGAACATCGTTCTCCTGATATTCATAAGAGTCTAGTTTGTATAGCCATAGCTTTAGTGCAGGATAGTGATACAAGTGCTCCCACGTCAAGAGAACATCGTCCTCCTGATACTGATAGAGTCTATTTTGTATAGCCATAGCTTTAGTGCAGGATAGAGATATAAGTGCTCCCACGTCAAGAGAACATCGTCCTCCTGATACTGATAAGAAACTAGTTTGTATAGCCAAGCCTTAGTGCAGGACAGTGATATAAGTGCTCCCACGTCAAGAGAATATCGTCCTCCTGATACTGATAGTCTATTTTGTATAGCCATAGCTTTAGTGCATGATAGTGATCTAAATGCCCCCACATCAAGAGAACACCATTCTCCTGATACTGATAGAGTCTAGTTTGTATAGCAATAGGTTTAGTGCAGGATAGTGATATAAGTGCTCCCACGTCAAGAGAACATCGTTCTCCTGATACTGATACGAATCTAGTTTGTATAGCCATAGCTTTAGTGCAGGATAGTGATATAAGTGCTCCCACGTCAAGAGAACATCGTCCTCCTGATACTGATAGAGTCTATTTTGTATAGCCATATCTTTAGTGCAGGATAGTGATATAAGTGCTCCCACGTCAAGAGAACATCGTTCTCCTGATACTGATAAGAATCTAGTTTGTATAGCCAAGCCTCAGTGCAGGATAGTTATATAACTGCTCCCACGTCAAGAGAACATCGTCCTCCTGATACTGACAGAGTCTAGTTTGTATAGCCATAACTTTAGTGCAGGATAGTGATATAAGTGCTCCCACGTCAAGAGAACATCGTCCTCCTGATACTGACAGAGTCTAGTTTTGTATAGCCATATCTTTAGTGCAGGATAGTGATATAAGTGCTCCCACGTCAAGAGAACATCGTTCTCCTGATACTGATAAGAATCTAGTTTGTATAGCCAAGCCTCAGTGCAGGATAGTTATATAACTGCTCCCACGTCAAGAGAACATCGTCCTCCTGATACTGACAGAGTCTAGTTTGTATAGCCATAACTTTAGTGCAGGATAGTGATATAAGTGCTCCCACGTCAAGAGAACATCGTCCTCCTGATACTGACAGAGTCTAGTTTGTACAGGCATACTTTTAGTGCAGGATAGTGATATAAGTGCTCCTACATCACGAGAACATCGTCCTCCTTATACTGATAAGAATCTAGTTTGTATAGCCATAGCTTTAGTGCAGGATAGTGATATAAGTGCTACCACGTCAAGACAACATGGTCCTCCTGATACTGATAGAGTCTCTTTTGTATAGCCATAGCTTTAGTGCAGGATAGTGATATAAGTGCTCCCACGTCAAGAGAACATCGTCCTCCTGATACTGATAGTCTATTTTGTATAGCCATAGCTTTAGTGCAGGATAGTGATCTAAATGCTCCCACATCAAGAGAACGCAGTCCTCCTGATACTGATAAAGTTTAGTTTGTATTGCTACTTGCTTTTGAGTAGTATAATGATATAACTGCTCCCACATCACGAGAACACCTTTCTCCTGATACTGATAGAGTCTAGTTTGTTTAGCTAATAGCTTTATTTTAGTATAGATATATAACTGCTCTTACATCAAGAGAACATCATCCTTCTGATACTGACAGAGTCTAGTTTGTACAGGTATACTTTTAGTGCAGGATAGTGATATAAGTGCTCACACATCACCAGAACATCGTCCTCCTGATACTGACAGAGTCTAGTTTGTATAGCCATAGCTTTAGTGCAGGATAGTGATATAAGTGCTCCCATGTCAAGAGAACATCGTCCTTCTGATACTCATAGAGTCTATTTTGTACAGCCATAGCTTTAGTGCAGGATAGTGATATAAGTGCTCCCACGTCAAGAGAACATCGTTCTCCTGATACTGATAGGAATCTAGTTTGTATAGCCATAGCTTTAGTGCAGGATAGTGATATAAGTGCTCCCACGTCAAGAGAACATCGTTCTCCTGATACTGATAAGAATCTAGTTTGTATAGCCAAGCCTTAGTGCAGGATAGTTATATAACTGCTCCCACGTCAAGAGAACATCGTCCTCCTGATACTGATAAGATTCTAGTTTGTATAGCCATAGCTTTAGTGCAGGATAGTGATATAAGTGCTCCCACGTCAAGAGAACATCGTCCTCCTAATACTGATAGAGTCTAGTTTGTATAGCCATAGCTTTAGTGCAGGATAGTGAATAAGTGCTCCCACGTCAAGAGAACATCGTTCTCCTGATACTGATATGAATCTAGTGTGTATAGCCAAGCCTTAGTGCTGGATAGTGATATAACTGCTCCCACGTCAAGAGAACATCGTCCTCCTGATACTGATGGAGTCTAGTTTGTATAGCCATAGCTTTAGTGCAGGATAGTGAATAAGTGCTCCCACGTCAAGAGAACATCGTTCTCCTGATACTGATATGAATCTAGTTTGTATAGCCATAGCTTTAGTGCAGGATAGTGATATAAGTGCTCCCACGTCAAGAGAACATCGTCCTCCTGATACTGATAGAGTCTCTTTCGTATAGCCATAGCTTTAGTCCAGGATAGTGATATAAGTGCTCCCACGTCAAGAGAATATCGTCCTCCTGATACTGACAGAGTCTATTTTTTATAGCCATAGCTTTAGTGCAGGATAGTGATATAAGTGCTCCCTCGTCAAGAGAACATCGTCCTCCTGATACTGATAGTCTATTTTGTATAGCCATAGCTTTAGTGCAGGATAGTGACCTAAATGCCCCCACATCAAGAGAACACCATTCTCCTGATACTGATAAAGTCTAGTTTGTATAGCAATAGGTTTAGTGCAGGATAGTGATATAAGTGCTCCCACGTCAAGAGAACATCGTTCTCCTGATACTGATAAGAATCTAGTTTGTATAGCCATAGCTTTAGTGCAGGATAGTGATATAAGTGCTCCCACGTCAAGAGAACATCGTCCTCCTGATACTGATAGAGTCTATTTTGTATAGCCATATCTTTAGTGCAGGATAGTGATATAAGTGCTCCCACGTCAAGAGAACATCGTTCTCCTGATACTGATAAGAATCTAGTTTGTATAGCCATAGCTTTAGTGCAGGATAGTGATATAAGTGCTCCCACGTCAAGAGAACATCGTTCTCCTGATACTGATAAGAATCTAGTTTGTATAGCCAAGCCTTAGTGCAGGATAGTTATATAACTGCTCCCACGTCAAGAGAACATCGTCCTCCTGATACTGACAGAGTCTAGTTTGTATAGCCATAGCTTTAGTGCAGGATAGTGATATAAGTGCTCCCACGTCAAGAGAACATCGTCCTCCTAATACTGACAGAGTCTAGTTTTGTATAGCCATAGCTTTAGTGCAGGATAGTGATATAAGTGCTCCCACGTCAAGAGAACATCGTTCTCCTGATACTGATAAGAATCTAGTTTGTATAGCCAAGCCTTAGTGCAGGATAGTTATATAACTGCTCCCACGTCAAGAGAACATCGTCCTCCTGATACTGACAGAGTCTAGTCTAAAACAATGGTAATAAATATAAGTTGAGTTGTCTTGATTTTAGTATTTTTAATAGGGGCGTGAACCTTTTGTTCTAAACGTAAGCATTTATTATCTATATTGTTGAGTTTAGAATTTATTGTGTTGAGTTTGTTTGGGTTACTTTATTTATATTTAAATTTTTTTGATAATGAATTGTATTTTAGTATAGTTTTTTTAACATTTTCTGTTTGTGAGGGGGCTTTAGGACTATCTGTGTTGGTTTCTATAATTCGAACTCATGGCAATGATTTTTTTCAAACATTTAGAGTATTACAATGTTAAAATTTATATTTATGATCATATTTTTAATCCCTTTATGTTTTTTAATTGATAATTGATGGGTGGTTCAGTCTTTAATAT
This sequence comes from Anabrus simplex, assembly GCF_040414725.1. Classification (NCBI taxonomy): domain Eukaryota; kingdom Metazoa; phylum Arthropoda; class Insecta; order Orthoptera; family Tettigoniidae; genus Anabrus; species Anabrus simplex. Next base: position 199,471,674 of record NC_090279.1, read on the forward strand.
ATTTTATAACATTTGTATTTTTTGTAGGTTGTACTCTATCAGGTGATTTTGGTAATTTAAGTTATTGTTTTGGGGGAGATATTTTATCTTATGGATTGATTTTATTGAGATTTTGAATTTGTGCATTGATGATTACAGCTAGAGAATCGGTATATCGTGTTAAATTTTATAATCAATTATTTCAAATTTATGTTTTGTTTTTATTATTGATATTATACTGTACGTTTAGAAGTATGAGTATATTTTCTTTTTATTTATTTTTTGAAAGTAGATTAATTCCTACTTTGTTTTTGATTTTAGGCTGAGTGTTAATACCAGATGACTAGCTTTAGTGCAGGATAGTGATATAAGTGCTCCCACGTCAAGAGAACATCGTCCTCCTGATACTGACAGAGTCTAGTTTTGTATAGCCATAGCTTTAGTGCAGGATAGTGATATAAGTGCTCCCACGTCAAGAGATCATCGTCCTCCTGATACTGATAGAGTCTAGTTTGTATAGCCATAGCTTTAGTGCAGGATAGTGATATAAGTGCTCCCACGTCAAGAGAACATCGTTCTCCTGATACTGATAAGAATCTAGTTTGTATAGCCAAGCCTTAGTGCAGGATAGTTATATAACTGCTCCCACGTCAAGAGAACATCGTCCTCCTGATACTGATAAGATTCTAGTTTGTATAGCCATAGCTTTAGTGCAGGATAGTGATATAAGTGCTCCCACGTCAAGAGAACATCGTCCTCCTGATACTGATAGAGTCTAGGTTTTATAGCCATAGCTTTAGTGCAGGATAGTGATATAAGTGCTCTCACGTCAAGAGAACATCGTCCTCCTGATACTGATAACAATCTAGTTTGTATAGCCCTAACTTTAGTGCAGGATAGTGATATAAGTGCTCCCAAGTCAAGAGAACATCGTTCTCCCGATACTGATAAGAATCTAGTTTGTATAGCCAAGCCTTAGTGCTGGATAGTGATATAACTGCTCCCACGTCAAGAGAACATCGTCCTCCTGATACTGATAGAGTCTAGTTTGTATAGCCATAGCTTTAGTGCAGGATAGTGAATAAGTGCTCCCACGTCAAGAGAACATCGTTCTCCTGATACTGATATGAATCTAGTTTGTATAGCCATAGCTTTAGTGCAGGATAGTGATATAAGTGCTCCCACGTCAAGAGAACATCGTCCTCCTGATACTGATAGAGTCTCTTTCGTATAGCCATAGCTTTAGTCCAGGATAGTGATATAAGTGCTCCCACGTCAAGAGAATATCGTCCTCCTGATACTGACAGAGTCTATTTTTTATAGCCATAGCTTTAGTGCAGGATAGTGATATAAGTGCTCCCACGTCAAGAGAACATCGTCCTCCTGATACTGATAGTCTATTTTGTATAGCCATAGCTTTAGTGCAGGATAGTGACCTAAATGCCCCCACATCAAGAGAACACCATTCTCCTGATACTGATAAAGTCTAGTTTGTATAGCAATAGGTTTAGTGCAGGATAGTGATATAAGTGCTCCCACGTCAAGAGAACATCGTTCTCCTGATACTGATAAGAATCTAGTTTGTATAGCCATAGCTTTAGTGCAGGATAGTGATATAAGTGCTCCCACGTCAAGAGAACATCGTCCTCCTGATACTGATAGAGTCTATTTTGTATAGCCATATCTTTAGTGCAGGATAGTGATATAAGTGCTCCCACGTCAAGAGAACATCGTTCTCCTGATACTGATAAGAATCTAGTTTGTATAGCCATAGCTTTAGTGCAGGATAGTGATATAAGTGCTCCCACGTCAAGAGAACATCGTTCTCCTGATACTGATAAGAATCTAGTTTGTATAGCCAAGCCTTAGTGCAGGATAGTTATATAACTGCTCCCACGTCAAGAGAACATCGTCCTCCTGATACTGACAGAGTCTAGTTTGTATAGCCATAGCTTTAGTGCAGGATAGTGATATAAGTGCTCCCACGTCAAGAGAACATCGTCCTCCTGATACTGACAGAGTCTAGTTTTGTATAGCCATAGCTTTAGTGCAGGATAGTGATATAAGTGCTCCCACGTCAAGAGAACATCGTTCTCCTGATACTGATAAGAATCTAGTTTGTATAGCCAAGCCTTAGTGCAGGATAGTTATATAACTGCTCCCACGTCAAGAGAACATCGTCCTCCTGATACTGACAGAGTCTAGTCTAAAACAATGGTAATAAATATAAGTTGAGTTGTCTTGATTTTAGTATTTTTAATAGGGGCGTGAACCTTTTGTTCTAAACGTAAGCATTTATTATCTATATTGTTGAGTTTAGAATTTATTGTGTTGAGTTTGTTTGGGTTACTTTATTTATATTTAAATTTTTTTGATAATGAATTGTATTTTAGTATAGTTTTTTTAACATTTTCTGTTTGTGAGGGGGCTTTAGGACTATCTGTGTTGGTTTCTATAATTCGAACTCATGGCAATGATTTTTTTCAAACATTTAGAGTATTACAATGTTAAAATTTATATTTATGATCATATTTTTAATCCCTTTATGTTTTTTAATTGATAATTGATGGGTGGTTCAGTCTTTAATATATTTTATAACATTTGTATTTTTTGTAGGTTGTACTCTATCCGGTGATTTTGGTAATTTAAGTTATTGTTTTGGGGGAGATATTTTATCTTATGGATTGATTTTATTGAGATTTTGAATTTGTGCATTGATGATTACAGCTAGAGAATCGGTATATCGTGTTAAATTTTATAATCAATTATTTCAAATTTATGTTTTGTTTTTATTATTGATATTATACTGTACGTTTAGAAGTATGAGTATATTTTCTTTTTATTTATTTTTTGAAAGTAGATTAATTCCTACTTTGTTTTTGATTTTAGGCTGAGTGTTAATACCAGATGACTAGCTTTAGTGCAGGATAGTGATATAAGTGCTCCCACGTCAAGAGAACATCGTCCTCCTGATACTGACAGAGTCTAGTTTTGTATAGCCATAGCTTTAGTGCAGGATAGTGATATAAGTGCTCCCACGTCAAGAGATCATCGTCCTCCTGATACTGATAGAGTCTAGTTTGTATAGCCATAGCTTTAGTGCAGGATAGTGATATAAGTGCTCCCACGTCAAGAGAACATCGTCCTCCTGATACTGATAGAGTCTCTTTCGTATAGCCATAGGTTTAGTCCAGGATAGTGATATAAGTGCTCCCACGTCAAGAGAATATCGTCCTCCTGATACTGATAGAGTCTATTTTGTATAGCCATAGCTTTAGTGCAGGATAGTGATCTAAATGCCCCCACATCAAGAGAACACCATTCTCCTGATACTGATAGAGTCTAGTTTGTATAGCAATAGCTTTGGTCCAGGATAGTGATATAAGTGCTCCCACGTCAAGAGAACATCGTCCTCCTGATACTGACAGAGTCTATTTTTTATAGCCATAGCTTTAGTGCAGGATAGTGATATAAGTGCTCCCACGTCAAGAGAACATCGTCCTCCTGATACTGATAGTCTATTTTGTATAGCCATAGCTTTAGTGCAGGATAGTGATCTAAATGCCCCCACATCAAGAGAACACCATTCTCCTGATACTGATAGAGTCTAGTTTGTATAGCAATAGGTTTAGTGCAGGATAGTGATATAAGTGCTCCCACGTCAAGAGAACATCGTTCTCCTGATACTGATAAGAATCTAGTTTGTATAGCCATAGCTTTAGTGCAGGATAGTGATATAAGTGCTCCCACGTCAAGAGAACATCGTCCTCCTGATACTGATAGAGTCTATTTTGTATAGCCATATCTTTAGTGCAGGATAGTGATATAAGTGCTACCACGTCAAGAGAACATCGTTCTCCTGATACTGATAAGAATCTAGTTTGTATAGCCATAGCTTTAGTGCAGGATAGTGATATAAGTGCTCCCACGTCAAGAGAACATCGTTCTCCTGATACTGATAAGAATCTAGTTTGTATAGCCAAGCCTTAGTGCAGGATAGTTATATAACTGCTCCCACGTCAAGAGAACATCGTCCTCCTGATACTGACAGAGTCTAGTTTGTATAGCCATAGCTTTAGTGCAGGATAGTGATATAAGTGCTCCCACGTCAAGAGAACATCGTCCTCCTGATACTGACAGAGTCTAGTTTTGTATAGCCATAGCTTTAGTGCAGGATAGTGATATAAGTGCTCCCACGTCAAGAGAACATCGTCCTCCTGATACTGACAGAGTCTAGATTGTATAGCCATAGCTGTAGTGCAGGATAGTGATATAAGTGCTCCCACGTCAAGAGAACATCGTCCTCCTGGTACTGGTAGAGTCTATTTTGTATAGCCATAGCTTTAGTGCAGGATAGTGACATAAGTGCTCCCACGTCAAGAGAACATCGTCCTCCTGATACTGATAGTCTCTTTTGTATAGCCATAGCTTTAGTGCAGGATAGTGATATAAGTGCTCCCACGTCAGGAGAACATCGTCCTCCTGATACTGGTAGAGTCTCTTTTGTATAGCCATAGCTTTAGTGCAGGATAGTGACATAAGTGCTCCCACGTCAAGAGAACATCGTCCTCCTGATACTGATAGTCTAATTTGTATAGCCATAGCTTTAGTGCAGGATAGTGATATAAGTCCTCCCACGTCAAGAGAACATCGTCCTCCTGATACTGATAGAGTGTCCTTTGTATAGCCATAGCTTTAGTGCAGGATAGTGATATAAGTGCTCCCACGTCAAGAGAACATCGTCCTCCTGATACTGATAGAGTCTCTTTTCTATAGCCATATGTTTAGTGCAGGATAGTGATATAAGTGCTCCCACGTCAAGAGAACATCGTCCTCTTGATACTGTTAAGAATCTAGTTTGTATAGCCAAGCCTTAGTGCAGGATAGTTATATAACTGCTCCCACGTGAAGAGAACGTCGTCCTCCTGATGCTGATAGAGTCTATTTTGTATAGCCATAGCTTTAGTGCAGGATAGTGATATAAGTGCTCCCACGTCAAGAGAACATCGTCCTCCTGATACTGATAATAATCTAGTTTGTATAGGCAAGCCTTAGTGCAGGATAGTGATATAAGTGCTCCCACGTCAAGAGAACATCGTCCTCCTGATACTGATAGAGTCTATTTTGTATAGCCATAGGTTTAGTGCAGGATAGTGATATAAGTGCTCCCACGTCAAGAGAACATCGTCCTCCTGATACTGATAGAGTATATTTTGTATAGCCATAGCTTTAGTGCATGATAGTGATATAAGTGCTCCCACGTCAAGAGAACATCGTCCTCCTGATACTGATAAGTATCTAGTTTGTATAGCCAAGCCTTAGTGCAGGATTGTGATATAACTGCTCCCACGTCAAGAGAACATCGTCCTCCTGATACTGATAAGAATCTAGTTTGTATAGCCATAGCTTTAGTGCAGGATAGTGATATAAGTGCTCCCACGTCAAGAGAACATCGTCCTCCTGATACTGACAGAGTCTAGTTTGTATAGCCATAGCTTTAGTGCAGGATAGTGATATAAATGCTCCCACGTCAAGAGAACATCGTTCTCCTGATACTGACAGAGTCTAGATTGTATAGCCATAGCTTTAGTGCAGGATAGTGATATAACTGCTCCCACGTCAAGAGAACATCGTCCTCCTGATACTGACAGAGTCTAGTTTGTATAGCCATAGCTTTAGTGCAGGATAGTGATATAAGTGCTCCCACGTCAAGAGAACATCGTCCTCCTGATACTGACAGAGTCTAGTTTTGTATAGCCATAGCTTTAGTGCAGGATAGTGATATAAGTGCTCCCACTTCAAGAGATCATCGTCCTCCTGATACTGACAGAGTCTAGTTTGTATAGCCATAGCTTAAGTGCAGGATAATGATATAAGTGCTCCCACGTCAAGAGAACATCGTCCTCCTGATACTGATAGAGTCTCTTTCGTATAGCCATAGGTTTAGTCCAGGATAGTGATATAAGTGCTCCCACGTCAAGAGAATATCGTCCTCCTGATACTGACAGTCTATTATTTATAGCCATAGCTTTAGTGCAGGATAGTGATATATGTGCTCCCACGTCAAGAGAACATCGTCCTCCTGATACTGATAGTCTATTTTGTATAGCCATAGCTTTAGTGCAGGATAGTGATCTAAATGCCCCCACATCAAGAGAACACCATTCTCCTGATACTGACAGAGTCTAGATTGTATAGCCATAGCTTTAGTGCAGGATAGTGATATAAGTGCTCCCACGTCAAGAGATTATCGTCCTCCTGATACTGATAGTCTATTTTGTATAGCCATAGCTTTAGTGCAGGATAGTGATCTAAATGCCCCCACATCAAGAGAACACCATTCTCCTGATACTGATAGAGTCTAGTTTGTATAGCAATAGGTTTAGTGCAGGATAGTGATATAAGTGCTCCCACGTCAAGAGAACATCGTTCTCCTGATACTGATAAGAATCTAGTTTGTATAGCCATAGCTTTAGTGCAGGATAGTGATATAAGTGCTCCCACGTCAAGAGAACATCGTCCTCCTGATACTGATAGAGTCTATTTTGTATAGCCATATCTTTAGTGCGGGGTAGTGATATAAGTGCTCCCACGTCAAGAGAACATCGTTCTCCTGATACTGATAAGAATCTAGTTTGTATAGCCATAGCTTTAGTGCAGGATAGTGATATAAGTGCTCCCACGTCAAGAGAACATCGTTCTCCTGATACTGATAAGAATCTAGTTTGTATAGCCAAGCCTTAGTGCAGGATAGTTATATAACTGCTCCCACGTCAAGAGAACATCGTCCTCCTGATACTGATAGTCTCTTTTGTATAGCCATAGCTTTAGTGCAGGATAGTGATATAAGTGCTCCCACGTCAGGAGAACATCGTCCTCCTGATACTGGTAGAGTCTCTTTTGTATAGCCATAGCTTTAGTGCAGGATAGTGATATAAGTCCTCCCACGTCAAGAGAACATCGTCCTCCTGATATTGATAGAGTGTCCTTTGTATAGCCATAGCTTTAGTGCAGGATAGTGATATAAGTGCTCCCACGTCAAGAGAACATCGTCCTCCTGATACTGATAGAGTCTCTTTTCTATAGCCATAGGTTTAGTGCAGGATAGTGATATAAGTGCTCCCACGTCAAGAGAATATCGTCCTCTTGATACTGATAAGAATCTAGTTTGTATAGCCAAGCCTTAGTGCAGGATAGTTATATAACTGCTCCCACGTGAAGAGAACGTCGTCCTCCTGATGCTGATAGAGTCTATTTTGTATAGCCATAGCTTTAGTGCAGGATAGTGATATAAGTGCTCCCACGTCAAGAGAACATCGTCCTCCTGATACTGATAATAATCTAGTTTGTATAGGCAAGCCTTAGTGCAGGATAGTGATATAAGTGCTCCCACGTCAAGAGAACATCGTCCTCCTGATACTGATAGAGTCTATTTTGTATAGCCATAGGTTTAGTGCAGGATAGTGATATAAGTGCTCCCACGTCAAGAGAACATCGTCCTCCTGATACTGATAGAGTATATTTTGTATAGCCATAGCTTTAGTGCATGATAGTGATATAAGTGCTCCCACGTCAAGAGAACATCGTCCTCCTGATACTGATAAGTATCTAGTTTGTATAGCCAAGCCTTAGTGCAGGATTGTGATATAACTGCTCCCACGTCAAGAGAACATCGTCCTCCTGATACTGATAAGAATCTAGTTTTTATAGCCATAGCTTTAGTGCAGGATAGTGATATAAGTGCTCCCACGTCAAGAGAACATCGTCCTCCTGATACTGACAGAGTCTAGTTTGTATAGCCATAGCTTTAGTGCAGGATAGTGATATAAATGCTCCCACGTCAAGAGAACATCGTTCTCCTGATACTGACAGAGTCTAGATTGTATAGCCATAGCTTTAGTGCAGGGTAGTGATATAAGTGCTCCCACGTCAAGAGAACATCGTCCTCCTGATACTGACAGAGTCTAGTTTGTATAGCCATATCCTTAGTGCAGGATAGTGATATAAGTGCTCCCACGTCAAGAGGACATCGTTCTCTGGATACTGATAAGAATCTAGTTTGTATAGCCATAGCTTTAGTGCAGGATAGTGATATAAGTGCTCCCACGTCAAGAGAACATCGTCCTCCTGATACTGATAATAATCTAGTTTGTATAGGCAAGCCTTAGTGCAGGATAGTGATATAAGTGCTCCCACGTCAAGAGAACATCGTCCTCCTGATACTGACAGAGTCTAGTTTGTACAGGCATACGTTTAGTGCAGGATAGTGATATAAGTGCTCCCACATCACGAGAGCATCGTCCTCCTGATAATGACAGAGTCTAGTTTGTATAGCCCTAACCTTAGTGCAGTATAGTGATATAAGTGCTCCCAAGTCAAGAGAACATCGTCCTCCTGATACTGATAGATTCTCCTTTGTATAGCCATAGCTTTAGTGCAGGATAGTGATATAAGTGCTCCCACGTCAAGAGGACATCGTTCTCTGGATACTGATAAGAATCTAGTTTGTATAGCCATAGCTTTAGTGCAGGATAGTGATATAAGTGCTACCACGTCAAGAGAACATCGTCCTCCTGATACTGATAATAATCTAGTTTGTATAGGCAAGCCTTAGTGCAGGATAGTGATATAAGTGCTCCCACGTCAAGAGAACATCGTCCTCCTGATACTGATAGAGTCTATATTGTATAGCCATAGCTTTAGTGCAGGATAGTGATATAAGTGCTCCCACGTCAAGAGGACATCGTTCTCTGGATACTGATAAGAATCTAGTTTGTATAGCCATAGCTTTAGTGCAGGATAGTGATATAAGTGCTCCCACGTCAAGAGGACATCGTTCTCTGGATACTGATAAGAATCTAGTTTGTATAGCCATAGCTTTAGTGCAGGATAGTGATATAAGTGCTCCCACGTCAAGAGAACATCGTCCTCCTGATACTGATAATAATCTAGTTTGTATAGGCAAGCCTTAGTGCAGGATAGTGATATAAGTGCTCCCACGTCAAGAGAACATCGTCCTCCTGATGCTGATAGAGTCTATATTGTATAGCCATAGCTTTAGTGCAGGATAGTGACATAAGTGCTCCCACGTCAAGAGAATATCGTCCTCCTGATACCGATAGATTCTCCTTTGTATAGCCGTAGCTTTAGTGCAGGGTAGTGATATAAGTGCTCCCACGTCAAGAGAACATCGTTCTCCTGATACTGATAGTCTCTTTTGTATAGCCATAGGTTTAGTGCAGGATAGTGACATAAGTGCTCCCACGTCAAGAGAACATCGTCCTCCTGATACTGATAGATTCTATTTTGTATAGCCATATCTTTAGTGCAGGATAGTGATATAAGTGCTCCCACTTCAAGAGAACATCGTTCTCCTGTTACTGATAAGAATCTACTTTGTATAGCCAGAGCTTTAGTGCAGGATAGTGATATAAGTGCTCCCAAGTCAAGAGAACATCGTTCTCCTGATACTGGTAAGAATCTAGTTTGTATAGGCAAGCCTTAGTGCAGGATAGTTTTATAACTGCTCCCACGTCAAGAGAACATCGTCCTCCTGATACTGACAGATTCTAGTTTGTATAGCTATAGCTTTAGTGCAGGATAGTGATATAAGTGCTCCCATGTCAAGAAAACATCGTCCTCCTGATACTGACAGAGTCTAGTTTGTATAGCCATAGCTTTAGTGCAGGATAGTGATATAAATGCTCCCACGTCATGAGAACATCGTCCTCCTGATACTTACAGAGTCTAGATTGTATAGCCATAGCTTTAGTGCAGGATAGTGATATCGTTCTCCCACGTCAAGAGAACATCGTCCTCCTGATACTGACAGAGTCTAGTTTGTATAGCCATAGCTTTAGTGCAGGAGAGTGATATAAGTGCTCTCAGGTCTAGAGAACACCGTCCTCCTGATACTGATAAGAATCTAGTTTGTGTAGCCCTAACTTTAGTGCAGGATAGTGATATAAGTGCTCCCAAGTCAAGAGAACATCGTTCTTCTGATACTGATAAGAATCTAGTTTGTATAGCCAAGCCTTAGTGCAGGATATTGATATAAGTGCTCCCACGTCAAGAGAACATCGTCCTCCTGATACTGATAGTCTATTTTGTATAGCCATAGCTTTAGTGCAGGATAGTGACATAAGTGCTCCCACGTCAAGAGAACATCGTCCTCCTGATACTGATAGTGTCTCCTTTGTATAGCCATAGCTTTAGTGCAGGATAGTGATATAAGTGCTCCACGTCAAGAGAACATCGTCCTCCTGATACTGATAGAGCCTCTTTTGTACGGCCATAGCTTTAGTGCAGGATAGTGACATAAGTGCTCCCACGTCAAGAGAACATCCTCCTCCTGATACTGATAGTCTAATTTGTATAGCCATAGCTTTAGTGCAGGATAGTGATATAAGTGCTCCCACGTCAAGAGAACATCGTCCTCCTGATACTGATAGAGTCTCCTTTGTATAGCCATAGCTTTGGTGCAGGATAGTGATATAAGTGCTCCCACGTCAAGAGAACATCGTCCTCCTGAAACTGATAGAGTCTCTCTTGTATAGCCATAGCTTTAGTGCAGGATAGTGATATAAGTGCTCCCACGTCAAGAGAACATCGTCCTCCTGATTCTGACAGAGTCTAGTTTGTATAGCCATAGCCTTAGTGCAGGATAGTGATATAAGTGCTCCCACGTCAAGAGAACATCGTCCTCCTGATACTGATAAGAATCTAGTTTGTATAGCCATAGCTTTAGTGCAGGATAGTGATATAAGTGCTCCCAAGTCAAGAGAACATCGTCCTCCTGATACTGATAGAGTCTCTTTTGTATAGCCATAGCTTTAGTTCAGGATAGTGATATAAGTGCTCCCACGTCAAGAGAACATCGTCCTCCTGATACTGATAGTCTATTTTGTATAGCCATAGCTTTAGTGCAGGATAGTGGTCTAGAAGCTCCCACATAAAGAGAACGCAGTCCTCCTGATACTGATAAAGGTTAGTTTGTATTGCTACTTGCTTTCCAGTAGTATAGTGATATAACTGCTCCCACATCACGAGAATACCTTTCTCCTGATACTGATAGAGTCTAGTTTGTTTAGCTAATAGCTTTATTGTAGTATAGATATATAACTGCTCCTACATCAAGAGAAAATCATCCTTCTGATACTGACAGAGTCTAGTTTGTACAGGCATACTTTAGTGCAGGATAGCGATATAAGTGCTCCCACATCACGAGAACATCGTCCTCCTGATACTGATAAGAATCTAGTTTGTATAGCCATAGCTTTAGTGCAGGATATTGATATAAGTGCTCCCACGTCAAGACAACATCGTCCTCCTGATACTGATAGTCTATTTTGTATAGCCATAGCTTTAGTGCAGGATAGTGATCTAAATGCTCCCACATCAAGAGAACGCAGTCCTCCTGATACTGATAAAGTTTAGTATGTATTGCTACTTGCTTTTGAGTAGTATAGTGATATAACTGCTCCCACATCACGAGGACACCTTTCTCCTGATACTGATAGAGTCTAGTTTGTTTAGCTAATAGCTTTATTGTGGTATAGATATATAACTGCTCTTACATCAGGAGAACATCATCCTTCTGATACTGACAGAGTCTAGTTTGTACAGGCATACGTTTAGTGCAGGATAGTGATATAAGTGCTCCCACATCACGAGAACATCGTCCTCCTGATACTGACAGAGTCTAGTTTGTATAGCCCTAACTTTAGTGCAGTATAGTGATATAAGTGCTCCCAAGTCAAGAGAACATCATTCTCCTGATACTGATAAGAATCTAGTTTGTATAGCCAAGCCTTAGTGCGGGATAGTGATATAAGTGCTCCCACGTCATGAGAACATCGTCCTCCTGATACTGATAGAGTCTAGTTTGTATAGCCATAGCTTTAGTGCAGGGTAGTGATATAAGTGCTCCCACGTCAAGAGAACATCGTCCTCCTGATACTGATAGATTCTCCTTTGTATAGCCATAGCTTTAGTGCAGGATAGTGATATAAGTGCTCCCACGTCAAGAGAACATCGTCCTCCTGATTCTGACAGAGTCTAGTTTGTATAGCCATAGCCTTAGTGCAGGATAGTGATATAAGTGCTCCCACGTCAAGAGAACATCGTCGTCCTGATACTGATAAGAATCTAGTTTGTATAGCCATAGCTTTAGTGCAGGATAGTTATATACGTGCTCCCACGTCAAGAGAACATCGTCCTCCTGATACTGATAGTCTATTTTGTATAGCCATAGCTTTAGTGCAGGATAGTGATCTAAAAGCTCCCACATAAAGAGAACGCAGTCCTCCTGATACTGATAAAGTTTAGTTTGTATTGTATTTGCTTTTCAGTAGTATAGTGATATAACTGCTCCCACATCACGAGAATACCTTTCTCCTGATACTGATAGAGTCTAGTTTGTTTAGCTAATAGCTTTATTGTAGTATAGATATATAACTGCTCCTACATCAAGAGAACATCACCCTTCTGATACTGACAGAGTCTAGTTTGTACAGGCATACTTTAGTGCAGGATAGCGATATAAGTGCTCCCACATCACGAGAACATCGTCCTCCTGATACTAACAGAGTCTAGTTTGTATAGCCCTAACTTTAGTGCAGTATAGTGATATAAGTGCTCCCAAGTCAAGAGAACATCGTCCTCCTGATACTGATAGAGTCTCCTTTGTATAGCCATAGCTTTAGTGCAGGATAGTGATATAAGTGCTCCCACGTCAAGAGAACATCGTCCTCCTGATACTGATAGAGTCTAGTTTGTATAGCCATAGCTTTAGTGCAGGATAGTGATATCAGTGCTCCCACGTCAAGAGAACATCGTCCTCCTCATACTGATAGAGTCTATATTGTATAGCCATAGCTTTAGTGCAGGATAGTGACATAAGTGCTCCCACGTCAAGAGAATATCGTCCTCCTGATACTGATAGATTCTCCGTTGTATAGCCGTAGCTTTAGTGCAGGGTAGTGATATAAGTGCTCCCACGTCAAGAGAACATCGTCCTCCTGATACTGATAGTCTCTTTTGTATAGCCATAGGTTTAGTGCAGGATAGTGACATAAGTGCTCCCACGTCAAGAGAACATCGTCCTCCTGATACTGATAGTCTCTTTTGTATTGCCATAGCTTTAGTGCAGGATAGTGATTTAAGTGCTCCCACGTCAAGAGAACATCGCCCTCCTGATACTGATAGAGTCTCTTTTGTATAGCCATAGCTTTAGTGCAGGATAGTGATATAAGTGCTCCCACGTCAGGAGAACATCGTCCTCCTGATACTGATAAGAATCTAGTTTGTATAGCCATAGCCTTAGTGCAGGATAGTGATATAAGTGCTCCCACGTCAAGAGAACATCGTCCTCCTGATACTGATAGAGTCTCTTTTGTATAGTCATAACATAAGTGCAGGATAGTGATATATGTACTCCCACGTCAAGAGAACATCGTCCTCCTGATACTGATAGTCTATTTTGTATAGCCATAGCTTTAGTGCAGGATAGTGATCTAAATGCCCCCACATCAAGAGAACTCCATTCTCCTGATACTGATAGAGTCTAGTTTGTATAGCAATAGGTTTAGTGCAGGATAGTGATATTAGTGCTCTCACATCAAGAGGGCATCATCTTACTGCTACTGATAAATTCCAGTTTGTATAGCCATAGATTTAGTGCAGGATAGTGATATGAGTGCTCATACATCAAGAGAACATCGTCCTCCTGATACTGATAAGAGTATAGTTTGTATAGCCATAGCTTTAGTGCAGGATAGAGGTATAATTGCTCCCAAATCAAGGGAATATCGTCCTCCTGGTTCTGATAGGGTCTAGTTTGTATAGCTACTAGCTTTATTGTAGTATAGAAAAATAACTGCTCCCACATCAAGATCCCACATCAAGAGAACGCAGTCCTCCTGATACTGATAAGAGTCTAGTTTGTAGAGCCATAGCCTTAGTGCAGGATAGTGATATAACTGCTGCCACATCAAGAAAACATCGTCCTCCTGATACTGATAGAGTCTATTTTGTATAGCCATAGATTTATTGCAGGATAGTGATCTATATGCACCCACATCAAGAGAACGCAGTCCTCCTGCTACTGATAAATTTCAGTTTGTATTGCTACTTGCTTTAGAGTAGTATAGTGATATAACTGCTCCCACATCACGAGAACACCTTCTCCTGATACTGATAGAGTCTAGTTTGTTTAGCTAATTGCTTTATTGTAGTATAGATATATAACTGCTCTTACATCAAGAGAACATCATCCTTCTGATACTGACAGAGTCTAGCTTGTACAGGCATACTTTTAGTGCAGGATAGTGATATAAGTGCTCCCACATCACGAGAACACCTTTCTCCTGATACTGACAGAGTCTAGTTTGTATAGCCATAGCTTTAGTGCAGGATAGTGATATAAGTGCTCCCACGTCAAGAGAACATCGTCCTCCTGATACTGACAGAGTCTACTTTGTATAGACATAGCTTTTGTGCAGGATAGTGATATAAGTGCTCCCACGTCAAGAGAACATCGTCCTCCTGATACTGACAGGGTCTAGTTTGTATAGCCATAGCTTTAGTGCAGGATAGTGATATAAGTGCTCCCACGTCAAGAGAACATCGTCCTCCTGATACTGACAGAGTCTATTTTGTATAGCCATAGCTTTAGTGCAGGACAGTGATATAAGTGCTCCCACGTCAAGAGAACATCGTTCTCCTGATGCTGATAAGAATCTAGTTTGTATAGCCATAGCTTTAGTGTAGGATAGTGATATAAGTGCTCCCACGTGAAGAGAACGTCGTTCTCCTGATACTGATAAGAATCTAGTTTGTATAGCCAAGCCTTATTGCAGGATAGTGATATAACTGCTCCCACGTCAAGAGAACATCGTCCTCCTGATACTGATAGAGTCTATTTTGTATAGCCATAACCTTAGTGCAGGATAGTGATATAAGTGCTCCCACGTCAAGAGAACATTGTCATTCTGATACTGGCAGTCTAGTTTGTATAGCCATAGCCTTAGTGCAGGATAGTGATATAAGTGCTCCCACGTCAAGAGAACATCGTCCTCCTGATACTGATGGAGTCTATTTTGTATAGCCATAGCTTTAGTGCAGGATAGTGATATAAGTGCTCCCACGTCAAGGGAACATCGTTCTCCTGATATTCATAAGAGTCTAGTTTGTATAGCCATAGCTTTAGTGCAGGATAGTGATATAAGTGCTACCACGTCAAGAGAACATCGTCCTCCTGATACTGATAGAGTCTATTTTGTATAGCCATAGCTTTAGTGCAGGATAGAGATATAAGTGCTCCCACGTCAAGAGAACATCGTCCTCCTGATACTGATAAGAAACCAGTTTGTATAGCCAAGCCTTAGTGCAGGATAGTGATATAAGTGCTCCCACGTCAAGAGAACATCGTCCTCCTGATACTGATAGAGTCTATTTTGTATAGCCATATCTTTAGTGCAGGATAGTGATATAAGTGCTCCCACGTCAAGAGAACATCGTCCTCCTGATACTGATAGTCTATTTTGTATAGCCATAGCTTTAGTGCATGATAGTGATCTAAATGCCCCCACATCAAGAGAACACCATTCTCCTGATACTGATAGAGTCTAGTTTGTATAGCAATAGGTTTAGAGCAGGATAGTGATATAAGTGCTCCCACGTCAAGAGAACATCGTTCTCCTGATACTGATACGAATCTAGTTTGTATAGCCATAGCTTTAGTGCAGGATAGTGATATAAGTGCTCCCACGTCAAGAGAACATCGTTCTCCTGATACTGATAAGAATCTAGTTTGTATAGCCAAGCCTTAGTGCAGGATAGTTATATAACTGCTCCCACGTCAAGAGAACATCGTCCTCCTGATACTGACAGAGTCTAGTTTGTATAGCCATAGCTTTAGTGCAGGATAGTGATATAAGTGCTCCCACGTCAAGAGAACATCGTCCTCCTGATACTGACAGAGTCTAGTTTTGTATAGCCATAGCTTTAGTGCAGGATAGTGATATAAGTGCTCCCACGTCAAGAGAACATCGTCCTCCTGATACTGACAGAGTCTAGATTGTATAGCCATAGCTGTAGTGCAGGATAGTGATATAAGTGCTCCCACGTCAAGAGAACATCGTCCTCCTGGTACTGGTAGAGTCTATTTTGTATAGCCATAGCTTTAGTGCAGGATAGTGACATAAGTGCTCCCACGTCAAGAGAACATCGTCCTCCTGATACTGATAGTCTCTTTTGTATAGCCATAGCTTTAGTGCAGGATAGTGATATAAGTGCTCCCACGTCAGGAGAACATCGTCCTCCTGATACTGGTAGAGTCTCTTTTGTATAGCCATAGCTTTAGTGCAGGATAGTGACATAAGTGCTCCCACGTCAAGAGAACATCGTCCTCCTGATACTGATAGTCTAATTTGTATAGCCATAGCTTTAGTGCAGGATAGTGATATAAGTCCTCCCACGTCAAGAGAACATCGTCCTCCTGATACTGATAGAGTGTCCTTTGTATAGCCATAGCTTTAGTGCAGGATAGTGATATAAGTGCTCCCACGTCAAGAGAACATCGTCCTCCTGATACTGATAGAGTCTCTTTTCTATAGCCATAGGTTTAGTGCAGGATAGTGATATAAGTGCTCCCACGTCAAGAGAACATCGTCCTCTTGATACTGATAAGAATCTAGTTTGTATAGCCAAGCCTTAGTGCAGGATAGTTATATAACTGCTCCCACGTGAAGAGAACGTCGTCCTCCTGATGCTGATAGAGTCTATTTTGTATAGCCATAGCTTTAGTGCAGGATAGTGATATAAGTGCTCCCACGTCAAGAGAACATCGTCCCCCTGATACTGATAATAATCTAGTTTGTATAGGCAAGCCTTAGTGCAGGATAGTGATATAAGTGCTCCCACGTCAAGAGAACATCGTCCTCCTGATACTGATAGAGTCTATTTTGTATAGCCATAGGTTTAGTGCAGGATAGTGATATAAGTGCTCCCACGTCAAGAGAACATCGTCCTCCTGATACTGATAGAGTATATTTTGTATAGCCATAGCTTTAGTGCATGATAGTGATATAAGTGCTCCCACGTCAAGAGAACATCGTCCTCCTGATACTGATAAGTATCTAGTTTGTATAGCCAAGCCTTAGTGCAGGATTGTGATATAACTGCTCCCACGTCAAGAGAACATCGTCCTCCTGATACTGATAAGAATCTAGTTTGTATAGCCATAGCTTTAGTGCAGGATAGTGATATAAGTGCTCCCACGTCAAGAGAACATCGTCCTCCTGATACTGACAGAGTCTAGTTTGTATAGCCATAGCTTTAGTGCAGGATAGTGATATAAATGCTCCCACGTCAAGAGAACATCGTTCTCCTGATACTGACAGAGTCTAGATTGTATAGCCATAGCTTTAGTGCAGGATAGTGATATAAGTGCTCCCACGTCAAGAGAACATCGTCCTCCAGATACTGACAGAGTCTAGTTTGTATAGCCATATCTTTAGTGCAGGATAGTGATATAAGTGCTCCCACGTCAAGAGGACATCGTTCTCTGGATACTGATAAGAATCTAGTTTGTATAGCTTTAGTGCAGGATAGTGATATAAGTGCTCCCACGTCAAGAGAACATCGTCCTCCTGATACTGATAATAATCTAGTTTGTATAGGCAAGCCTTAGTGCAGGATAGTGATATAAGTGCTCCCACGTCAAGAGAACATCGTCCTCCTGATACTGACGGAGTCTAGTTTGTACAGGCATACGTTTAGTGCAGGATAGTGATATAAGTGGTCCCACATCACGAGAGCATCGTTCTCCTGATAATGACAGAGTCTAGTTTGTATAGCCCTAACCTTAGTGCAGTATAGTGATATAAGTGCTCCCAAGTCAAGAGAACATCGTCCTCCTGATACTGATAGATTCTCCTTTGTATAGCCATAGCTTTAGTGCAGGATAGTGATATAAGTGCTCCCACGTCAAGAGGACATCGTTCTCTGGATACTGATAAGAATCTAGTTTGTATAGCCATAGCTTTAGTGCAGGATAGTGATATAAGTGCTCCCACGTCAAGAGAACATCGTCCTCCTGATACTGATAATAATCTAGTTTGTATAGGCAAGCCTTAGTGCAGGATAGTGATATAAGTGCTCCCACGTCAAGAGAACATCGTCCTCCTGATACTGATAGAGTCTATATTGTATAGCCATAGCTTTAGTGCAGGATAGTGATATAAGTGCTCCCACGTCAAGAGGACATCGTTCTCTGGATACTGATAAGGATCTAGTTTGTATAGCCATAGCTTTAGTGCAGGATAGTGATATAAGTGCTCCCACGTCAAGAGGACATCGTTCTCTGGATACTGATAAGAATCTAGTTTGTATAGCCATAGCTTTAGTGCAGGATAGTGATATAAGTGCTCCCACGTCAAGAGAACATCGTCCTCCTGATACTGATAATAATCTAGTTTGTATAGGCAAGCCTTAGTGCAGGATAGTGATATGAGTGCTCCCACGTCAAGAGAACATCGTCCTCCTGATACTGATAGAGTCTATATTGTATAGCCATAGCTTTAGTGCAGGATAGTGACATAAGTGCTCCCACGTCAAGAGAATATCGTCCTCCTGATACCGATAGATTCTCCTTTGTATAGCCGTAGCTTTAGTGCAGGGTAGTGATATAAGTGCTCCCACGTCAAGAGAACATCGTTCTCCTGATACTGATAGTCTCTTTTGTATAGCCATAGGTTTAGTGCAGGATAGTGACATAAGTGCTCCCACGTCAAGAGAACATCGTCCTCCTGATACTGATAGAGTCTCTTTTGTATTGCCATAGCTTTAGTGCAGGATAGTGATTTAAGTGCTCCCACGTCAAGAGAACATCGCCCTCCTGATACTGATAGAGTCTCTTTTGTATAGCCATAGCTTTATTGCAGGATAGTGATATAAGTGCTCCCACGTCAAGAGAACATCGTCCTCCTGATACTGATAAGAATCTAGTTTGTATAGCCATAGCCTTAGTGCAGGATAGTGATATAAGTGCTCCCACGTCAAGAGAACATCGTCCTCCTGATACTGATAGATTCTCTTTTGTATAGTCATAACATAAGTGCAGGATAGTGATATAAGTGCTCCCACGTCAAGAGAACATTGTCCTCCTGATACTGATAGTCTATTTTGTATAGCCATAGCTTTAGTGCAGGATAGTGATCTAAATGCCCCCACATCAAGAGAACTCCATTCTCCTATACTGATAGAGTCTAGTTTGTATAGCAATAGGTTTAGTGCAGGATAGTGATATTAGTGCTCTCACATCAAGAGGGCATCATCTTACTGATACTGATAAATTCCAGTTTGTATAGCCATAGATTTAGTGCAGGATAGTGATATAAGTGCTCATACATCAAGAGAACATCGTCCTTCTGATACTGATAAGAGTATAGTTTGTATAGCCATAGCTTTAGTGCAGGATAGAGGTATAATTGCTCCCAAATCAAGGGAATATCGTCCTCCTGGTTCTGATAGGGTCTAGTTTGTATAGCTACTAGCTTTATTGTAGTATAGAAAAATAACTGCTCCCACATCAAGATCCCACATCAAGAGAACGCAGTCCTCCTGATACTGATAAGAGTCTAGTTTGTAGAGCCATAGCCTTAGTGCAGGATAGTGATATAACTGCTCCCACATCAAGAAAACACCGTCCTCCTGATACTGATAGAGTCTATTTTGTATAGCCATAGATTTATTGCAGGATAGTGATCTAAATGCTCCCACATCAAGAGAACGCAGTCCTCCTGCTACTGATAAATTTTAGTTTGTATTGCTACTTGCTTTAGAGTAGTATAGTGATATAACTGCTCCCACATCACGAGGTCACCTTCTCCTGATACTGATAGTCTAGTTTGTTTAGCTAATTGCTTTATTGTAGTATAGATATATAACTGCTCTTACATCAAGAGAACATCATCCTTCTGATACTGACAGAGTCTAGCTTGTACAGGCATACTTTTAGTGCAGGATAGTGATATAAGTGCTCCCACATCACGAGAACACATTTCTCCTGATACTGACAGAGTCTAGTTTGTATAGCCATAGCTTTAGTGCAGGATAGTGATATAAGTGCTCCCACGTCAAGAGAACATCGTCCTCCTGATACTGACAGAGTCTAGTTTGTATAGCCATAGCTTTAGTGCAGGATAGTGATATAAGTGCTCCCACGTCAAGAGAACATCGTCCTCCTGATACTGATAGATTCTATTTTGTATAGCCATATCTTTAGTGCAGGATAGTGATATAAGTGCTCCCACGTCAAGAGAACATCGTTCTCCTGATACTGATAAGAATCTACTTTGTATAGCCAGAGCTTTAGTGCAGGATAGTGATATAAGTGCTCCCAAGTCAAGAGAACATCGTTCTCCTGATACTGGTAAGTATCTAGTTTGTATAGGCAAGCCTTAGTGCAGGATAGTTTTATAACTGCTCCCACGTCAAGAGAACATCGTCCTCCTGATACTGACAGAGTCTAGTTTGTATAGCTATAGCTTTAGTGCAGGATAGTGATATAAGTGCTCCCATGTCAGGAAAACATCGTCCTCCTGATACTGACAGAGTCTAGTTTGTATAGCCATAGCTTTAGTGCAGGATAGTGATATAAATGCTCCCACGTCATGAGAACATCGTCCTCCTGATACTTACAGAGTCTAGATTGTATAGCCATAGCTTTAGTGCAGGATAGTGATATCGTTCTCCCACGTCAAGAGAACATCGTCCTCCTGATACTGACAGAGTCTAGTTTGTATAGCCATAGCTTTAGTGCAGGAGAGTGATATAAGTGCTCTCACGTCTAAAGAACACCGTCCTCCTGATACTGATAAGAATCTAGTTTGTGTAGCCCTAACTTTAGTGCAGGATAGTGATATAAGTGCTCCCAAGTCAAGAGAACATCGTTCTTCTGATACTGATAGAGCCTCTTTTGTATGGCCATAGTTTTAGTGCAGGATAGTGACATAAGTGCTCCCACGTCAAGAGAACATCGTCCTCCTGATACTGATAGTGTCTCCTTTGTATAGCCATAGCTTTAGTGCAGGATAGTGATATAAGTGCTCCACGTCAAGAGAACATCGTCCTCCTGATACTGATAGTCTATTTTGTATAGCCATAGCTTTAGTGCAGGATAGTGACATAAGTGCTCCCACGTCAAGAGAACATCGTCCTCCTGATACTGATAGTGTCTCCTTTGTATAGCCATAGCTTTAGTGCAGGATAGTGATATAAGTGCTCCACGTCAAGAGAACATCGTCCTCCTGATACTGATAGAGCCTCTTTTGTATGGCCATAGTTTTAGTGCAGGATAGTGACATAAGTGCTCCCACGTCAAGAGAACATCCTTCCCCTGATACTGATAGTCTAATTTGTATAGCCATAGCTTTAGTGCAGGATAGTGATATAAGTGCTCCCACGTCAAGAGAACATCGTCCTCCTGATACTGATAGAGTCTCCTTTGTATAGCCATATCTTTAGTGCAGGATAGTGATATAAGTGCTCCCACGTCAAGAGAACATCGTCCTCCTGAAACTGAGAGAGTCTCTCTTGTATAGCCATAGCTTTAGTGTAGGATAGTGATATAAGTGCTCCCACGTCAAGAGAACATCGTCCTCCTGATTCTGACAGAGTCTAGTTTGTATAGCCATAGCCTTAGTGCAGGATAGTGATATAAGTGCTCCCACGTCAAGAGAACATCGTCCTCCTGATACTGATAAGAATCTAGTTTGTATAGCCATAGCTTTAGTGCAGGATAGTGATATAAGTGCTCCCAAGTCAAGAGAACATCGTCCTCCTGATACTGATAGAGTCTCTTTTGTATAGCCATAGCTTTAGTGCAGGATAGTGATATAAGTGCTCCCACGTCAAGAGAACATCGTCCTCCTGATACTGATAGTCTATTTTGTATAGCCATAGTTTTAGTGCAGGATAGTGGTCTAGAAGCTCCCACATAAAGAGAACGCAGTCCTCCTGATACTGATAAAGGTTAGTTTGTATTGCTACTTGCTTTTCAGTAGTATAGTGATATAACTGCTCCCACATCACGAGAATACCTTTCTCCTGATACTGATAGAGTCTAGTTTGTTTAGCTAATAGCTTTATTGTAGTATAGATATATAACTGCTCCTACATCAAGAGAACATCATC
The DNA here is from genome assembly GCF_040414725.1 of Anabrus simplex. NCBI lineage: Eukaryota > Metazoa > Arthropoda > Insecta > Orthoptera > Tettigoniidae > Anabrus > Anabrus simplex. The sequence continues at coordinate 199,493,850 of NC_090279.1, forward strand.
CTTCTGATACTGACAGAGTCTAGTTTGTACAGGCATACTTTAGTGCAGGATAGCGATATAAGTGCTCCCACATCACGAGAACATCGTCCTCCTGATACTGATAGAGTCTCCTTTGTATAGCCATAGCTTTAGTGCAGGATAGTGATATAAGTGCTCCAACGTCAAGAGAACATCGTCCTCCTGATACTGATAGAGTCTAGTTTGTATAGCCATAGCCTTAGTGCAGGATAGTGATATAAGTGCTCCCACGTCAAGAGAACATCGTCCTCCTGATACTGATAGAGTCTCTTTTGTATAGCCATAGCTTTAGTGCAGGATAGTGATATAAGTGCTCCCACGTCAAGAGAACATCGTCCTCCTGATACTGATAGAGTCTCTTTTGTATAGCCATAGCTTTAGTGCAGGATAGTGATATAAGTGCTCCCACGTCAAGAGAACATCGTCCTCCTGATACTGATAGTCTATTTTGTATAGCCATACCTTTAGTGCAGGATAGTGATCTAAATGCTCCCACATCAAGAGAACGCAGTCCTCCTGATACTGATAAAGTTTAGTATGTATTGCTACTTGCTTTTGAGTAGTATAGTGATATAACTGCTCCCACATCACGAGGACACCTTTCTCCTGATACTGATAGAGTCTAGTTTGTTTAGCTAATAGCTTTATTGTGGTATAGATATATAACTGCTCTTACATCAGGAGAACATCATCCTTCTGATACTGACAGAGTCTAGTTTGTACAGGCATACGTTTAGTGCAGGATAGTGATATAAGTGCTCCCACATCACGAGAACATCGTCCTCCTGATACTGACAGAGTCTAGTTTGTATAGCCCTAACTTTAGTGCAGTATAGTGATATAAGTGCTCCCAAGTCAAGAGAACATCATTCTCCTGATACTGATAAGAATCTAGTTTGTATAGCCAAGCCTTAGTGCGGGATAGTGATATAAGTGCTCCCACGTCATGAGAACATCGTCCTCCTGATACTGATAGAGTCTAGTTTGTATAGCCATAGCTTTAGTGCAGGATAGTGATATAAGTGCTCCCACGTCAAGAGAACATCGTCCTCCTGATACTGATAGAGTCTCCTTTGTATAGCCATAGCTTTAGTGCAGGATGGTGATATAAGTGCTCCCACGTCAAGAGAACATCGTCCTCCTGAAACTGATAGAGTCTCTCTTGTATAGCCATAGCTTTAGTGCAGGATAGTGATATAAGTGCTCCCACGTCAAGAGAACATCGTCCTCCTAATTCTGACAGAGTCTAGTTTGTATAGCCATAGCCTTAGTGCAGGATAGTGATATAAGTGCTCCCACGTCAAGAGAACATCGTCGTCCTGATACTGATAAGAATCTAGTTTGTATAGCCATAGCATTAGTGCAGGATAGTTATATAAGTGCTCCCACGTCAAGAGAACATCGTCCTCCTGATACTGATAGTCTATTTTGTATAGCCATAGCTTTAGTGCAGGATAGTGATCTAAAAGCTCCCACATAAAGAGAACGCAGTCCTCCTGATACTGATAAAGTTTAGTTTGTATTGTATTTGCTTTTCAGTAGTATAGTGATATAACTGCTCCCACATCACGAGAATACCTTTCTCCTGATACTGATAGAGTCTAGTTTGTTTAGCTAATAGCTTTATTGTAGTATAGATATATAACTGCTCCTACATCAAGAGAACATCACCCTTCTGATACTGACAGTCTAGTTTGTACAGGCATACTTTAGTGCAGGATAGCGATATAAGTGCTCCCACATCACGAGAACATCGTCCTCCTGATACTGACAGAGTCTAGTTTGTATAGCCCTAACTTTAGTGCAGTATAGTGATATAAGTGCTCCCAAGTCAAGAGAACATCGTCCTCCTGATACTGATAGAGTCTCCTTTGTATAGCCATAGCTTTAGTGCAGGATAGTGATATAAGTGCTCCCACGTCAAGAGAACATCGTCCTCCTGATACTGATAGAGTCTAGTTTGTATAGCCATAGCTTTAGTGCAGGATAGTGATATAAGTGCTCCCACGTCAAGAGAACATCGTCCTCCTGATACTGATAGAGTCTATATTGTATAGCCATAGCTTTAGTGCAGGATAGTGACATAAGTGCTCCCACGTCAAGAGAATATCGTCCTCCTGATACTGATAGATTCTCCTTTGTATAGCCGTAGCTTTAGTGCAGGGTAGTGATATAAGTGCTCCCACGTCAAGAGAACATCGTCCTCCTGATACTGATAGTCTCTTTTGTATAGCCATAGGTTTAGTGCAGGATAGTGACATAAGTGCTCCCACGTCAAGAGAACATCGTCCTCCTGATACTGATAGTCTCTTTTGTATTGCCATAGCTTTAGTGCAGGATAGTGATTTAAGTGCTCCCACGTCAAGAGAACATCGCCCTCCTGATACTGATAGAGTCTCTTTTGTATAGCCATAGCTTTAGTGCAGGATAGTGATATAAGTGCTCCCACGTCAGGAGAACATCGTCCTCCTGATACTGATAAGAATCTAGTTTGTATAGCCATAGCCTTAGTGCAGGATAGTGATATAAGTGCTCCCACGTCAAGAGAACATCGTCCTCCTGATACTGATAGAGTCTCTTTTGTATAGTCATAACATAAGTGCAGGATAGTGATATATGTACTCCCACGTCAAGAGAACATCGTCCTCCTGATACTGATAGTCTATTTTGTATAGCCATAGCTTTAGTGCAGGATAGTGATCTAAATGCCCCCACATCAAGAGAACTCCATTCTCCTGATACTGATAGAGTCTAGTTTGTATAGCAATAGGTTTAGTGCAGGATAGTGATATTAGTGCTCTCACATCAAGAGGGCATCATCTTACTGCTACTGATAAATTCCAGTTTGTATAGCCATAGATTTAGTGCAGGATAGTGATATGAGTGCTCATACATCAAGAGAACATCGTCCTCCTGATACTGATAAGAGTATAGTTTGTATAGCCATAGCTTTAGTGCAGGATAGAGGTATAATTGCTCCCAAATCAAGGGAATATCGTCCTCCTGGTTCTGATAGGGTCTAGTTTGTATAGCTACTAGCTTTATTGTAGTATAGAAAAATAACTGCTCCCACATCAAGATCCCACATCAAGAGAACGCAGTCCTCCTGATACTGATAAGAGTCTAGTTTGTAGAGCCATAGCCTTAGTGCAGGATAGTGATATAACTGCTGCCACATCAAGAAAACATCGTCCTCCTGATACTGATAGAGTCTATTTTGTATAGCCATAGATTTATTGCAGGATAGTGATCTATATGCACCCACATCAAGAGAACGCAGTCCTCCTGCTACTGATAAATTTCAGTTTGTATTGCTACTTGCTTTAGAGTAGTATAGTGATATAACTGCTCCCACATCACGAGAACACCTTCTCCTGATACTGATAGAGTCTAGTTTGTTTAGCTAATTGCTTTATTGTAGTATAGATATATAACTGCTCTTACATCAAGAGAACATCATCCTTCTGATACTGACAGAGTCTAGCTTGTACAGGCATACTTTTAGTGCAGGATAGTGATATAAGTGCTCCCACATCACGAGAACACCTTTCTCCTGATACTGACAGAGTCTAGTTTGTATAGCCATAGCTTTAGTGCAGGATAGTGATATAAGTGCTCCCACGTCAAGAGAACATCGTCCTCCTGATACTGACAGAGTCTACTTTGTATAGACATAGCTTTTGTGCAGGATAGTGATATAAGTGCTCCCACGTCAAGAGAACATCGTCCTCCTGATACTGACAGGGTCTAGTTTGTATAGCCATAGCTTTAGTGCAGGATAGTGATATAAGTGCTCCCACGTCAAGAGAACATCGTCCTCCTGATACTGACAGAGTCTATTTTGTATAGCCATAGCTTTAGTGCAGGACAGTGATATAAGTGCTCCCACGTCAAGAGAACATCGTTCTCCTGATGCTGATAAGAATCTAGTTTGTATAGCCATAGCTTTAGTGTAGGATAGTGATATAAGTGCTCCCACGTGAAGAGAACGTCGTTCTCCTGATACTGATAAGAATCTAGTTTGTATAGCCAAGCCTTATTGCAGGATAGTGATATAACTGCTCCCACGTCAAGAGAACATCGTCCTCCTGATACTGATAGAGTCTATTTTGTATAGCCATAACCTTAGTGCAGGATAGTGATATAAGTGCTCCCACGTCAAGAGAACATTGTCATTCTGATACTGGCAGTCTAGTTTGTATAGCCATAGCCTTAGTGCAGGATAGTGATATAAGTGCTCCCACGTCAAGAGAACATCGTCCTCCTGATACTGATGGAGTCTATTTTGTATAGCCATAGCTTTAGTGCAGGATAGTGATATAAGTGCTCCCACGTCAAGGGAACATCGTTCTCCTGATATTCATAAGAGTCTAGTTTGTATAGCCATAGCTTTAGTGCAGGATAGTGATATAAGTGCTACCACGTCAAGAGAACATCGTCCTCCTGATACTGATAGAGTCTATTTTGTATAGCCATAGCTTTAGTGCAGGATAGAGATATAAGTGCTCCCACGTCAAGAGAACATCGTCCTCCTGATACTGATAAGAAACCAGTTTGTATAGCCAAGCCTTAGTGCAGGATAGTGATATAAGTGCTCCCACGTCAAGAGAACATCGTCCTCCTGATACTGATAGAGTCTATTTTGTATAGCCATATCTTTAGTGCAGGATAGTGATATAAGTGCTCCCACGTCAAGAGAACATCGTCCTCCTGATACTGATAGTCTATTTTGTATAGCCATAGCTTTAGTGCATGATAGTGATCTAAATGCCCCCACATCAAGAGAACACCATTCTCCTGATACTGATAGAGTCTAGTTTGTATAGCAATAGGTTTAGAGCAGGATAGTGATATAAGTGCTCCCACGTCAAGAGAACATCGTTCTCCTGATACTGATACGAATCTAGTTTGTATAGCCATAGCTTTAGTGCAGGATAGTGATATAAGTGCTCCCACGTCAAGAGAACATCGTTCTCCTGATACTGATAAGAATCTAGTTTGTATAGCCAAGCCTTAGTGCAGGATAGTTATATAACTGCTCCCACGTCAAGAGAACATCGTCCTCCTGATACTGACAGAGTCTAGTTTGTATAGCCATAGCTTTAGTGCAGGATAGTGATATAAGTGCTCCCACGTCAAGAGAACATCGTCCTCCTGATACTGACAGAGTCTAGTTTTGTATAGCCATAGCTTTAGTGCAGGATAGTGATATAAGTGCTCCCACGTCAAGAGAACATCGTCCTCCTGATACTGACAGAGTCTAGATTGTATAGCCATAGCTGTAGTGCAGGATAGTGATATAAGTGCTCCCACGTCAAGAGAACATCGTCCTCCTGGTACTGGTAGAGTCTATTTTGTATAGCCATAGCTTTAGTGCAGGATAGTGACATAAGTGCTCCCACGTCAAGAGAACATCGTCCTCCTGATACTGATAGTCTCTTTTGTATAGCCATAGCTTTAGTGCAGGATAGTGATATAAGTGCTCCCACGTCAGGAGAACATCGTCCTCCTGATACTGGTAGAGTCTCTTTTGTATAGCCATAGCTTTAGTGCAGGATAGTGACATAAGTGCTCCCACGTCAAGAGAACATCGTCCTCCTGATACTGATAGTCTAATTTGTATAGCCATAGCTTTAGTGCAGGATAGTGATATAAGTCCTCCCACGTCAAGAGAACATCGTCCTCCTGATACTGATAGAGTGTCCTTTGTATAGCCATAGCTTTAGTGCAGGATAGTGATATAAGTGCTCCCACGTCAAGAGAACATCGTCCTCCTTATACTGATAGAGTCTCTTTTCTATAGCCATAGGTTTAGTGCAGGATAGTGATATAAGTGCTCCCACGTCAAGAGAACATCGTCCTCTTGATACTGATAAGAATCTAGTTTGTATAGCCAAGCCTTAGTGCAGGATAGTTATATAACTGCTCCCACGTGAAGAGAACGTCGTCCTCCTGATGCTGATAGAGTCTATTTTGTATAGCCATAGCTTTAGTGCAGGATAGTGATATAAGTGCTCCCACGTCAAGAGAACATCGTCCCCCTGATACTGATAATAATCTAGTTTGTATAGGCAAGCCTTAGTGCAGGATAGTGATATAAGTGCTCCCACGTCAAGAGAACATCGTCCTCCTGATACTGATAGAGTCTATTTTGTATAGCCATAGGTTTAGTGCAGGATAGTGATATAAGTGCTCCCACGTCAAGAGAACATCGTCCTCCTGATACTGATAGAGTATATTTTGTATAGCCATAGCTTTAGTGCATGATAGTGATATAAGTGCTCCCACGTCAAGAGAACATCGTCCTCCTGATACTGATAAGTATCTAGTTTGTATAGCCAAGCCTTAGTGCAGGATTGTGATATAACTGCTCCCACGTCAAGAGAACATCGTCCTCCTGATACTGATAAGAATCTAGTTTGTATAGCCATAGCTTTAGTGCAGGATAGTGATATAAGTGCTCCCACGTCAAGAGAACATCGTCCTCCTGATACTGACAGAGTCTAGTTTGTATAGCCATAGCTTTAGTGCAGGATAGTGATATAAATGCTCCCACGTCAAGAGAACATCGTTCTCCTGATACTGACAGAGTCTAGATTGTATAGCCATAGCTTTAGTGCAGGATAGTGATATAAGTGCTCCCACGTCAAGAGAACATCGTCCTCCAGATACTGACAGAGTCTAGTTTGTATAGCCATATCTTTAGTGCAGGATAGTGATATAAGTGCTCCCACGTCAAGAGGACATCGTTCTCTGGATACTGATAAGAATCTAGTTTGTATAGCTTTAGTGCAGGATAGTGATATAAGTGCTCCCACGTCAAGAGAACATCGTCCTCCTGATACTGATAATAATCTAGTTTGTATAGGCAAGCCTTAGTGCAGGATAGTGATATAAGTGCTCCCACGTCAAGAGAACATCGTCCTCCTGATACTGACGGAGTCTAGTTTGTACAGGCATACGTTTAGTGCAGGATAGTGATATAAGTGGTCCCACATCACGAGAGCATCGTTCTCCTGATAATGACAGAGTCTAGTTTGTATAGCCCTAACCTTAGTGCAGTATAGTGATATAAGTGCTCCCAAGTCAAGAGAACATCGTCCTCCTGATACTGATAGATTCTCCTTTGTATAGCCATAGCTTTAGTGCAGGATAGTGATATAAGTGCTCCCACGTCAAGAGGACATCGTTCTCTGGATACTGATAAGAATCTAGTTTGTATAGCCATAGCTTTAGTGCAGGATAGTGATATAAGTGCTCCCACGTCAAGAGAACATCGTCCTCCTGATACTGATAATAATCTAGTTTGTATAGGCAAGCCTTAGTGCAGGATAGTGATATAAGTGCTCCCACGTCAAGAGAACATCGTCCTCCTGATACTGATAGAGTCTATATTGTATAGCCATAGCTTTAGTGCAGGATAGTGATATAAGTGCTCCCACGTCAAGAGGACATCGTTCTCTGGATACTGATAAGGATCTAGTTTGTATAGCCATAGCTTTAGTGCAGGATAGTGATATAAGTGCTCCCACGTCAAGAGGACATCGTTCTCTGGATACTGATAAGAATCTAGTTTGTATAGCCATAGCTTTAGTGCAGGATAGTGATATAAGTGCTCCCACGTCAAGAGAACATCGTCCTCCTGATACTGATAATAATCTAGTTTGTATAGGCAAGCCTTAGTGCAGGATAGTGATATGAGTGCTCCCACGTCAAGAGAACATCGTCCTCCTGATACTGATAGAGTCTATATTGTATAGCCATAGCTTTAGTGCAGGATAGTGACATAAGTGCTCCCACGTCAAGAGAATATCGTCCTCCTGATACCGATAGATTCTCCTTTGTATAGCCGTAGCTTTAGTGCAGGGTAGTGATATAAGTGCTCCCACGTCAAGAGAACATCGTTCTCCTGATACTGATAGTCTCTTTTGTATAGCCATAGGTTTAGTGCAGGATAGTGACATAAGTGCTCCCACGTCAAGAGAACATCGTCCTCCTGATACTGATAGAGTCTCTTTTGTATTGCCATAGCTTTAGTGCAGGATAGTGATTTAAGTGCTCCCACGTCAAGAGAACATCGCCCTCCTGATACTGATAGAGTCTCTTTTGTATAGCCATAGCTTTATTGCAGGATAGTGATATAAGTGCTCCCACGTCAAGAGAACATCGTCCTCCTGATACTGATAAGAATCTAGTTTGTATAGCCATAGCCTTAGTGCAGGATAGTGATATAAGTGCTCCCACGTCAAGAGAACATCGTCCTCCTGATACTGATAGATTCTCTTTTGTATAGTCATAACATAAGTGCAGGATAGTGATATAAGTGCTCCCACGTCAAGAGAACATTGTCCTCCTGATACTGATAGTCTATTTTGTATAGCCATAGCTTTAGTGCAGGATAGTGATCTAAATGCCCCCACATCAAGAGAACTCCATTCTCCTATACTGATAGAGTCTAGTTTGTATAGCAATAGGTTTAGTGCAGGATAGTGATATTAGTGCTCTCACATCAAGAGGGCATCATCTTACTGATACTGATAAATTCCAGTTTGTATAGCCATAGATTTAGTGCAGGATAGTGATATAAGTGCTCATACATCAAGAGAACATCGTCCTTCTGATACTGATAAGAGTATAGTTTGTATAGCCATAGCTTTAGTGCAGGATAGAGGTATAATTGCTCCCAAATCAAGGGAATATCGTCCTCCTGGTTCTGATAGGGTCTAGTTTGTATAGCTACTAGCTTTATTGTAGTATAGAAAAATAACTGCTCCCACATCAAGATCCCACATCAAGAGAACGCAGTCCTCCTGATACTGATAAGAGTCTAGTTTGTAGAGCCATAGCCTTAGTGCAGGATAGTGATATAACTGCTCCCACATCAAGAAAACACCGTCCTCCTGATACTGATAGAGTCTATTTTGTATAGCCATAGATTTATTGCAGGATAGTGATCTAAATGCTCCCACATCAAGAGAACGCAGTCCTCCTGCTACTGATAAATTTTAGTTTGTATTGCTACTTGCTTTAGAGTAGTATAGTGATATAACTGCTCCCACATCACGAGGTCACCTTCTCCTGATACTGATAGTCTAGTTTGTTTAGCTAATTGCTTTATTGTAGTATAGATATATAACTGCTCTTACATCAAGAGAACATCATCCTTCTGATACTGACAGAGTCTAGCTTGTACAGGCATACTTTTAGTGCAGGATAGTGATATAAGTGCTCCCACATCACGAGAACACATTTCTCCTGATACTGACAGAGTCTAGTTTGTATAGCCATAGCTTTAGTGCAGGATAGTGATATAAGTGCTCCCACGTCAAGAGAACATCGTCCTCCTGATACTGACAGAGTCTAGTTTGTATAGCCATAGCTTTAGTGCAGGATAGTGATATAAGTGCTCCCACGTCAAGAGAACATCGTCCTCCTGATACTGATAGATTCTATTTTGTATAGCCATATCTTTAGTGCAGGATAGTGATATAAGTGCTCCCACGTCAAGAGAACATCGTTCTCCTGATACTGATAAGAATCTACTTTGTATAGCCAGAGCTTTAGTGCAGGATAGTGATATAAGTGCTCCCAAGTCAAGAGAACATCGTTCTCCTGATACTGGTAAGTATCTAGTTTGTATAGGCAAGCCTTAGTGCAGGATAGTTTTATAACTGCTCCCACGTCAAGAGAACATCGTCCTCCTGATACTGACAGAGTCTAGTTTGTATAGCTATAGCTTTAGTGCAGGATAGTGATATAAGTGCTCCCATGTCAGGAAAACATCGTCCTCCTGATACTGACAGAGTCTAGTTTGTATAGCCATAGCTTTAGTGCAGGATAGTGATATAAATGCTCCCACGTCATGAGAACATCGTCCTCCTGATACTTACAGAGTCTAGATTGTATAGCCATAGCTTTAGTGCAGGATAGTGATATCGTTCTCCCACGTCAAGAGAACATCGTCCTCCTGATACTGACAGAGTCTAGTTTGTATAGCCATAGCTTTAGTGCAGGAGAGTGATATAAGTGCTCTCACGTCTAAAGAACACCGTCCTCCTGATACTGATAAGAATCTAGTTTGTGTAGCCCTAACTTTAGTGCAGGATAGTGATATAAGTGCTCCCAAGTCAAGAGAACATCGTTCTTCTGATACTGATAGAGCCTCTTTTGTATGGCCATAGTTTTAGTGCAGGATAGTGACATAAGTGCTCCCACGTCAAGAGAACATCGTCCTCCTGATACTGATAGTGTCTCCTTTGTATAGCCATAGCTTTAGTGCAGGATAGTGATATAAGTGCTCCACGTCAAGAGAACATCGTCCTCCTGATACTGATAGTCTATTTTGTATAGCCATAGCTTTAGTGCAGGATAGTGACATAAGTGCTCCCACGTCAAGAGAACATCGTCCTCCTGATACTGATAGTGTCTCCTTTGTATAGCCATAGCTTTAGTGCAGGATAGTGATATAAGTGCTCCACGTCAAGAGAACATCGTCCTCCTGATACTGATAGAGCCTCTTTTGTATGGCCATAGTTTTAGTGCAGGATAGTGACATAAGTGCTCCCACGTCAAGAGAACATCCTTCCCCTGATACTGATAGTCTAATTTGTATAGCCATAGCTTTAGTGCAGGATAGTGATATAAGTGCTCCCACGTCAAGAGAACATCGTCCTCCTGATACTGATAGAGTCTCCTTTGTATAGCCATATCTTTAGTGCAGGATAGTGATATAAGTGCTCCCACGTCAAGAGAACATCGTCCTCCTGAAACTGAGAGAGTCTCTCTTGTATAGCCATAGCTTTAGTGTAGGATAGTGATATAAGTGCTCCCACGTCAAGAGAACATCGTCCTCCTGATTCTGACAGAGTCTAGTTTGTATAGCCATAGCCTTAGTGCAGGATAGTGATATAAGTGCTCCCACGTCAAGAGAACATCGTCCTCCTGATACTGATAAGAATCTAGTTTGTATAGCCATAGCTTTAGTGCAGGATAGTGATATAAGTGCTCCCAAGTCAAGAGAACATCGTCCTCCTGATACTGATAGAGTCTCTTTTGTATAGCCATAGCTTTAGTGCAGGATAGTGATATAAGTGCTCCCACGTCAAGAGAACATCGTCCTCCTGATACTGATAGTCTATTTTGTATAGCCATAGTTTTAGTGCAGGATAGTGGTCTAGAAGCTCCCACATAAAGAGAACGCAGTCCTCCTGATACTGATAAAGGTTAGTTTGTATTGCTACTTGCTTTTCAGTAGTATAGTGATATAACTGCTCCCACATCACGAGAATACCTTTCTCCTGATACTGATAGAGTCTAGTTTGTTTAGCTAATAGCTTTATTGTAGTATAGATATATAACTGCTCCTACATCAAGAGAACATCATCCTTCTGATACTGACAGAGTCTAGTTTGTACAGGCATACTTTAGTGCAGGATAGCGATATAAGTGCTCCCACATCACGAGAACATCGTCCTCCTGATACTGATAGAGTCTCCTTTGTATAGCCATAGCTTTAGTGCAGGATAGTGATATAAGTGCTCCAACGTCAAGAGAACATCGTCCTCCTGATACTGATAGAGTCTAGTTTGTATAGCCATAGCCTTAGTGCAGGATAGTGATATAAGTGCTCCCACGTCAAGAGAACATCGTCCTCCTGATACTGATAGAGTCTCTTTTGTATAGCCATAGCTTTAGTGCAGGATAGTGATATAAGTGCTCCCACGTCAAGAGAACATCGTCCTCCTGATACTGATAGAGTCTCTTTTGTATAGCCATAGCTTTAGTGCAGGATAGTGATATAAGTGCTCCCACGTCAAGACAACATCGTCCTCCTGATACTGATAGAGTCTCTTTTGTATAGCCATAGCTTTAGTGCAGGATAGTGATATAAGTGCTCCCACGTCAAGAGAACATCGTCCTCCTGATACTGATAGTCTATTTAGTATAGCCATACCTTTAGTGCAGGATAGTGATCTAAATGCTCCCACATCAAGAGAACGCAGTCCTCCTGATACTGATAAAGTTTAGTATGTATTGCTACTTGCTTTTGAGTAGTATAGTGATATAACTGCTCCCACATCACGAGGACACCTTTCTCCTGATACTGATAGAGTCTAGTTTGTTTAGCTAATAGCTTTATTGTGGTATAGATATATAACTGCTCTTACATCAGGAGAACATCATCCTTCTGATACTGACAGAGTCTAGTTTGTACAGGCATACGTTTAGTGCAGGATAGTGATATAAGTGCTCCCACATCACGAGAACATCGTCCTCCTGATACTGACAGAGTCTAGTTTGTATAGCCCTAACTTTAGTGCAGTATAGTGATATAAGTGCTCCCAAGTCAAGAGAACATCATTCTCCTGATACTGATAAGAATCTAGTTTGTATAGCCAAGCCTTAGTGCGGGATAGTGATATAAGTGCTCCCACGTCATGAGAACATCGTCCTCCTGATACTGATAGAGTCTAGTTTGTATAGCCATAGCTTTAGTGCAGGATAGTGATATAAGTGCTCCCACGTCAAGAGAACATCGTCCTCCTGATACTGATAGAGTCTCCTTTGTATAGCCATAGCTTTAGTGCAGGATAGTGATATAAGTGCTCCCACGTCAAGAGAACATCGTCCTCCTGAAACTGATAGAGTCTCTCTTGTATAGCCATAGCTTTAGTGCAGGATAGTGATATAAGTGCTCCCACGTCAAGAGAACATCGTCCTCCTAATTCTGACAGAGTCTAGTTTGTATAGCCATAGCCTTAGTGCAGGATAGTGATATAAGTGCTCCCACGTCAAGAGAACATCGTCGTCCTGATACTGATAAGAATCTAGTTTGTATAGCCATAGCATTAGTGCAGGATAGTTATATAAGTGCTCCCACGTCAAGAGAACATCGTCCTCCTGATACTGATAGTCTATTTTGTATAGCCATAGCTTTAGTGCAGGATAGTGATCTAAAAGCTCCCACATAAAGAGAACGCAGTCCTCCTGATACTGATAAAGTTTAGTTTGTATTGTATTTGCTTTTCAGTAGTATAGTGATATAACTGCTCCCACATCACGAGAATACCTTTCTCCTGATACTGATAGAGTCTAGTTTGTTTAGCTAATAGCTTTATTGTAGTATAGATATATAACTGCTCCTACATCAAGAGAACATCACCCTTCTGATACTGACAGTCTAGTTTGTACAGGCATACTTTAGTGCAGGATAGCGATATAAGTGCTCCCACATCACGAGAACATCGTCCTCCTGATACTGACAGAGTCTAGTTTGTATAGCCCTAACTTTAGTGCAGTATAGTGATATAAGTGCTCCCAAGTCAAGAGAACATCGTCCTCCTGATACTGATAGAGTCTCCTTTGTATAGCCATAGCTTTAGTGCAGGATAGTGATATAAGTGCTCCCACGTCAAGAGAACATCGTCCTCCTGATACTGATAGAGTCTAGTTTGTATAGCCATAGCTTTAGTGCAGGATAGTGATATAAGTGCTCCCACGTCAAGAGAACATCGTCCTCCTGATACTGATAGAGTCTATATTGTATAGCCATAGCTTTAGTGCAGGATAGTGACATAAGTGCTCCCACGTCAAGAGAATATCGTCCTCCTGATACTGATAGATTCTCCTTTGTATAGCCGTAGCTTTAGTGCAGGGTAGTGATATAAGTGCTCCCACGTCAAGAGAACATCGTCCTCCTGATACTGATAGTCTCTTTTGTATAGCCATAGGTTTAGTGCAGGATAGTGACATAAGTGCTCCCACGTCAAGAGAACATCGTCCTCCTGATACTGATAGTCTCTTTTGTATTGCCATAGCTTTAGTGCAGGATAGTGATTTAAGTGCTCCCACGTCAAGAGAACATCGCCCTCCTGATACTGATAGAGTCTCTTTTGTATAGCCATAGCTTTAGTGCAGGATAGTGATATAAGTGCTCCCACGTCAGGTGAACATCGTCCTCCTGATACTGATAAGAATCTAGTTTGTATAGCCATAGCCTTAGTGCAGGATAGTGATATAAGTGCTCCCACGTCAAGAGAACATCGTCCTCCTGATACTGATAGAGTCTCTTTTGTATAGTCATAACATAAGTGCAGGATAGTGATATAAGTACTCCCACGTCAAGAGAACATCGTCCTCCTGATACTGATAGTCTATTTTGTATAGCCAGAGCTTTAGTGCAGGATAGTGATCTAAATGCCCCCACATCAAGAGAACTCCATTCTCCTGATACTGATAGAGTCTAGTTTGTATAGCAATAGGTTTAGTGCAGGATAGTGATATTAGTGCTCTCACATTAAGAGGGCATCATCTTACTGCTACTGATAAATTCCAGTTTGTATAGCCATAGATTTAGTGCAGGATAGTGATATAAGTGCTCATACATCAAGAGAACATCGTCCTCCTGATACTGATAAGAGTATAGTTTGTATAGCCATAGCTTTAGTGCAGGATAGAGGTATAATTGCTCCCAAATCAAGGGAATATCGTCCTCCTGGTTCTGATAGGGTCTAGTTTGTATAGCTACTAGCTTTATTGTAGTATAGAAAAATAACTGCTCCCACATCAAGATCCCACATCAAGAGAACGCAGTCCTCCTGATACTGATAAGAGTCTAGTTTGTAGAGCCATAGCCTTAGTGCAGGATAGTGATATAACTGCTGCCACATCAAGAAAACATCGTCCTCCTGATACTGATAGAGTCTATTTTGTATAGCCATAGATTTATTGCAGGATAGTGATCTATATGCACCCACATCAAGAGAACGCAGTCCTCCTGCTACTGATAAATTTCAGTTTGTATTGCTACTTGCTTTAGAGTAGTATAGTGATATAACTGCTCCCACATCACGAGAACACCTTCTCCTGATACTGATAGAGTCTAGTTTGTTTAGCTAATTGCTTTATTGTAGTATAGATATATAACTGCTCTTACATCAAGAGAACATCATCCTTCTGATACTGACAGAGTCTAGCTTCTACAGGCATACTTTTAGTGCAGGATAGTGATATAAGTGCTCCCACATCACGAGAACACCTTTCTCCTGATACTGACAGAGTCTAGTTTCTATAGCCATAGCTTTAGTGCAGGATAGTGATATAAGTGCTCCCACGTCAAGAGAACATCGTCCTCCTGATACTGACAGAGTCTACTTTGTATAGACATAGCTTTTGTGCAGGATAGTGATATAAGTGCTCCCACGTCAAGAGAACATCGTCCTTCTGATACTGACAGGGTCTAGTTTGTATAGCCATAGCTTTAGTGCAGGATAGTGATATAAGTGCTCCCACGTCAAGAGAACATCGTCCTCCTGATACTGACAGAGTCTATTTTGTATAGCCATAGCTTTAGTGCAGGACAGTGATATAAGTGCTCCCACGTCAAGAGAACATCGATCTCCTGATACTGATAAGAATCTAGTTTGTATAGCCATAGCTTTAGTGTAGGATAGTGATATAAGTGCTCCCACGTGAAGAGAACATCGTTCTCCTGATACTGATAAGAATCTAGTTTGTATAGCCAAGCCTTATTGCAGGATAGTGATATAACTGCTCCCACGTCAAGAGAACATCGTCCTCCTGATACTGATAGTCTATTTTGTATAGCCATAGCTTTAGTGCATGATAGTGATCTAAATGCCCCCACATCAAGAGAACACCATTCTCCTGATACCGATAGAGTCTAGTTTGTATAGCCATAGCTTTAGTGCAGGACAGTGATATAAGTGCTCCCACGTCAAGAGAACATCGATCTCCTGATACTGATAAGAATCTAGTTTGTATAGCCATAGCTTTAGTGTAGGATAGTGATATAAGTGCTCCCACGTGAAGAGAACATCGTTCTCCTGATACTGATACGAATCTAGTTTGTATAGCCATAGCTTTAGTGCAGGATAGTGATATAAGTGCTCCCACGTCAAGAGAACATCGTCCTCCTGATACTGATAGAGTCTATTTTGTATAGCCATATCTTTAGTGCAGGATAGTGATATAAGTGCTCCCACGTCAAGAGAACATCGTTCTCCTGATACTGATAAGAATCTAGTTTGTATAGCCAAGCCTCAGTGCAGGATAGTTATATAACTGCTCCCACGTCAAGAGAACATCGTCCTCCTGATACTGACAGAGTCTAGTTTGTATAGCCATAACTTTAGTGCAGGATAGTGATATAAGTGCTCCCACGTCAAGAGAACATCGTCCTCCTGATACTGACAGAGTCTAGTTTTGTATAGCCATAGCTTTAGTGCAGGATAGTGATATAAGTGCTTCCACGTCAAGAGAACATCGTCCTCCTGATACTGATAGTCTATTTTGTATAGCCATAGCTTTAGTGCAGCGTAGTGATCTAAAAGCTCCCACATAAAAAGAACGCAGTCCTCCTGATACTGATAAAGTTTAGTTTGTATTGCTACTTGCTTTTCAGTAGTATAGTGATATAACTGCTCCCACATCACGAGAATACCTTTCTCCTGATACTGATAGAGTCTAGTTTGTTTAGGTAATAGCTTTATTGTAGATTAGATATATAACTGCTCCAACATCAAGAGAACATCATCCTTCTGATACTGACAGAGTCTAGTTTGTACAGGCATACTTTTAGTGCAGGATAGTGATATAAGTGCTCCTACATCACGAGAACATCGTCCTCCTTATACTGATAAGAATCTAGTTTGTATAGCCATAGCTTTAGTGCAGGATAGTGATATAAGTGCTACCACGTCAAGACAACATCGTCCTCCTGATACTGATAGAGTCTCTTTTGTATAGCCATAGCTTTAGTGCAGGATAGTGATATAAGTGCTCCCACGTCAAGAGAACATCGTCCTCCTGATACTGATAGTCTATTTTGTATAGCCATAGCTTTAGTGCAGGATAGTGATCTAAATGCTCCCACATCAAGAGAACGCAGTCCTCCTGATACTGATAAAGTTTAGTTTGTATTGCTACTTGCTTTTGAGTAGTATAGTGATATAACTGCTCCCACATCACGAGAACACCTTTCTCCTGATACTGATAGAGTCTAGTTTGTTTAGCTAATAGCTTTATTTTAGTATAGATATATAACTGCTCTTACATCAACAGAACATCATCCTTCTGATACTGACAGAGTCTAGTTTGTACAGGTATACTTAGTGCAGGATAGTGATATAAGTGCTCACACATCACGAGAACATCGTCCTCCTGATAATGACACAGTCTAGTTTGTATAGCCATAGCTTTAGTGCAGGATAGTGATATAAGTGCTCCCACGTCAAGAGAACATCGTCCTTCTGATACTGATAGGGTCTATTTTGTACAGCCATAGCTTTAGTGCAGGATAGTGATATAAGTGCTCCCACGTCAAGAGAACATCGTTCTCCTGATACTGATAAGAATCTAGTTAGTATAGCCATAGCTTTAGTGCAGGATAGTGATATAAGTGCTCCCACTTCAAGAGAACATCGTTCTCCTGATACTGATAAGAATCTAGTTTGTATAGCCAAGCCTTAGTGCAGGATAGTTATGTAACTGCTCCCACGTCAAGAGAACATCGTCCTCCTGATACTGATATGATTCTAGTTTGTATAGCCATAGCTTTAGTGCAGGATAGTGATATAAGTGCTCCCACGTCAAGAGAACATCGTCCTCCTGATTCTGATAGAGTCTAGGTTTTATAGCCATAGCTTTAGTGCAGGATAGTGATATAAGTGCTCTCACGTCAAGAGAACATCGTCCTCCTGATACTGATAACAATCTAGTTTGTATAGCCCTAACTTTAGTGCAGGATAGTGATATAAGTGCTCCCAAGTCAAGAGAACATCGTTTTCCCGATACTGATAAGAATCTAGTTTGTATAGCCAAGCCTTAGTGCTGGATAGTGATATAACTGCTCCCACGTCAAGAGAACATCGTCCTCCTGATACTGATAGAGTCTAGTTTGTATAGCCATAGCTTTAGTGCAGGATAGTGAATAAGTGCTCCCACGACAAGAGAACATCGTTCTCCTGATACTGATAAGAATCTAGTTTGTATAGCCATAGCTTTAGTGCAGGATAGTGATATAAGTGCTCCCACGTCAAGAGAACATCGTCCTCCTGATACTGACAGAGTCTATTTTTTATAGCCATAGCTTTAGTGCAGGATAGTGATATAAGTGCTCCCACGTCAAGAGAACATCGTCCTCCTGATACTGATAGTCTATTTTGTATAGCCATAGCTTTATTGCAGGATAGTGACCTAAATGCCCCCACATCAAGTGAACACCATTCTCCTGATACTGATAAAGTCTAGTTTGTATAGCAATAGGTTTAGTGCAGGATAGTGATATAAGTGCTCCCACGTCAAGAGAACATCGTTCTCCTGATACTGATAAGAATCTAGTTTGTATAGCCATAGCTTTAGTGCAGGATAGTGATATAAGTGCTCCCACGTCAAGAGAACATCGTCCTCCTGATACTGATAGAGGCTATTTTGTATAGCCATATCTTTAGTGCAGGATAGTGATATAAGTGCTCCCACGTCAAGAGAACATCGTTCTCCTCATACTGATAAGAATCTAGTTTGTATAGCCATAGTTTTAGTGCAGGATAGTGATATAAGTGCTCCCACGTCAAGAGAACATCGTTCTCCTGATACTGATAAGAATCTAGTTTGTATAGCCAAGCCTTAGTGCAGGATAGTTATATAACTGCTCCCACGTCAAGAGAGCATCGTCCTCCTGATACTGACAGAGTCTAGTTTGTATAGCCATAGCTTTAGTGCAGGATAGTGATATAAGTGCTCCCACGTCAAGAGAACATCGTCCTCCTGATACTGACAGAGTCTAGTTTTGTATAGCCATAGCTTTAGTGCAGGATAGTGATATAAGTGCTCCCACGTCAAGAGAACATCGTTCTCCTGATACTGATAAGAATCTAGTTTGTATAGCCAAGGCTTAGTGCAGGATAGTTATATAACTGCTCCCACGTCAAGAGAACATCGTCCTCCTGATACTGACAGAGTCTAGTTTGTATAGCCATAGCTTTAGTGCAGGATAGTGATATAAGTGCTCCCACGTCAAGAGAACATCGTCCTCCTGATACTGACAGAGTCTAGTTTTGTATAGCCATAGCTTTAGTGCAGGATAGTGATATAAGTGCTCCCACGTCAAGAGATCATCGTCCTCCTGATACTGATAGAGTCTAGTTTGTATAGCCATAGCTTTAGTGCAGGATAGTGATATAAGTGCTCCCACGTCAAGAGAACATCGTCCTCCTGGTACTGGTAAAGTCTATTTTGTATAGCCATAGCTTTAGTGCAGGATAGTGACATAAGTGCTCCCACGTCAAGAGAACATCGTCCTCCTGATACTGATAGTCTCTTTTGTATAGCCATAGGTTTAGTGCAGGATAGTGATATAAGTGCTCCCACGTCAGGAGAACATCGTCCTTCTGATACTGGTAGAGTCTCTTTTGTATAGCCATAGCTTTAGTGCAGGATAGTGACATAAGTGCTCCCACGTCAAGAGAACATCGTCCTCCTGATACTGATAGTCTAATTTGTATAGCCATAGCTTTAGTGCAGGATAGTGATATAAGTCCTCCCACGTCAAGAGAACATCGTCCTCCTGATACTGATAGAGTGTCCTTTGTATAGCCATAGCTTTAGTGCAGGATAGTGATATAAGTGCTCCCACGTCAAGAGAACATCGTCCTCCTGATACTGATAGAGTCTCTTTTCTATAGCCATAGGTTTAGTGCAGGATAGTGATATAAGTGCTCCCACGTCAAGAGAACATCGTCCTCTTGATACTGATAAGAATCTAGTTTGTATAGCCAAGCCTTAGTGCAGGATAGTTATATAACTGCTCCCACGTGAAGAGAACGTCGTCCTCCTGATGCTGATAGAGTCTATTTTGTATAGCCATAGCTTTAGTGCAGGATAGTGATATAAGTGCTCCCACGTCTAGAGAACATCGTCCTCCTGATACTGATAGTCTCTTTTGTATAGCCATAGCTTTAGTGCAGGATATTGATATAAGTGCTCCCACGTCAGGAGAACATCGTCCTCCTGATACTGGTAGAGTCTCTTTTGTATAGCCATAGGTTTAGTGCAGGATAGTGATATAAGTGCTCCCACGTCAAGAGAACATCGTCCTCCTGATACTGATAGAGTATATTTTGTATAGCCATAGCTTTAGTGCATGATAGTGATATAAGTGCTCCCACGTCAAGAGAACATCGTCCTCCTGATACTGATAAGTATCTAGTTTGTATAGCCAAGCCTTAGTGCAGGATTGTGATATAACTGCTCCCACGTCAAGAGAACATCGTCCTCCTGATACTGACAGAGTCTAGTTTGTATAGCCATAGCTTTAGTGCAGGATAGTGATATAAATGCTCCCACGTCAAGAGAACATCGTTCTCCTGATACTGATAAGAATCTAGTTTGTATAGCCATAGCTTTAGTGCAGGATAGTGATATAAGTGCTCCCACGTCAAGAGAACATCGTCCTCCTGATACTGATAGAGTCTATTTTGTATAGCCATATCTTTAGTGCAGGATAGTGATATAAGTGCTCCCACGTCAAGAGAACATCGTTCTCCTCATACTGATAAGAATCTAGTTTGTATAGCCATAGTTTTAGTGCAGGATAGTGATATAAGTGCTCCCACGTCAAGAGAACATCGTTCTCCTGATACTGATAAGAATCTAGTTTGTATAGCCAAGCCTTAGTGCAGGATAGTTATATAACTGCTCCCACGTCAAGAGAGCATCGTCCTCCTGATACTGACAGAGTCTAGTTTGTATAGCCATAGCTTTAGTGCAGGATAGTGATATAAGTGCTCCCAC
Source organism: Anabrus simplex (assembly GCF_040414725.1). NCBI lineage: Eukaryota > Metazoa > Arthropoda > Insecta > Orthoptera > Tettigoniidae > Anabrus > Anabrus simplex. The sequence continues at coordinate 199,514,679 of NC_090279.1, forward strand.
GTCAAGAGAACATCGTCCTCCTGATACTGACAGAGTCTAGTTTTGTATAGCCATAGCTTTAGTGCAGGATAGTGATATAAGTGCTCCCACGTCAAGAGAACATCGTTCTCCTGATACTGATAAGAATCTAGTTTGTATAGCCAAGGCTTAGTGCAGGATAGTTATATAACTGCTCCCACGTCAAGAGAACATCGTCCTCCTGATACTGACAGAGTCTAGTTTGTATAGCCATAGCTTTAGTGCAGGATAGTGATATAAGTGCTCCCACGTCAAGAGAACATCGTCCTCCTGATACTGACAGAGTCTAGTTTTCTATAGCCATAGCTTTAGTGCAGGATAGTGATATAAGTGCTCCCACGTCAAGAGATCATCGTCCTCCTGATACTGATAGAGTCTAGTTTGTATAGCCATAGCTTTAGTGCAGGATAGTGATATAAGTGCTCCCACGTCAAGAGAACATCGTCCTCCTGATACTGATAGAGTCTCTTTCGTATAGCAATAGGTTTAGTCCAGGATAGTGATATAAGTGCTCCCACGTCAAGAGAATATCGTCCTCCTGATACTGACAGAGTCTATTTTTATAGCCATAGCTTTAGTGCAGGATAGTGATATAAGTGCTCCCACGTCAAGAGAACATCGTCCTCCTGATACTGATAGTCTATTTTGTATAGCCATAGCTTTAGTGCAGGATAGTGATCTAAATGCCCCCACATCAAGAGAACACCATTCTCCTGATACTGATAGAGTCTAGTTTGTATAGCAATAGGTTTAGTGCAGGATAGTGATATAAGTGCTCCCACGTCAAGAGAACATCGTTTTCCTGATACTGATAAGAATCTAGTTTGTATAGCCATAGCTTTAGTGCAGGATAGTGATATAAGTGCTCCCACGTCAAGAGAACATCGTCCTCCTGATACTGATAGAGTCTATTTTGTATAGCCATATCTTTAGTGCAGGATAGTGATATAAGTGCTCCCACGTCAAGAGAACATCGTTCTCCTGATACTGATAAGAATCTAGTTTGTATAGCCATAGCTTTAGTGCAGGATAGTGATATAAGTGCTCCCACGTCAAGAGAACATCGTTCTCCTGATACTGATAAGAATCTAGTTTGTATAGCCAAGCCTTAGTGCAGGATAGTTATATAACTGCTCCCACGTCAAGAGAACATCGTACTCCTGATACTGACAGAGTCTAGTTTGTATAGCCATAGCTTTAGTGCAGGATAGTGATATAAGTGCTCCCACGTCAAGAGAACATCGTCCTCCTCATACTGACAGAGTCTAGTTTTGTATAGCAATAGCTTTAGTGCAGGATAGTGATATAAGTGCTCCCACGTCAAGAGAACATCGTCCTCCTGATACTGACAGAGTTTAGATTGTATAGCCATAGCTGTAGTGCAGGATAGTGATATAAGTGCTCCCACGTCAAGAGAACATCGTCCTCCTGGTACTGGTAAAGTCTATTTTGTATAGCCATAGCTTTAGTGCAGGATAGTGACATAAGTGCTCCCACGTCAAGAGAACATCGTCCTCCTGATACTGATAGTCTCTTTTGTATAGCCATAGGTTTAGTGCAGGATAGTGATATAAGTGCTCCCACGTCAGGAGAACATCGTCCTTCTGATACTGGTAGAGTCTCTTTTGTATAGCCATAGCTTTAGTGCAGGATAGTGACATAAGTGCTCCCACGTCAAGAGAACATCGTCCTCCTGATACTGATAGTCTAATTTGTATAGCCATAGCTTTAGTGCAGGATAGTGATATAAGTCCTCCCACGTCAAGAGAACATCGTCCTCCTGATACTGATAGAGTGTCCTTTGTATAGCCATAGCTTTAGTGCAGGATAGTGATATAAGTGCTCCCACGTCAAGAGAACATCTTCCTCCTGATACTGATAGAGTCTCTTTTCTATAGCCATAGGTTTAGTGCAGGATAGTGATATAAGTGCTCCCACGTCAAGAGAACATCGTCCTCTTGATACTGATAAGAATCTAGTTTGTATAGCCAAGCCTTAGTGCAGGATAGTTATATAACTGCTCCCACGTGAAGAGAACGTCGTCCTCCTGATGCTGATAGAGTCTATTTTGTATAGCCATAGCTTTAGTGCAGGATAGTGATATAAGTGCTCCCACGTCTAGAGAACATCGTCCTCCTGATACTGATAGTCTCTTTTGTATAGCCATAGCTTTAGTGCAGGATAGTGATATAAGTGCTCCCACGTCAGGAGAACATCGTCCTCCTGATACTGGTAGAGTCTCTTTTGTATAGCCATAGGTTTAGTGCAGGATAGTGATATAAGTGCTCCCACGTCAAGAGAACATCGTCCTCCTGATACTGATAGAGTATATTTTGTATAGCCATAGCTTTAGTGCATGATAGTGATATAAGTGCTCCCACGTCAAGAGAACATCGTCCTCCTGATACTGATAAGTATCTAGTTTGTATAGCCAAGCCTTAGTGCAGGATTGTGATATAACTGCTCCCACGTCAAGAGAACATCGTCCTCCTGATACTGACAGAGTCTAGTTTGTATAGCCATAGCTTTAGTGCAGGATAGTGATATAAATGCTCCCACGTCAAGAGAACATCGTTCTCTTGATACTGACAGAGTCTAGATTGTATAGCCATAGCTTTAGTGCAGGATAGTGATATAAGTGCTCCCACGTCAAGAGAACATCGTCCTCCTGATACTGACAGAGTCTAGTTTGTATAGCCATATCTTTAGTGCAGGATAGTGATATAAGTGCTCCCACGTCAAGAGGACATCGTTCTCAGGATACTGATAAGAATCTAGTTTGTATAGCCATAGCTTTAGTGCAGGATAGTGATATAAGTGCTCCCACGTCAAGAGAACATCGTCCTCCTGATACTGATAATAATCTAGTTTGTATAGGCAAGCCTTAGTGCAGGATAAGAATATAAGTGCTCCCACGTCAAGAGAACATCGTCCTCCTGATACTGACAGAGTCTAGTTTGTACAGGCATACGTTTAGTGCAGGATAGTGATATAAGTGCTCCCACATCACGAGAGCATCGTCCTCCTGATAATGACAGAGTCTAGTTTGTATAGCCCTAACCTTAGTGCAGTATAGTGATATAAGTGCTCCCACGTCAAGAGAACATCCTCCTCCTGATACTGATAGAGTCTATATTGTATAGCCATAGCTTTAGTGCAGGATAGTGACATAAGTGCTCCCACGTCAAGAGAATATCGTCCTCCTGATACCGATAGATTCTCCTTTGTATAGCCGTAGCTTTAGTGCAGGGTAGTGATATAAGTGCTCCCACGTCAAGAGAACATCGTCCTCCTGATACTGATAGTCTCTTTTGTATAGCCATAGGTTTAGTGCAGGATAGTGACATAAGTGCTCCCACGTCAAGAGAACATCGTCCTCCTGATACTGATAGAGTCTGTTTTGTATTGCCATAGCTTTAGTGCAGGATAGTGATTTAAGTGCTCCCACGTCAAGAGAACATCGCCCTCCTGATACTGATAGAGTCTCTTTTGTATAGCCATAGCTTTATTGCAGGATAGTGATATAAGTGCTCCCACGTCAAGAGAACATCGTCCTCCTGATACTGATAAGTATCTAGTTTGTATAGCCATAGCCTTAGTGCAGGATAGTGATATAAGTGCTCCCACGTCAACAGAACATCGTCCTCCTGATACTGATAGATTCTCTTTTGTATAGTCATAACATAAGTGCAGGATAGTGATATAAGTGCTCCCACGTCAAGAGAACATCGTCCTCCTGATACTGATAGTCTATTTTGTATAGCCATAGGTTTAGTGCAGGATAGTGATCTAAATGCCCCCACATCAAGAGAACTCCATTCTCCTGATACTGATAGAGTCTAGTTTGTATAGCAATAGGTTTAGTGCAGGATAGTGATATTAGTGCTCTCACATCAAGAGGGCATCATCTTACTGATACTGATAAATTCCAGTTTGTATAGCCATAGATTTAGTGCAGGATAGTGATATAAGTGCTCATACATCAAGAGAACATCGTCCTTCTGATACTGATAAGAGTATAGTTTGTATAGCCATAGCCTTAGTGCAGGATAGAGGTATAATTGCTCCCAAATCAAGGGAATATCGTCCTCCTGGTTCTGATAGGGTCTAGTTTGTATAGCTACTAGCTTTATTGTAGTATAGAAAAATAACTGCTCCCACATCAAGATCCCACATCAAGAGAACGCAGTCCTCCTGATACTGATAAGAGTCTAGTTTGTAGAGCCATAGCCTTAGTGCAGGATAGTGATATAACTGCTCCCACATCAAGAAAACACCGTCCTCCTGATACTGATAGAGTCTATTTTGTATAGCCATAGATTTATTGCAGGATAGTGATCTAAATGCTCCCACATCAAGAGAACGCAGTCCTCCTGCTACTGATAAATTTTAGTTTGTATTGCTACTTGCTTTAGAGTAGTATAGTGATATAACTGCTCCCACATCACGAGGACACCTTCTCCTGATACTGACAGAGTCTAGTTTGTATAGCCATAGCTTTAGTGCAGGATAGTGATATAAGTGCTCCCACGTCAAGAGAACATCGTCCTCCTGATACTGACAGAGTCTATTTTGTATAGCCATATCTTTAGTGCAGGATAGTGATATAAGTGCTCCCACGTCAAGAGAACATCGTCCTCCTGATACTGATAGAGTCTATTTTGTATAGCCATATCTTTAGTGCAGGATAGTGATATAAGTGCTCCCACGTCAAGAGAACATCGTTCTCCTGATACTGATAAGAATCTAGTTTGAATAGCCATAGCTTTAGTGCAGGATAGTGATATAAGTGCTCCCACGTCAAGAGAACATCGTTCTCCTGATACTGATAAGAATCTAGTTTGTTTAGCCAAGCCTTAGTGCAGGATAGTTATATAACTGCTCCCACGTCAAGAGAACATCGTCCTCCTGATACTGACAGAGTCTAGTTTGTATAGCCATAGCTTTAGTGCAGGATAGTGATATAAGTGCTCCCACGTCAAGAGAACATCGTCCTCCTGATACTGACAGAGTCTAGTTTTGTATAGCCATAGTTTTAGTGCAGGATAGTGATATAAGTGCTCCCACGTCAAGAGAACATCGTCCTCCTGGTACTGGTAGAGTCTATTTTGTATAGCCATAGCTTTAGTGCAGGTTAGTGACATAAGTGCTCCCACGTCAAGAGAACATCGTCCTCCTGATACTGATAGTCTCTTTTGTATAGCCATAGCTTTAGTGCAGGATAGTGATATAAGTGCTCCCACGTCAGGAGAACATCGTCCTCCTCATACTGGTAGAGTCTCTTTTGTATAGCCATAGCTTTAGTGCAGGATAGTGACATAAGTGCTCCCACGTCAAGAGAACATCGTCTTCCTGATACTGATAGTCTAATTTGTATAGCCATAGGTTTAGTGCAGGATAGTGATATAAGTCCTCCCACGTCAAGAGAACATCGTCCTCCTGATACTGATAGAGTGTCCTTTGTATAGCCATAGCTTTAGTGCAGGATAGTGATACAAGTGCTCCCACGTCAGGAGAACATCGTCCTCCTGATACTGATAGAGTCTCTTTTCTATAGCCATAGGTTTAGTGCAGGATAGTGATATAAGTGCTCCCACGTCAAGAGAACATCGTCCTCCTTATACTGATAAGGATCTAGTTTGTATAGGCAAGCCTTAGTGCAGAATAGTGATATAACTGCTCCCACGTCAAGAGAACATCGTCCTCCTGATACTGATAGAGTCTATTTTGTATTGCCAAAACTTTAGTGCAGGATAGTGATATAAGTGCTCCCACGTGAAGAGAACATCGTTCTCCTGATACTGATAAGGATCTAGTTTGTATAGCCATAGCTTTAGTGCAGGATAGTGACATAAGTGCTCCCACGTCAAGAGAACATCGTCCTCCTGATACTGATAGAGTCTATTTTGTATAGCAATAGCTTTAGTGCAGGATAGTGATATAATTGCTCCCACGTCAAGAGAACATCGTCCTCCTGATACTGATAGAGTCTCTATTGTATAGCCATAGCTTTAGTGCACGATAGTGATATAAGTGCTCCCACGTCAAGAGAACATCGTCCTCCTGATACTGATAGAGTCTCTTTTGGATAGCCATAGCTTTAGTGCAGGATAGTGATATAAGTGCTCCCACGTCAAGGGAAGATCGTCCTCCTGATACTGAGAAGAGTCTAGTTTGTATAGCCATAGCTTTAGTGCAGGATAGTGATATAAGTTCTCCCACGTCAAGAGTACATCGTCCTCCTGATACTGATAGAGTCTCTTTTGTATAGCCATAGCTTTAGTACAGGATAGTGATATAAGTGCTCCCACGTCAAGAGAACATCGTCCTCCTGATACTGATAGAGTCCCTTTTGTATAGCAATAGCATTAGTCCGGGATAGTGACATAAGTGCTCCCACGTCAAGAGAACATCGCCCTCCTGATACTGATAGATTCTCTTTTGTATAGCCATAGCCTTAGTGCAGGATAGTGATATAAGTGCTCCCACGTCAAGAGAACGTCGTCCTCCTGATACTGACAGAGTCTAGTTTGTATAGTCATAGCTTTAGTGCAGGATAGTGACATAAGTGCTCCCACGTCAAGAGAATATCGTCCTCCTGATACTGATAGAGTCTATTTTGTATAGCCATAGCTTTAGTGCAGGATAGTGATATAAGTGCTCCCACGTCAAGAGAACATCGTTCTCCTGATACTGATAAGAATCTAGTTTGTATAGCCATAGCTTTAGTGCAGGATAGTGATATAAGTGCTCCCACGTCAAGAGAACATCGTTCTCCTGATACTGATAAGAATCTAGTTTGTATAGCCAAGCCTTAGTGCAGGATAGTTATATAACTGCTCCCACGTCAAGAGAACATCGTCCTCCTGATACTGACAGAGTCTAGTTTGTATAGCCATAGCTTTAGTGCAGGATAGTGATATAAGTGCTCCCACGTCAAGAGAACATCGTCCTCCTGATACTGACAGAGTCTAGTTTTGTATAGCCATAGCTTTAGTGCAGGATAGTGATATAAGTGCTCCCACGTCAAGAGAACATCGTCCTCCTGATACTGACAGAGTCTAGATTGTATAGCCATAGCTGTAGTGCAGGATAGTGATATAAGTGCTCCCACGTCAAGAGAACATCGTCCTCCTGGTACTGGTAAATTCTATTTTGTATAGCCATAGCTTTAGTGCAGGATAGTGACATAAGTGCTCCCACGTCAAGAGAACATCGTCCTCCTGATACTGATAGTCTCTTTTGTATAGCCATAGGTTTAGTGCAGGATAGTGATATAAGTGCTCCCACGTCAGGAGAACATCGTCCTCTTGATACTGGTAGAGTCTCTTTTGTATAGCCATAGCTTTAGTGCAGGATAGTGACATAAGTGCTCCCACGTCAAGAGAACATCGTCCTCCTGATACTGATAGTCTAATTTGTATAGCCATAGCTTTAGTGCAGGATAGTGATATAAGTCCTCCCACGTCAAGAGAACATCGTCCTCCTGATACTGATAGAGTGTCCTTTGTATAGCCATAGCTTTAGTGCAGGATAGTGATATAAGTGCTCCCACGTCAAGAGAACATCGTCCTCCTGATACTGATAGAGTCTCTTTTCTATAGCCATAGGTTTAGTGCAGGATAGTGATATAAGTGCTCCCACGTCAAGAGAACATCGTCCTCTTGATACTGATAAGAATCTAGTTTGTATAGCCAAGCCTTAGTGCAGGATAGTTATATAACTGCTCCCACGTGAAGAGAACGTCGTCCTCCTGATGCTGATAGAGTCTATTTTGTATAGCCATAGCTTTAGTGCAGGATAGTGATATAAGTGCTCCCACGTCAAGAGAACATCGTCCTCCTGATACTGATAGTCTCTTTTGTATAGCCATAGCTTTAGTGCAGGATAGTGTCATAAGTGCTCCCACTTCAAGGGAACGTCGTTGTCCTGTTACTGATAGAGTCTCCTTTGTATAGCCATAGCTTTAGTGCAGGATAGTGATATAAGTGCTCCCACGTCAAGAGAACATCGTCCTCCTGATACTGATAGAGTCCCTTTTGTATAGCCATAGCTTTAGTGCAGGATAGTGACATAAGTGCTCCCACGTCAAGAGAACATCGTCCTCCTGATATTGATAGTCTATTTTTTATAGCCATAAATTTAGTGGAGGATAGTGATATAAGTGCTCCCACGTCAAGAGAACATCGTCCTCCTGGTACTGATAGATTCTAGTTTGTATAGCCAAGCCTTAGTGCAGGATAGTGATATAAGTGCTCCCACGTCAAGAGAACATCGTCTTCCTGATACTGATAGATTCTATTTTGTATAGCCATAGCTTTAGTGCAGGATAGTGACATAAGTGCTCCCACGTCAAGGGAACGTCGTTGTCCTGTTACTGATAGAGTCTCCTTTGTATAGCCATAGCTTTAGTGCAGGATAGTGATTTAAGTGCTCCCACGTCAAGAGAACATCGTCCTCCTGATACTGATAGTGTCCCTTTTGTATAGCCATAGCTTTAGTGCAGGATAGTGACATAAGTGCTCCCACGTCAAGAGAACATCGTCCTCCTGATACTGATAATCTGTTTTTTATAGCCATAAATTTAGTGGAGGATAGTGATATAAGTGCTCCCACGTCAAGAGAACATCGTCCTCCTGATACTGATAAGAATCTAGTTTGTATAGCCATTGCTTTAGTGCAGGATAGTGATATAAGTGCTCGCACGTCAAGAGAACATCGTCCTCCTGATACTGATAAGAATCTAGTTTGTATAGCCATAGCTTTAGTGCAGGATAGTGACATAAGTTTTCCCACATCAAGAGAATATCGTCCTCCTGATACTGATAGAGTCTATTTTGTATAGCCATAGCTTTAGTGCAGGATAGTTACATAAGTGCTCCCACGTCAAGAGAACATCGTCCTCCTGATAGAGATAGTCTCTTTTGTGTAGCCATGGCTTTAGTGCAGGATAGTGATATAAGTGCTCCCACGTCAAGAGAACATCGTCCTCCTGATAGTGATAGTCTATTTTGTATAGCCATAGATTTAGTGCAGGATAGTGATCTAACTGCCCCCACATCAACAGAACACCATTCTCCTGATACTGATAAGTGTATAGTTTGTATAGCCATACCTTTAGTGCAGGATAGAGGTATAATTGCTTCCAAATCACGGGAATATCGTCCTCCTGGTACTGATAGGGTCTAGTTTGTATAGCTACTAGCTTTATTGTAGTATACAAAAATAACTGCTCCCACATCAAGATCCCACATCAAGAGAACATCATCCTCCTGATACTGATAGAGTCTTGTTTGTACAGCTACTAGCAATAGTGTAGTAAATATATATAAATGCACCCACATCAAGAGAACGCAGTCCTCCTGATACTGAAAGGAATCTAGTTTGTAGAGCCATAGCCTTAGTGCAGGATAGTGATATAAGTGCTCCCACATCAAGAAAACATCGTCCTCCTGATACTGATAGAGTCTATTTTGTATTGCCATAGCTTTAGTGCAGGGTAGTGATCTAAATGCTCCCACATCAAGAGAACGCAGACCTCCTGATACTGATAAAGTTTAGTTTGTATTGCTACTTGCTTTAGAGTAGTATAGTGATATAACTGCTCCCACATCACGAGAACACCTTTCTCCTGATACTGATAGAGTCTAGTTTGTTTAGCTAATAGCTTTATTGTAGTATAGATATATAACTGCTCTTACATCATGAGAATATCATCGTTCTGATACTGACAGAGTCTAGTTTGTACAGGCATACTTTTAGTGCAGGATAGTGATATAATTGCTCCCACATCACGAGAACACCTTTCTCCTGATACTGACAGATCTAGTTTGTATAGCCATAGCTTTAGTGCAGGATAGTGATATAAGTGCTCCCACGTCAAGAGAACGTCGTCCTCCTGATACTGACAGAGTCTAGTTTGTATAGCCATGGCTTTAGTGCAGGATAGTTATATAAGTGCTCCCACGTCAAGAGAACATCGTCCTCCTGATACTGATAAAATCTATTTTGTATAGCCATAGCTTTAGTGCACGATAGTGAGATAAGTGCTCCCACGTCAAGAGAACATCGTCCTCCTGATACTGACAGAGTCTATTTTGTATAGCCATAGCTTTAGTGCAGGATAGTGATATAAGTGCTCCCACGTCAAGAGAACATCGTCCTCCTGATACTGACCGAGTCTAGTTTGTATAGCCATAGCTTTAGTGCAGGATAGTGATATAAGTGCTCCCACGTCAAGAGAACTTCGTCCTCCTGATACTGATAGAGTCTATTTTGTATAGCCATAGCTTTAGTGCAGGATAGTGATATAAGTGCTCCCACGTCAAGGGAACATCGTTTTCCTGATACTGATAAGAATCTAGTTTGTATAGCCATAGCCTTGGTGCAGGATAGTGATAGAAGTGCTCCCGCGGCAAGAGAACATCCTCCTCCCGATACTGATAAGAGTCTATTTTGTATAGCCATAGCTTTAGTGCAGGATAGTGATATAAGTGCTCCCACGTCAAGAGAACATCGTCCTCCTTATACTGATAAGAATCTAGTTTGTATAGGCAAGCCTTAGTGCAGGATAGTGATATAACTGCTCCCACGTCAAGAGAACATCGTCCTCCTGATACTGATAGAGTCTATTTTCTATTGCCAAAACTTTAGTGCAGGATAGTGATATAAGTGCCTCCACGTCAAGAGAACATCGTTCTCCTGATACTGATAAGAATCTAGTTTGTATAGCCATAGCCTTAGTGCAGGATAGTGACATAAGTGCTCCCACATCAAGAGAATATCGTCCTCCTGATACTGATAGAGTCTATTTTGTATAGCCATAGCTTTAGTGCTGGATAGTGACATAAGTGCTCCCACGTCAAGAGAACATCGTCCTCCTGATACTAATAGAGTCTATTTTATATAGCCATAGCTTTAGTGCAGGATAGTGATATAAGTGCTCCCACGTCAAGAGAATATCGTCCTCCTGATACTGATAAGAATCTACTTTCTATAGCCATAGCTTTAATGCAGGATATTGATATAAGTGCTCCCACGTCAAGAGAACATCGTCCTCCTGTTACTGACAGAGTCTAGTTTGTATAGCCATAGCCTTAGTGCAGGATAGTGATATAAGTGCTCCCACATCACGAGAACACCTTTCTCCTGATACTGATAGAGTCTAGTTTGTATAGCCATAGCTATAGTGCAGGATAGTGATATAAGTGCTCCCACGTCAAGAGAACATCGTCCTCCTGTTACTGACAGAGTCTAGTTTGTATAGCCATAGCTTTAGTGCAGGATAGTGATATAAGTTCTCCCACGTCAAGAGAACATCGTCCTCCTGATACTGATAGAGTCTATTTTTTATAGCCATAGCTTTAGGGCAGGTTAGTGATATAAGTGCCCCCACGTCAAGGGAACGTCGTTCTCCGTATACTGATAAGAATCTAGTTTGTATAGCCATAGCTTTAGTGCAGGATAGTGATATAAGTGCTCCCACGTCAACAGAACATCGTCCTCCTGATACTGATAGATTCTCTTTTGTATAGCCATAGCTTTAGTGCAGGATAGTGACATAAGTGCTCCCACGTCAAGAGAACATCGTCCTCCTGATACTGATAGTCTATTTTGTATAGCCATTAATTTAGTGCAGGATAGTGATATAAGTGCTCCCACGTCAAGAGAATATCGTCCTCCTGATACTGATAAGGATCTACTTTGTATAGCCATAGCTTCAATGCAGGATATTGATATAAGTGCTCCCACGTCAAGAGAACATCGTCCTCCTGATACTGATAGTCTCTTTTTTATAGCCATGGCTTTAGTGCAGGATAGTGATATAAGTGCTCCCACATCAAGAGAACATCGTCCTCCTGATACTGGTAGAGTTTTTTGTATAGCCATAGCTTTAGTACAGGATAGTGATATAAGTGCTCCCACGTCAAGAGAACATCGTCGTCCTGATACTGATAGTCTGTTTTGTATAGCCATAGCTTTAGTGCAGGATAGTGATCTAAATGCTCCCACATCAAGAGAACATCGTCATCCTGATACTGACAGGGTCTAGTTCGTATAGCCATAGCTTTAGTGCAGGATAGTGATATAAGTGCTCCCACGTCAAGAGAACATCGTCCTCCTGATACTGACAGAGTCTAGTTTGTATAGCCATAGGTTTTGTGCAGGATAGTGACATAAGTGCTCCCACGTCAAGGGAACGTCGTTGTCCTGTTACTGATAGAGTCTCCTTTGTATAGCCACAGCTTTAGTGCAGGATAGTGATATAAGTGCTCCCACGTCAAGAGATCATCGTCCTCCTGATACTGATAGAGTCTAGTTCGTATAGCCATAGCTTTAGTGCAGGATAGTGATATAAGTGCTCCCACGTCAAGAGAACATCGTCCTCCTGATACTGATAGTTTCTCTTTTGTATAGCCATAGCTTTAGTGCAGGATAGTGATATAAGTGCTCCCACGTCAAGAGAACATCGTCCTCCTGATACTGATAAGAGTCTAGTTTGTATAGCCATAGCTTTAGAGCAGGATAGTGATATAAGTTCTCCCACGTCAAGAGAACATCGTCCTCCTGATACTGATAGAGTCTCTTTTGTATAGTCATAGCTTTAGTACAGGATAGTGATATAAGTGCTCCCACGTCAAGAGAACATCGTCCTCCTGATACTGATAAGAGTCTAGTTTGTATAGCCATAGCTTTAGTGCAGGATAGTGATATAAGTTCTCCCACGTCAAGAGAACATCGTCCTCCTGATACTGATAGAGTCTCTTTTGTATAGTCATAGCTTTAGTACAGGATAGTGATATAAGTGCTCCCACGTCAAGAGAACATCGTCCTCCTGATACTGATAGAGTCTATTTTGTATAGCCATAGCTTTAGTGCAGGATAGTGATCTAAATGCCCCCACATCAAGAGAACACCATTCTCCTGATACTGATAGAGTCTAGTTTGTATAGCAATAGGTTTAGTGCAGGATAGTGATATAAGTGCTCCCACGTCAAGAGAACATCGTTCTCCTGATACTGATAAGAATCTAGTTTGTATAGCCATAGCTTTAGTGCAGGATAGTGATATAAGTGCTCCCACGTCAAGAGAACATCGTCCTCCTGATACTGATAGAGTCTATTTTGTATAGCCATATCTTTAGTGCAGGATAGTGATATAAGTGCTCCCACGTCAAGAGAACATCGTCCTCCTGATACTGATAAGAGTCTAGTTTGTATAGCCATAGCTTTAGTGCGGGATAGTGACATAAATGCTCCCACGTCAAGAGAACATCGTCCTCCTGATACTGATAGTTTCTCTTTTGTATAGCCATAGCTTTAGTGCAGGATAGTGATATAAGTGCTCCCACGTCAAGAGAATATCGTCCTCCTGATACTGATAAGAATCTACTTTCTATAGCCATAGCTTTAATGCAGGATATTGATATAAGTGCTCCCACGTCAAGAGAACATCGTCCTCCTGTTACTGACAGAGTCTAGTTTGTATAGCCATAGCCTTAGTGCAGGATAGTGATATAAGTGCTCCCACATCACGAGAACACCTTTCTCCTGATACTGATAGAGTCTAGTTTGTATAGCCATAGCTATAGTGCAGGATAGTGATATAAGTGCTCCCACGTCAAGAGAACATCGTCCTCCTGTTACTGACAGAATCTAGTTTGTATAGCCATAGCTTTAGTGCAGGATAGTGATATAAGTGCTCCCACGTCAAGAGAACATCGTCCTCCTGATACTGATAAGAGTCTAGTTTGTATAGCCATAGCTATAGTGCAGGATAGTGATATAAGTGCTCCCACGTCAAGAGAATATCGTCCTCCTGATACTGATAAGAATCTACTTTCTATAGCCATAGCTTTAATGCAGGATATTGATATAAGTGCTCCCACGTCAAGAGAACATCGTCCTCCTGATACTGACAGTCTACTTTGTATAGACATAGCTTTTGTGCAGGATAGTGATATAAGTGCTCCCACGTCAAGAGAACATCGTCCTCCTGATACTGACAGAGTCTATTTTGTATAGCCATAGCTTTAGTGCAGGACAGTGATATAAGTGCTCCCACGTCAAGAGAACATCGTTCTCCTGATACTGATAAGAATCTAGTTTGTATAGCCATAGCTTTAGTGTAGGATAGTGATATAAGTGCTCCCACGTGAAGAGAACATCGTTCTCCTGATACTGATAAGAATCTAGTTTGTATAGCCAAGCCTTATTGCAGGATAGTGATATAACTGCTCCCACGTCAAGAGAACATCGTCCTCCTGATACTGATAGAGTCTATTTTGTATAGCCATAACTTTAGTGCAGGATAGTGATATAAGTGCTCCCACGTCAAGAGAACATTGTCATTCTGATACTGACAGTCTAGTTTGTATAGCCATAGCCTTAGTGCAGGATAGTGATATAAGTGCTCCCACGTCAAGAGAACATCGTCCTCCTGATACTGATAGAGTCTATTTTGTATAGCCATAGCTTTAGTGCAGGATAGTGATATAAGTGCTCCCACGTCAAGGGAACATCGTTCTCCTGATATTCATAAGAGTCTAGTTTGTATAGCCATAGCTTTAGTGCAGGATAGTGATACAAGTGCTCCCACGTCAAGAGAACATCGTCCTCCTGATACTGATAGAGTCTATTTTGTATAGCCATAGCTTTAGTGCAGGATAGAGATATAAGTGCTCCCACGTCAAGAGAACATCGTCCTCCTGATACTGATAAGAAACTAGTTTGTATAGCCAAGCCTTAGTGCAGGACAGTGATATAAGTGCTCCCACGTCAAGAGAATATCGTCCTCCTAATACTGATAGTCTATTTTGTATAGCCATAGCTTTAGTGCATGATAGTGATCTAAATGCCCCCACATCAAGAGAACACCATTCTCCTGATACTGATAGAGTCTAGTTTGTATAGCAATAGGATTAGTGCAGGATAGTGATATAAGTGCTCCCACGTCAAGAGAACATCGTTCTCCTGATACTGATACGAATCTAGTTTGTATAGCCATAGCTTTAGTGCAGGATAGTGATATAAGTGCTCCCACGTCAAGAGAACATCGTCCTCCTGATACTGATAGAGTCTATTTTGTATAGCCATATCTTTAGTGCAGGATAGTGATATAAGTGCTCCCACGTCAAGAGAACATCGTTCTCCTGATACTGATAAGAATCTAGTTTGTATAGCCAAGCCTCAGTGCAGGATAGTTATATAACTGCTCCCACGTCAAGAGAACATCGTCCTCCTGATACTGACAGAGTCTAGTTTGTATAGCCATAACTTTAGTGCAGGATAGTGATATAAGTGCTCCCACGTCAAGAGAACATCGTCCTCCTGATACTGACAGAGTCTAGTTTTGTATAGCCATAGCTTTAGTGCAGGATAGTGATATAAGTGCTCCCACGTCAAGAGAACATCGTCCTCCTGATACTGATAGTCTATTTTGTATAGCCATAGCTTTAGTGCAGGATAGTGATCTAAAAGCTCCCACATAAAAAGAACGCAGTCCTCCTGATACTGATAAAGTTTAGTTTGTATTGCTACTTGCTTTTCAGTAGTATAGTGATATAACTGCTCCCACATCACGAGAATACCTTTCTCCTGATACTGATAGAGTCTAGTTTGTTTAGGTAATAGCTTTATTGTAGATTAGATATATAACTGCTCCAACAACAAGAGAACATCATCCTTCTGATACTGACAGAGTCTAGTTTGTACAGGCATACTTTTAGTGCAGGATAGTGATATAAGTGCTCCTACATCACGAGAACATCGTCCTCCTTATACTGATAAGAATCTAGTTTGTATAGCCATAGCTTTAGTGCAGGATAGTGATATAAGTGCTACCACGTCAAGACAACATGGTCCTCCTGATACTGATAGAGTCTCTTTTGTATAGCCATAGCTTTAGTGCAGGATAGTGATATAAGTGCTCCCACGTCAAGAGAACATCGTCCTCCTGATACTGATAGTCTATTTTGTATAGCCATAGCTTTAGTGCAGGATAGTGATCTAAATGCTCCCACATCAAGAGAACGCAGTCCTCCTGATACTGATAAAGTTTAGTTTGTATTGCTACTTGCTTTTGAGTAGTATAATGATATAACTGCTCCCACATCACGAGAACACCTTTCTCCTGATACTGATAGAGTCTAGTTTGTTTAGCTAATAGCTTTATTTTAGTATAGATATATAACTGCTCTTACATCAAGAGAACATCATCCTTCTGATACTGACAGAGTCTAGTTTGTACAGGTATACTTTTAGTGCAGGATAGTGATATAAGTGCTCACACATCACCAGAACATCGTCCTCCTGATACTGACAGAGTCTAGTTTGTATAGCCATAGCTTTAGTGCAGGATAGTGATATAAGTGCTCCCACGTCAAGGGAACATCGTCCTTCTGATACTGATAGAGTCTATTTTGTACAGCCATAGCTTTAGTGCAGGATAGTGATATAAGTGCTCCCACGTCAAGAGAACATCGTTCTCCTGATACTGATAGGAATCTAGTTTGTATAGCCATAGCTTTAGTGCAGGATAGTGATATAAGTGCTCCCACGTCAAGAGAACATCGTTCTCCTGATACTGATAAGAATCTAGTTTGTATAGCCAAGCCTTAGTGCAGGATAGTTATATAACTGCTCCCACGTCAAGAGAACATCGTCCTCCTGATACTGATAAGATTCTAGTTTGTATAGCCTTAGCTTTAGTGCAGGATAGTGATATAAGTGCTCCCACGTCAAGAGAACATCGTCCTCCTGATACTGATAGAGTCTAGGTTTTATAGCCATAGCTTTAGTGCAGGATAGTGATATAAGTGCTCTCACGTCAAGAGAACATCGTCCTCCTGATACTGATAACAATCTAGTTTGTATAACCCTAACTTTAGTGCAGGATAGTGATATAAGTGCTCCCAAGTCAAGAGAACATCGTTCTCCCGATACTGATAAGAATCTAGTTTGTATAGCCAAGCCTTAGTGCTGGATAGTGATATAACTACTCCCACGTCAAGAGAACATCGTCCTCCTGATACTGATAGAGTCTAGTTTGTATAGCCATAGCTTTAGTGCAGGATAGTGAATAAGTGCTCCCACGTCAAGAGAACATCGTTCTCCTGATACTGATATGAATCTAGTTTGTATAGCCATAGCTTTAGTGCAGGATAGTGATATAAGTGCTCCCACGTCAAGAGAACATCGTCCTCCTGATACTGATAGAGTCTCTTTCGTATAGCCATAGCTTTAGTCCAGGATAGTGATATAAGTGCTCCCACGTCAAGAGAATATCGTCCTCCTGATACTGACAGAGTCTATTTTTTATAGCCATAGCTTTAGTGCAGGATAGTGATATAAGTGCTCCCACGTCAAGAGAACATCGTGCTCCTGATACTGATAGTCTATTTTGTATAGCCATAGCTTTAGTGCAGGATAGTGACCTAAATGCCCCCACATCAAGAGAACACCATTCTCCTGATACTGATAAAGTCTAGTTTGTATAGCAATAGGTTTAGTGCAGGATAGTGATATAAGTGCTCCCACGTCAAGAGAACATCGTTCTCCTGATACTGATAAGAATCTAGTTTGTATAGCCATAGCTTTAGTGCAGGATAGTGATATAAGTGCTCCCACGTCAAGAGAACATCGTCCTCCTGATACTGATAGAGTCTATTTTGTATAGCCATATCTTTAGTGCAGGATAGTGATATAAGTGCTCCCACGTCAAGAGAACATCGTTCTCCTGATACTGATAAGAATCTAGTTTGTATAGCCATAGCTTTAGTGCAGGATAGTGATATAAGTGCTCCCACGTCAAGAGAACATCGTTCTCCTGATACTGATAAGAATCTAGTTTGTATAGCCAAGCCTTAGTGCAGGATAGTTATATAACTGCTCCCACGTCAAGGGAACATCGTCCTCCTGATACTGACAGAGTCTAGTTTGTATAGCCATAGCTTTAGTGCAGGATAGTGATATAAGTGCTCCCACGTCAAGAGAACATCGTCCTCCTGATACTGACAGAGTCTAGTTTTGTATAGCCATAGCTTTAGTGCAGGATAGTGATATAAGTGCTCCCACGTCAAGAGAACATCGTTCTCCTGATACTGATAAGAATCTAGTTTGTATAGCCAAGCCTTAGTGCAGGATAGTTATATAACTGCTCCCACGTCAAGAGAACATCGTCCTCCTGATACTGACAGAGTCTAGTCTAAAACAATGGTAATAAATATAAGTTGAGTTGTCTTGATTTTAGTATTTTTAATAGGGGCGTGAACCTTTTGTTCTAAACGTAAGCATTTATTATCTATATTGTTGAGTTTAGAATTTATTGTGTTGAGTTTGTTTGGGTTACTTTATTTATATTTAAATTTTTTTGATAATGAATTGTATTTTAGTATAGTTTTTTTAACATTTTCTGTTTGTGAGGGGGCTTTAGGACTATCTGTGTTGGTTTCTATAATTCGAACTCATGGCAATGATTTTTTTCAAACATTTAGAGTATTACAATGTTAAAATTTATATTTATGATCATATTTTTAATCCCTTTATGTTTTTTAATTGATAATTGATGGGTGGTTCAGTCTTTAATATATTTTATAACATTTGTATTTTTTGTAGGTTGTACTCTATCAGGTGATTTTGGTAATTTAAGTTATTGTTTTGGGGGAGATATTTTATCTTATGGATTGATTTTATTGAGATTTTGAATTTGTGCATTGATGATTACAGCTAGAGAATCGGTATATCGTGTTAAATTTTATAATCAATTATTTCAAATTTATGTTTTGTTTTTATTATTGATATTATACTGTACGTTTAGAAGTATGAGTATATTTTCTTTTTATTTATTTTTTGAAAGTAGATTAATTCCTACTTTGTTTTTGATTTTAGGCTGAGTGTTAATACCAGATGACTAGCTTTAGTGCAGGATAGTGATATAAGTGCTCCCACGTCAAGAGAACATCGTCCTCCTGATACTGACAGAGTCTAGTTTTGTATAGCCATAGCTTTAGTGCAGGATAGTGATATAAGTGCTCCCACGTCAAGAGATCATCGTCCTCCTGATACTGATAGAGTCTAGTTTGTATAGCCATAGCTTTAGTGCAGGATAGTGATATAAGTGCTCCCACGTCAAGAGAACATCGTTCTCCTGATACTGATAAGAATCTAGTTTGTATAGCCAAGCCTTAGTGCAGGATAGTTATATAACTGCTCCCACGTCAAGAGAACATCGTCCTCCTGATACTGATAAGATTCTAGTTTGTATAGCCATAGCTTTAGTGCAGGATAGTGATATAAGTGCTCCCACGTCAAGAGAACATCGTCCTCCTGATACTGATAGAGTCTAGGTTTTATAGCCATAGCTTTAGTGCAGGATAGTGATATAATTGCTCTCACGTCAAGAGAACATCGTCCTCCTGATACTGATAACAATCTAGTTTGTATAGCCCTAACTTTAGTGCAGGATAGTGATATAAGTGCTCCCAAGTCAAGAGAACATCGTTCTCCCGATACTGATAAGAATCTAGTTTGTATAGCCAAGCCTTAGTGCTGGATAGTGATATAACTGCTCCCACGTCAAGAGAACATCGTCCTCCTGATACTGATAGAGTCTAGTTTGTATAGCCATAGCTTTAGTGCAGGATAGTGAATAAGTGCTCCCACGTCAAGAGAACATCGTTCTCCTGATACTGATATGAATCTAGTTTGTATAGCCATAGCTTTAGTGCAGGATAGTGATATAAGTGCTCCCACGTCAAGAGAACATCGTCCTCCTGATACTGATAGAGTCTATTTTGTATAGCCATATCTTTAGTGCAGGATAGTGATATAAGTGCTCCCACGTCAAGAGAACATCGTTCTCCTGATACTGATATGAATCTAGTTTGTATAGCCATAGCTTTAGTGCAGGATAGTGATATAAGTGCTCCCACGTCAAGAGAACATCGTCCTCCTGATACTGATAGAGTCTCTTTCGTATAGCCATAGCTTTAGTCCAGGATAGTGATATAAGTGCTCCCACGTCAAGAGAATATCGTCCTCCTGATACTGACAGAGTCTATTTTTTATAGCCATAGCTTTAGTGCAGGATAGTGATATAAGTGCTCCCACGTCAAGAGAACATCGTCCTCCTGATACTGATAGTCTATTTTGTATAGCCATAGCTTTAGTGCAGGATAGTGACCTAAATGCCCCCACATCAAGAGAACACCATTCTCCTGATACTGATAAAGTCTAGTTTGTATAGCAATAGGTTTAGTGCAGGATAGTGATATAAGTGCTCCCACGTCAAGAGAACATCGTTCTCCTGATACTGATAAGAATCTAGTTTGTATAGCCATAGCTTTAGTGCAGGATAGTGATATAAGTGCTCCCACGTCAAGAGAACATCGTCCTCCTGATACTGATAGAGTCTATTTTGTATAGCCATATCTTTAGTGCAGGATAGTGATATAAGTGCTCCCACGTCAAGAGAACATCGTTCTCCTGATACTGATAAGAATCTAGTTTGTATAGCCATAGCTTTAGTGCAGGATAGTGATATAAGTGCTCCCACGTCAAGAGAACATCGTTCTCCTGATACTGATAAGAATCTAGTTTGTATAGCCAAGCCTTAGTGCAGGATAGTTATATAACTGCTCCCACGTCAAGAGAACATCGTCCTCCTGATACTGACAGAGTCTAGTTTGTATAGCCATAGCTTTAGTGCAGGATAGTGATATAAGTGCTCCCACGTCAAGAGAACATCGTCCTCCTGATACTGACAG
Organism: Anabrus simplex; assembly: GCF_040414725.1. Taxonomy (NCBI): domain Eukaryota; kingdom Metazoa; phylum Arthropoda; class Insecta; order Orthoptera; family Tettigoniidae; genus Anabrus; species Anabrus simplex. Next base: position 199,535,461 of record NC_090279.1, read on the forward strand.
AGTCTAGTTTTGTATAGCCATAGCTTTAGTGCAGGATAGTGATATAAGTGCTCCCACGTCAAGAGAACATCGTTCTCCTGATACTGATAAGAATCTAGTTTGTATAGCCAAGCCTTAGTTCAGGATAGTTATATAACTGCTCCCACGTCAAGAGAACATCGCCCTCCTGATACTGACAGAGTCTAGTCTAAAACAATGGTAATAAATATAAGTTGAGTTGTCTTGATTTTAGTATTTTTAATAGGGGCGTGAACCTTTTGTTCTAAACGTAAGCATTTATTATCTATATTGTTGAGTTTAGAATTTATTGTGTTGAGTTTGTTTGGGTTACTTTATTTATATTTAAATTTTTTTGATAATGAATTGTATTTTAGTATAGTTTTTTTAACATTTTCTGTTTGTGAGGGGGCTTTAGGACTATCTGTGTTGGTTTCTATAATTCGAACTCATGGCAATGATTTTTTTCAAACATTTAGAGTATTACAATGTTAAAATTTATATTTATGATCATATTTTTAATCCCTTTATGTTTTTTAATTGATAATTGATGGGTGGTTCAGTCTTTAATATATTTTATAACATTTGTATTTTTTGTAGGTTGTACTCTATCAGGTGATTTTGGTAATTTAAGTTATTGTTTTGGGGGAGATATTTTATCTTATGGATTGATTTTATTGAGATTTTGAATTTGTGCATTGATGATTACAGCTAGAGAATCGGTATATCGTGTTAAATTTTATAATCAATTATTTCAAATTTATGTTTTGTTTTTATTATTGATATTATACTGTACGTTTAGAAGTATGAGTATATTTTCTTTTTATTTATTTTTTGAAAGTAGATTAATTCCTACTTTGTTTTTGATTTTAGGCTGAGTGTTAATACCAGATGACTAGCTTTAGTGCAGGATAGTGATATAAGTGCTCCCACGTCAAGAGAACATCGTCCTCCTGATACTGACAGAGTCTAGTTTTGTATAGCCATAGCTTTAGTGCAGGATAGTGATATAAGTGCTCCCACGTCAAGAGATCATCGTCCTCCTGATACTGATAGAGTCTAGTTTGTATAGCCATAGCTTTAGTGCAGGATAGTGATATAAGTGCTCCCACGTCAAGAGAACATCGTCCTCCTGATACTGATAGAGTCTCTTTCGTATAGCCATAGGTTTAGTCCAGGATAGTGATATAAGTGCTCCCACGTCAAGAGAATATCGTCCTCCTGATACTGATAGAGTCTATTTTGTATAGCCATAGCTTTAGTGCAGGATAGTGATATAAGTGCTCCCACGTCAAGAGAACATCGTCCTCCTGATACTGATAGTCTATTTTGTATAGCCATAGCTTTAGTGCAGGATAGTGATCTAAATGCCCCCACATCAAGAGAACACCATTCTCCTGATACTGATAGAGTCTAGTTTGTATAGCAATAGGTTTAGTGCAGGATAGTGATATAAGTGCTCCCACGTCAAGAGAACATCGTTCTCCTGATACTGATAAGAATCTAGTTTGTATAGCCATAGCTTTAGTGCAGGATAGTGATATAAGTGCTCCCACGTCAAGAGAACATCGTCCTCCTGATACTGATAGAGTCTATTTTGTATAGCCATATCTTTAGTGCAGGATAGTGATATAAGTGCTACCACGTCAAGAGAACATCGTTCTCCTGATACTGATAAGAATCTAGTTTGTATAGCCATAGCTTTAGTGCAGGATAGTGATATAAGTGCTCCCACGTCAAGAGAACATCGTTCTCCTGATACTGATAAGAATCTAGTTTGTATAGCCAAGCCTTAGTGCAGGATAGTTATATAACTGCTCCCACGTCAAGAGAACATCGTCCTCCTGATACTGACAGAATCTAGTTTGTATAGCCATAGCTTTAGTGCAGGATAGTGATATAAGTGCTCCCACGTCAAGAGAACATCGTCCTCCTGATACTGACAGAGTCTAGTTTTGTATAGCCATAGCTTTAGTGCAGGATAGTGATATAAGTGCTCCCACGTCAAGAGAACATCGTCCTCCTGATACTGACAGAGTCTAGATTGTATAGCCATAGCTGTAGTGCAGGATAGTGATATAAGTGCTCCCACGTCAAGAGAACATCGTCCTCCTGGTACTGGTAGAGTCTATTTTGTATAGCCATAGCTTTAGTGCAGGATAGTGACATAAGTGCTCCCACGTCAAGAGAACATCGTCCTCCTGATACTGATAGTCTCTTTTGTATAGCCATAGCTTTAGTGCAGGATAGTGATATAAGTGCTCCCACGTCAGGAGAACATCGTCCTCCTGATACTGGTAGAGTCTCTTTTGTATAGCCATAGCTTTAGTGCAGGATAGTGACATAAGTGCTCCCACGTCAAGAGAACATCGTCCTCCTGATACTGATAGTCTAATTTGTATAGCCATAGCTTTAGTGCAGGATAGTGATATAAGTCCTCCCACGTCAAGAGAACATCGTCCTCCTGATACTGATAGAGTGTCCTTTGTATAGCCATAGCTTTAGTGCAGGATAGTGATATAAGTGCTCCCACGTCAAGAGAACATCGTCCTCCTGATACTGATAGAGTCTCTTTTCTATAGCCATATGTTTAGTGCAGGATAGTGATATAAGTGCTCCCACGTCAAGAGAACATCGTCCTCTTGATACTGTTAAGAATCTAGTTTGTATAGCCAAGCCTTAGTGCAGGATAGTTATATAACTGCTCCCACGTGAAGAGAACGTCGTCCTCCTGATGCTGATAGAGTCTATTTTGTATAGCCATAGCTTTAGTGCAGGATAGTGATATAAGTGCTCCCACGTCAAGAGAACATCGTCCTCCTGATACTGATAATAATCTAGTTTGTATAGGCAAGCCTTAGTGCAGGATAGTGATATAAGTGCTCCCACGTCAAGAGAACATCGTCCTCCTGATACTGATAGAGTCTATTTTGTATAGCCATAGGTTTAGTGCAGGATAGTGATATAAGTGCTCCCACGTCAAGAGAACATCGTCCTCCTGATACTGATAGAGTATATTTTGTATAGCCATAGCTTTAGTGCATGATAGTGATATAAGTGCTCCCACGTCAAGAGAACATCGTCCTAATGATACTGATAAGTATCTAGTTTGTATAGCCAAGCCTTAGTGCAGGATTGTGATATAACTGCTCCCACGTCAAGAGAACATCGTCCTCCTGATACTGATAAGAATCTAGTTTGTATAGCCATAGCTTTAGTGCAGGATAGTGATATAAGTGCTCCCACGTCAAGAGAACATCGTCCTCCTGATACTGACAGAGTCTAGTTTGTATAGCCATAGATTTAGTGCAGGATAGTGATATAAATGCTCCCACGTCAAGAGAACATCGTTCTCCTGATACTGACAGAGTCTAGATTGTATAGCCATAGCTTTAGTGCAGGATAGTGATATAACTGCTCCCACGTCAAGAGAACATCGTCCTCCTGATACTGACAGAGTCTAGTTTGTATAGCCATAGCTTTAGTGCAGGATAGTGATATAAGTGCTCCCACGTCAAGAGAACATCGTCCTCCTGATACTGACAGAGTCTAGTTTTGTATAGCCATAGCTTTAGTGCAGGATAGTGATATAAGTGCTCCCACTTCAAGAGATCATCGTCCTCCTGATACTGACAGAGTCTAGTTTGTATAGCCATAGCTTAAGTGCAGGATAATGATATAAGTGCTCCCACGTCAAGAGAACATCGTCCTCCTGATACTGATAGAGTCTCTTTCGTATAGCCATAGGTTTAGTCCAGGATCGTGATATAAGTGCTCCCACGTCAAGAGAATATCGTCCTCCTGATACTGACAGTCTATTATTTATAGCCATAGCTTTAGTGCAGGATAGTGATATAAGTGCTCCCACGTCAAGAGAACATCGTCCTCCTGATACTGATAGTCTATTTTGTATAGCCATAGCTTTAGTGCAGGATAGTGATCTAAATGCCCCCACATCAAGAGAACACCATTCTCCTGATACTGATAGAGTCTAGTTTGTATAGCAATAGGTTTAGTGCAGGATAGTGATATAAGTGCTCCCACGTCAAGAGAACATCGTTCTCCTGATACTGATAAGAATCTAGTTTGTATAGCCATAGCTTTAGTGCAGGATAGTGATATAAGTGCTCCCACGTCAAGAGAACATCGTCCTCCTGATACTGATAGAGTCTATTTTGTATAGCCATATCTTTAGTGCGGGGTAGTGATATAAGTGCTCCCACGTCAAGAGAACATCGTTCTCCTGATACTGATAAGAATCTAGTTTGTATAGCCATAGCTTTAGTGCAGGATAGTGATATAAGTGCTCCCACGTCAAGAGAACATCGTTCTCCTGATACTGATAAGAATCTAGTTTGTATAGCCAAGCCTTAGTGCAGGATAGTTATATAACTGCTCCCACGTCAAGAGAACATCGTCCTCCTGATACTGACAGAGTCTAGTTTGTATAGCCATAGCTTTAGTGCAGGATAGTGATATAAGTGCTCCCACGTCAAGAGAACATCGTCCTCCTGATACTGACAGAGTCTAGTTTTGTATAGCCATAGCTTTAGTGCAGGATAGTGATATAAGTGCTCCCACGTCAAGAGAACATCGTCCTCCTGATACTGACAGAGTCTAGATTGTATAGCCATAGCTGTAGTGCAGGATAGTGATATAAGTGCTCCCACGTCAAGAGAACATCGTCCTCCTGGTACTGGTAGAGTCTATTTTGTATAGCCATAGCTTTAGTGCAGGATAGTGACATAAGTGCTCCCACGTCAAGAGAACATCGTCCTCCTGATACTGATAGTCTCTTTTGTATAGCCATAGCTTTAGTGCAGGATAGTGATATAAGTGCTCCCACGTCAGGAGAACATCGTCCTCCTGATACTGGTAGAGTCTCTTTTGTATAGCCATAGCTTTAGTGCAGGATAGTGATATAAGTCCTCCCACGTCAAGAGAACATCGTCCTCCTGATATTGATAGAGTGTCCTTTGTATAGCCATAGCTTTAGTGCACGATAGTGATATAAGTGCTCCCACGTCAAGAGAAAATCGTCCTCCTGATACTGATAGAGTCTCTTTTCTATAGCCATAGGTTTAGTGCAGGATAGTGATATAAGTGCTCCCACGTTAAGAGAATATCGTCCTCTTGATACTGATAAGAATCTAGTTTGTATAGCCAAGCCTTAGTGCAGGATAGTTATATAACTGCTCCCACGTGAAGAGAACGTCGTCCTCCTGATGCTGATAGAGTCTATTTTGTATAGCCATAGCTTTAGTGCAGGATAGTGATATAAGTGCTCCCACGTCAAGAGAACATCGTCCTCCTGATACTGATAATAATCTAGTTTGTATAGGCAAGCCTTAGTGCAGGATAGTGATATAAGTGCTCCCACGTCAAGAGAACATCGTCCTCCTGATACTGATAGAGTCTATTTTGTATAGCCATAGGTTTAGTGCAGGATAGTGATATAAGTGCTCCCACGTCAAGAGAACATCGTCCTCCTGATACTGATAGAGTATATTTTGTATAGCCATAGCTTTAGTGCATGATAGTGATATAAGTGCTCCCACGTCAAGAGAACATCGTCCTCCTGATACTGATAAGTATCTAGTTTGTATAGCCAAGCCTTAGTGCAGGATTGTGATATAACTGCTCCCACGTCAAGAGAACATCGTCCTCCTGATACTGATAAGAATCTAGTTTTTATAGCCATAGCTTTAGTGCAGGATAGTGATATAAGTGCTCCCACGTCAAGAGAACATCGTCCTCCTGATACTGACAGAGTCTAGTTTGTATAGCCATAGCTTTAGTGCAGGATAGTGATATAAATGCTCCCACGTCAAGAGAACATCGTTCTCCTGATACTGACAGAGTCTAGATTGTATAGCCATAGCTTTAGTGCAGGGTAGTGATATAAGTGCTCCCACGTCAAGAGAACATCGTCCTCCTGATACTGACAGAGTCTAGTTTGTATAGCCATATCCTTAGTGCAGGATAGTGCTATAAGTGCTCCCACGTCAAGAGGACATCGTTCTCTGGATACTGATAAGAATCTAGTTTGTATAGCCATAGCTTTAGTGCAGGATAGTGATATAAGTGCTCCCACGTCAAGAGAACATCGTCCTCCTGATACTGATAATAATCTAGTTTGTATAGGCAAGCCTTAGTGCAGGATAGTGATATAAGTGCTCCCACGTCAAGAGAACATCGTCCTCCTGATACTGACAGAGTCTAGTTTGTACAGGCATACGTTTAGTGCAGGATAGTGATATAAGTGCTCCCACATCACGAGAGCATCGTCCTCCTGATAATGACAGAGTCTAGTTTGTATAGCCATAACCTTAGTGCAGTATAGTGATGTAAGTGCTCCCAAGTCAAGAGAACATCGTCCTCCTGATGCTGATAGAGTCTATATTGTATAGCCATAGCTTTAGTGCAGGATAGTGATATAAGTGCTCCCACGTCAAGAGGACATCGTTCTCTGGATACTGATAAGAATCTAGTTTGTATAGCCATAGCTTTAGTGCAGGATAGTGATATAAATGCTCCCACGTCAAGAGAACATCGTCCTCCTGATACTGATAGATTCTCCTTTGTATAGCCGTAGCTTCAGTGCAGGGTAGTGATATAAGTGCTCCCACGTCAAGAGAACATCGTTCTCCTGATACTGATAGTCTCTTCTGTATAGCCATAGGTTTAGTGCAGGATAGTGACATAAGTGCTCCCACGTCAAGAGAACATCGTCCTCCTGATACTGATAGATTCTATTTTGTATAGCCATATCTTTAGTGCAGGATAGTGATATAAGTGCTCCCACGTCAAGAGAACATCGTTCTCCTGATACTGATAAGAATCTACTTTGTATAGCCAGAGCTTTAGTGCAGGATAGTGATATAAGTGCTCCCAAGTCAAGAGAACATCGTTCTCCTGATACTGGTAAGAATCTAGTTTGTATAGGCAAGCCTTAGTGCAGGATAGTTTTATAACTGCTCCCACGTCAAGAGAACATCGTCCTCCTGATACTGACAGAGTCTAGTTTGTATAGCTATAGCTTTAGTGCAGGATAGTGATATAAGTGCTCCCATGTCAAGAAAACATCGTCCTCCTGATACTGACAGATTCTAGTTTGTATAGCCATAGCTTTAGTGCAGGATAGTGATATAAATGCTCCCACGTCATGAGAACATCGTCCTCCTGATACTTACAGAGTCTAGATTGTATAGCCATAGCTTTAGTGCAGGATAGTGATATCGTTCTCCCACGTCAAGAGAACATCGTCCTCCTGATACTGACAGAGTCTAGTTTGTATAGCCATAGCTTTAGTGCAGGAGAGTGATATAAGTGCTCTCACGTCTAGAGAACACCGTCCTCCTGATACTGATAATAATCTAGTTTGTGTAGCCCTAACTTTAGTGCAGGATAGTGATATAAGTGCTCCCAAGTCAAGAGAACATCGTTCTTCTGATACTGATAAGAATCTAGTTTGTATAGCCAAGCCTTAGTGCAGGATATTGATATAAGTGCTCCCACGTCAAGAGAACATCGTCCTCCTGATACTGATAGTCTATTTTGTATAGCCATAGCTTTAGTGCAGGATAGTGACATAAGTGCTCCCACGTCAAGAGAACATCGTCCTCCTGATACTGATAGTGTCTCCTTTGTATAGCCATAGCTTTAGTGCAGGATAGTGATATAAGTGCTCCACGTCAAGAGAACATCGTCCTCCTGATACTGATAGAGCCTCTTTTGTACGGCCATAGCTTTAGTGCAGGATAGTGACATAAGTGCTCCCACGTCAAGAGAACATCCTCCTCCTGATACTGATAGTCTAATTTGTATAGCCATAGCTTTAGTGCAGGATAGTGATATAAGTGCTCCCACGTCAAGAGAACATCGTCCTCCTGATACTGATAAGAATCTAGTTTGTATAGCCATAGCTTTAGTGCAGGATAGTGATATAAGTGCTCCCAAGTCAAGAGAACATCGTCCTCCTGATACTGATAGAGTCTCTTTTGTATAGCCATAGCTTTAGTGCAGGATAGTGATATAAGTGCTCCCACGTCAAGAGAACGTCGTCCTCCTGATACTGATAGTCTATTTTGTATAGCCATAGCTTTAGTGCAGGATAGTGGTCTAGAAGCTCCCACATAAAGAGAACGCAGTCCTCCTGATACTGATAAAGGTTAGTTTGTATTGCTACTTGCTTTCCAGTAGTATAGTGATATAACTGCTCCCACATCACGAGAATACCTTTCTCCTGATACTGATAGAGTCTAGTTTGTTTAGCTAATAGCTTTATTGTAGTATAGATATATAACTGCTCCTACATCAAGAGAAAATCATCCTTCTGATACTGACAGAGTCTAGTTTGTACAGGCATACTTTAGTGCAGGATAGCGATATAAGTGCTCCCACATCACGAGAATATCGTCCTCCTGATACTGATAAGAATCTAGTTTGTATAGCCATAGCTTTAGTGCAGGATATTGATATAAGTGCTCCCACGTCAAGACAACATCGTCCTCCTGATACTGATAGAGTCTCTTTTGTATAGCCATAGCTTTAGTGCAGGATAGTGATATAAGTGCTCCCACGTCAAGAGAACATCGTCCTCCTGATACTGATAGTCTATTTTGTATAGCCATAGCTTTAGTGCAGGATAGTGATCTAAATGCTCCCACATCAAGAGAACGCAGTCCTCCTGATACTGATAAAGTTTAGTATGTATTGCTACTTGCTTTTGAGTAGTATAGTGATATAACTGCTCCCACATCACGAGGACACCTTTCTCCTGATACTGATAGAGTCTAGTTTGTTTAGCTAATAGCTTTATTGTGGTATAGATATATAACTGCTCTTACATCAGGAGAACATCATCCTTCTGATACTGACAGAGTCTAGTTTGTACAGGCATACGTTTAGTGCAGGATAGTGATATAAGTGCTCCCACATCACGAGAACATCGTCCTCCTGATACTGACAGAGTCTAGTTTGTATAGCCCTAACTTTAGTGCAGTATAGTGATATAAGTGCTCCCAAGTCAAGAGAACATCATTCTCCTGATACTGATAAGAATCTAGTTTGTATAGCCAAGCCTTAGTGCGGGATAGTGATATAAGTGCTCCCACGTCATGAGAACATCGTCCTCCTGATACTGATAGAGTCTAGTTTGTATAGCCATAGCTTTAGTGCAGGGTAGTGATATAAGTGCTCCCACGTCAAGAGAACATCGTCCTCCTGATTCTGACAGAGTCTAGTTTGTATAGCCATAGCCTTAGTGCAGGATAGTGATATAAGTGCTCCCACGTCAAGAGAACATCGTCGTCCTGATACTGATAAGAATCTAGTTTGTATAGCCATAGCTTTAGTGCAGGATAGTTATATACGTGCTCCCACGTCAAGAGAACATCGTCCTCCTGATACTGATAGTCTATTTTGTATAGCCATAGCTTTAGTGCAGGATAGTGATCTAAAAGCTCCCACATAAAGAGAACGCAGTCCTCCTGATACTGATAAAGTTTAGTTTGTATTGTATTTGCTTTTCAGTAGTATAGTGATATAACTGCTCCCACATCACGAGAATACCTTTCTCCTGATACTGATAGAGTCTAGTTTGTTTAGCTAATAGCTTTATTGTAGTATAGATATATAACTGCTCCTACATCAAGAGAACATCACCCTTCTGATACTGACAGAGTCTAGTTTGTACAGGCATACTTTAGTGCAGGATAGCGATATAAGTGCTCCCACATCACGAGAACATCGTCCTCCTGATACTGACAGAGTCTAGTTTGTATAGCCCTAACTTTAGTGCAGTATAGTGATATAAGTGCTCCCAAGTCAAGAGAACATCGTCCTCCTGATACTGATAGAGTCTCCTTTGTATAGCCATAGCTTTAGTGCAGGATAGTGATATAAGTGCTCCCACGTCAAGAGAACATCGTCCTCCTGATACTGATAGAGTCTAGTTTGTATAGCCATAGCTTTAGTGCAGGATAGTGATATCAGTGCTCCCACGTCAAGAGAACATCGTCCTCCTGATACTGATAGAGTCTATATTGTATAGCCATAGCTTTAGTGCAGGATAGTGACATAAGTGCTCCCACGTCAAGAGAATATCGTCCTCCTGATACTGATAGATTCTCCGTTGTATAGCCGTAGCTTTAGTGCAGGGTAGTGATATAAGTGCTCCCACGTCAAGAGAACATCGTCCTCCTGATACTGATAGTCTCTTTTGTATAGCCATAGGTTTAGTGCAGGATAGTGACATAAGTGCTCCCACGTCAAGAGAACATCGTCCTCCTGATACTGATAGTCTCTTTTGTATTGCCATAGCTTTAGTGCAGGATAGTGATTTAAGTGCTCCCACGTCAAGAGAACATCGCCCTCCTGATACTAATAGAGTCTCTTTTGTATAGCCATAGCTTTAGTGCAGGATAGTGATATAAGTGCTCCCACGTCAGGAGAACATCGTCCTCCTGATACTGATAAGAATCTAGTTTGTATAGCCATAGCCTTAGTGCAGGATAGTGATATAAGTGCTCCCACGTCAAGAGAACATCGTCCTCCTGATACTGATAGAGTCTCTTTTGTATAGTCATAACATAAGTGCAGGATAGTGATATATGTACTCCCACGTCAAGAGAACATCGTCCTCCTGATACTGATAGTCTATTTTGTATAGCCATAGCTTTAGTGCAGGATAGTGATCTAAATGCCCCCACATCAAGAGAACTCCATTCTCCTGATACTGATAGAGTCTAGTTTGTATAGCAATAGGTTTAGTGCAGGATAGTGATATTAGTGCTCTCACATCAAGAGGGCATCATCTTACTGCTACTGATAAATTCCAGTTTGTATAGCCATAGATTTAGTGCAGGATAGTGATATGAGTGCTCATACATCGAGAGAACATCGTCCTCCTGATACTGATAAGAGTATAGTTTGTATAGCCATAGCTTTAGTGCAGGATAGAGGTATAATTGCTCCCAAATCAAGGGAATATCGTCCTCCTGGTTCTGATAGGGTCTAGTTTGTATAGCTACTAGCTTTATTGTAGTATAGAAAAATAACTGCTCCCACATCAAGATCCCACATCAAGAGAACGCAGTCCTCCTGATACTGATAAGAGTCTAGTTTGTAGAGCCATAGCCTTAGTGCAGGATAGTGATATAACTGCTGCCACATCAAGAAAACATCGTCCTCCTGATACTGATAGAGTCTATTTTGTATAGCCATAGATTTATTGCAGGATAGTGATCTATATGCACCCACATCAAGAGAACGCAGTCCTCCTGCTACTGATAAATTTCAGTTTGTATTGCTACTTGCTTTAGAGTAGTATAGTGATATAACTGCTCCCACATCACGAGAACACCTTCTCCTGATACTGATAGAGTCTTGTTTGTTTAGCTAATTGCTTTATTGTAGTATAGATATATAACTGCTCTTACATCAAGAGAACATCATCCATCTGATACTGACAGAGTCTAGCTTGTACAGGCATACTTTTAGTGCAGGATAGTGATATAAGTGCTCCCACATCACGAGAACACCTTTCTCCTGATACTGACAGAGTCTAGTTTGTATAGCCATAGCTTTAGTGCAGGATAGTGATATAAGTGCTCCCACGTCAAGAGAACATCGTCCTCCTGATACTGACAGAGTCTACTTTGTATAGACATAGCTTTTGTGCAGGATAGTGATATAAGTGCTCCCACGTCAAGAGAACATCGTCCTCCTGATACTGACAGGTTCTAGTTTGTATAGCCATAGCTTTAGTGCAGGATAGTGATATAAGTGCTCCCACGTCAAGAGAACATCGTCCTCCTGATACTGACAGAGTCTATTTTGTATAGCCATAGCTTTAGTGCAGGACAGTGATATAAGTGCTCCCACGTCAAGAGAACATCGTTCTCCTGATGCTGATAAGAATCTAGTTTGTATAGCCATAGCTTTAGTGTAGGATAGTGATATAAGTGCTCCCACGTGAAGAGAACATCGTTCTCCCGATACTGATAAGAATCTAGTTTGTATAGCCAAGCCTTATTGCAGGATAGTGATATAACTGCTCCCACGTCAAGAGAACATCGTCCTCCTGATACTGATAGAGTCTATTTTGTATAGCCATAACCTTAGTGCAGGATAGTGATATAAGTGCTCCCACGTCAGGAGAACATTGTCATTCTGATACTGGCAGTCTAGTTTGTATAGCCATAGCCTTAGTGCAGGATAGTGATATAAGTGCTCCCACGTCAAGAGAACATCGTCCTCCTGATACTGATAGAGTCTATTTTGTATAGCCATAGCTTTAGTGCAGGATAGTGATATAAGTGCTCCCACGTCAAGGGAACATCGTTCTCCTGATATTCATAAGAGTCTAGTTTGTATAGCCATAGCTTTAGTGCAGGATAGTGATATAAGTGCTCCCACGTCAAGAGAACATCGTCCTCCTGATACTGATAGAGTCTATTTTGTATAGCCATAGCTTTAGTGCAGGATAGAGATATAAGTGCTCCCACGTCAAGAGAACATCGTCCTCCTGATACTGATAAGAAACCAGTTTGTATAGCCAAGCCTTAGTGCAGGATAGTGATATAAGTGCTCCCACGTCAAGAGAACATCGTCCTCCTGATACTGATAGAGTCTATTTTGTATAGCCATATCTTTAGTGCAGGATAGTGATATAAGTGCTCCCACGTCAAGAGAACATCGTCCTCCTGATACTGATAGTCTATTTTGTATAGCCATAGCTTTAGTGCATGATAGTGATCTAAATGCCCCCACATCAAGAGAACACCATTCTCCTGATACTGATAGAGTCTAGTTTGTATAGCAATAGGTTTAGAGCAGGATAGTGATATAAGTGCTCCCACGTCAAGAGAACATCGTTCTCCTGATACTGATACGAATCTAGTTTGTATAGCCATAGCTTTAGTGCAGGATAGTGATATAAGTGCTCCCACGTCAAGAGAACATCGTTCTCCTGATACTGATAAGAATCTAGTTTGTATAGCCAAGCCTTAGTGCAGGATAGTTATATAACTGCTCCCACGTCAAGAGAACATCGTCCTCTTGATACTGACAGAGTCTAGTTTGTATAGCCATAGCTTTAGTGCAGGATAGTGATATAAGTGCTCCCACGTCAAGAGAACATCGTCCTCCTGATACTGACAGAGTCTAGTTTTGTATAGCCATAGCTTTAGTGCAGGATAGTGATATAAGTGCTCCCACGTCAAGAGAACATCGTCCTCCTGATACTGACAGAGTCTAGATTGTATAGCCATAGCTGTAGTGCAGGATAGTGATATAAGTGCTCCCACGTCAAGAGAACATCGTCCTCCTGGTACTGGTAGAGTCTATTTTGTATAGCCATAGCTTTAGTGCAGGATAGTGACATAAGTGCTCCAACGTCAAGAGAACATCGTCCTCCTGATACTGATAGTCTCTTTTGTATAGCCATAGCTTTAGTGCAGGATAGTGATATAAGTGCTCCCACGTCAGGAGAACATCGTCCTCCTGATACTGGTAGAGTCTCTTTTGTATAGCCGTAGCTTTAGTGCAGGATAGTGACATAAGTGCTCCCACGTCAAGAGAACATCGTCCTCCTGATACTGATAGTCTAATTTGTATAGCCATAGCTTTAGTGCAGGATAGTGATATAAGTCCTCCCACGTCAAGAGAACATCGTCCTCCTGATACTGATAGAGTGTCCTTTGTATAGCCATAGCTTTAGTGCAGGATAGTGATATAAGTGCTCCCACGTCAAGAGAACATCGTCCTCCTGATACTGATAGAGTCTCTTTTCTATAGCCATAGGTTTAGTGCAGGATAGTGATATAAGTGCTCCCACGTTAAGAGAACATCGTCCTCTTGATACTGATAAGAATCTAGTTTGTATAGCCAAGCCTTAGTGCAGGATAGTTATATAACTGCTCCCACGTGAAGAGAACGTCGTCCTCCTGATGCTGATAGAGTCTATTTTGTATAGCCATAGCTTTAGTGCAGGATAGTGATATAAGTGCTCCCACGTCAAGAGAACATCGTCCTCCTGATACTGATAATAATCTAGTTTGTATAGGCAAGCCTTAGTGCAGGATAGTGATATAAGTGCTCCCACGTCAAGAGAACATCGTCCTCCTGATACTGATAGAGTCTATTTTGTATAGCCATAGGTTTAGTGCAGGATAGTGATATAAGTGCTCCCACGTCAAGAGAACATCGTCCTCCTGATACTGATAGAGTATATTTTGTATAGCCATAGCTTTAGTGCATGATAGTGATATAAGTGCTCCCACGTCAAGAGAACATCGTCCTCCTGATACTGATAAGTATCTAGTTTGTATAGCCAAGCCTTAGTGCAGGATTGTGATATAACTGCTCCCACGTCAAGAGAACATCGTCCTCCTGATACTGATAAGAATCTAGTTTGTATAGCCATAGCTTTAGTGCAGGATAGTGATATAAGTGCTCCCACGTCAAGAGAACATCGTCCTCCTGATACTGACAGAGTCTAGTTTGTATAGCCATAGCTTTAGTGCAGGATAGTGATATAAATGCTCCCACGTCAAGAGAACATCGTTCTCCTGATACTGACAGAGTCTAGATTGTATAGCCATAGCTTTAGTGCAGGATAGTGATATAAGTGCTCCCACGTCAAGAGAACATCGTCCTCCTGATACTGACAGAGTCTAGTTTGTATAGCCATATCTTTAGTGCAGGATAGTGATATAAGTGCTCCCACGTCAAGAGGACATCGTTCTCTGGATACTGATAAGAATCTAGTTTGTATAGCCATAGCTTTAGTGCAGGATAGTGATATAAGTGCTCCCACGTCAAGAGAACATCGTCCTCCTGATACTGATAATAATCTAGTTTGTATAGGCAAGCCTTAGTGCAGGATAGTGATATAAGTGCTCCCACGTCAAGAGAACATCGTCCTCCTGATACTGACGGAGTCTAGTTTGTACAGGCATACGTTTAGTGCAGGATAGTGATATAAGTGGTCCCACATCACGAGAGCATCGTTCTCCTGATAATGACAGAGTCTAGTTTGTATAGCCCTAACCTTAGTGCAGTATAGTGATATAAGTGCTCCCAAGTCAAGAGAACATCGTCCTCCTGATACTGATAGATTCTCCTTTGTATAGCCATAGCTTTAGTGCAGGATAGTGATATAAGTGCTCCCACGTCAAGAGGACATCGTTCTCTGGATACTGATAAGAATCTAGTTTGTATAGCCATAGCTTTAGTGCAGGATAGTGATATAAGTGCTCCCACGTCAAGAGAACATCGTCCTCCTGATACTGATAATAATCTAGTTTGTATAGGCAAGCCTTAGTGCAGGATAGTGATATAAGTGCTCCCACGTCAAGAGAACATCGTCCTCCTGATACTGATAGAGTCTATATTGTATAGCCATAGCTTTAGTGCAGGATAGTGATATAAGTGCTCCCACGTCAAGAGGACATCGTTCTCTGGATACTGATAAGGATCTAGTTTGTATAGCCATAGCTTTAGTGCAGGATAGTGATATAAATGCTCCCACGTCAAGAGGACATCGTTCTCTGGATACTGATAAGAATCTAGTTTGTATAGCCATAGCTTTAGTGCAGGATAGTGATATAAGTGCTCCCACGTCAAGAGAACATCGTCCTCCTGATACTGATAATAATCTAGTTTGTATAGGCAAGCCTTAGTGCAGGATAGTGATATAAGTGCTCCCACGTCAAGAGAACATCGTCCTCCTGATACTGATAGAGTCTATATTGTATAGCCATAGCTTTAGTGCAGGATAGTGACATAAGTGCTCCCACGTCAAGAGAATATCGTCCTCCTGATACCGATAGATTCTCCTTTGTATAGCCGTAGCTTTAGTGCAGGGTAGTGATATAAGTGCTCCCACGTCAAGAGAACATCGTTCTCCTGATACTGATAGTCTCTTTTGTATAGCCATAGGTTTAGTGCAGGATAGTGACATAAGTGCTCCCACGTCAAGAGAACATCGTCCTCCTGATACTGATAGAGTCTCTTTTGTATTGCCATAGCTTTAGTGCAGGATAGTGATTTAAGTGCTCCCACGTCAAGAGAACATCGCCCTCCTGATACTGATAGAGTCTCTTTTGTATAGCCATAGCTTTATTGCAGGATAGTGATATAAGTGCTCCCACGTCAAGAGAACATCGTCCTCCTGATACTGATAAGAATCTAGTTTGTATAGCCATAGCCTTAGTGCAGGATAGTGATATAAGTGCTCCCACGTCAAGAGAACATCGTCCTCCTGATACTGATAGATTCTCTTTTGTATAGTCATAACATAAGTGCAGGATAGTGATATAAGTGCTCCCACGTCAAGAGAACATCGTCCTCCTGATACTGATAGTCTATTTTGTATAGCCATAGCTTTAGTGCAGGATAGTGATCTAAATGCCCCCACATCAAGAGAACTCCATTCTCCTATACTGATAGAGTCTAGTTTGTATAGCAATAGGTTTAGTGCAGGATAGTGATATTAGTGCTCTCACATCAAGAGGGCATCATCTTACTGATACTGATAAATTCCAGTTTGTATAGCCATAGATTTAGTGCAGGATAGTGATATAAGTGCTCATACATCAAGAGAACATCGTCCTTCTGATACTGATAAGAGTATAGTTTGTATAGCCATAGCTTTAGTGCAGGATAGAGGTATAATTGCTCCCAAATCAAGGGAATATCGTCCTCCTGGTTCTGATAGGGTCTAGTTTGTATAGCTACTAGCTTTATTGTAGTATAGAAAAATAACTGCTCCCACATCAAGATCCCACATCAAGAGAACGCAGTCCTCCTGATACTGATAAGAGTCTAGTTTGTAGAGCCATAGCCTTAGTGCAGGATAGTGATATAACTGCTCCCACATCAAGAAAACACCGTCCTCCTGATACTGATAGAGTCTATTTTGTATAGCCATAGATTTATTGCAGGATAGTGATCTAAATGCTCCCACATCAAGAGAACGCAGTCCTCCTGCTACTGATAAATTTTAGTTTGTATTGCTACTTGCTTTAGAGTAGTATAGTGATATAACTGCTCCCACATCACGAGGTCACCTTCTCCTGATACTGATAGTCTAGTTTGTTTAGCTAATTGCTTTATTGTAGTATAGATATATAACTGCTCTTACATCAAGAGAACATCATCCTTCTGATACTGACAGAGTGTAGCTTGTACAGGCATACTTTTAGTGCAGGATAGTGATATAAGTGCTCCCACATCACGAGAACACATTTCTCCTGATACTGACAGAGTCTAGTTTGTATAGACATAGCTTTAGTGCAGGATAGTGATATAAGTGCTCCCACGTCAAGAGAACATCGTCCTCCTGATACTGACAGAGTCTAGTTTGTATAGCCATAGCTTTAGTGCAGGATAGTGATATAAGTGCTCCCACGTCAAGAGAACATCGTCCTCCTGATACTGATAGATTCTATTTTGTATAGCCATATCTTTAGTGCAGGATAGTGATATAAGTGCTCCCACGTCAAGAGAACATCGTTCTCCTGATACTGATAAGAATCTACTTTGTATAGCCAGAGCTTTAGTGCAGGATAGTGATATAAGTGCTCCCAAGTCAAGAGAACATCGTTCTCCTGATACTGGTAAGAATCTAGTTTGTATAGGCAAGCCTTAGTGCAGGATAGTTTTATAACTGCTCCCACGTCAAGAGAACATCGTCCTCCTGATACTGACAGAGTCTAGTTTGTATAGCTATAGCTTTAGTGCAGGATAGTGATATAAGTGCTCCCATGTCAGGAAAACGTCGTCCTCCTGATACTGACAGAGTCTAGTTTGTATAGCCATAGCTTTAGTGCAGGATAGTGATATAAATGCTCCCACGTCATGAGAACATCGTCCTCCTGATACTTACAGAGTCTAGATTGTATAGCCATAGCTTTAGTGCAGGATAGTGATATCGTTCTCCCACGTCAAGAGAACATCGTCCTCCTGATACTGACAGAGTCTAGTTTGTATTGCCATAGCTTTAGTGCAGGAGAGTGATATAAGTGCTCTCACGTCTAAAGAACACCGTCCTCCTGATACTGATAAGAATCTAGTTTGTGTAGCCCTAACTTTAGTGCAGGATAGTGATATAAGTGCTCCCAAGTCAAGAGAACATCGTTCTTCTGATACTGATAAGAATCTAGTTTGTATAGCCAAGCCTTAGTGCAGGATATTGATATAAGTGCTCCCACGTCAAGAGAACATCGTCCTCCTGATACTGATAGTCTATTTTGTATAGCCATAGCTTTAGTGCAGGATAGTGACATAAGTGCTCCCACGTCAAGAGAACATCGTCCTCCTGATACTGATAGTGTCTCCTTTGTATAGCCATAGCTTTAGTGCAGGATAGTGATATAAGTGCTCCACGTCAAGAGAACATCGTCCTCCTGATACTGATAGAGCCTCTTTTGTATGGCCATAGTTTTAGTGCAGGATAGTGACATAAGTGCTCCCACGTCAAGAGAACATCCTCCTCCTGATACTGATAGTCTAATTTGTATAGCCATAGCTTTAGTGCAGGATAGTGATATAAGTGCTCCCACGTCAAGAGAACATCGTCCTCCTGATACTGATAGAGTCTCCTTTGTATAGCCATAGCTTTAGTGCAGGATAGTGATATAAGTGCTCCCACGTCAAGAGAACATCGTCCTCCTGAAACTGATAGAGTCTCTCTTGTATAGCCATAGCTTTAGTGTAGGATAGTGATATAAGTGCTCCCACGTCAAGAGAACATCGTCCTCCTGATTCTGACAGAGTCTAGTTTGTATAGCCATAGCCTTAGTGCAGGATAGTGATATAAGTGCTCCCACGTCAAGAGAACATCGTCCTCCTGATACTGATAAGAATCTAGTTTGTATAGCCATAGCTTTAGTGCAGGATAGTGATATAAGTGCTCCCAAGTCAAGAGAACATCGTCCTCCTGATACTGATAGAGTCTCTTTTGTATAGCCATAGTTTTAGTGCAGGATAGTGATATAAGTGCTCCCACGTCAAGAGAACATCGTCCTCCTGATACTGATAGTCTATTTTGTATAGCCATAGTTTTAGTGCAGGATAGTGGTCTAGAAGCTCCCACATAAAGAGAACGCAGTCCTCCTGATACTGATAAAGGTTAGTTTGTATTGCTACTTGCTTTTCAGTAGTATAGTGATATAACTGCTCCCACATCACGAGAATACCTTTCTCCTGATACTGATAGAGTCTAGTTTGTTTAGCTAATAGCTTTATTGTAGTATAGATATATAACTGCTCCTACATCAAGAGAACATCATCCTTCTGATACTGACAGAGTCTAGTTTGTACAGGCATACTTTAGTGCAGGATAGCGATATAAGTGCTCCCACATCACGAGAACATCGTCCTCCTGATACTGATAGAGTCTCCTTTGTATAGCCATAGCTTTAGTGCAGGATAGTGATATAAGTGCTCCCACGTCAAGAGAACATCGTCCTCCTGATACTGATAGAGTCTAGTTTGTATAGCCATAGCTTTAGTGCAGGATAGTGATATAAGTGCTCCCACGTCAAGAGAACATCGTCCTCCTGATACTGATAGAGTCTCTTTTGTATAGCCATAGCTTTAGTGCAGGATAGTGATATAAGTGCTCCCACGTCAAGAGAACATCGTCCTCCTGATACTGATAGAGTCTCTTTTGTATAGCCATAGCTTTAGTGCAGGATAGTGATATAAGTGCTCCCACGTCAAGACAACATCGTCCTCCTGATACTGATAGAGTCTCTTTTGTATAGCCATAGCTTTAGTGCAGGATAGTGATATAAGTGCTCCCACGTCAAGAGAACATCGTCCTCCTGATACTGATAGTCTATTTTGTATAGCCATAGCTTTAGTGCAGGATAGTGATCTAAATGCTCCCACATCAAGAGAACGCAGTCCTCCTGATACTGATAAAGTTTAGTATGTATTGCTACTTGCTTTTGAGTAGTATAGTGATATAACTGCTCCCACATCACGAGGACACCTTTCTCCTGATACTGATAGAGTCTAGTTTGTTTAGCTAATAGCTTTATTGTGGTATAGATATATAACTGCTCTTACATCAGGAGAACATCATCCTTCTGATACTGACAGAGTATAGTTTGTACAGGCATACGTTTAGTGCAGGATAGTGATATAAGTGCTCCCACATCACGAGAACATCGTCCTCCTGATACTGACAGAGTCTAGTTTGTATAGCCCTAACTTTAGTGCAGTATAGTGATATAAGTGCTCCCAAGTCAAGAGAACATCGTCCTCCTGATACTGATAGATTCTCCTTTGTATAGCCATAGCTTTAGTGCAGGATAGTGATATAAGTGCTCCCACGTCAAGAGAACATCGTCCTCCTGATACTGATAGAGTCTAGTTTGTATAGCCATAGCTTTAGTGCAGGATAGTGATATAAGTGCTCCCACGTCAAGAGAACATCGTCCTCCTGATACTGATAGAGTCTAGTTTGTATAGCCATAGCTTTAGTGCAGGGTAGTGATATAAGTGCTCCCACGTCAAGAGAACATCGTCCTCCTGATACTGATAGTCTCTTTTGTATAGCCATAGGTTTAGTGCAGGATAGTGACATAAGTGCTCCCACGTCAAGAGAACATCGTCCTCCTGATACTGATAGTCTCTTTTGTATTGCCATAGCTTTAGTGCAGGATAGTGATTTAAGTGCTCCCACGTCAAGAGAACATCGCCCTCCTGATACTGATAGAGTCTCTTTTGTATAGCCATAGCTTTAGTGCAGGATAGTGATATAAGTGCTCCCACGTCAGGTGAACATCGTCCTCCTGATACTGATAAGAATCTAGTTTGTATAGCCATAGCCTTAGTGCAGGATAGTGATATAAGTGCTCCCACGTCAAGAGAACATCGTCCTCCTGATACTGATAGAGTCTCTTTTGTATAGTCATAACATAAGTGCAGGATAGTGATATAAGTACTCCCACGTCAAGAGAACATCGTCCTCCTGATACTGATAGTCTATTTTGTATAGCCATAGCTTTAGTGCAGGATAGTGATCTAAATGCCCCCACATCAAGAGAACTCCATTCTCCTGATACTGATAGAGTCTAGTTTGTATAGCAATAGGTTTAGTGCAGGATAGTGATATTAGTGCTCTCACATTAAGAGGGCATCATCTTACTGCTACTGATAAATTCCAGTTTGTATAGCCATAGATTTAGTGCAGGATAGTGATATAAGTGCTCATACATCAAGAGAACATCGTCCTCCTGATACTGATAAGAGTATAGTTTGTATAGCCATAGCTTTAGTGCAGGATAGAGGTATAATTGCTCCCAAATCAAGGGAATATCGTCCTCCTGGTTCTGATAGGGTCTAGTTTGTATAGCTACTAGCTTTATTGTAGTATAGAAAAATAACTGCTCCCACATCAAGATCCCACATCAAGAGAACGCAGTCCTCCTGATACTGATAAGAGTCTAGTTTGTAGAGCCATAGCCTTAGTGCAGGATAGTGATATAACTGCTGCCACATCAAGAAAACATCGTCCTCCTGATACTGATAGAGTCTTTTTTGTATAGCCATAGATTTATTGCAGGATAGTGATCTATATGCACCCACATCAAGAGAACGCAGTCCTCCTGCTACTGATAAATTTCAGTTTGTATTGCTACTTGCTTTAGAGTAGTATAGTGATATAACTGCTCCCACATCACGAGAACACCTTCTCCTGATACTGATAGAGTCTAGTTTGTTTAGCTAATTGCTTTATTGTAGTATAGATATATAACTGCTCTTACATCAAGAGAACATCATCCTTCTGATACTGACAGAGTCTAGCTTGTACAGGCATACTTTTAGTGCAGGATAGTGATATAAGTGCTCCCACATCACGAGAACACCTTTCTCCTGATACTGACAGAGTCTAGTTTCTATAGCCATAGCTTTAGTGCAGGATAGTGATATAAGTGCTCCCACGTCAAGAGAACATCGTCCTCCTGATACTGACAGAGTCTACTTTGTACAGACATAGCTTTTGTGCAGGATAGTGATATAAGTGCTCCCACGTCAAGAGAACATCGTCCTCCTGATACTGACAGGGTCTAGTTTGTATAGCCATAGCTTTAGTGCAGGATAGTGATATAAGTGCTCCCACGTCAAGAGAACATCGTCCTCCTGATACTGACAGAGTCTATTTTGTATAGCCATAGCTTTAGTGCAGGACAGTGATATAAGTGCTCCCACGTCAAGAGAACATCGTTCTCCTGATACTGATAAGAATCTAGTTTGTATAGCCATAGCTTTAGTGTAGGATAGTGATATAAGTGCTCCCACGTGAAGAGAACATCGTTCTCCTGATACTGATAAGAATCTAGTTTGTATAGCCAAGCCTTATTGCAGGATAGTGATATAACTGCTCCCACGTCAAGAGAACATCGTCCTCCTGATACTGATAGTCTATTTTGTATAGCCATAGCTTTAGTGCATGATAGTGATCTAAATGCCCCCACATCAAGAGAACACCATTCTCCTGATACTGATAGAGTCTAGTTTGTATAGCAATAGGTTTAGTGCAGGATAGTGATATAAGTGCTCCCACGTCAAGAGAACATCGTCCTCCTGATACTGACAGAGTCTAGTTTTGTATAGCCATAACTTTAGTGCAGGATAGTGATATAAGTGCTCCCACGTCAAGAGAACATCGTCCTCCTGATACTGACAGAGTCTAGTTTTGTATAGCCATAGCTTTAGTGCAGGATAGTGATCTAAAAGCTCCCACATAAAAAGAACGCAGTCCTCCTGATACTGATAAAGTTTAGTTTGTATTGCTACTTGCTTTTCAGTAGTATAGTGATATAACTGCTCCCACATCACGAGAATACCTTTCTCCTGATACTGATAGAGTCTAGTTTGTTTAGGTAATAGCTTTATTGTAGATTAGATATATAACTGCTCCAACATCAAGAGAACATCATCCTTCTGATACTGACAGAGTCTAGTTTGTACAGGCATACTTTTAGTGCAGGATAGTGATATAAGTGCTCCTACATCACGAGAACATCGTCCTCCTTATACTGATAAGAATCTAGTTTGTATAGCCATAGCTTTAGTGCAGGATAGTGATATAAGTGCTACCACGTCAAGACAACATCGTCCTCCTGATACTGATAGAGTCTCTTTTGTATAGCCATAGCTTTAGTGCAGGATAGTGATATAAGTGCTCCCACGTCAAGAGAACATCGTCCTCCTGATAATGATAGTCTATTTTGTATAGCCATAGCTTTAGTGCAGGATAGTGATCTAAATGCTCCCACATCAAGAGAACGCTGTCCTCCTGATACTGATAAAGTTTAGTTTGTATTGCTACTTGCTTTTGAGTAGTATAGTGATATAACTGCTCCCACATCACGAGAACACCTTTCTCCTGATACTGATAGAGTCTAGTTTGTTTAGCTAATAGCTTTATTTTAGTATAGATATATAACTGCTCTTACATCAACAGAACATCATCCTTCTGATACTGACAGAGTCTAGTTTGTACAGGTATACTTAGTGCAGGATAGTGATATAAGTGCTCACACATCACGAGAACATCGTCCTCCTGATAATGACACAGTCTAGTTTGTATAGCCATAGCTTTAGTGCAGGATAGTGATATAAGTGCTCCCACGTCAAGAGAACATCGTCCTTCTGATACTGATAGGGTCTATTTTGTACAGCCATAGCTTTAGTGCAGGATAGTGATATAAGTGCTCCCACGTCAAGAGAACATCGTTCTCCTGATACTGATAAGAATCTAGTTTGTATAGCCATAGCTTTAGTGCAGGATAGTGATATAAGTGCTCCCACTTCAAGAGAACATCGTTCTCCTGATACTGATAAGAATCTAGTTTGTATAGCCAAGCCTTAGTGCAGGATAGTTATGTAACTGCTCCCACGTCAAGAGAACATCGTCCTCCTGATACTGATATGATTCTAGTTTGTATAGCCATAGCTTTAGTGCAGGATAGTGATATAAGTGCTCCCACGTCATGAGAACATCGTCCTCCTGATTCTGATAGAGTCTAGGTTTTATAGCCATAGCTTTAGTGCAGGATAGTGATATAAGTGCTCTCACGTCAAGAGAACATCGTCCTCCTGATACTGATAACAATCTAGTTTGTATAGCCCTAACTTTAGTGCAGGATAGTGATATAAGTGCTCCCAAGTCAAGAGAACATCGTTCTCCCGATACTGATAAGAATCTAGTTTGTATAGCCAAGCCTTAGTGCTGGATAGTGATATAACTGCTCCCACGTCAAGAGAACATCGTCCTCCTGATACTGATAGAGTCTAGTTTGTATAGCCATAGCTTTAGTGCAGGATAGTGAATAAGTGCTCCCACGTCAAGAGAACATCGTTCTCCTGATACTGAAAAAAATCTAGTTTGTATAGCCATAGCTTTAGTGCAGGATAGTGATATAAGTGCTCCCACGTCAAGAGAACATCGTCCTCCTGATACTGATAGAGTCTCTTTCGTATAGCCATAGCTTTAGTCCAGGATAGTGATATAAGTGCTCCCACGTCAAGAGAATATCGTCCTCCTGATACTGACAGAGTCTATTTTTTATAGCCATAGCTTTAGTGCAGGATAGTGATATAAGTGCTCCCACGTCAAGAGAACATCGTCCTCCTGATACTGATAGTCTATTTTGTATAGCCATAGCTTTAGTGCAGGATAGTGACCTAAATGCCCCCACATCAAGAGAACACCATTCTCCTGATACTGATAAAGTCTAGTTTGTATAGCAATAGGTTTAGTGCAGGATAGTGATATAAGTGCTCCCACGTCAAGAGAACATCGTTCTCCTGATACTGATAAGAATCTAGTTTGTATAGCCATAGCTTTAGTGCAGGATAGTGATATAAGTGCTCCCACGTCAAGAGAACATCGTCCTCCTGATACTGATAGAGTCTATTTTGTATAGCCATATCTTTAGTGCAGGATAGTATTATAAGTGCTCCCACGTCAAGAGAACATCGTTCTCCGCATACTGATAAGAATCTAGTTTGTATAGCCATAGTTTTAGTGCAGGATAGTGATATAAGTGCTCCCACGTCAAGAGAACATCGTTCTCCTGATACTGATAAGAATCTAGTTTGTATAGCCAAGCCTTAGTGCAGGATAGTTATATAACTGCTCCCACGTCAAGAGAGCATCGTCCTCCTGATACTGACAGAGTCTAGTTTGTATAGCCATAGCTTTAGTGCAGGATAGTGATATAAGTGCTCCCACGTCAAGAGAACATCGTCCTCCTGATACTGACAGAGTCTAGTTTTGTATAGCCATAGCTTTAGTGCAGGATAGTGATATAAGTGCTCCCACGTCAAGAGAACATCGTTCTCCTGATACTGATAAGAATCTAGTTTGTATAGCCAAGGCTTAGTGCAGGATAGTTATATAACTGCTCCCACGTCAAGAGAACATCGTCCTCCTGATACTGACAGAGTCTAGTTTGTATAGCCATAGCTTTAGTGCAGGATAGTGATATAAGTGCTCCCACGTCAAGAGAACATCGTCCTCCTGATACTGACAGAGTCTAGTTTTGTATAGCCATAGCTTTAGTGCAGGATAGTGATATAAGTGCTCCCACGTCAAGAGATCATCGTCCTCCTGATACTGATAGAGTCTAGTTTGTATAGCCATAGCTTTAGTGCAGGATAGTGATATAAGTGCTCCCACGTCAAGAGAACATCGTCCTCCTGATACTGATAGAGTCTCTTTCGTATAGCAATAGGTTTAGTCCAGGATAGTGATATAAGTGCTCCCACGTCAAGAGAATATCGTCCTCCTGATACTGACAGAGTCTATTTTTATAGCCATAGCTTTAGTGAAGGATAGTGATATAAGTGCTCCCACGTCAAGAGAACATCGTCCTCCTGATACTGATAGTCTATTTTGTATAGCCATAGCTTTAGTGCAGGATAGTGATCTAAATGCCCCCACATCAAGAGAACACCATTCTCCTGATACTGATAGAGTCTAGTTTGTATAGCAATAGGTTTAGTGCAGGATAGTGATATAAGTGCTCCCACGTCAAGAGAACATCGTTCTCCTGATACTGATAAGAATCTAGTTTGTATAGCCATAGCTTTAGTGCAGGATAGTGATATAAGTGCTCCCACGTCAAGAGAACATCGTCCTCCTGATACTGATAGAGTCTATTTTGTATAGCCATATCTTTAGTGCAGGATAGTGATATAAGTGCTCCCACGTCAAGAGAACATCGTTCTCCTGATACTGATAAGAATCTAGTTTGTATAGCCATAGCTTTAGTGCAGGATAGTGATATAAGTGCTCCCACGTCAAGAGAACATCGTTCTCCTGATACTGATAAGAATCTAGTTTGTATAGCCAAGCCTTAGTGCAGGATAGTTATATAACTGCTCCCACGTCAAGAGAACATCGTACTCCTGATACTGACAGAGTCTAGTTTGTATAGCCATAGCTTTAGTGCAGGATAGTGATATAAGTGCTCCCACGTCAAGAGAACATCGTCCTCCTCATACTGACAGAGTCTAGATTGTATAGCCATAGGTGTAGTGCAGGATAGTGATATAAGTGCTCCCACGTCAAGAGAACATCGTCCTCCTGGTACTGGTAAAGTCTATTTTGTATAGCCATAGCTTTAGTGCAGGATAGTGACATAAGTGCTCCCACGTCAAGAGAACATCGTCCTCCTGATACTGATAGTCTCTTTTGTATAGCCATAGGTTTAGTGCAGGATAGTGATATAAGTGCTCCCACGTCAGGAGAACATCGTCCTCCTGATACTGGTAGAGTCTCTTTTGTATAGCCATAGCTTTAGTGCAGGATAGTGACATAAGTGCTCCCACGTCAAGAGAACATCGTCCTCCTGATACTGATAGTCTAATTTGTATAGCCATAGCTTTAGTGCAGGATAGTGATATAAGTCCTCCCACGTCAAGAGAACATCGTCCTCCTGATACTGATAGAGTGTCCTTTGTATAGCCATAGCTTTAGTGCAGGATAGTGATATAAGTGCTCCCACGTCAAGAGAACATCGTCCTCCTGATACTGATAGAGTCTCTTTTCTATAGCCATAGGTTTAGTGCAGGATAGTGATATAAGTGCTCCCACGTCAAGAGAACATCGTCCTCTTGATACTGATAAGAATCTAGTTTGTATAGCCAAGCCTTAGTGCAGGATAGTTATATAACTGCTCCCACGTGAAGAGAACGTCGTCCTCCTGATGCTGATAGAGTCTATTTTGTATAGCCATAGCTTTAGTGCAGGATAGTGATATAAGTGCTCCCACGACAAGAGAACATCGTCCTCCTGATACTGATAGTCTCTTTTGTATAGCCATAGCTTTAGTGCAGGATAGTGATATAAGTGCTCCCACGTCAGGAGAACATCGTCCTCCTGATACTGGTAGAGTCTCTTTTGTATAGCCATAGGTTTAGTGCAGGATAGTGATATAAGTGCTCCCACGTCAAGAGAACATCGTCCTCCTGATACTGATAGAGTATATTTTGTATAGCCATAGCTTTAGTGCATTATAGTGATATAAGTGCTCCCACATCACGAGAGCATCGTCCTCCTGATAATGACAGAGTCTAGTTTGTATAGCCCTAACCTTAGTGCAGTATAGTGATATAAGTGCTCCCAAGTCAAGAGAACATCGTCCTCCTGATACTGATAGAGTCTAGTTTGTATAGCCATAGCTTTAGTGCAGGATAGTGATATAAGTGCTCCCACGTCAAGAGAACATCCTCCTCCTGATACTGATAGAGTCTATATTGTATAGCCATAGCTTTAGTGCAGGATAGTGACATAAGTGCTCCCACGTCAAGAGAATATCGTCCTCCTGATACCGATAGATTCTCCTTTGTATAGCCGTAGCTTTAGTGCAGGGTAGTGATATAAGTGCTCCCACGTCAAGAGAACATCGTCCTCCTGATACTGATAGTCTCTTTTGTATAGCCATAGGTTTAGTGCAGGATAGTGACATAAGTGCTCCCACGTCAAGAGAACATCGTCCTCCTGATACTGATAGAGTCTGTTTTGTATTGCCATAGCTTTAGTGCAGGATAGTGATTTAAGTGCTCCCACGTCAAGAGAACATCGCCCTCCTGATACTGATAGAGTCTCTTTTGTATAGCCATAGCTTTATTGCAGGATAGTGATATAAGTGCTCCCACGTCAAGAGAACATCGTCCTCCTGATACTGATAAGTATCTAGTTTGTATAGCCATAGCCTTAGTGCAGGATAGTGATATAAGTGCTCCCACGTCAAGAGAACATCGTCCTCCTGATACTGATAGATTCTCTTTTGTATAGTCATAACATAAGTGCAGGATAGTGATATAAGTGCTCCCACGTCAAGAGAACATCGTCCTCCTGATACTGATAGTCTATTTTGTATAGCCATAGGTTTAGTGCAGGATAGTGATCTAAATGCCCCCACATCAAGAGAACTCCATTCTCCTGATACTGATAGAGTCTAGTTTGTATAGCAATAGGTTTAGTGCAGGATAGTGATATTAGTGCTCTCACATCAAGAGGGCATCATCTTACTGATGCTGATAAATTCCAGTTTGTATAGCCATAGATTTAGTGCAGGATAGTGATATAAGTGCTCATACATCAAGAGAACATCGTCCTTCTGATACTGATAAGAGTATAGTTTGTATAGCCATAGCCTTAGTGCAGGATAGAGGTATAATTGCTCCCAAATCAAGGGAATATCGTCCTCCTGGTTCTGATAGGGTCTAGTTTGTATAGCTACTAGCTTTATTGTAGTATAGAAAAATAACTGCTCCCACATCAAGATCCCACATCAAGAGAACGCAGTCCTCCTGATACTGATAAGAGTCTAGTTTGTAGAGCCATAGCCTTAGTGGAGGATAGTGATATAACTGCTCCCACATCAAGAAAACACCGTCCTCCTGATACTGATAGAGTCTATTTTGTATAGCCATAGATTTATTGCAGGATAGTGATCTAAATGCTCCCACATCAAGAGAACGCAGTCCTCCTGCTACTGATAAATTTTAGTTTGTATTGCTACTTGCTTTAGAGTAGTATAGTGATATAACTGCTCCCACATCACGAGGACACCTTCTCCTGATACTGACAGAGTCTAGTTTGTATAGCCATAGCTTTAGTGCAGGATAGTGATATAAGTGCTCCCACGTCAAGAGAACATCGTCCTCCTGATACTGACAGAGTCTATTTTGTATAGCCATATCTTTAGTGCAGGATAGTGATATAAGTGCTCCCACGTCAAGAGAACATCGTCCTCCTGATACTGATAGAGTCTATTTTGTATAGCCATATCTTTAGTGCAGGATAGTGATATAAGTGCTCCCACGTCAAGAGAACATCGTTCTCCTGATACTGATAAGAATCTAGTTTGAATAGCCATAGCTTTAGTGCAGGATAGTGATATAAGTGCTCCCACGTCAAGAGAACATCGTTCTCCTGATACTGATAAGAATCTAGTTTGTATAGCCAAGCCTTAGTGCAGGATAGTTATATAACTGCTCCCACGTCAAGAGAACATCGTCCTCCTGATACTGACAGAGTCTAGTTTGTATAGCCATAGCTTTAGTGCAGGATAGTGATATAAGTGCTCCCACGTCAAGAGAACATCGTCCTCCTGATACTGACAGAGTCTAGTTTTGTATAGCCATAGTTTTAGTGCAGGATAGTGATATAAGTGCTCCCACGTCAAGAGAACATCGTCCTCCTGGTACTGGTAGAGTCTATTTTGTATAGCCATAGCTTTAGTGCAGGTTAGTGACATAAGTGCTCCCACGTCAAGAGAACATCGTCCTCCTGATACTGATAGTCTCTTTTGTATAGCCATAGCTTTAGTGCAGGATAGTGATATAAGTGCTCCCACGTCAGGAGAACATCGTCCTCCTCATACTGGTAGAGTCTCTTTTGTATAGCCATAGCTTTAGTGCAGGATAGTGACATAAGTGCTCCCACGTCAAGAGAACATCGTCCTCCTGATACTGATAGTCTAATTTGTATAGCCATAGGTTTAGTGCAGGATAGTGATATAAGTCCTCCCACGTCAAGAGAACATCGTCCTCCTGATACTGATAGAGTGTCCTTTGTATAGCCATAGCTTTAGTGCAGGATAGTGATACAAGTGCTCCCACGTCAGGAGAACATCGTCCTCCTGATACTGATAGAGTCTCTTTTCTATAGCCATAGGTTTAGTGCAGGATAGTGATATAAGTGCTCCCGCGTCAAGAGAACATCGTCCTCCTTATACTGATAAGGATCTAGTTTGTATAGGCAAGCCTTAGTGCAGAATAGTGATATAACTGCTCCCACGTCAAGAGAACATCGTCCTCCTGATACTGATAGAGTCTATTTTGTATTGCCAAAACTTTAGTGCAGGATAGTGATATAAGTGCTCCCACGTGAAGAGAACATCGTTCTCCTGATACTGATAAGGATATAGTTTGTATAGCAATAGCTTTAGTGCAGGATAGTGACATAAGTGCTCCCACGTCAAGAGAACATCGTCCTCCTGATACTGATAGAGTCTATTTTGTATAGCAATAGCTTTAGTGCAGGATAGTGATATAATTGCTCCCACGTCAAGAGAACATCGTCCTCCTGATACTGATAGAGTCTCTATTGTATAGCCATAGCTTTAGTGCAGGATAGTGATATAAGTGCTCCCACGTCAAGAGAACATCGTCCTCCTGATACTGATAGAGTCTCTTTTGGATAGCCATAGCTTTAGTGCAGGATAGTGATATAAGTGCTCCCACGTCAAGGGAACATCGTCCTCCTGATACTGATAAGAGTCTAGTTTGTATAGCCATAGCTTTAGTGCAGGATAGTGATATAAGTTCTCCCACGTCAAGAGTACATCGTCCTCCTGATACTGATAGAGTCTCTTTTGTATAGCCATAGCTTTAGTACAGGATAGTGATATAAGTGCTCCCACGTCAAGAGAACATCGTCCTCCTGATACTGATAGAGTCTCTTTTGTATAACAATAGCATTAGTCCGGGATAGTGACATAAGTGCTCCCACGTCAAGAGAACATCGCCCTCCTGATACTGATAGATTCTCTTTTGTATAGCCATAGCTTTAGTGCAGGATAGTGATATAAGTGCTCCCACGTCAAGAGAACGTCGTCCTCCTGATACTGACAGAGTCTAGTTTGTATAGTCATTGCTTTAGTGCAGGATAGTGACATAAGTGCTCCCACGTCAAGAGAATATCGTCCTCCTGATACTGATAGAGTCTATTTTGTATAGCCAGAGCTTTAGTGCAGGATAGTGATATAAGTGCTCCCACGTCAAGAGAACATCGTTCTCCTGATACTGATAAGAATCTAGTTTGTATAGCCATAGCTTTAGTGCAGGATAGTGATATAAGTGCTCCCACGTCAAGAGAACATCGTTCTCCTGATACTGATAAGAATCTAGTTTGTATAGCCAAGCCTTAGTGCAGGATAGTTATATAACTGCTCCCACGTCAAGAGAACATCGTCCTCCTGATACTGACAGAGTCTAGTTTGTATAGCCATAGCTTTAGTGCAGGATAGTGATATAAGTGCTCCCACGTCAAGAGAACATCGTCCTCCTGATACTGACAGAGTCTAGTTTTGTATAGCCATAGCTTTAGTGCAGGATAGTGATATAAGTGCTCCCACGTCAAGAGAACATCGTCCTCCTGATACTGACAGAGTCTAGATTGTATAGCCATAGCTGTAGTGCAGGATAGTGATATAAGTGCTCCCACGTCAAGAGAACATCGTCCTCCTGGTACTGGTAAAGTCTATTTTGTATAGCCATAGCTTTAGTGCAGGATAGTGACGTAAGTGCTCCCACGTCAAGAGAACATCGTCCTCCTGATACTGATAGTCTCTTTTGTATAGCCATAGGTTTAGTGCAGGATAGTGATATAAGTGCTCCCACGTCAGGAGAACATCGTCCTCCTGATACTGGTAGAGTCTCTTTTGTATAGCCATAGCTTTAGTGCAGGATAGTGACATAAGTGCTCCCACGTCAAGAGAACATCGTCCTCCTGATACTGATAGTCTAATTTGTATAGCCATAGCTTTAGTGCAGGATAGTGATATAAGTCCTCCCACGTCAAGAGAACATCGTCCTCCTGATACTGATAGAGTGTCCTTTGTATAGCCATAGCTTTAGTGCAGGATAGTGATATAAGTGCTCCCACGTCAAGAGAACATCGTCCTCCTGATACTGATAGAGTCTCTTTTCTATAGCCATAGGTTTAGTGCAGGATAGTGATATAAGTGCTCCCACGTCAAGAGAACATCGTCCTCTTGATACTGATAAGATTCTAGTTTGTATAGCCAAGCCTTAGTGCAGGATAGTTATATAACTGCTCCCACGTGAAGAGAACGTCGTCCTCTTGATGCTGATAGAGTCTATTTTGTATAGCCATAGCTTTAGTGCAGGATAGTGATATAAGTGCTCCCACGTCAAGAGAACATCGTCCTCCTGATACTGATAGTCTCTTTCGTATAGCCATAGCTTTAGTGCAGGATAGTGTCATACGTGCTCCCACTTCAAGGGAACGTCGTTGTCCTGTTACTGATAGAGTCTCCTTTGTATAGCCATAGCTTTAGTGCAGGATAGTGATATAAGTGCTCCCACGTCAAGAGAACATCGTCCTCCTGATACTGATAGAGTCCCTTTTGTATAGCCATAGCTTTAGTGCAGGATAGTGACATAAGTGCTCCCACGTCAAGAGAACATCGTCCTCCTGATATTGATAGTCTATTTTTTATAGCCATAAATTTAGTGGAGGATAGTGATATAAGAGCTCCCACGTCAAGAGAACATCGTCCTCCTGGTACTGATAGATTCTAGTTTGTATAGCCAAGCGTTAGTGCAGGATAGTGATATAAGTGTTCCCACGTCAAGAGAACATCGTCTTCCTGATACTGATAGATTCTATTTTGTATAGCCATAGCTTTAGTGCAGGATAGTGACATAGGTGCTCCCACGTCAAGGGAACGTCGTTGTCCTGTTACTGATAGAGTCTCCTTTGTATAGCCATAGCTTTAGTGCAGGATAGTGATTTAAGTGCTCCCACGTCAAGAGAACATCGTCCTCCTGATACTGATAGTGTCCCTTTTGTATAGCCATAGCTTTAGTGCAGGATAGTGACATAAGTGCTCCCACGTCAAGAGAACATCGTCCTCCTGATACTGATAGTCTGTTTTTTATAGCCATAAATTTAGTGGAGGATAGTGATATAAGTGCTCCCACGTCAAGAGAACATCGTCCTCCTGATTCTGATAAGAATCTAGTTTGTATAGCCATTGCTTTAGTGCAGGATAGTGATATAAGTGCTCGCACGTCAAGAGAACATCGTCCTCCTGATACTGATAAGAATCTAGTTTGTATAGCCATAGCTTTAGTGCAGGATAGTGACATAAGTTTTCCCACATCAAGAGAATATCGTCCTCCTGATACTGATAGAGTCTATTTTGTATAGCCATAGCTTTAGTGCAGGATAGTTACATAAGTGCTCCCACGTCAAGAGAACATCGTCCTCCTGATAGAGATAGTCTCTTTTGTGTAGCCATGGCTTTAGTGCAGGATAGTGATATAAGTGCTCCCACGTCAAGAGAACATCGTCCTCCTGATAGTGATAGTCTATTTTGTATAGCCATAGATTTAGTGCAGGATAGTGATCTAACTGCCCCCACATCAACAGAACACCATTCTCCTGATACTGATAAGTGTATAGTTTGTATAGCCATACCTTTAGTGCAGGATAGAGGTATAATTGCTTCCAAATCACGGGAATATCGTCCTCCTGGTACTGATAGGGTCTAGTTTGTATAGCTACTAGCTTTATTGTAGTATAGAAAAATAACTGCTCCCACATCAAGATCCCACATCAAGAGAACATCATCCTCCTGATACTGATAGAGTCTTGTTTGTACAGCTACTAGCAATAGTGTAGTAAATATATATAAATGCACCCACATCAAGAGAACGCAGTCCTCCTGATACTGAAAGGAATCTAGTTTGTAGAGCCATAGCCTTAGTGCAGGATAGTGATATAAGTGCTCCCACATCAAGAAAACATCGTCCTCCTGATACTGATAGAGTCTATTTTGTATTGCCATAGCTTTAGTGCAGGGTAGTGATCTAAATGCTCCCACATCAAGAGAACGCAGACCTCCTGATACTGATAAAGTTTAGTTTGTATTGCTACTTGCTTTAGAGTAGTATAGTGATATAACTGCTCCCACATCACGAGAACACCTTTCTCCTGATACTGATAGAGTCTAGTTTGTTTAGCTAATAGCTTTATTGTAGTATAGATATATAACTGCTCTTACATCATGAGAATATCATCGTTCTGATACTGACAGAGTCTAGTTTGTACAGGCATACTTTTAGTTCAGGATAGTGATATAATTGCTCCCACATCACGAGAACACCTTTCTCCTGATACTGACAGATCTAGTTTGTATAGCCATAGCTTTAGTGCAGGATAGTGATATAAGTGCTCCCACGTCAAGAGAACGTCGTCCTCCTGATACTGACAGAGTCTATTTTGTATAGCCATAGCTTTAGTGCAGGATAGTGATATAAGTGCTCCCACGTCAAGAGAACATCGTCCGCCTGATACTGACCGAGTCTAGTTTGTATAGCCATAGCTTTAGTGCAGGATAGTGATATAAGTGCTCCCACGTCAAGAGAACTTCGTCCTCCTGATACTGATAGAGTCTATTTTGTATAGCCATAGCTTTAGTGCAGGATAGTGATATAAATGCTCCCACGTCAAGGGAACATCGTTTTCCTGATACTGATAAGAATCTAGTTTGTATAGCCATAGCCTTGGTGCAGGATAGTGATAGAAGTGCTCCCGCGGCAAGAGAACATCCTCCTCCCGATACTGATAAGAGTCTATTTTGTATAGCCATAGCTTTAGTGCAGGATAGTGATATAAGTGCTCCCACGTCAAGAGAACATCGTCCTCCTTATACTGATAAGAATCTAGTTTGTATAGGCAAGCCTTAGTGCAGGATAGTGATATAACTGCTCCCACGTCAAGAGAACATCGTCCTCCTGATACTGATAGAGTCTATTTTGTATTGCCAAAACTTTAGTGCAGGATAGTGATATAAGTGCCTCCACGTCAAGAGAACATCGTTCTCCTGATACTGATAAGAATCTAGTTTGTATAGCCATAGCCTTAGTGCAGGATAGTGACATAAGTGCTCCCACATCAAGAGAATATCGTCCTCCTGATACTGATAGAGTCTATTTTGTATAGCCATAGCTTTAGTGCTGGATAGTGACATAAGTGCTCCCACGTCAAGAGAACATCGTCCTCCTGATACTGATAGAGTCTATTTTATATAGCCATAGCTTTAGTGCAGGATAGTGATATAAGTGCTCCCACGTCAAGAGAATATCGTCCTCCTGATACTGATAAGAATCTACTTTCTATAGCCATAGCTTTAATGCAGGATATTGATATAAGTGCTCCCACGTCAAGAGAACATCGTCCTCCTGTTACTGACAGAGTCTAGTTTGTATAGCCATAGCCTTAGTGCAGGATAGTGATATAAGTGCTCCCACATCACGAGAACACCTTTCTCCTGATACTGATAGAGTCTAGTTTGTATAGCCATAGCTATAGTGCAGGATAGTGATATAAGTGCTCCCACGTCAAGAGAACATCGTCCTCCTGTTACTGACAGAGTCAAGTTTGTATAGCCATAGCTTTAGTGCAGGATAGTGATATAAGTTCTCCCACGTCAAGAGAACATCGTCCTCCTGATACTGATAGAGTCTATTTTTTATAGCCATAGCTTTAGGGCAGGTTAGTGATATAAGTGCCCCCACGTCAAGGGAACGTCGTTCTCCGTATACTGATAAGAATCTAGTTTGTATAGCCATAGCTTTAGTGCAGGATAGTGATATAAGTGCTCCCACGTCAACAGAACATCGTCCTCCTGATACTGATAGATTCTCTTTTGTATAGCCATAGCTTTAGTGCAGGATAGTGACATAAGTGCTCCCACGTCAAGAGAACATCGTCCTCCTGATACTGATAGTCTATTTTGTATAGCCATAAATTTAGTGCAGGATAGTGATATAAGTGCTCCCACGTCAAGAGAACATCGTCCTCCTGATACTGATAGTCTTTTTTGGATAGCCATAGCTTTAGTGCAGGATAGTGATATAAGTGCTCCCACGTCAAGAGAACATCGTCCTCCTGATACTGATAAGAGTCTAGTTTGTATAGCCATAGCTTTAGTGCAGGATAGTGATATAAGTTCTCCCACGTCAAGAGAACATCGTCCTCCTGATACTGATAGAGTCTCTTTTGTATAGTCATAGCTTTAGTACAGGATAGTGATCTAAATGCTCCCACATCAAGAGAACGCAGTCCTCGTGATACTGATAAAGTTTAGTTTGCATTGCTACTTTCTTTAGAGTAGTATAGTGGTATAACTGCTCCCACATCACGAGAACACCTTTCTCCTGATACTGATAGAGTCTAGTTTGTTTAGCTAATAGCTTTATTGTAGTATAGATATATAACTGCTCTTACATCAAGAGAATATCATCCCTCTGATACTGACAGTGTCTAGTTTGTACAGGCATACTTTTAGTGCAGGATAGTGATATTAGTGCTCCCAGATCACGAGAACACCTTTCTCCTGATACTGACAGAGTCTAGTTTGTATAGCCATAGCTATAGTGCAGGATAGTGATATAAGTGCTCTCACGTCAAGAGAACATCGTCCTCCTGATACTGACAGAGTCTAGTTTGTATAGCCATAGCTTTAGTGCACGATAGTGTTATAAGTGCTCCCACGTCAAGGGAAATCGTCCTCCTGATACTGATAGTGTCTAGTTTGTATAGCCATAGCCTTAGTGCAGTATAGTGATATAACTGCTCCCATGTCAAGAAAACATCGTCCCCCTGATACTGGCAGAGTCTAGTTTGTATAGCCATAGCTTTAGTGCAGGATAGTGATATAAGTGCTCCCACGTCAAGAAAACATCGTCCTGCTGATATTGACAGAGTCTAGTTTGTATAGCCATAGGTTTTGTACAGGATAGTGATATAAGTGCCCCCACGTCAAGAGAACATCGTCCTCCTGATACGGATAAGAATCTATTTTGTATAGCCATAACGTTAGTGCAGGATAGTGATATAAGTGCTCCCACGTCAAGAGAACATCGTTCTCCTGATACTGATAAGAATCTAGTTTGTATAGCCAAGCCTTAGTGCAGGATAGTGATATAACTGCTCGCACGTCAAGAGATCATCGTCCTCCTGATACTGATAGAGTCTAGTTTGTATAGCCATAGCTTTAGCGCAGGATAGTGATATAAGTGCTCCCACGTCAAGAGAACATCGTTCTCCTGATACTGATAAGAATGTAGTTTGTATAGCCAAGCCTTAGTGCAGGATAGTGATATAACTGCTCGCACGTCAAGAGATCATCGTCCTCCTGATAATGATAGAGTCTAGTTTGTATAGCCATAGCTTTAGCGCAGGATAGTGACATAAGTGCTCCCACGTCAAGAGAACATCGTCCTCCTGATAGTGATAGTCTATTTTTATAGCCATAAATTTAGTGCAGGATAGTGATATAAGTGCTCCCACGTCAAGAGAACATCGTCCTCCTGATACTGATAAGAATCTCGCTTGTATAGCCATTGCTTTAGTGCAGGATAGTGATATAAGTGCTCGCACGTCAAGAGAACATCGTCCTCCTGATACTTTTAAGAATCTAGTTTGTATAGCCATAGCTTTAGTGCAGGATAGTGACATAAGTTTTCCCACATCAAGAGTATATCGTCCTCCTGATACTGATAGAGTCTATTTTGTATAGCCATAGCTTTAGTGCAGGATAGTTACATAAGTGCTCCCACGTCAAGAGAACATCGTCCTCCTGATAGAGATAGTCTCTTTTGTGTAGCCATGGCTTTAGTGCAGGATAGTGATATAAGTGCTCCCACGTCAAGAGAACATCGTCCTCCTGATAGTGATAGTCTATTTTGTATAGCCATAGATTTAGTGCAGGATAGTGATCTAACTGCCCCCACATCAACAGAACACCATTCTCCTGATACTGATAAGTGTATAGTTTGTATAGCCATACCTTTAGTGCAGGATAGAGGTATAATTTCTTCCAAATCAACGGAATATCGTCCTCCTGGTACTGATAGGGTCTAGTTTGTATAGCTACTAGCTTTTTTGTAGTATAGAAAAATAACTACTCCCACATCAAGATCCCACATCAAGAGAACATCATCCTCCTGATACTGATAGAGTCTTGTTTGTACAGCTACTAGCAATAGTGTAGTAAATATATATAAATGCACCCACATCAAGAGAACGCAGTCCTCCTGATACTGAAAGGAATCTAGATTGTAGAGCCATAGCCTTAGTGCAGGATAGTGATATAATTGCTCCCACATCAAGAAAACATCATCCTCCTGATACAGATAGAGTCTATTTTGTATTGCCATAGCTTTAGTGCAGGATAGTGATCTAAATGCTCCTACATCAAGAGAACGCAGATCTCCTGATACTGATAAAGTTTAGTTTGTATTGCTACTTGCTTTAGAGTAGTATAGTGATATAACTGCTCCCACATCACGAGAAAACCTTTCTCCAGATACTGACAGATCTAGTTTGTATAGCCATAGCTTTAGTGCAGGATAGTGATATAAGTGCTCCCACGTCAAGAGAACATCGTCCTCCTGATACTGATAGAGTCTATTTTGTATAGCCATAGCTTTAGTGCAGGATAGTGAGATAAGTGCTCCCACGTCAAGAGAACATCGTCCTCCTGATACTGAGAGAGTCTATTTTGTATAGCCATAGCTTTAGTGCAGGATAGTGATATAAGTGCTCCCACGTCAAGAGAACATCGTCCTCCTGATACTGACAGAGTCTAGTTTGTATAGCCATAGCTTTAGTGCAGGATAGTGATATAACTGCTCCCTCGTCAAGAAAACATCGTCCTCTTGATACTGACAGAGTCTAGTTTGTATAGCCATAGCTTTAGTACAGGATAGTGATATAAGTGCTCTCACGTCAAGAGAACATCGTCCTCCTGATACTGACAGGGTCTAGTTTGTATAGCCATAGCTTTAGTGCAGGATAGTGATATAAGTGCTTCCACGTCAAGAGAACATCGTCCTCCTGATACTGACAGAGTCTAGTGTGTATAGCCATAGCTTTAGTGCAGGATAGTGATATAAGTGCTCCCACGTCAAGAGAACATCGTCCTCCTGATATTGACAGAGTCTAGTTTGTGTAGCCATAGGTTTTGTGCAGGATAGTGATATAAGTGCTCCCACGTCAAGAGAACATCGTCCTCCTGATACTGATAAGAATCTAGTTTGTATAGCCATAACGTTAGTGCAGGATAGTGATATAAGTGCTCCCACGACAAGAGAATATCGTTCTCCTGATACTGATAAGAATCTAGTTTGTATAGCCAAGCCTTAGTGCAGGATAGTGATATAACTGCTCCCACGTCAAGAGATCATCGTCCTCCTGATACTGATAGAGTCTAGTTTGTATAGCCAAGCCTTAGTGCAGGATAGTGATATAACTGCTCGCACGTCAAGAGATCATCGTCCTCGTGATACTGATAGAGTCTAGTTTGTATAGCCATAGCTTTAGTGCAGGATAGTGATATAAGTGCTCCCACGTCAAGAGAACATCGTCCTCCTGGTACTGATAGTCTATTTTGTATAGCCATAGCTTTAGTGCAGGATAGTGATCTAAATGCCCCCACATCAAGAGAACACCATTCTCCTGATACTGATAGAGTCTAGTTTGTATAGCAATAGGTTTAGTGCAGGATAGTGATATAAGTGCTCCCACGTCAAGAGAACATCGTTCTCCTGATACTGATAAGAATCTAGTTTGTATAGCCATAGCTTTAGTGCAGGATAGTGATATAAGTGCTCCCACGTCAAGAGAACATCGTCCTCCTGATACTGATAGAGTCTATTTTGTATAGCCATATCTTTAGTGCAGGATAGTGATATAAGTGCTCCCACGTCAAGAGAACATCGTTCTCCTGATACTGATAAGAATCTAGTTTGTATAGCCATAGCTTTAGTGCAGGATAGTGATATAAGTGCTCCCACGTCAAGAGAACATCGTTCTCCTGATACTGATAAGAATCTAGTTTGTATAGCCAAGCCTTAGTGCAGGATAGTTATATAACTGCTCCCACGTCAAGAGAACATCGTACTCCTGATACTGACAGAGTCTAGTTTGTATAGCCATAGCTTTAGTGCAGGATAGTGATATAAGTGCTCCCACGTCAAGAGAACATCGTCCTCCTCATACTGACAGAGTCTAGTTTTGTATAGCAATAGCTTTAGTGCAGGATAGTGATATAAGTGCTCCCACGTCAAGAGAACATCGTCCTCCTGATACTGACAGAGTCTAGATTGTATAGCCATAGCTGTAGTGCAGGATAGTGATATAAGTGCTCCCACGTCAAGAGAACATCGTCCTCCTGGTACTGGTAAAGTCTATTTTGTATAGCCATAGCTTTAGTGCAGGATAGTGACATAAGTGCTCCCACGTCAAGAGAACATCGTCCTCCTGATACTGATAGTCTCTTTTGTATAGCCATAGGTTTAGTGCAGGATAGTGATATAAGTGCTCCCACGTCAGGAGAACATCGTCCTCCTGATACTGGTAGAGTCTCTTTTGTATAGCCATAGCTTTAGTGCAGGATAGTGACATAAGTGCTCCCACGTCAAGAGAACATCGTCCTCCTGATACTGATAGTCTAATTTGTATAGCCATAGCTTTAGTGCAGGATAGTGATATAAGTCCTCCCACGTCAAGAGAACATCGTCCTCCTGATACTGATAGAGTGTCCTTTGTATAGCCATAGCTTTAGTGCAGGATAGTGATATAAGTGCTCCCACGTGAAGAGAACATCGTCCTCCTGATACTGATAGAGTCTCTTTTCTATAGCCATAGGTTTAGTGCAGGATAGTGATATAAGTGCTCCCACGTCAAGCGAACATCGTCCTCTTGATACTGATAAGAATCTAGTTTGTATAGCCAAGCCTTAGTGCAGGATAGTTATATAACTGCTCCCACGTGAAGAGAACGTCGTCCTCCTGATGCTGATAGAGTCTATTTTGTATAGCCATAGCTTTAGTGCAGGATAGTGATATAAGTGCTCCCACGTCAAGAGAACATCGTCCTCCTGATACTGATAGTCTCTTTTGTATAGCCATAGCTTTAGTGCAGGATAGTGATATAAGTGCTCCCACGTCAGGAGAACATCGTCCTCGTGATACTGGTAGAGTCTCTTTTGTATAGCCATAGGTTTAGTGCAGGATAGTGATATAAGTGCTCCCACGTCAAGAGAACATCGTCCTCCTGATACTGATAGAGTATATTTTGTATAGCCATAGCTTTAGTGCATGATAGTGATATAAGTGCTCCCACGTCAAGAGAACATCGTCCTCCTGATACTGATAAGTATCTAGTTTGTATAGCCAAGCCTTAGTGCAGGATTGTGATATAACTGCTCCCACGTCAAGAGAACATCGTCCTCCTGATACTGACAGAGTCTAGTTTGTATAGCCATAGCTTTAGTGCAGGATAGTGATATAAATGCTCCCACGTCAAGAGAACATCGTTCTCTTGATACTGACAGATTCTAGATTGTATAGCCATAGCTTTAGTGCAGGATAGTGATATAAGTGCTCCCACGTCAAGAGAACATCGTCCTCCTGATACTGACAGAGTCTAATTTGTATAGCCATATCTTTAGTGCAGGATAGTGATATAAGTGCTCCCACGTCAAGAGGACATCGTTCTCAGGATACTGATAAGAATCTAGTTTGTATAGCCATAGCTTTAGTGCAGGATAGTGATATAAGTGCTCCCACGTCAAGAGAACATCGTCCTCCTGATACTGATAATAATCTAGTTTGTATAGGCAAGCCTTAGTGCAGGATAAGAATATAAGTGCTCCCACGTCAAGAGAACATCGTCCTCCTGATACTGACAGAGTCTAGATTGTACAGGCATACGTTTAGTGCAGGATAGTGATATAAGTGCTCCCACATCACGAGAGCATCGTCCTCCTGATAATGACAGAGTCTAGTTTGTATAGCCCTAACCTTAGTGCAGTATAGTGATATAAGTGCTCCCAAGTCAAGAGAACATCGTCCTCCTGATACTGATAGAGTCTAGTTTGTATAGCCATAGCTTTAGTGCAGGATAGTGATATAAGTGCTCCCACGTCAAGAGAACATCCTCCTCCTGATACTGACAGAGTCTATATTGTATAGCCATAGCTTTAGTGCAGGATAGTGACATAAGTGCTCCCACGTCAAGAGAATATCGTCCTCCTGATACCGATAGATTCTCCTTTGTATAGCCGTAGCTTTAGTGCAGGGTAGTGATATAAGTGCTCCCACGTCAAGAGAACATCGTCCTCCTGATA
Source organism: Anabrus simplex (assembly GCF_040414725.1). Classification (NCBI taxonomy): domain Eukaryota; kingdom Metazoa; phylum Arthropoda; class Insecta; order Orthoptera; family Tettigoniidae; genus Anabrus; species Anabrus simplex. The sequence continues at coordinate 199,577,949 of NC_090279.1, forward strand.
CTGATAGTCTCTTTTGTATAGCCATAGGTTTAGTGCAGGATAGTGACATAAGTGCTCCCACGTCAAGAGAACATCGTCCTCCTGATACTGATAGAGTCTGTTTTGTATTGCCATAGCTTTAGTGCAGGATAGTGATTTAAGTGCTGCCACGTCAAGAGAACATCGCCCTCCTGATACTGATAGAGTCTCTTTTGTATAGCCATAGCTTTATTGCAGGATAGTGATATAAGTGCTCCCACGTCAAGAGAACATCGTCCTCCTGATACTGATAAGTATCTAGTTTGTATAGCCATAGCCTTAGTGCAGGATAGTGATATAAGTGCTCCCACGTCAAGAGAACATCGTCCTCCTGATACTGATAGATTCTCTTTTGTATAGTCATAACATAAGTGCAGGATAGTGATATAAGTGCTCCCACGTCAAGAGAACATCGTCCTCCTGATACTGATAGTCTATTTTGTATAGCCATAGGTTTAGTGCAGGATAGTGATCTAAATGCCCCCACATCAAGAGAACTCCATTCTCCTGATACTGATAGAGTCTAGTTTGTATAGCAATAGGTTTAGTGCAGGATAGTGATATTAGTGCTCTCACATCAAGAGGGCATCATCTTACTGATGCTGATAAATTCCAGTTTGTATAGCCATAGATTTAGTGCAGGATAGTGATATAAGTGCTCATACATCAAGAGAACATCGTCCTTCTGATACTGATAAGAGTATAGTTTGTATAGCCATAGCCTTAGTGCAGGATAGAGGTATAATTGCTCCCAAATCAATGGAATATCGTCCTCCTGGTTCTGATAGGGTCTAGTTTGTATAGCTACTAGCTTTATTGTAGTATAGAAAAATAACTGCTCCCACATCAAGATCCCACATCAAGAGAACGCAGTCCTCCTGATACTGATAAGAGTCTAGTTTGTAGAGCCATAGCCTTAGTGCAGGATAGTGATATAACTGCTCCCACATCAAGAAAACACCGTCCTCCTGATACTGATAGAGTCTATTTTGTATAGCCATAGATTTATTGCAGGATAGTGATCTAAATGCTCCCACATCAAGAGAACGCAGTCCTCCTGCTACTGATAAATTTTAGTTTGTATTGCTACTTGCTTTAGAGTAGTATAGTGATATAACTGCTCCCACATCACGAGGACACCTTCTCCTGATACTGACAGAGTCTAGTTTGTATAGCCATAGCTTTAGTGCAGGATAGTGATATAAGTGCTCCCACGTCAAGAGAACATCGTCCTCCTGATACTGACAGAGTCTATTTTGTATAGCCATATCTTTAGTGCAGGATAGTGATATAAGTGCTCCCACGTCAAGAGAACATCGTTCTCCTGATACTGATAAGAATCTAGTTTGTATAGCCAAGCCTTAGTGCAGGATAGTTATATAACTGCTCCCACGTCAAGAGAACATCGTCCTCCTGATACTGACAGAGTCTAGTTTGTATAGCCATAGCTTTAGTACAGGATAGTGATATAAGTGCTCCCACGTCAAGAGAACATCGTCCTCCTGATACTGATAGAGTCTCTTTTGTATAGCAATAGCATTAGTCCGGGATAGTGACATAAGTGCTCCCACGTCAAGAGAACATCGCCCTCCTGATACTGATAGATTCTCTTTTGTATAGCCATAGCTTTAGTGCAGGATAGTGATATAAGTGCTCCCACGTGAAGAGAACATCGTTCTCCTGATACTGATAAGGATCTAGTTTGTATAGCCATAGCTTTAGTGCAGGATAGTGACATAAGTGCTCCCACGTCAAGAGAACATCGTCCTCCTGATACTGATAGAGTCTATTTTGTATAGCCATATCTTTAGTGCAGGATAGTGATATAAGTGCTCCCACGTCAAGAGAACATCGTCCTCCTGATACTGATAGAGTCTATTTTGTATAGCCATATCTTTAGTGCAGGATAGTGATATAAGTGCTCCCACGTCAAGAGAACATCGCCCTCCTGATACTGATAGATTCTCTTTTGTATAGCCATAGCTTTAGTGCAGGATAGTGATATAAGTGCTCCCACGTCAAGAGAACATCGTCCTCCTTATACTGATAAGGATCTAGTTTGTATAGGCAAGCCTTAGTGCAGAATAGTGATATAACTGCTCCCACGTCAAGAGAACATCGTCCTCCTGATACTGATAGAGTCTATTTTGTATTGCCAAAACTTTAGTGCAGGATAGTGATATAAGTGCTCCCACGTGAAGAGAACATCGTTCTCCTGATACTGATAAGGATCTAGTTTGTATAGCCATAGCTTTAGTGCAGGATAGTGACATAAGTGCTCCCACGTCAAGAGAACATCGTCCTCCTGATACTGATAGAGTCTATTTTGTATAGCAATAGCTTTAGTGCAGGATAGTGATATAATTGCTCCCACGTCAAGAGAACATCGTCCTCCTGATACTGATAGAGTCTCTATTGTATAGCCATAGCTTTAGTGCAGGATAGTGATATAAGTGCTCCCACGTCAAGAGAACATCGTCCTCCTGATACTGATAGAGTCTCTTTTGGATAGCCATAGCTTTAGTGCAGGATAGTGATATAAGTGCTGCCACGTCAAGGGAACATCGTCCTCCTGATACTGATAAGAGTCTAGTTTGTATAGCCATAGCCTTAGTGCAGGATAGTGATATAAGTTCTCCCACGTCAAGAGTACATCGTCCTCCTGATACTGATAGAGTCTCTTTTGTATAGCCATAGCTTTAGTACAGGATAGTGATATAAGTGCTCCCACGTCAAGAGAACATCGTCCTCCTGATACTGATAGAGTCTCTTTTGTATAGCAATAGCATTAGTCCGGGATAGTGACATAAGTGCTCCCACGTCAAGAGAACATCGCCCTCCTGATACTGATAGATTCTCTTTTGTATAGCCATAGCTTTAGTGCAGGATAGTGATATAAGTGCTCCCACGTCAAGAGAACGTCGTCCTCCTGATACTGACAGAGTCTAGTTTGTATAGTCATAGCTTTAGTGCAGGATAGTGACATAAGTGCTCCCACGTCAAGAGAATATCGTCCTCCTGATACTGATAGAGTCTATTTTGTATAGCCATAGCTTTAGTGCAGGATAGTGATATAAGTGCTCCCACGTCAAGAGAACATCGTTCTCCTGATACTGATAAGAATCTAGTTTGTATAGCCATAGCTTTAGTGCAGGATAGTGATATAAGTGCTCCCACGTCAAGAGAACATCGTTCTCCTGATACTGATAAGAATCTAGTTTGTATAGCCAAGCCTTAGTGCAGGATAGTTATATAACTGCTCCCACGTCAAGAGAACATCGTCCTCCTGATACTGACAGAGTCTAGTTTGTTTAGCCATAGCTTTAGTGCAGGATAGTGATATAAGTGCTCCCACGTCAAGAGAACATCGTCCTCCTGATACTGACAGAGTCTAGTTTTGTATAGCCATAGCTTTAGTGCAGGATAGTGATATAAGTGCTCCCACGTCAAGAGAACATCGTCCTCCTGATACTGACAGAGTCTAGATTGTATAGCCATAGCTGTAGTGCAGGATAGTGATATAAGTGCTCCCACGTCAAGAGAACATCGTCCTCCTGGTACTGGTAAAGTCTATTTTGTATAGCCATAGCTTTAGTGCAGGATAGTGACATAAGTGCTCCCACGTCAAGAGAACATCGTCCTCCTGATACTGATAGTCTCTTTTGTATAGCCATAGGTTTAGTGCAGGATAGTGATATAAGTGCTCCCACGTCAGGAGAACATCGTCCTCCTGATACTGGTAGAGTCTCTTTTGTATAGCCATAGCTTTAGTGCAGGATAGTGACATAAGTGCTCCCACGTCAAGAGAACATCGTCCTCCTGATACTGATAGTCTAATTTGTATAGCCATAGCTTTAGTGCAGGATAGTGATATAAGTCCTCCCACGTCAAGAGAACATCGTCCTCCTGATACTGATAGAGTGTCCTTTGTATAGCCATAGCTTTAGTGCAGGATAGTGATATAAGTGCTCCCACGTCAAGAGAACATCGTCCTCCTGATACTGATAGAGTCTCTTTTCTATAGCCATAGGTTTAGTGCAGGATAGTGATATAAGTGCTCCCACGTCAAGAGAACATCGTCCTCTTGATACTGATAAGAATCTAGTTTGTATAGCCAAGCCTTAGTGCAGGATAGTTATATAACTGCTCCCACGTCAAGAGAACGTCGTCCTCCTGATGCTGATAGAGTCTATTTTGTATAGCCATAGCTTTAGTGCAGGATAGTGATATAAGTGCTCCCACGTCAAGAGAACATCGTCCTCCTGATACTGATAGTCTCTTTTGTATAGCCATAGCTTTAGTGCAGGATAGTGTCATAAGTGCTCCCACTTCAAGGGAACGTCGTTGTCCTGTTACTGATAGAGTCTCCTTTGTATAGCCATAGCTTTAGTGCAGGATAGTGATATAAGTGCTCCCACGTCAAGAGAACATCGTCCTCCTGATACTGATAGAGTCCCTTTTGTATAGCCATAGCTTTAGTGCAGGATAGTGACATAAGTGCTCCCACGTCAAGAGAACATCGTCCTCCTGATATTGATAGTCTATTTTTATAGCCATAAATTTAGTGGAGGATAGTGATATAAGTGCTCCCACGTCAAGAGAACATCGTCCTCCTGGTACTGATAGATTCTAGTTTGTATAGCCAAGCCTTAGTGCAGGATAGTGATATAAGTGCTCCCACGTCAAGAGAACATCGTCTTCCTGATACTGATAGATTCTATTTTGTATAGCCATAGCTTTAGTGCAGGATAGTGACATAGGTGCTCCCACGTCAAGGGAACGTCGTTGTCCTGTTACTGATAGAGTCTCCTTTGTATAGCCATAGCTTTAGTGCAGGATAGTGATTTAAGTGCTCCCACGTCAAGAGAACATCGTCCTCCTGATACTGATAGTGTCCCTTTTGTATAGCCATAGCTTTAGTGCAGGATAGTGACATAAGTGCTCCCACGTCAAGAGAACATCGTCCTCCTGATACTGATAGTCTGTTTTTATAGCCATAAATTTAGTGGAGGATAGTGATATAAGTGCTCCCACGTCAAGAGAACATCGTCCTCCTGATACTGATAAGAATCTAGTTTGTATAGCCATTGCTTTAGTGCAGGATAGTGATATAAGTGCTCGCACGTCAAGAGAACATCGTCCTCCTGATACTGATAAGAATCTAGTTTGTATAGCCATAGCTTTAGTGCAGGATAGTGACATAAGTTTTCCCACATCAAGAGAATATCGTCCTCCTGATACTGATAGAGTCTATTTTGTATAGCCATAGCTTTAGTGCAGGATAGTTACATAAGTGCTCCCACGTCAAGAGAACATCGTCCTCCTGATAGAGATAGTCTCTTTTGTGTAGCCATGGCTTTAGTGCAGGATAGTGATATAAGTGCTCCCACGTCAAGAGAACATCGTCCTCCTGATAGTGATAGTCTATTTTGTATAGCCATAGATTTAGTGCAGGATAGTGATCTAACTGCCCCCACATCAACAGAACACCATTCTCCTGATACTGATAAGTGTATAGTTTGTATAGCCATACCTTTAGTGCAGGATAGAGGTATAATTGCTTCCAAATCACGGGAATATCGTCCTCCTGGTACTGATAGGGTCTAGTTTGTATAGCTACTAGCTTTATTGTAGTATAGAAAAATAACTGCTCCCACATCAAGATCCCACATCAAGAGAACATCATCCTCCTGATACTGATAGAGTCTTGTTTGTACAGCTACTAGCAATAGTGTAGTAAATATATATAAATGCACCCACATCAAGAGAACGCAGTCCTCCTGATACTGAAAGGAATCTAGTTTGTAGAGCCATAGCCTTAGTGCAGGATAGTGATATAAGTGCTCCCACATCAAGAAAACATCGTCCTCCTGATACTGATAGAGTCTATTTTGTATTGCCATAGCTTTAGTGCAGGGTAGTGATCTAAATGCTCCCACATCAAGAGAACGCAGACCTCCTGATACTGATAAAGTTTAGTTTGTATTGCTACTTGCTTTAGAGTAGTATAGTGATATAACTGCTCCCACATCACGAGAACACCTTTCTCCTGATACTGATAGAGTCTAGTTTGTTTAGCTAATAGCTTTATTGTAGTATAGATATATAACTGCTCTTACATCATGAGAATATCATCGTTCTGATACTGACAGAGTCTAGTTTGTACAGGCATACTTTTAGTGCAGGATAGTGATATAATTGCTCCCACATCACGAGAACACCTTTCTCCTGATACTGACAGATCTAGTTTGTATAGCCATAGCTTTAGTGCAGAATAGTGATATAAGTGCTCCCACGTCAAGAGAACGTCGTCCTCCTGATACTGACAGAGTCTAGTTTGTATAGCCATGGCTTTAGTGCAGGATAGTGATATAAGTGCTCCCACGTCAAGAGAACATCGTCCTCCTGATACTGATAAAATCTATTTTGTATAGCCATAGCTTTAGTGCACGATAGTGAGATAAGTGCTCCCACGTCAAGAGAACATCGTCCTCCTGATACTGACAGAGTCTATTTTGTATAGCCATAGCTTTAGTGCAGGATAGTGATATAAGTGCTCCCACGTCAAGAGAACATCGTCCTCCTGATACTGACCGAGTCTAGTTTGTATAGCCATAGCTTTAGTGCAGGATAGTGATATAAGTGCTCCCACGTCAAGAGAACTTCGTCCTCCTGATACTGATAGAGTCTATTTTGTATAGCCATAGCTTTAGTGCAGGATAGTGATATAAATGCTCCCACGTCAAGGGAACATCGTTTTCCTGATACTGATAAGAATCTAGTTTGTATAGCCATAGCCTTGGTGCAGGATAGTGATAGAAGTGCTCCCGCGGCAAGAGAACATCCTCCTCCCGATACTGATAAGAGTCTATTTTGTATAGCCATAGCTTTAGTGCAGGATAGTGATATAAGTGCTCCCACGTCAAGAGAACATCGTCCTCCTTATACTGATAAGAATCTAGTTTGTATAGGCAAGCCTTAGTGCAGGATAGTGATATAACTGCTCCCACGTCAAGAGAACATCGTCCTCCTGATACTGATAGAGTCTATTTTGTATTGCCAAAACTTTAGTGCAGGATAGTGATATAAGTGCCTCCACGTCAAGAGAACATCGTTCTCCTGATACTGATAAGAATCTAGTTTGTATAGCCATAGCCTTAGTGCAGGATAGTGACATAAGTGCTCCCACATCAAGAGAATATCGTCCTCCTGATACTGATAGAGTCTATTTTGTATAGCCATAGCTTTAGTGCTGGATAGTGACATAAGTGCTCCCACGTCAAGAGAACATCGTCCTCCTGATACTGATAGAGTCTATTTTATATAGCCATAGCTTTAGTGCAGGATAGTGATATAAGTGCTCCCACGTCAAGAGAATATCGTCCTCCTGATACTGATAAGAATCTACTTTCTATAGCCATAGCTTTAATGCAGGATATTGATATAAGTGCTCCCACGTCAAGAGAACATCGTCCTCCTGTTACTGACAGAGTCTAGTTTGTATAGCCATAGCCTTAGTGCAGGATAGTGATATAAGTGCTCCCACATCACGAGAACACCTTTCTCCTGATACTGATAGAGTCTAGTTTGTATAGCCATAGCTATAGTGCAGGATAGTGATATAAGTGCTCCCACGTCAAGAGAACATCGTCCTCCTGTTACTGACAGAGTCTAGTTTGTATAGCCATAGCTTTAGTGCAGGATAGTGATATAAGTTCTCCCACGTCAAGAGAACATCGTCCTCCTGATACTGATAGAGTCTATTTTTTATAGCCATAGCTTTAGGGCAGGTTAGTGATATAAGTGCCCCCACGTCAAGGGAACGTCGTTCTCCGTATACTGATAAGAATCTAGTTTGTATAGCCATAGCTTTAGTGCAGGATAGTGATATAAGTGCTCCCACGTCAACAGAACATCGTCCTCCTGATACTGATAGATTCTCTTTTGTATAGCCATAGCTTTAGTGCAGGATAGTGACATAAGTGCTCCCACGTCAAGAGAACATCGTCCTCCTGATACTGATAGTCTATTTTGTATAGCCATAAATTTAGTGCAGGATAGTGATATAAGTGCTCCCACGTCAAGAGAACATCGTCCTCCTGATACTGATAAGAGTCTAGTTTGTATAGCCATAGCTTTAGTGCAGGATAGTGATATAAGTTCTCCCACGTCAAGAGAATATCGTCCTCCTGATACTGATAGAGTCTCTTTTGTATAGTCATAGCTTTAGTACAGGATAGTGATATAAGTGCTCCCACGTCAAGAGAACATCGTCCTCCTGATACTGATAGAGTCTATTTTGTATAGTCATAGCTATAGTGCAGGATAGTGATATAAGTGCTCTCACGTCAAGAGAACATCGTCCTCCTGATACTGACAGAGTCTAGTTTGTATAGCCATAGCTTTAGTGCACGATAGTGTTATAAGTGCTCCCACGTCAAGGGAAATCGTCCTCCTGATACTGATAGTGTCTAGTTTGTATAGCCATAGCCTTAGTGCAGGATAGTGATATAACTGCTCCCATGTCAAGAAAACATCGTCCCCCTGATACTGGCAGAGTCTAGTTTGTATAGCCATAGCTTTAGTGCAGGATAGTGATATAAGTGCTCCCACGTCAAGAGAACATCGTCCTCCTGATACTGACAGGGTCTAGTTTGTATAGCCATAGCTTTAGTGCAGGATAGTGATATAAGTGCTTCCACGTCAAGAGAACATCGTCCTCCTGATACTGACAGAGTCTAGTGTGTATAGCCATAGCTTTAGTGCAGGATAGTGATATAAGTGCTCCCACGTCAAGAGAACATCGTCCTCCTGATATTGACAGAGTCTAGTTTGTGTAGCCATAGGTTTTGTGCAGGATAGTGATATAAGTGCTCCCACGTCAAGAGAACATCGTCCTCCTGATACTGATAAGAATCTAGTTTGTATAGCCATAACGTTAGTGCAGGATAGTGATATAAGTGCTCCCACGACAAGAGAATATCGTTCTCCTGATACTGATAAGAATCTAGTTTGTATAGCCAAGCCTTAGTGCAGGATAGTGATATAACATCTCCCACGTCAAGAGATCATCGTCCTCCTGATACTGATAGAGTCTAGTTTGTATAGCCAAGCCTTAGTGCAGGATAGTGATATAACTGCTCGCACGTCAAGAGAACATCGTCCTCCTGATACTGACAGAGTCTAGTTTGTATAGCCATAGCTTTAGTGCACGATAGTGTTATAAGTGCTCCCACGTCAAGGGAAATCGTCCTCCTGATACTGATAGTGTCTAGTTTGTATAGCCATAGCCTTAGTGCAGGATAGTGATATAACTGCTCCCATGTCAAGAAAACATCGTCCCCCTGATACTGGCAGAGTCTAGTTTGTATAGCCATAGCTTTAGTGCAGGATAGTGATATAAGTGCTCCCACGTCAAGAGAACATCGTCCTCCTGATACTGACAGAGTCTAGTTTTGTATAGCCATAGTTTTAGTGCAGGATAGTGATATAAGTGCTCCCACGTCAAGAGAACATCGTCCTCCTGGTACTGGTAGAGTCTATTTTGTATAGCCATAGCTTTAGTGCAGGTTAGTGACATAAGTGCTCCCACGTCAAGAGAACATCGTCCTCCTGATACTGATAGTCTCTTTTGTATAGCCATAGCTTTAGTGCAGGATAGTGATATAAGTGCTCCCACGTCAGGAGAACATCGTCCTCCTCATACTGGTAGAGTCTCTTTTGTATAGCCATAGCTTTAGTGCAGGATAGTGACATAAGTGCTCCCACGTCAAGAGAACATCGTCCTCCTGATACTGATAGTCTAATTTGTATAGCCATAGGTTTAGTGCAGGATAGTGATATAAGTCCTCCCACGTCAAGAGAACATCGTCCTCCTGATACTGATAGAGTGTCCTTTGTATAGCCATAGCTTTAGTGCAGGATAGTGATACAAGTGCTCCCACGTCAGGAGAACATCGTCCTCCTGATACTGATAGAGTCTCTTTTCTATAGCCATAGGTTTAGTGCAGGATAGTGATATAAGTGCTCCCGCGTCAAGAGAACATCGTCCTCCTTATACTGATAAGGATCTAGTTTGTATAGGCAAGCCTTAGTGCAGAATAGTGATATAACTGCTCCCACGTCAAGAGAACATCGTCCTCCTGATACTGATAGAGTCTATTTTGTATTGCCAAAACTTTAGTGCAGGATAGTGATATAAGTGCTCCCACGTGAAGAGAACATCGTTCTCCTGATACTGATAAGGATATAGTTTGTATAGCAATAGCTTTAGTGCAGGATAGTGACATAAGTGCTCCCACGTCAAGAGAACATCGTCCTCCTGATACTGATAGAGTCTATTTTGTATAGCAATAGCTTTAGTGCAGGATAGTGATATAATTGCTCCCACGTCAAGAGAACATCGTCCTCCTGATACTGATAGAGTCTCTATTGTATAGCCATAGCTTTAGTGCAGGATAGTGATATAAGTGCTCCCACGTCAAGAGAACATCGTCCTCCTGATACTGATAGAGTCTCTTTTGGATAGCCATAGCTTTAGTGCAGGATAGTGATATAAGTGCTCCCACGTCAAGGGAACATCGTCCTCCTGATACTGATAAGAGTCTAGTTTGTATAGCCATAGCTTTAGTGCAGGATAGTGATATAAGTTCTCCCACGTCAAGAGTACATCGTCCTCCTGATACTGATAGAGTCTCTTTTGTATAGCCATAGCTTTAGTACAGGATAGTGATATAAGTGCTCCCACGTCAAGAGAACATCGTCCTCCTGATACTGATAGAGTCTCTTTTGTATAACAATAGCATTAGTCCGGGATAGTGACATAAGTGCTCCCACGTCAAGAGAACATCGCCCTCCTGATACTGATAGATTCTCTTTTGTATAGCCATAGCTTTAGTGCAGGATAGTGATATAAGTGCTCCCACGTCAAGAGAACGTCGTCCTCCTGATACTGACAGAGTCTAGTTTGTATAGTCATTGCTTTAGTGCAGGATAGTGACATAAGTGCTCCCACGTCAAGAGAATATCGTCCTCCTGATACTGATAGAGTCTATTTTGTATAGCCAGAGCTTTAGTGCAGGATAGTGATATAAGTGCTCCCACGTCAAGAGAACATCGTTCTCCTGATACTGATAAGAATCTAGTTTGTATAGCCATAGCTTTAGTGCAGGATAGTGATATAAGTGCTCCCACGTCAAGAGAACATCGTTCTCCTGATACTGATAAGAATCTAGTTTGTATAGCCAAGCCTTAGTGCAGGATAGTTATATAACTGCTCCCACGTCAAGAGAACATCGTCCTCCTGATACTGACAGAGTCTAGTTTGTATAGCCATAGCTTTAGTGCAGGATAGTGATATAAGTGCTCCCACGTCAAGAGAACATCGTCCTCCTGATACTGACAGAGTCTAGTTTTGTATAGCCATAGCTTTAGTGCAGGATAGTGATATAAGTGCTCCCACGTCAAGAGAACATCGTCCTCCTGATACTGACAGAGTCTAGATTGTATAGCCATAGCTGTAGTGCAGGATAGTGATATAAGTGCTCCCACGTCAAGAGAACATCGTCCTCCTGGTACTGGTAAAGTCTATTTTGTATAGCCATAGCTTTAGTGCAGGATAGTGACATAAGTGCTCCCACGTCAAGAGAACATCGTCCTCCTGATACTGATAGTCTCTTTTGTATAGCCATAGGTTTAGTGCAGGATAGTGATATAAGTGCTCCCACGTCAGGAGAACATCGTCCTCCTGATACTGGTAGAGTCTCTTTTGTATAGCCATAGCTTTAGTGCAGGATAGTGACATAAGTGCTCCCACGTCAAGAGAACATCGTCCTCCTGATACTGATAGTCTAATTTGTATAGCCATAGCTTTAGTGCAGGATAGTGATATAAGTCCTCCCACGTCAAGAGAACATCGTCCTCCTGATACTGATAGAGTGTCCTTTGTATAGCCATAGCTTTAGTGCAGGATAGTGATATAAGTGCTCCCACGTCAAGAGAACATCGTCCTCCTGATACTGATAGAGTCTCTTTTCTATAGCCATAGGTTTAGTGCAGGATAGTGATATAAGTGCTCCCACGTCAAGAGAACATCGTCCTCTTGATACTGATAAGATTCTAGTTTGTATAGCCAAGCCTTAGTGCAGGATAGTTATATAACTGCTCCCACGTGAAGAGAACGTCGTCCTCTTGATGCTGATAGAGTCTATTTTGTATAGCCATAGCTTTAGTGCAGGATAGTGATATAAGTGCTCCCACGTCAAGAGAACATCGTCCTCCTGATACTGATAGTCTCTTTCGTATAGCCATAGCTTTAGTGCAGGATAGTGTCATACGTGCTCCCACTTCAAGGGAACGTCGTTGTCCTGTTACTGATAGAGTCTCCTTTGTATAGCCATAGCTTTAGTGCAGGATAGTGATATAAGTGCTCCCACGTCAAGAGAACATCGTCCTCCTGATACTGATAGAGTCCCTTTTGTATAGCCATAGCTTTAGTGCAGGATAGTGACATAAGTGCTCCCACGTCAAGAGAACATCGTCCTCCTGATATTGATAGTCTATTTTTTATAGCCATAAATTTAGTGGAGGATAGTGATATAAGAGCTCCCACGTCAAGAGAACATCGTCCTCCTGGTACTGATAGATTCTAGTTTGTATAGCCAAGCGTTAGTGCAGGATAGTGATATAAGTGTTCCCACGTCAAGAGAACATCGTCTTCCTGATACTGATAGATTCTATTTTGTATAGCCATAGCTTTAGTGCAGGATAGTGACATAGGTGCTCCCACGTCAAGGGAACGTCGTTGTCCTGTTACTGATAGAGTCTCCTTTGTATAGCCATAGCTTTAGTGCAGGATAGTGATTTAAGTGCTCCCACGTCAAGAGAACATCGTCCTCCTGATACTGATAGTGTCCCTTTTGTATAGCCATAGCTTTAGTGCAGGATAGTGACATAAGTGCTCCCACGTCAAGAGAACATCGTCCTCCTGATACTGATAGTCTGTTTTTTATAGCCATAAATTTAGTGGAGGATAGTGATATAAGTGCTCCCACGTCAAGAGAACATCGTCCTCCTGATTCTGATAAGAATCTAGTTTGTATAGCCATTGCTTTAGTGCAGGATAGTGATATAAGTGCTCGCACGTCAAGAGAACATCGTCCTCCTGATACTGATAAGAATCTAGTTTGTATAGCCATAGCTTTAGTGCAGGATAGTGACATAAGTTTTCCCACATCAAGAGAATATCGTCCTCCTGATACTGATAGAGTCTATTTTGTATAGCCATAGCTTTAGTGCAGGATAGTTACATAAGTGCTCCCACGTCAAGAGAACATCGTCCTCCTGATAGAGATAGTCTCTTTTGTGTAGCCATGGCTTTAGTGCAGGATAGTGATATAAGTGCTCCCACGTCAAGAGAACATCGTCCTCCTGATAGTGATAGTCTATTTTGTATAGCCATAGATTTAGTGCAGGATAGTGATCTAACTGCCCCCACATCAACAGAACACCATTCTCCTGATACTGATAAGTGTATAGTTTGTATAGCCATACCTTTAGTGCAGGATAGAGGTATAATTGCTTCCAAATCACGGGAATATCGTCCTCCTGGTACTGATAGGGTCTAGTTTGTATAGCTACTAGCTTTATTGTAGTATAGAAAAATAACTGCTCCCACATCAAGATCCCACATCAAGAGAACATCATCCTCCTGATACTGATAGAGTCTTGTTTGTACAGCTACTAGCAATAGTGTAGTAAATATATATAAATGCACCCACATCAAGAGAACGCAGTCCTCCTGATACTGAAAGGAATCTAGTTTGTAGAGCCATAGCCTTAGTGCAGGATAGTGATATAAGTGCTCCCACATCAAGAAAACATCGTCCTCCTGATACTGATAGAGTCTATTTTGTATTGCCATAGCTTTAGTGCAGGGTAGTGATCTAAATGCTCCCACATCAAGAGAACGCAGACCTCCTGATACTGATAAAGTTTAGTTTGTATTGCTACTTGCTTTAGAGTAGTATAGTGATATAACTGCTCCCACATCACGAGAACACCTTTCTCCTGATACTGATAGAGTCTAGTTTGTTTAGCTAATAGCTTTATTGTAGTATAGATATATAACTGCTCTTACATCATGAGAATATCATCGTTCTGATACTGACAGAGTCTAGTTTGTACAGGCATACTTTTAGTTCAGGATAGTGATATAATTGCTCCCACATCACGAGAACACCTTTCTCCTGATACTGACAGATCTAGTTTGTATAGCCATAGCTTTAGTGCAGGATAGTGATATAAGTGCTCCCACGTCAAGAGAACGTCGTCCTCCTGATACTGACAGAGTCTATTTTGTATAGCCATAGCTTTAGTGCAGGATAGTGATATAAGTGCTCCCACGTCAAGAGAACATCGTCCTCCTGATACTGACCGAGTCTAGTTTGTATAGCCATAGCTTTAGTGCAGGATAGTGATATAAGTGCTCCCACGTCAAGAGAACTTCGTCCTCCTGATACTGATAGAGTCTATTTTGTATAGCCATAGCTTTAGTGCAGGATAGTGATATAAATGCTCCCACGTCAAGGGAACATCGTTTTCCTGATACTGATAAGAATCTAGTTTGTATAGCCATAGCCTTGGTGCAGGATAGTGATAGAAGTGCTCCCGCGGCAAGAGAACATCCTCCTCCCGATACTGATAAGAGTCTATTTTGTATAGCCATAGCTTTAGTGCAGGATAGTGATATAAGTGCTCCCACGTCAAGAGAACATCGTCCTCCTTATACTGATAAGAATCTAGTTTGTATAGGCAAGCCTTAGTGCAGGATAGTGATATAACTGCTCCCACGTCAAGAGAACATCGTCCTCCTGATACTGATAGAGTCTATTTTGTATTGCCAAAACTTTAGTGCAGGATAGTGATATAAGTGCCTCCACGTCAAGAGAACATCGTTCTCCTGATACTGATAAGAATCTAGTTTGTATAGCCATAGCCTTAGTGCAGGATAGTGACATAAGTGCTCCCACATCAAGAGAATATCGTCCTCCTGATACTGATAGAGTCTATTTTGTATAGCCATAGCTTTAGTGCTGGATAGTGACATAAGTGCTCCCACGTCAAGAGAACATCGTCCTCCTGATACTGATAGAGTCTATTTTATATAGCCATAGCTTTAGTGCAGGATAGTGATATAAGTGCTCCCACGTCAAGAGAATATCGTCCTCCTGATACTGATAAGAATCTACTTTCTATAGCCATAGCTTTAATGCAGGATATTGATATAAGTGCTCCCACGTCAAGAGAACATCGTCCTCCTGTTACTGACAGAGTCTAGTTTGTATAGCCATAGCCTTAGTGCAGGATAGTGATATAAGTGCTCCCACATCACGAGAACACCTTTCTCCTGATACTGATAGAGTCTAGTTTGTATAGCCATAGCTATAGTGCAGGATAGTGATATAAGTGCTCCCACGTCAAGAGAACATCGTCCTCCTGTTACTGACAGAGTCTAGTTTGTATAGCCATAGCTTTAGTGCAGGATAGTGATATAAGTTCTCCCACGTCAAGAGAACATCGTCCTCCTGATACTGATAGAGTCTATTTTTTATAGCCATAGCTTTAGGGCAGGTTAGTGATATAAGTGCCCCCACGTCAAGGGAACGTCGTTCTCCGTATACTGATAAGAATCTAGTTTGTATAGCCATAGCTTTAGTGCAGGATAGTGATATAAGTGCTCCCACGTCAACAGAACATCGTCCTCCTGATACTGATAGATTCTCTTTTGTATAGCCATAGCTTTAGTGCAGGATAGTGACATAAGTGCTCCCACGTCAAGAGAACATCGTCCTCCTGATACTGATAGTCTATTTTGTATAGCCATAAATTTAGTGCAGGATAGTGATATAAGTGCTCCCACGTCAAGAGAACATCGTCCTCCTGATACTGATAGTCTTTTTTGGATAGCCATAGCTTTAGTGCAGGATAGTGATATAAGTGCTCCCACGTCAAGAGAACATCGTCCTCCTGATACTGATAAGAGTCTAGTTTGTATAGCCATAGCTTTAGTGCAGGATAGTGATATAAGTTCTCCCACGTCAAGAGAACATCGTCCTCCTGATACTGATAGAGTCTCTTTTGTATAGTCATAGCTTTAGTACAGGATAGTGATCTAAATGCTCCCACATCAAGAGAACGCAGTCCTCGTGATACTGATAAAGTTTAGTTTGCATTGCTACTTTCTTTAGAGTAGTATAGTGGTATAACTGCTCCCACATCACGAGAACACCTTTCTCCTGATACTGATAGAGTCTAGTTTGTTTAGCTAATAGCTTTATTGTAGTATAGATATATAACTGCTCTTACATCAAGAGAATATCATCCCTCTGATACTGACAGTGTCTAGTTTGTACAGGCATACTTTTAGTGCAGGATAGTGATATTAGTGCTCCCAGATCACGAGAACACCTTTCTCCTGATACTGACAGAGTCTAGTTTGTATAGCCATAGCTATAGTGCAGGATAGTGATATAAGTGCTCTCACGTCAAGAGAACATCGTCCTCCTGATACTGACAGAGTCTAGTTTGTATAGCCATAGCTTTAGTGCACGATAGTGTTATAAGTGCTCCCACGTCAAGGGAAATCGTCCTCCTGATACTGATAGTGTCTAGTTTGTATAGCCATAGCCTTAGTGCAGTATAGTGATATAACTGCTCCCATGTCAAGAAAACATCGTCCCCCTGATACTGGCAGAGTCTAGTTTGTATAGCCATAGCTTTAGTGCAGGATAGTGATATAAGTGCTCCCACGTCAAGAAAACATCGTCCTGCTGATATTGACAGAGTCTAGTTTGTATAGCCATAGGTTTTGTACAGGATAGTGATATAAGTGCCCCCACGTCAAGAGAACATCGTCCTCCTGATACGGATAAGAATCTATTTTGTATAGCCATAACGTTAGTGCAGGATAGTGATATAAGTGCTCCCACGTCAAGAGAACATCGTTCTCCTGATACTGATAAGAATCTAGTTTGTATAGCCAAGCCTTAGTGCAGGATAGTGATATAACTGCTCGCACGTCAAGAGATCATCGTCCTCCTGATACTGATAGAGTCTAGTTTGTATAGCCATAGCTTTAGCGCAGGATAGTGATATAAGTGCTCCCACGTCAAGAGAACATCGTTCTCCTGATACTGATAAGAATGTAGTTTGTATAGCCAAGCCTTAGTGCAGGATAGTGATATAACTGCTCGCACGTCAAGAGATCATCGTCCTCCTGATAATGATAGAGTCTAGTTTGTATAGCCATAGCTTTAGCGCAGGATAGTGACATAAGTGCTCCCACGTCAAGAGAACATCGTCCTCCTGATAGTGATAGTCTATTTTTATAGCCATAAATTTAGTGCAGGATAGTGATATAAGTGCTCCCACGTCAAGAGAACATCGTCCTCCTGATACTGATAAGAATCTCGCTTGTATAGCCATTGCTTTAGTGCAGGATAGTGATATAAGTGCTCGCACGTCAAGAGAACATCGTCCTCCTGATACTTTTAAGAATCTAGTTTGTATAGCCATAGCTTTAGTGCAGGATAGTGACATAAGTTTTCCCACATCAAGAGTATATCGTCCTCCTGATACTGATAGAGTCTATTTTGTATAGCCATAGCTTTAGTGCAGGATAGTTACATAAGTGCTCCCACGTCAAGAGAACATCGTCCTCCTGATAGAGATAGTCTCTTTTGTGTAGCCATGGCTTTAGTGCAGGATAGTGATATAAGTGCTCCCACGTCAAGAGAACATCGTCCTCCTGATAGTGATAGTCTATTTTGTATAGCCATAGATTTAGTGCAGGATAGTGATCTAACTGCCCCCACATCAACAGAACACCATTCTCCTGATACTGATAAGTGTATAGTTTGTATAGCCATACCTTTAGTGCAGGATAGAGGTATAATTTCTTCCAAATCAACGGAATATCGTCCTCCTGGTACTGATAGGGTCTAGTTTGTATAGCTACTAGCTTTTTTGTAGTATAGAAAAATAACTACTCCCACATCAAGATCCCACATCAAGAGAACATCATCCTCCTGATACTGATAGAGTCTTGTTTGTACAGCTACTAGCAATAGTGTAGTAAATATATATAAATGCACCCACATCAAGAGAACGCAGTCCTCCTGATACTGAAAGGAATCTAGATTGTAGAGCCATAGCCTTAGTGCAGGATAGTGATATAATTGCTCCCACATCAAGAAAACATCATCCTCCTGATACAGATAGAGTCTATTTTGTATTGCCATAGCTTTAGTGCAGGATAGTGATCTAAATGCTCCTACATCAAGAGAACGCAGATCTCCTGATACTGATAAAGTTTAGTTTGTATTGCTACTTGCTTTAGAGTAGTATAGTGATATAACTGCTCCCACATCACGAGAAAACCTTTCTCCAGATACTGACAGATCTAGTTTGTATAGCCATAGCTTTAGTGCAGGATAGTGATATAAGTGCTCCCACGTCAAGAGAACATCGTCCTCCTGATACTGATAGAGTCTATTTTGTATAGCCATAGCTTTAGTGCAGGATAGTGAGATAAGTGCTCCCACGTCAAGAGAACATCGTCCTCCTGATACTGAGAGAGTCTATTTTGTATAGCCATAGCTTTAGTGCAGGATAGTGATATAAGTGCTCCCACGTCAAGAGAACATCGTCCTCCTGATACTGACAGAGTCTAGTTTGTATAGCCATAGCTTTAGTGCAGGATAGTGATATAACTGCTCCCTCGTCAAGAAAACATCGTCCTCTTGATACTGACAGAGTCTAGTTTGTATAGCCATAGCTTTAGTACAGGATAGTGATATAAGTGCTCTCACGTCAAGAGAACATCGTCCTCCTGATACTGACAGGGTCTAGTTTGTGTAGCCATAGGTTTTGTGCAGGATAGTGATATAAGTGCTCCCACGTCAAGAGAACATCGTCCTCCTGATACTGATAAGAATCTAGTTTGTATAGCCATAACGTTAGTGCAGGATAGTGATATAAGTGCTCCCACGACAAGAGAATATCGTTCTCCTGATACTGATAAGAATCTAGTTTGTATAGCCAAGCCTTAGTGCAGGATAGTGATATAACTGCTCCCACGTCAAGAGATCATCGTCCTCCTGATACTGATAGAGTCTAGTTTGTATAGCCAAGCCTTAGTGCAGGATAGTGATATAACTGCTCGCACGTCAAGAGATCATCGTCCTCGTGATACTGATAGAGTCTAGTTTGTATAGCCATAGCTTTAGTGCAGGATAGTGATATAAGTGCTCCCACGTCAAGAGAACATCGTCCTCCTGGTACTGATAGTCTATTTTGTATAGCCATAGCTTTAGTGCAGGATAGTGATCTAAATGCCCCCACATCAAGAGAACACCATTCTCCTGATACTGATAGAGTCTAGTTTGTATAGCAATAGGTTTAGTGCAGGATAGTGATATAAGTGCTCCCACGTCAAGAGAACATCGTTCTCCTGATACTGATAAGAATCTAGTTTGTATAGCCATAGCTTTAGTGCAGGATAGTGATATAAGTGCTCCCACGTCAAGAGAACATCGTCCTCCTGATACTGATAGAGTCTATTTTGTATAGCCATATCTTTAGTGCAGGATAGTGATATAAGTGCTCCCACGTCAAGAGAACATCGTTCTCCTGATACTGATAAGAATCTAGTTTGTATAGCCATAGCTTTAGTGCAGGATAGTGATATAAGTGCTCCCACGTCAAGAGAACATCGTTCTCCTGATACTGATAAGAATCTAGTTTGTATAGCCAAGCCTTAGTGCAGGATAGTTATATAACTGCTCCCACGTCAAGAGAACATCGTACTCCTGATACTGACAGAGTCTAGTTTGTATAGCCATAGCTTTAGTGCAGGATAGTGATATAAGTGCTCCCACGTCAAGAGAACATCGTCCTCCTCATACTGACAGAGTCTAGTTTTGTATAGCAATAGCTTTAGTGCAGGATAGTGATATAAGTGCTCCCACGTCAAGAGAACATCGTCCTCCTGATACTGACAGAGTCTAGATTGTATAGCCATAGCTGTAGAGCAGGATAGTGATATAAGTGCTCCCACGTCAAGAGAACATCGTCCTCCTGGTACTGGTAAAGTCTATTTTGTATAGCCATAGCTTTAGTGCAGGATAGTGACATAAGTGCTCCCACGTCAAGAGAACATCGTCCTCCTGATACTGATAGTCTCTTTTGTATAGCCATAGGTTTAGTGCAGGATAGTGATATAAGTGCTCCCACGTCAGGAGAACATCGTCCTCCTGATACTGGTAGAGTCTCTTTTGTATAGCCATAGCTTTAGTGCAGGATAGTGACATAAGTGCTCCCACGTCAAGAGAACATCGTCCTCCTGATACTGATAGTCTAATTTGTATAGCCATAGCTTTAGTGCAGGATAGTGATATAAGTCCTCCCACGTCAAGAGAACATCGTCCTCCTGATACTGATAGAGTGTCCTTTGTATAGCCATAGCTTTAGTGCAGGATAGTGATATAAGTGCTCCCACGTGAAGAGAACATCGTCCTCCTGATACTGATAGAGTCTCTTTTCTATAGCCATAGGTTTAGTGCAGGATAGTGATATAAGTGCTCCCACGTCAAGCGAACATCGTCCTCTTGATACTGATAAGAATCTAGTTTGTATAGCCAAGCCTTAGTGCAGGATAGTTATATAACTGCTCCCACGTGAAGAGAACGTCGTCCTCCTGATGCTGATAGAGTCTATTTTGTATAGCCATAGCTTTAGTGCAGGATAGTGATATAAGTGCTCCCACGTCAAGAGAACATCGTCCTCCTGATACTGATAGTCTCTTTTGTATAGCCATAGCTTTAGTGCAGGATAGTGATATAAGTGCTCCCACGTCAGGAGAACATCGTCCTCGTGATACTGGTAGAGTCTCTTTTGTATAGCCATAGGTTTAGTGCAGGATAGTGATATAAGTGCTCCCACGTCAAGAGAACATCGTCCTCCTGATACTGATAGAGTATATTTTGTATAGCCATAGCTTTAGTGCATGATAGTGATATAAGTGCTCCCACGTCAAGAGAACATCGTCCTCCTGATACTGATAAGTATCTAGTTTGTATAGCCAAGCCTTAGTGCAGGATTGTGATATAACTGCTCCCACGTCAAGAGAACATCGTCCTCCTGATACTGACAGAGTCTAGTTTGTATAGCCATAGCTTTAGTGCAGGATAGTGATATAAATGCTCCCACGTCAAGAGAACATCGTTCTCTTGATACTGACAGATTCTAGATTGTATAGCCATAGCTTTAGTGCAGGATAGTGATATAAGTGCTCCCACGTCAAGAGAACATCGTCCTCCTGATACTGACAGAGTCTAATTTGTATAGCCATATCTTTAGTGCAGGATAGTGATATAAGTGCTCCCACGTCAAGAGGACATCGTTCTCAGGATACTGATAAGAATCTAGTTTGTATAGCCATAGCTTTAGTGCAGGATAGTGATATAAGTGCTCCCACGTCAAGAGAACATCGTCCTCCTGATACTGATAATAATCTAGTTTGTATAGGCAAGCCTTAGTGCAGGATAAGAATATAAGTGCTCCCACGTCAAGAGAACATCGTCCTCCTGATACTGACAGAGTCTAGATTGTACAGGCATACGTTTAGTGCAGGATAGTGATATAAGTGCTCCCACATCACGAGAGCATCGTCCTCCTGATAATGACAGAGTCTAGTTTGTATAGCCCTAACCTTAGTGCAGTATAGTGATATAAGTGCTCCCAAGTCAAGAGAACATCGTCCTCCTGATACTGATAGAGTCTAGTTTGTATAGCCATAGCTTTAGTGCAGGATAGTGATATAAGTGCTCCCACGTCAAGAGAACATCCTCCTCCTGATACTGACAGAGTCTATATTGTATAGCCATAGCTTTAGTGCAGGATAGTGACATAAGTGCTCCCACGTCAAGAGAATATCGTCCTCCTGATACCGATAGATTCTCCTTTGTATAGCCGTAGCTTTAGTGCAGGGTAGTGATATAAGTGCTCCCACGTCAAGAGAACATCGTCCTCCTGATACTGATAGTCTCTTTTGTATAGCCATAGGTTTAGTGCAGGATAGTGACATAAGTGCTCCCACGTCAAGAGAACATCGTCCTCCTGATACTGATAGAGTCTGTTTTGTATTGCCATAGCTTTAGTGCAGGATAGTGATTTAAGTGCTGCCACGTCAAGAGAACATCGCCCTCCTGATACTGATAGAGTCTCTTTTGTATAGCCATAGCTTTATTGCAGGATAGTGATATAAGTGCTCCCACGTCAAGAGAACATCGTCCTCCTGATACTGATAAGTATCTAGTTTGTATAGCCATAGCCTTAGTGCAGGATAGTGATATAAGTGCTCCCACGTCAAGAGAACATCGTCCTCCTGATACTGATAGATTCTCTTTTGTATAGTCATAACATAAGTGCAGGATAGTGATATAAGTGCTCCCACGTCAAGAGAACATCGTCCTCCTGATACTGATAGTCTATTTTGTATAGCCATAGGTTTAGTGCAGGATAGTGATCTAAATGCCCCCACATCAAGAGAACTCCATTCTCCTGATACTGATAGAGTCTAGTTTGTATAGCAATAGGTTTAGTGCAGGATAGTGATATTAGTGCTCTCACATCAAGAGGGCATCATCTTACTGATGCTGATAAATTCCAGTTTGTATAGCCATAGATTTAGTGCAGGATAGTGATATAAGTGCTCATACATCAAGAGAACATCGTCCTTCTGATACTGATAAGAGTATAGTTTGTATAGCCATAGCCTTAGTGCAGGATAGAGGTATAATTGCTCCCAAATCAATGGAATATCGTCCTCCTGGTTCTGATAGGGTCTAGTTTGTATAGCTACTAGCTTTATTGTAGTATAGAAAAATAACTGCTCCCACATCAAGATCCCACATCAAGAGAACGCAGTCCTCCTGATACTGATAAGAGTCTAGTTTGTAGAGCCATAGCCTTAGTGCAGGATAGTGATATAACTGCTCCCACATCAAGAAAACACCGTCCTCCTGATACTGATAGAGTCTATTTTGTATAGCCATAGATTTATTGCAGGATAGTGATCTAAATGCTCCCACATCAAGAGAACGCAGTCCTCCTGCTACTGATAAATTTTAGTTTGTATTGCTACTTGCTTTAGAGTAGTATAGTGATATAACTGCTCCCACATCACGAGGACACCTTCTCCTGATACTGACAGAGTCTAGTTTGTATAGCCATAGCTTTAGTGCAGGATAGTGATATAAGTGCTCCCACGTCAAGAGAACATCGTCCTCCTGATACTGACAGAGTCTATTTTGTATAGCCATATCTTTAGTGCAGGATAGTGATATAAGTGCTCCCACGTCAAGAGAACATCGTTCTCCTGATACTGATAAGAATCTAGTTTGTATAGCCAAGCCTTAGTGCAGGATAGTTATATAACTGCTCCCACGTCAAGAGAACATCGTCCTCCTGATACTGACAGAGTCTAGTTTGTATAGCCATAGCTTTAGTACAGGATAGTGATATAAGTGCTCCCACGTCAAGAGAACATCGTCCTCCTGATACTGATAGAGTCTCTTTTGTATAGCAATAGCATTAGTCCGGGATAGTGACATAAGTGCTCCCACGTCAAGAGAACATCGCCCTCCTGATACTGATAGATTCTCTTTTGTATAGCCATAGCTTTAGTGCAGGATAGTGATATAAGTGCTCCCACGTGAAGAGAACATCGTTCTCCTGATACTGATAAGGATCTAGTTTGTATAGCCATAGCTTTAGTGCAGGATAGTGACATAAGTGCTCCCACGTCAAGAGAACATCGTCCTCCTGATACTGATAGAGTCTATTTTGTATAGCCATATCTTTAGTGCAGGATAGTGATATAAGTGCTCCCACGTCAAGAGAACATCGTCCTCCTGATACTGATAGAGTCTATTTTGTATAGCCATATCTTTAGTGCAGGATAGTGATATAAGTGCTCCCACGTCAAGAGAACATCGCCCTCCTGATACTGATAGATTCTCTTTTGTATAGCCATAGCTTTAGTGCAGGATAGTGATATAAGTGCTCCCACGTCAAGAGAACATCGTCCTCCTTATACTGATAAGGATCTAGTTTGTATAGGCAAGCCTTAGTGCAGAATAGTGATATAACTGCTCCCACGTCAAGAGAACATCGTCCTCCTGATACTGATAGAGTCTATTTTGTATTGCCAAAACTTTAGTGCAGGATAGTGATATAAGTGCTCCCACGTGAAGAGAACATCGTTCTCCTGATACTGATAAGGATCTAGTTTGTATAGCCATAGCTTTAGTGCAGGATAGTGACATAAGTGCTCCCACGTCAAGAGAACATCGTCCTCCTGATACTGATAGAGTCTATTTTGTATAGCAATAGCTTTAGTGCAGGATAGTGATATAATTGCTCCCACGTCAAGAGAACATCGTCCTCCTGATACTGATAGAGTCTCTATTGTATAGCCATAGCTTTAGTGCAGGATAGTGATATAAGTGCTCCCACGTCAAGAGAACATCGTCCTCCTGATACTGATAGAGTCTCTTTTGGATAGCCATAGCTTTAGTGCAGGATAGTGATATAAGTGCTGCCACGTCAAGGGAACATCGTCCTCCTGATACTGATAAGAGTCTAGTTTGTATAGCCATAGCCTTAGTGCAGGATAGTGATATAAGTTCTCCCACGTCAAGAGTACATCGTCCTCCTGATACTGATAGAGTCTCTTTTGTATAGCCATAGCTTTAGTACAGGATAGTGATATAAGTGCTCCCACGTCAAGAGAACATCGTCCTCCTGATACTGATAGAGTCTCTTTTGTATAGCAATAGCATTAGTCCGGGATAGTGACATAAGTGCTCCCACGTCAAGAGAACATCGCCCTCCTGATACTGATAGATTCTCTTTTGTATAGCCATAGCTTTAGTGCAGGATAGTGATATAAGTGCTCCCACGTCAAGAGAACGTCGTCCTCCTGATACTGACAGAGTCTAGTTTGTATAGTCATAGCTTTAGTGCAGGATAGTGACATAAGTGCTCCCACGTCAAGAGAATATCGTCCTCCTGATACTGATAGAGTCTATTTTGTATAGCCATAGCTTTAGTGCAGGATAGTGATATAAGTGCTCCCACGTCAAGAGAACATCGTTCTCCTGATACTGATAAGAATCTAGTTTGTATAGCCATAGCTTTAGTGCAGGATAGTGATATAAGTGCTCCCACGTCAAGAGAACATCGTTCTCCTGATACTGATAAGAATCTAGTTTGTATAGCCAAGCCTTAGTGCAGGATAGTTATATAACTGCTCCCACGTCAAGAGAACATCGTCCTCCTGATACTGACAGAGTCTAGTTTGTTTAGCCATAGCTTTAGTGCAGGATAGTGATATAAGTGCTCCCACGTCAAGAGAACATCGTCCTCCTGATACTGACAGAGTCTAGTTTTGTATAGCCATAGCTTTAGTGCAGGATAGTGATATAAGTGCTCCCACGTCAAGAGAACATCGTCCTCCTGATACTGACAGAGTCTAGATTGTATAGCCATAGCTGTAGTGCAGGATAGTGATATAAGTGCTCCCACGTCAAGAGAACATCGTCCTCCTGGTACTGGTAAAGTCTATTTTGTATAGCCATAGCTTTAGTGCAGGATAGTGACATAAGTGCTCCCACGTCAAGAGAACATCGTCCTCCTGATACTGATAGTCTCTTTTGTATAGCCATAGGTTTAGTGCAGGATAGTGATATAAGTGCTCCCACGTCAGGAGAACATCGTCCTCCTGATACTGGTAGAGTCTCTTTTGTATAGCCATAGCTTTAGTGCAGGATAGTGACATAAGTGCTCCCACGTCAAGAGAACATCGTCCTCCTGATACTGATAGTCTAATTTGTATAGCCATAGCTTTAGTGCAGGATAGTGATATAAGTCCTCCCACGTCAAGAGAACATCGTCCTCCTGATACTGATAGAGTGTCCTTTGTATAGCCATAGCTTTAGTGCAGGATAGTGATATAAGTGCTCCCACGTCAAGAGAACATCGTCCTCCTGATACTGATAGAGTCTCTTTTCTATAGCCATAGGTTTAGTGCAGGATAGTGATATAAGTGCTCCCACGTCAAGAGAACATCGTCCTCTTGATACTGATAAGAATCTAGTTTGTATAGCCAAGCCTTAGTGCAGGATAGTTATATAACTGCTCCCACGTCAAGAGAACGTCGTCCTCCTGATGCTGATAGAGTCTATTTTGTATAGCCATAGCTTTAGTGCAGGATAGTGATATAAGTGCTCCCACGTCAAGAGAACATCGTCCTCCTGATACTGATAGTCTCTTTTGTATAGCCATAGCTTTAGTGCAGGATAGTGTCATAAGTGCTCCCACTTCAAGGGAACGTCGTTGTCCTGTTACTGATAGAGTCTCCTTTGTATAGCCATAGCTTTAGTGCAGGATAGTGATATAAGTGCTCCCACGTCAAGAGAACATCGTCCTCCTGATACTGATAGAGTCCCTTTTGTATAGCCATAGCTTTAGTGCAGGATAGTGACATAAGTGCTCCCACGTCAAGAGAACATCGTCCTCCTGATATTGATAGTCTATTTTTATAGCCATAAATTTAGTGGAGGATAGTGATATAAGTGCTCCCACGTCAAGAGAACATCGTCCTCCTGGTACTGATAGATTCTAGTTTGTATAGCCAAGCCTTAGTGCAGGATAGTGATATAAGTGCTCCCACGTCAAGAGAACATCGTCTTCCTGATACTGATAGATTCTATTTTGTATAGCCATAGCTTTAGTGCAGGATAGTGACATAGGTGCTCCCACGTCAAGGGAACGTCGTTGTCCTGTTACTGATAGAGTCTCCTTTGTATAGCCATAGCTTTAGTGCAGGATAGTGATTTAAGTGCTCCCACGTCAAGAGAACATCGTCCTCCTGATACTGATAGTGTCCCTTTTGTATAGCCATAGCTTTAGTGCAGGATAGTGACATAAGTGCTCCCACGTCAAGAGAACATCGTCCTCCTGATACTGATAGTCTGTTTTTATAGCCATAAATTTAGTGGAGGATAGTGATATAAGTGCTCCCACGTCAAGAGAACATCGTCCTCCTGATACTGATAAGAATCTAGTTTGTATAGCCATTGCTTTAGTGCAGGATAGTGATATAAGTGCTCGCACGTCAAGAGAACATCGTCCTCCTGATACTGATAAGAATCTAGTTTGTATAGCCATAGCTTTAGTGCAGGATAGTGACATAAGTTTTCCCACATCAAGAGAATATCGTCCTCCTGATACTGATAGAGTCTATTTTGTATAGCCATAGCTTTAGTGCAGGATAGTTACATAAGTGCTCCCACGTCAAGAGAACATCGTCCTCCTGATAGAGATAGTCTCTTTTGTGTAGCCATGGCTTTAGTGCAGGATAGTGATATAAGTGCTCCCACGTCAAGAGAACATCGTCCTCCTGATAGTGATAGTCTATTTTGTATAGCCATAGATTTAGTGCAGGATAGTGATCTAACTGCCCCCACATCAACAGAACACCATTCTCCTGATACTGATAAGTGTATAGTTTGTATAGCCATACCTTTAGTGCAGGATAGAGGTATAATTGCTTCCAAATCACGGGAATATCGTCCTCCTGGTACTGATAGGGTCTAGTTTGTATAGCTACTAGCTTTATTGTAGTATAGAAAAATAACTGCTCCCACATCAAGATCCCACATCAAGAGAACATCATCCTCCTGATACTGATAGAGTCTTGTTTGTACAGCTACTAGCAATAGTGTAGTAAATATATATAAATGCACCCACATCAAGAGAACGCAGTCCTCCTGATACTGAAAGGAATCTAGTTTGTAGAGCCATAGCCTTAGTGCAGGATAGTGATATAAGTGCTCCCACATCAAGAAAACATCGTCCTCCTGATACTGATAGAGTCTATTTTGTATTGCCATAGCTTTAGTGCAGGGTAGTGATCTAAATGCTCCCACATCAAGAGAACGCAGACCTCCTGATACTGATAAAGTTTAGTTTGTATTGCTACTTGCTTTAGAGTAGTATAGTGATATAACTGCTCCCACATCACGAGAACACCTTTCTCCTGATACTGATAGAGTCTAGTTTGTTTAGCTAATAGCTTTATTGTAGTATAGATATATAACTGCTCTTACATCATGAGAATATCATCGTTCTGATACTGACAGAGTCTAGTTTGTACAGGCATACTTTTAGTGCAGGATAGTGATATAATTGCTCCCACATCACGAGAACACCTTTCTCCTGATACTGACAGATCTAGTTTGTATAGCCATAGCTTTAGTGCAGAATAGTGATATAAGTGCTCCCACGTCAAGAGAACGTCGTCCTCCTGATACTGACAGAGTCTAGTTTGTATAGCCATGGCTTTAGTGCAGGATAGTGATATAAGTGCTCCCACGTCAAGAGAACATCGTCCTCCTGATACTGATAAAATCTATTTTGTATAGCCATAGCTTTAGTGCACGATAGTGAGATAAGTGCTCCCACGTCAAGAGAACATCGTCCTCCTGATACTGACAGAGTCTATTTTGTATAGCCATAGCTTTAGTGCAGGATAGTGATATAAGTGCTCCCACGTCAAGAGAACATCGTCCTCCTGATACTGACCGAGTCTAGTTTGTATAGCCATAGCTTTAGTGCAGGATAGTGATATAAGTGCTCCCACGTCAAGAGAACTTCGTCCTCCTGATACTGATAGAGTCTATTTTGTATAGCCATAGCTTTAGTGCAGGATAGTGATATAAATGCTCCCACGTCAAGGGAACATCGTTTTCCTGATACTGATAAGAATCTAGTTTGTATAGCCATAGCCTTGGTGCAGGATAGTGATAGAAGTGCTCCCGCGGCAAGAGAACATCCTCCTCCCGATACTGATAAGAGTCTATTTTGTATAGCCATAGCTTTAGTGCAGGATAGTGATATAAGTGCTCCCACGTCAAGAGAACATCGTCCTCCTTATACTGATAAGAATCTAGTTTGTATAGGCAAGCCTTAGTGCAGGATAGTGATATAACTGCTCCCACGTCAAGAGAACATCGTCCTCCTGATACTGATAGAGTCTATTTTGTATTGCCAAAACTTTAGTGCAGGATAGTGATATAAGTGCCTCCACGTCAAGAGAACATCGTTCTCCTGATACTGATAAGAATCTAGTTTGTATAGCCATAGCCTTAGTGCAGGATAGTGACATAAGTGCTCCCACATCAAGAGAATATCGTCCTCCTGATACTGATAGAGTCTATTTTGTATAGCCATAGCTTTAGTGCTGGATAGTGACATAAGTGCTCCCACGTCAAGAGAACATCGTCCTCCTGATACTGATAGAGTCTATTTTATATAGCCATAGCTTTAGTGCAGGATAGTGATATAAGTGCTCCCACGTCAAGAGAATATCGTCCTCCTGATACTGATAAGAATCTACTTTCTATAGCCATAGCTTTAATGCAGGATATTGATATAAGTGCTCCCACGTCAAGAGAACATCGTCCTCCTGTTACTGACAGAGTCTAGTTTGTATAGCCATAGCCTTAGTGCAGGATAGTGATATAAGTGCTCCCACATCACGAGAACACCTTTCTCCTGATACTGATAGAGTCTAGTTTGTATAGCCATAGCTATAGTGCAGGATAGTGATATAAGTGCTCCCACGTCAAGAGAACATCGTCCTCCTGTTACTGACAGAGTCTAGTTTGTATAGCCATAGCTTTAGTGCAGGATAGTGATATAAGTTCTCCCACGTCAAGAGAACATCGTCCTCCTGATACTGATAGAGTCTATTTTTTATAGCCATAGCTTTAGGGCAGGTTAGTGATATAAGTGCCCCCACGTCAAGGGAACGTCGTTCTCCGTATACTGATAAGAATCTAGTTTGTATAGCCATAGCTTTAGTGCAGGATAGTGATATAAGTGCTCCCACGTCAACAGAACATCGTCCTCCTGATACTGATAGATTCTCTTTTGTATAGCCATAGCTTTAGTGCAGGATAGTGACATAAGTGCTCCCACGTCAAGAGAACATCGTCCTCCTGATACTGATAGTCTATTTTGTATAGCCATAAATTTAGTGCAGGATAGTGATATAAGTGCTCCCACGTCAAGAGAACATCGTCCTCCTGATACTGATAAGAGTCTAGTTTGTATAGCCATAGCTTTAGTGCAGGATAGTGATATAAGTTCTCCCACGTCAAGAGAATATCGTCCTCCTGATACTGATAGAGTCTCTTTTGTATAGTCATAGCTTTAGTACAGGATAGTGATATAAGTGCTCCCACGTCAAGAGAACATCGTCCTCCTGATACTGATAGAGTCTATTTTGTATAGTCATAGCTATAGTGCAGGATAGTGATATAAGTGCTCTCACGTCAAGAGAACATCGTCCTCCTGATACTGACAGAGTCTAGTTTGTATAGCCATAGCTTTAGTGCACGATAGTGTTATAAGTGCTCCCACGTCAAGGGAAATCGTCCTCCTGATACTGATAGTGTCTAGTTTGTATAGCCATAGCCTTAGTGCAGGATAGTGATATAACTGCTCCCATGTCAAGAAAACATCGTCCCCCTGATACTGGCAGAGTCTAGTTTGTATAGCCATAGCTTTAGTGCAGGATAGTGATATAAGTGCTCCCACGTCAAGAGAACATCGTCCTCCTGATACTGACAGGGTCTAGTTTGTATAGCCATAGCTTTAGTGCAGGATAGTGATATAAGTGCTTCCACGTCAAGAGAACATCGTCCTCCTGATACTGACAGAGTCTAGTGTGTATAGCCATAGCTTTAGTGCAGGATAGTGATATAAGTGCTCCCACGTCAAGAGAACATCGTCCTCCTGATATTGACAGAGTCTAGTTTGTGTAGCCATAGGTTTTGTGCAGGATAGTGATATAAGTGCTCCCACGTCAAGAGAACATCGTCCTCCTGATACTGATAAGAATCTAGTTTGTATAGCCATAACGTTAGTGCAGGATAGTGATATAAGTGCTCCCACGACAAGAGAATATCGTTCTCCTGATACTGATAAGAATCTAGTTTGTATAGCCAAGCCTTAGTGCAGGATAGTGATATAACATCTCCCACGTCAAGAGATCATCGTCCTCCTGATACTGATAGAGTCTAGTTTGTATAGCCAAGCCTTAGTGCAGGATAGTGATATAACTGCTCGCACGTCAAGAGATCATCGTCCTCGTGATACTGATAGAGTCTAGTTTGTATAGCCATAGCTTTAGTGCAGGATAGTGATATAAGTGCTCCCACGTCAAGAGAACATCGTCCTCCTGGTACTGATAGATTCTAGTTTGTATAGCCAAGCCTTAGTGCAGGATAGTGATATAAGTGCTCCCACGTCAAGAGAACATCGTCTTCCTGATACTGATAGATTCTATTTTATATAGCCATTGCTTTAGTGCGGGATAGTGAGATATGTGCTCCCACGTCAAGGGAACGTCGTCGTCCTGATACTGATAGAGTCTCCTTTGTATAACCTTAGCTTTAGTGCAGGATAGTGATATAAGTGCTCCCACGTCAAGAGGACGTCGTCCTCCTGATACTGATAGAGTCTCTTTTGTATAGCCATAGCTATAGTGCAGGATAGTGACATAAGTGCTCCCACGTCAAGAGAACATCGTCCTCCTGATACTGATAAGAATCTAGTTTGTATAGCCATTGCTTTAGTGCAGGATAGTGATATAAGTGCTCGCACGTCAAGAGAACATCGTCCTCCTGATACTGATAAGAATCTAGTTTGTATAGCCATACCTTTAGTGCAGGATAGTGACATAAGTTTTCCCACATCAAGAGAATATCGTCCTCCTTATAGTGATAGTCTATTTTGTATAGCCATAGATTTAGTGCAGGATAGTGATCTAACTGCCCCCACATCAACAGAACACCATTCTCCTGATACTGATAAGTGTATAGTTTGTATAGCCATACCTTTAGTGCAGGATAGAGGTATAATTGCTTCCAAATCAAGGGAATATCGTCCTCCTGGTACTGATAGGGTCTAGTTTGTATAGCTACTAGCATTATTGTAGTATAGAAAATAAACTGCTCCCACATCAAGAGAACGCAGTCCTCCTGATACTGAAAGGAATCTAGTTTGTAGAGCCATAGCCTTAGTGCAGGATAGTGATATAAGTGCTCCCACATCAAGAAGACATCGTCCTCCTGATACAGATAGAGTCTATTTTTTATTGCCATAGCTTTAGTGAAGGATAGTGATCTAAATGCTCCCACATCAAGAGAACGCAGTCCTCCTGATACTGATAAAGTTTAGTTTGTATTGCTACTTGCATTAGAGTAGTATAATGATATAACTGCTCCCACATCATGAGAACACCTTTCTCCTGATACTGATGGAGTCTAGTTTGTTTAGCTAATAGCTTTATTGTAGTATAGATATATAACTGCTCTTACATCATGAGAACATCATCCTTCTGATACTGACAGAGTCTAGTTTGTACAGGCATACTTTTAGTGCAGGATGGTGATATAATTGCTCCCACATCACGAGAACACCTTTCTCCTGATACTGACAGATCTAGTTTGTATAGCCATAGCTTTAGTGCAGGATAGTGATCTAAATGCTCCCACATCAAGAGAACGCAGTCCTCCTGATACTGATAAAGTTTAGTTTGCATTGCTACTTTCTTTAGGGTAGTATAATGATATAACTGCTCCCACATCACGAGAAAACCTTTCTCCTGATACTGATAGAGTCTAGTTTGTTTAGCTAATAGCTTTATAGTAGTATAGATATATAACTGCTCTTACATCAGGAGAATATCATCCCTCTGATACTGACAGAGTCTAGTTTGTATAGCCATAGCTATAGTGCAGGATAGTGATATAAGTGCTCCCACGTCAAGAGAACATCGTTCTCCTGATACTGATAAGAATCTAGTTTGTATAGCCATAGCCTTAGTGCAGGATAGTGATATAAGTGCTCCCACGTCAAGAGAACATCGTTCTCCTGATACTGATAAGAATCTAGTTTGTATAGACAAGCCTTAGTGCAGGATAGTGATATAACTGCTCCCACGTCAATAGAACATCGTCCTCCTGATACTGATAAGATTCTAGTTTGTATAGCCATAGCTTTAGTGCAGGATAGTGATATAAGTGCTCCCACGTCCAGAGAACATCGTCCTCCTGATACTGACAGAGTCTAGTTTGTATAGCCATAGCTTTAGTGCAGGATAGTGATATAAGTGCTCCCACGTCAAGAGAACATCGTCCTCCTGATACTGACAGAGTCTAGTTTGTATAGCCATAGCTTTAGTGCAGGATAGTGATATGACTGCTCCCACGTCAAGAGAACATCGTCCTCCTGATACTGACAGAGTCTAGCTTGTATAGCCATAGCTTTAGTACAGGATAGTGATATAAGTGCTCTCACGTCAAGAGAACATCGTCCTCCTGATACTGACAGAGTCTAGTTTGTATAGCCATAGCTTTAGTGCAGGATAGTGATATAAGTGCTCCCACGTCAAGAGAAATCGTCCTCCTGATACTGATAGTGTCTAGTTTGTATAGCCATAGCCTTAGTGCAAGATAGTGATATAACTGCTCCCATGTCAAGAAAACATCGTCCTCCTGATACTGTCAGGGTCTAGTTTGTATAGCCATAGGTTTAGTGCAGGATAGTGATATAAGTGCTCCCACGTCAAGAGAACATCGTCCTCCTGATATAGACAGAGTCTAGTTTGTATAGCCATAGGTTTTGTGCAGGATAGTGACATAAGTGCTCCCACGTCAAGAGAACATCGTCCTCCTGATACTGATAAGAATCTAGTTTGTATAGCCATAACGTTAGTGCAGGATAGTGATATAAGTGCTCCCACGTCAAGAGAACATCGTTCTCCTGATACTGATAAGAATTTAGTTTGTATAGCCATAGCTTTAGTGCAGGATAGTGATATAAGTGCTCCCACGTCAAGAGAACATCGTCCTCCTGATATTGACGGAGTCTAGTTTGTATAGCCATAGGTTTTGTGCAGGATAGTGATATAAGTGCCCCCACGACAAGAGAATATCGTCCTCCTGGTACTGATAGAGTCTATTTTGTATAGCCATAGCTTTAGTGCAGGATAGTGACATTAGTGCTCCCACGTCAAGAGAACATCGTCCTCCTGATACTGATAGAGTCTATTTTGTATAGCCATAGCTTTAGTGCAGGATAGTGATATAAGTGCTCCCACGTCAAGAGAACATCGTCCTCCTGTTACTGATAGAGTCTCTTTTGTATAGCCATAGCTTTAGTGCGGGATAGTGACATAAGTGCTCCCACGTCAAGAGAACATCGTCCTCCTGATACTGATAGTTTCTCTTTTGTATAGCCATAGCTTTAGTGCAGGATAGTGATATAAGTGCTCCCACGTCAAGAGAACATCGTCCTCCTGATACTGATAGTCTTTTTTGGATAGCCATAGCTTTAGTGCAGGATAGTGATATAAGTGCTCCCACGTCAAGAGAACATCGTCCTCCTGATACTGATAAGAGTCTAGTTTGTATAGCCATAGCTTTAGTGCAGGATAGTGATCTAAATGCTCCCACATCAAGAGAACGCAGTCCTCGTGATACTGATAAAGTTTAGTTTGTATTGCTACTTTCTTTAGAGTAGTATAGTGGTATAACTGCTCCCACATCACGAGAACACCTTTCTCCTGATACTGATAGAGTCTAGTTTGTTTAGCTAATAGCTTTATTGTAGTATAGATATATAACTGCTCTTACATCAAGAGAATATCATCCCTCTGATACTGACAATGTCTAGTTTGTACAGGCATACTTTTAGTGCAGGATAGTGATATTAGTGCTCCCAGATCACGAGAACACCTTTCTCCTGATACTGACAGAGTCTAGTTTGTATAGCCATAGCTATAGTGCAGGATAGTGATATAAGTGCTCTCACGTCAAGAGAACATCGTCCTCCTGATACTGACAGAGTCTAGTTTGTATAGCCATAGCTTTAGTGCACGATAGTGTTATAAGTGCTCCCACGTCAAGGGAAATCGTCCTCCTGATACTGATAGTGTCTAGTTTGTATAGCCATAGCCTTAGTGCAGGATAGTGATATAACTGCTCCCATGTCAAGAAAACATCGTCCCCCTGATACTGGCAGAGTCTAGTTTGTATAGCCATAGCTTTAGTGCAGGATAGTGATATAAGTGCTCCCACGTCAAGAAGACATCGTCCTGCTGATATTGACAGAGTCTAGTTTGTATAGCCATAGGTTTTGTACAGGATAGTGATATAAGTGCCCCCACGTCAAGAGAACATCGTCCTCCTGATACGGATAAGAATCTATTTTGTATAGCCATAACGTTAGTGCAGGATAGTGATATAAGTGCTCCCACGTCAAGAGAACATCGTTCTCCTGATACTGATAAGAATCTAGTTTGTATAGCCAAGCCTTAGTGCAGGATAGTGATATAACTGCTCGCACGTCAAGAGATCATCGTCCTCCTGATACTGATAGAGTCTAGTTTGTATAGCCATAGCTTTAGCGCAGGATAGTGATATAAGTGCTCCCACGTCAAGAGAACATCGTTCTCCTGATACTGATAAGAATGTAGTTTGTATAGCCAAGCCTTAGTGCAGGATAGTGATATAACTGCTCGCACGTCAAGAGATCATCGTCCTCCTGATACTGATAGAGTCTAGTTTGTATAGCCATAGCTTTAGCGCAGGATAGTGACATAAGTGCTCCCACGTCAAGAGAACATCGTCCTCCTGATAGTGATAGTCTATTTTTATAGCCATAAATTTAGTGCAGGATAGTGATATAAGTGCTCCCACGTCAAGAGAACATCGTCCTCCTGATACTGATAAGAATCTCGTTTGTATAGCCATTGCTTTAGTGCAGGATAGTGATATAAGTGCTCGCACGTCAAGAGAACATCGTCCTCCTGATACTGATAAGAATCTAGTTTGTATAGCCATAGCTTTAGTGCAGGATAGTGACATAAGTTTTCCCACATCAAGAGTATATCGTCCTCCTGATACTGATAGAGTCTATTTTGTATAGCCATAGCTTTAGTGCAGGATAGTTACATAAGTGCTCCCACGTCAAGAGAACATCGTCCTCCTGATAGAGATAGTCTCTTTTGTGTAGCCATGGCTTTAGTGCAGGATAGTGATATAAGTGCTCCCACGTCAAGAGAACATCGTCCTCCTGATAGTGATAGTCTATTTTGTATAGCCATAGATTTAGTGCAGGATAGTGATCTAACTGCCCCCACATCAACAGAACACCATTCTCCTGATACTGATAAGTGTATAGTTTGTATAGCCATACCTTTAGTGCAGGATAGAGGTATAATTGCTTCCAAATCAACGGAATATCGTCCTCCTGGTACTGATAGGGTCTAGTTTGTATAGCTACTAGCTTTTTTGTAGTATAGAAAAATAACTACTCCCACATCAAGATCCCACATCAAGAGAACATCATCCTCCTGATACTGATAGAGTCTTGTTTGTACAGCTACTAGCAATAGTGTAGTAAATATATATAAATGCACCCACATCAAGAGAACGCAGTCCTCCTGATACTGAAAGGAATCTAGATTGTAGAGCCATAGCCTTAGTGCAGGATAGTGATATAATTGCTCCCACATCAAGAAAACATCATCCTCCTGATACAGATAGAGTCTATTTTGTATTGCCATAGCTTTAGTGCAGGATAGTGATCTAAATGCTCCTACATCAAGAGAACGCAGATCTCCTGATACTGATAAAGTTTAGTTTGTATTGCTACTTGCTTTAGAGTAGTATAGTGATATAACTGCTCCCACATCACGAGAAAACCTTTCTCCAGATACTGACAGATCTAGTTTGTATAGCCATAGCTTTAGTGCAGGATAGTGATATAAGTGCTCCCACGTCAAGAGAACATCGTCCTCCTGATACTGATAGAGTCTATTTTGTATAGCCATAGCTTTAGTGCAGGATAGTGTGATAAGTGCTCCCACGTCAAGAGAACATCGTCCTCCTGATACTGAGAGAGTCTATTTTGTATAGCCATAGCTTTAGTGCAGGATAGTGATATAAGTGCTCCCACGTCAAGAGAACATCGTCCTCCTGATACTGACAGAGTCTAGTTTGTATAGCCATAGCTTTAGTGCAGGATAGTGATATAACTGCTCCCTCGTCAAGAAAACATCGTCCTCTTGATACTGACAGAGTCTAGTTTGTATAGCCATAGCTTTAGTACAGGATAGTGATATAAGTGCTCTCACGTCAAGAGAACATCGTCCTCCTGATACTGACAGGGTCTAGTTTGTATAGCCATAGCTTTAGTGCAGGATAGTGATATAAGTGCTTCCACGTCAAGAGAACATCGTCCTCCTGATACTGACAGAGTCTAGTGTGTATAGCCATAGCTTTAGTGCAGGATAGTGATATAAGTGCTCCCACGTCAAGAGAACATCGTCCTCCTGATATTGACAGAGTCTAGTTTGTGTAGCCATAGGTTTTGTGCAGGATAGTGATATAAGTGCTCCCACGTCGAGAGAACATCGTCCTCCTGATACTGATAAGAATCTAGTTTGTATAGCCATAACGTTAGTGCAGGATAGTGATATAAGTGCTCCCACGACAAGAGAATATCGTTCTCCTGATACTGATAAGAATCTAGTTTGTATAGCCAAGCCTTAGTGCAGGATAGTGATATAACTGCTCCCACGTCAAGAGATCATCGTCCTCCTGATACTGATAGAGTCTAGTTTGTATAGCCAAGCCTTAGTGCAGGATAGTGATATAACTGCTCGCACGTCAAGAGATCATCGTCCTCGTGATACTGATAGAGTCTAGTTTGTATAGCCATAGCTTTAGTGCAGGATAGTGATATAAGTGCTCCCACGTCAAGAGAACATCGTCCTCCTGGTACTGATAGATTCTAGTTTGTATAGCCAAGCCTTAGTGCAGGATAGTGATATAAGTGCTCCCACGTCAAGAGAACATCGTCTTCCTGATACTGATAGGTTCTATTTTATATAGCCATTGCTTTAGTGCGGGATAGTGAGATATGTGCTCCCACGTCAAGGGAACGTCGTCGTCCTGATACTGATAGAGTCTCCTTTGTATAACCTTAGCTTTAGTGCAGGATAGTGATATAAGTGCTCCCACGTCAAGAGGACGTCGTCCTCCTGATACTGATAGAGTCTCTTTTGTATTGCCATAGCTATAGTGCAGGATAGTGACATAAGTGCTCCCACGTCAAGAGAACATCGTCCTCCTGATACTGATAAGAATCTAGTTTGTATAGCCATTGCTTTAGTGCAGGATAGTGATATAAGTGCTCGCACGTCAAGAGAACATCGTCCTCCTGATACTGATAAGAATCTAGTTTGTATAGCCATACCTTTAGTGCAGGATAGTGACATAAGTTTTCCCACATCAAGAGAATATCGTCCTCCTTATAGTGATAGTCTATTTTGTATAGCCATAGATTTAGTGCAGGATAGTGATCTAACTGCCCCCACATCAACAGAACACCATTCTCCTGATACTGATAAGTGTATAGTTTGTATAGCCATACCTTTAGTGCAGGATAGAGGTATAATTGCTTCCAAATCAAGGGAATATCGTCCTCCTGGTACTGATAGGGTCTAGTTTGTATAGCTACTAGCATTATTGTAGTATAGAAAATAAACTGCTCCCACATCAAGAGAACGCAGTCCTCCTGATACTGAAAGGAATCTAGTTTGTAGAGCCATAGCCTTAGTGCAGGATAGTGATATAAGTGCTCCCACATCAAGAAAACATCGTCCTCCTGATACAGATAGAGTCTATTTTGTATTGCCATAGCTTTAGTGAAGGATAGTGATCTAAATGCTCCCACATCAAGAGAACGCAGTCCTCCTGATACTGATAAAGTTTAGTTTGTATTGCTACTTGCATTAGAGTAGTATAGTGATATAACTGCTCCCACATCATGAGAACACCTTTCTCCTGATACTGATAGAGTCTAGTTTGTTTAGCTAATAGCTTTATTGTAGTATAGATATATAACTGCTCTTACATCATGAGAACATCATCCTTCTGATACTGACAGAGTCTAGTTTGTACAGGCATACTTTTAGTGCAGGATGGTGATATAATTGCTCCCACATCACGAGAACACCTTTCTCCTGATACTGACAGATCTAGTTTGTATAGCCATAGCTTTAGTGCAGGATAGTGATCTAAATGCTCCCACATCAAGAGAACGCAGTCCTCCTGATACTGATAAAGTTTAGTTTGCATTGCTACTTTCTTTAGGGTAGTATAGTGATATAACTGCTCCCACATCACGAGAAAACCTTTCTCCTGATACTGATAGAGTCTAGTTTGTTTAGCTAATAGCTTTATAGTAGTATAGATATATAACTGCTCTTACATCAGGAGAATATCATCCCTCTGATACTGACAGAGTCTAGTTTGTATAGCCATAGCTATAGTGCAGGATAGTGATATAAGTGCTCCCACGTCAAGAGAACATCGTTCTCCTGATACTGATAAGAATCAAGTTTGTATAGCCATAGCCTTAGTGCAGGATAGTGATATAAGTGCTCCCACGTCAAGAGAACATCGTTCTCCTGATACTGATAAGAATCTAGTTTGTATAGACAAGCCTTAGTGCAGGATAGTGATATAACTGCTCCCACGTCAATAGAACATCGTCCTCCTGATACTGATAAGATTCTAGTTTGTATAGCCATAGCTTTAGTGCAGGATAGTGATATAAGTGCTCCCACGTCCAGAGAACATCGTCCTCCTGATACTGACAGAGTCTAGTTTGTATAGCCATAGCTTTAGTGCAGGATAGTGATATAAGTGCTCCCACGTCAAGGGAACAT
This sequence comes from Anabrus simplex, assembly GCF_040414725.1. NCBI lineage: Eukaryota > Metazoa > Arthropoda > Insecta > Orthoptera > Tettigoniidae > Anabrus > Anabrus simplex. Next base: position 199,617,901 of record NC_090279.1, read on the forward strand.
CGTCCTCCTGATACTGACAGAGTCTAGTTTGTATAGCCATAGCTTTAGTGCAGGATAGTGATATGACTGCTCCCACGTCAAGAGAACATCGTCCTCCTGATACTGACAGAGTCTAGCTTGTATAGCCATAGCTTTAGTACAGGATAGTGATATAAGTGCTCTCACGTCAAGAGAACATCGTCCTCCTGATACTGACAGAGTCTAGTTTGTATAGCCATAGCTTTAGTGCAGGATAGTGATATAAGTGCTCCCACGTCAAGAGAAATCGTCCTCCTGATACTGATAGTGTCTAGTTTGTATAGCCATAGCCTTAGTGCAAGATAGTGATATAACTGCTCCCATGTCAAGAAAACATCGTCCTCCTGATACTGTCAGGGTCTAGTTTGTATAGCCATAGCTTTAGTGCAGGATAGTGATATAAGTGCTCCCACGTCAAGAGAACATCGTCCTCCTGATATTGACAGAGTCTAGTTTGTATAGCCATAGGTTTTGTGCAGGATAGTGACATAAGTGCTCCCACGTCAAGAGAACATCGTCCTCCTGATACTGATAAGAATCTAGTTTGTATAGCCATAACGTTAGTGCAGGATAGTGATATAAGTGCTCCCACGTCAAGAGAACATCGTTCTCCTGATACTGATAAGAATTTAGTTTGTATAGCCATAGCTTTAGTGCAGGATAGTGATATAAGTGCTCCCACGTCAAGAGAACATCGGCCTCCTGATATTGACGGAGTCTAGTTTGTATAGCCATAGGTTTTGTGCAGGATAGTGATATAAGTGCCCCCACGACAAGAGAATATCGTCCTCCTGGTACTGATTGAGTCTATTTTGTATAGCCATAGCTTTAGTGCAGGATAGTGACATTAGTGCTCCCACGTCAAGAGAACATCGTCCTCCTGATACTGATAGAGTCTATTTTGTATAGCCATAGCTTTAGTGCAGGATAGTGATATAAGTGCTCCCACGTCAAGAGAACATCGTCCTCCTGTTACTGATAGAGTCTCTTTTGTATAGCCATAGCTTTAGTGCGGGATAGTGACATAAGTGCTCCCACGTCAAGAGAACATCGTCCTCCTGATACTGATAGTTTCTCTTTTGTATAGCCATAGCTTTAGTGCAGGATAGTGATATAAGTGCTCCCACGTCAAGAGAACATCGTCCTCCTGATACTGATAGTCTTTTTTGGATAGCCATAGCTTTAGTGCAGGATAGTGATATAAGTGCTCCCACGTCAAGAGAACATCGTCCTCCTGATACTGATAAGAGTCTAGTTTGTATAGCCATAGCTTTAGTGCAGGATAGTGATATAAGTTCTCCCACGTCAAGAGAACATCGTCCTCCTGATACTGATAGAGTCTCTTTTGTATAGTCATAGCTTTAGTACAGGATAGTGATATAAGTGCTCCCACGTCAAGAGAACATCGTCCTCCTGATACTGATAGAGTCTATTTTGTATAGTCATAGCTTTAGTGCACGATAGTGATCTAAATGCTCCCACATCAAGAGAACGCAGTCCTCGTGATACTGATAAAGTTTAGTTTGTATTGCTACTTTCTTTAGAGTAGTATAGTGGTATAACTGCTCCCACATCACGAGAACACCTTTCTCCTGATACTGATAGAGTCTAGTTTGTTTAGCTAATAGCTTTATTGTAGTATAGATATATAACTGCTCTTACATCAAGAGAATATCATCCCTCTGATACTGACAGTGTCTAGTTTGTACAGGCATACTTTTAGTGCAGGATAGTGATATTAGTGCTCCCAGATCACGAGAACACCTTTCTCCTGATACTGACAGAGTCTAGTTTGTATAGCCATAGCTATAGTGCAGGATAGTGATATAAGTGCTCTCACGTCAAGAGAACATCGTCCTCCTGATACTGACAGAGTCTAGTTTGTATAGCCATAGCTTTAGTGCACGATAGTGTTATAAGTGCTCCCACGTCAAGGGAAATCGTCCTCCTGATACTGATAGTGTCTAGTTTGTATAGCCATAGCCTTAGTGCAGGATAGTGATATAACTGCTCCCATGTCAAGAAAACATCGTCCCCCTGATACTGGCAGAGTCTAGTTTGTATAGCCATAGCTTTAGTGCAGGATAGTGATATAAGTGCTCCCACGTCAAGAAAACATCGTCCTGCTGATATTGACAGAGTCTAGTTTGTATAGCCATAGGTTTTGTACAGGATAGTGATATAAGTGCCCCCACGTCAAGAGAACATCGTCCTCCTGATACTGATAAGAATCTATTTTGTATAGCCATAACGTTAGTGCAGGATAGTGATATAAGTGCTCCCACGTCAAGAGAACATCGTTCTCCTGATACTGATAAGAATCTAGTTTGTATAGCCAAGCCTTAGTGCAGGATAGTGATATAACTGCTCGCACGTCAAGAGATCATCGTCCTCCTGATACTGATAGAGTCTAGTTTGTATAGCCATAGCTTTAGCGCAGGATAGTGATATAAGTGCTCCCACGTCAAGAGAACATCGTTCTCCTGATACTGATAAGAATGTAGTTTGTATAGCCAAGCCTTAGTGCAGGATAGTGATATGACTGTTCGCACGTCAAGAGATCATCGTCCTCCTGATACTGATAGAGTCTAGTTTGTATAGCCATAGCTTTAGCGCAGGATAGTGACATAAGTGCTCCCACGTCAAGAGAACATCGTCCTCCTGATAGTGATAGTCTATTTTTATAGCCATAAATTTAGTGCAGGATAGTGATATAAGTGCTCCCACGTCAAGAGAACATCGTCCTCCTGATACTGATAAGAATCTCGTTTGTATAGCCATTGCTTTAGTGCAGGATAGTGATATAAGTGCTCGCACGTCAAGAGAACATCGTCCTCCTGATACTGATAAGAATCTAGTTTGTATAGCCATAGCTTTAGTGCAGGATAGTGACATAAGTTTTCCCACATCAAGAGTATATCGTCCTCCTGATACTGATAGAGTCTATTTTGTATAGCCATAGCTTTAGTGCAGGATAGTTACATAAGTGCTCCCACGTCAAGAGAACATCGTCCTCCTGATAGAGATAGTCTCTTTTGTGTAGCCATGGCTTTAGTGCAGGATAGTGATATAAGTGCTCCCACGTCAAGAGAACATCGTCCTCCTGATAGTGATAGTCTATTTTGTATAGCCATAGATTTAGTGCAGGATAGTGATCTAACTGCCCCCACATCAACAGAACACCATTCTTCTGATACTGATAAGTGTATAGTTTGTATAGCCATACCTTTAGTGCAGGATAGAGGTATAATTGCTTCCAAATCAACGGAATATCGTCCTCCTGGTACTGATAGGGTCTAGTTTGTATAGCTACTAGCTTTTTTGTAGTATAGAAAAATAACTACTCCCACATCAAGATCCCACATCAAGAGAACATCATCCTCCTGATACTGATAGAGTCTTGTTTGTACAGCTACTAGCAATAGTGTAGTAAATATATATAAATGCACCCACATCAAGAGAACGCAGTCCTCCTGATACTGAAAGGAATCTAGATTGTAGAGCCATAGCCTTAGTGCAGGATAGTGATATAATTGCTCCCACATCAAGAAAACATCATCCTCCTGATACAGATAGAGTCTATTTTGTATTGCCATAGCTTTAGTGCAGGATAGTGATCTAAATGCTCCTACATCAAGAGAACGCAGATCTCCTGATACTGATAAAGTTTAGTTTGTATTGCTACTTGCTTTAGAGTAGTATAGTGATATAACTGCTCCCACATCACGAGAAAACCTTTCTCCAGATACTGACAGATCTAGTTTGTATAGCCATAGCTTTAGTGCAGGATAGTGATATAAGTGCTCCCACGTCAAGAGAACATCGTCCTCCTGATACTGATAGAGTCTATTTTGTATAGCCATAGCTTTAGTGCAGGATAGTGAGATAAGTGCTCCCACGTCAAGAGAACATCGTCCTCCTGATACTGAGAGAGTCTATTTTGTATAGCCATAGCTTTAGTGCAGGATAGTGATATAAGTGCTCCCACGTCAAGAGAACATCGTCCTCCTGATACTGACAGAGTCTAGTTTGTATAGCCATAGCTTTAGTGCAGGATAGTGATATAACTGCTCCCTCGTCAAGAAAACATCGTCCTCTTGATACTGACAGAGTCTAGTTTGTATAGCCATAGCTTTAGTACAGGATAGTGATATAAGTGCTCTCACGTCAAGAGAACATCGTCCTCCTGATACTGACAGGGTCTAGTTTGTATAGCCATAGATTTAGTGCAGGATAGTGATATAAGTGCTTCCACGTCAAGAGAACATCGTCCTCCTGATACTGACAGAGTCTAGTGTGTATAGCCATAGCTTTAGTGCAGGATAGTGATATAAGTGCTCCCACGTCAAGAGAACATCGTCCTCCTGATATTGACAGAGTCTAGTTTGTGTAGCCATAGGTTTTGTGCAGGATAGTGATATAAGTGCTCCCACGTCAAGAGAACATCGTCCTCCTGATACTGATAAGAATCTAGTTTGTATAGCCATAACGTTAGTGCAGGATAGTGATATAAGTGCTCCCACGACAAGAGAATATCGTTCTCCTGATACTGATAAGAATCTAGTTTGTATAGCCAAGCCTTAGTGCAGGATAGTGATATAACTGCTCCCACGTCAAGAGATCATCGTCCTCCTGATACTGATAGAGTCTAGTTTGTATAGCCAAGCCTTAGTGCAGGATAGTGATATAACTGCTCGCACGTCAAGAGATCATCGTCCTCGTGATACTGATAGAGTCTAGTTTGTATAGCCATAGCTTTAGTGCAGGATAGTGATATAAGTGCTCCCACGTCAAGAGAACATCGTCCTCCTGGTACTGATAGATTCTAGTTTGTATAGCCAAGCCTTAGTGCAGGATAGTGATATAAGTGCTCCCACGTCAAGAGAACATCGTCTTCCTGATACTGATAGATTCTATTTTATATAGCCATTGCTTTAGTGCGGGATAGTGAGATATGTGCTCCCACGTCAAGGGAACGTCGTCGTCCTGATACTGATAGAGTCTCCTTTGTATAACCTTAGCTTTAGTGCAGGATAGTGATATAAGTGCTCCCACGTCAAGAGGACGTCGTCCTCCTGATACTGATAGAGTCTCTTTTGTATAGCCATAGCTATAGTGCAGGATAGTGACATAAGTGCTCCCACGTCAAGAGAACATCGTCCTCCTGATACTGATAAGAATCTAGTTTGTATAGCCATTGCTTTAGTGCAGGATAGTGATATAAGTGCTCGCACGTCAAGAGAACATCGTCCTCCTGATACTGATAAGAATCTAGTTTGTATAGCCATACCTTTAGTGCAGGATAGTGACATAAGTTTTCCCACATCAAGAGAATATCGTCCTCCTTATAGTGATAGTCTATTTTGTATAGCCATAGATTTAGTGCAGGATAGTGATCTAACTGCCCCCACATCAACAGAACACCATTCTCCTGATACTGATAAGTGTATAGTTTGTATAGCCATACCTTTAGTGCAGGATAGAGGTATAATTGCTTCCAAATCAAGGGAATATCGTCCTCCTGGTACTGATAGGGTCTAGTTTGTATAGCTACTAGCATTATTGTAGTATAGAAAATAAACTGCTCCCACATCAAGAGAACGCAGTCCTCCTGATACTGAAAGGATTCTAGTTTGTAGAGCCATAGCCTTAGTGCAGGATAGTGATATAAGTGCTCCCACATCAAGAAAACATCGTCCTCCTGATACAGATAGAGTCTATTTTGTATTGCCATAGCTTTAGTGAAGGATAGTGATCTAAATGCTCCCACATCAAGAGAACGCAGTCCTCCTGATACTGATAAAGTTTAGTTTGTATTGCTACTTGCATTAGAGTAGTATAGTGATATAACTGCTCCCACATCATGAGAACACCTTTCTCCTGATACTGATAGAGTCTAGTTTGTTTAGCTAATAGCTTTATTGTAGTATAGATATATAACTGCTCTTACATCATGAGAACATCATCCTTCTGATACTGACAGAGTCTAGTTTGTACAGGCATACTTTTAGTGCAGGATGGTGATATAATTGCTCCCAAATCACGAGAACACCTTTCTCCTGATACTGACAGATCTAGTTTGTATAGCCATAGCATTAGTGCAGGATAGTGATCTAAATGCTCCCACATCAAGAGAACGCAGTCCTCCTGATACTGATAAAGTTTAGTTTGCATTGCTACTTTCTTTAGGGTAGTATAGTGATATAACTGCTCCCACATCACGAGAAAACCTTTCTCCTGATACTGATAGAGTCTAGTTTGTTTAGCTAATAGCTTTATAGTAGTATAGATATATAACTGCTCTTACATCAGGAGAATATCATCCCTCTGATACTGACAGAGTCTAGTTTGTACAGGCAAACTTTTAGTGCAGGATAGTGATATAAGTGCTCCCACATCACGAGAACACCTTTCTCCTGATACTGACAGAGTCTAGTTTGTATAGCCATAGCTATAGTGCAGGATAGTGATATAAGTGCTCCCACGTCAAGAGAACATCGTTCTCCTGATACTGATAAGAATCTAGTTTGTATAGCCATAGCCTTAGTGCAGGATAGTGATATAAGTGCTCCCACGTCAAGAGAACATCGTTCTCCTGATACTGATAAGAATCTAGTTTGTATAGACAAGCCTTAGTGCAGGATAGTGATATAACTGCTCCCACGTCAATAGAACATCGTCCTCCTGATACTGATAAGATTCTAGTTTGCATAGCCATAGCTTTAGTGCAGGATAGTGATATAAGTGCTCCCACGTCCAGAGAACATCGTTCTCCTGATACTGACGGAGTCTAGTTTGTATAGCCATAGCTTTAGTGCAGGATAGTGATATAAGTGCTCCCACGTCAAGAGAACATCGTCCTCCTGATACTGACAGAGTCTAGTTTGTATAGCCATAGCTTTAGTGCAGGATAGTGATATGACTGCTCCCACGTCAAGAGAACATCGTCCTCCTGATACTGACAGAGTCTAGCTTGTATAGCCATAGCTTTAGTACAGGATAGTGATATAAGTGCTCTCACGTCAAGAGAACATCGTCCTCCTGATACTGACAGAGTCTAGTTTGTATAGCCATAGCTTTAGTGCAGGATAGTGATATAAGTGCTCCCACGTCAAGAGAAATCGTCCTCCTGATACTGATAGTGTCTAGTTTGTATAGCCATAGCCTTAGTGCAAGATAGTGATATAACTGCTCCCATGTCAAGAAAACATCGTCCTCCTGATACTGTCAGGGTCTAGTTTGTATAGCCATAGCTTTAGTGCAGGATAGTGATATAAGTGCTCCCACGTCAAGAGAACATCGTCCTCCTGATATTGACAGAGTCTAGTTTGTATAGCCATAGGTTTTGTGCAGGATAGTGACATAAGTGCTCCCACGTCAAGAGAACATCGTCCTCCTGATACTGATAAGAATCTAGTTTGTATGGCCATAACGTTAGTGCAGGATAGTGATATAAGTGCTCCCACGTCAAGAGAACATCGTTCTCCTGATACTGATAAGAATCTAGTTTGTATAGCCAAGCCTTAGTGCAGGATAGTGATATAAATGCTCCCACGTCAAGAGAACATCGTCTTCCTGATACTGATAGATTCTATTTTGTATAGCCTTAGCTTTAGTGCAGGATAGTGTCATAAGTGCTCCCACTTCAAGGGAACGTCGTTGTCCTGTTACTGATAGAGTCTCCTTTGTATAGCCATAGCTTTAGTGCAGGATAGTGATATAAGTGCTCCCACGTCAAGAGAACATCGTCCTCCTGATACTGATAGAGTCCCTTTTGTATAGCCATAGCTTTAGTGCAGGATAGTGACATAAGTGCTCCCACGTCAAGAGAACATCGTCCTCCTGATATTGATAGTCTATTTTTATAGCCATAAATTTAGTGGAGGATAGTGATATAAGTGCTCCCACGTCAAGAGAACATCGTCCTCCTGATACTGATAAGAATCTAGTTTGTATAGCCTTTGCTTTAGTGCAGGATAGTGATATAAGTGCTCGCACGTCAAGGGAATATCGTCCTCCTGATACTGATAAGAATCTAGTTTGTATAGCCATAGCTTTAGTGCAGGATAGTGACATAAGTTATCCCACATCAAGAGAATATCGTCCTCCTGATACTGATAGAGTCTATTTTGTATAGCCATAGCTTTAGTGCAGGATAGTTACATAAGTGCTCCCACGTCAAGAGAACATCGTCCTCCTGATAGAGATAGTCTCTTTTGTGTAGCCATGGCTTTAGTGCAGGATAGTGATATAAGTGCTCCCACGTCAAGAGAACATCGTCCTCCTGATAGTGATAGTCTATTTTGTATAGCCATAGATTTAGTGCAGGATAGTGATCTAACTGCCCCCACATCAACAGAACACCATTCTCCTGATACTGATAAGTGTATAGTTTGTATAGCCATACCTTTAGTGCAGGATAGAGGTATAATTGCTTCCAAATCAAGCGAATATCGTCCTCCTGGTACTGATAGGGTCTAGTTTGTATAGCTACTAGCTTTATTGTAGTATAGAAAAATAACTGCTCCCACATCAAGATCCCACATCAAGAGAACATCATCCTCCTTATACTGATAGAGTCTTGTTTGTACAGCTACTAGCAATAGTGTAGTAAATATATATAAATGCACCCACATCAAGAGAACGCAGTCCTCCTGATACTGAAAGGAATCTAGGTTGTAGAGGCATAGCCTTAGTGCAGGATAGTGATATAAGTGCTCCACCATCAAGAAAACATCGTCCTCCTGATACAGATAGAGTCTATTTTGTATTGCCATAGCTTTAGTGCAGGATAGTGATCTAAATGCTCCGACATCAAGAGAACGCAGACCTCCTGATACTGATAAAGTTTAGTTTGTATTGCTACTTGCTTTAGAGTAGTATAGTGATATAACTGCTCCCACATCACGAGAACACCTTTCTCCTGATACTGATAGAGTCTAGTTTGTTTAGCTAATAGCTTTATTGTAGTATAGATATATAACTGCTCTTACATCAAGAGAATATCATCCCTCTGATACTGACAGTGTCTAGTTTGTACAGGCATACTTTTAGTGCAGGATAGTGATATAAGTGCTCCCAGATCACGAGAACACCTTTCTCCTGATACTGACAGAGTCTAGTTTGTATAGCCATAGCTATAGTGCAGGATAGTGATATAAGTGCTCTCACGTCAAGAGAACATCGTCCTCCTGATACTGACAGAGTCTAGTTTGTATAGCCATAGCTTTAGTGCAGGATAGTGATATAAGTGCTCCCACGTCAAGAGAACATCGTCCTCCTGATACTGACAGAGTCTAGTTTTGTATAGCCATAGCTTTAGTGCAGGATAGTGATATAAGTGCTCCCACTTCAAGAGATCATCGTCCTCCTGATACTGACAGAGTCTAGTTTGTATAGCCATAGCTTAAGTGCAGGATAGTGATATAAGTGCTCCCACGTCAAGAGAACATCGTCCTGCTGATATTGACAGAGTCTAGTTTGTATAGCGATAGGTTTTGTGCAGGATAGTGATATAAGTGCTCCCACGTCAAGAGAACATCGTCCTCCTGATACTGATAAGAATCTATTTTGTATAGCCATAACGTTAGTGCAGGATAGTGATATAAGTGCTCCCACGTCAAGAGAACATCGTTCTCCTGATACTGATAAGAATCTAGTTTGTATAGCCAAGCCTTAGTGCAGGATAGTGATATAACTGCTCGCACGTCAAGAGATCATCGTCCTCCTGATACTGATAGAGTCTAGTTTGTATAGCCATAGCTTTAGCGCAGGATAGTGATATAAGTGCTCCCACGTCAAGAGAACATCGTCCTCCTGGTACTGATAGATTCTAGTTTGTATAGCCAAGCCTTAGTGCAGGATAGTGATATAAGTGCTCCCACGTCAAGAGAACATCGTCTTCCTGATACTGATAGATTCTATTTTGTATAGCCATAGCCTTAGTGCAGGATAGTGACATAAGTGCTCCCACGTCAAGGGAACGTCGTCGTCCTGATACTGATAGAGTCTCCTTTGTATAGCCATAGCTTTAGTGCAGGATAGTGATATAAGTGCTCCCACGTCAAGAGAACATCGTCCTCCTGATACTGATAGAGTCTCTTTTGTATAGCCATAGCTATAGTGCAGGATAATGACATAAGTGCTCCCACGTCAAGAGAAGATCGTCCTCCTGATACTGATAGTCTATTTTTATAGCCATAAATTTAGTGCAGGATAGTGATATAAGTGCTCCCACGTCAAGAGAACATCGTCCTCCTGATACTGATAAGAATATAGTTTGTATAGCCATTGCTTTAGTGCAGGATAGTGATATAAGTGCTCGCACGTCAAGAGAACATCGTCCTCCTGATACTGATAAGAATCTAGTTTGTATAGCCATAGCTTTAGTGCAGGATAGTGACATAAGTTTTCCCACATCAAGAGAATATCGTCCTCCTGATACTGATAGAGTCTATTTTGTATAGCCATAGCTTTAGTGCAGGATAGTTACATAAGTGCTCCCACGTCAAGAGAACATCGTCCTCCTGATAGAGATAGTCTCTTTTGTGTAGCCATGGCTTTAGTGCAGGATAGTGATATAAGTGCTCCCACGTCAAGAGAACATCGTCCTCCTGATAGTGATAGTCTATTTTGTATAGCCATAGATTTAGTGCAGGATAGTGATCTAACTGCCCCCACATCAACAGAACACCATTCTCCTGATACTGATAAGTGTATAGTTTGTATAGCCATACCTTTAGTGCAGGATAGAGGTATAATTGCTTCCAAATCAAGGGAATATCGTCCTCCTGGTACTGATAGGGTCTAGTTTGTATAGCTACTAGCTTTATTGTAGTATAGAAAAATAACTACTCCCACATCAAGATCCCACATCAAGAGAACATCATCCTCCTGATACTGATAGAGTCTTGTTTGTACAGCTACTAGCAATAGTGTAGTAAATATATATAAATGCACCCACATCAAGAGAACGCAGTCCTCCTGATACTGAAAGGAATCTAGATTGTAGAGCCATAGCCTTAGTGCAGGATAGTGATATAATTGCTCCCACATCAAGAAAACATCATCCTCCTGATACAGATAGAGTCTATTTTGTATTGCCATAGCTTTAGTGCAGGATAGTGACCTAAATGCTCCTACATCAAGAGAACGCAGATCTCCTGATACTGATAAAGTTTAGTTTGTATTGCTACTTGCTTTAGAGTAGTATAGTGATATAACTGCTCCCACATCACGAGAAAACCTTTCTCCTGATACTGACAGATCTAGTTTGTATAGCCATAGCTTTAGTGCAGGATAGTGATATAAGTGCTCCCACGTCAAGAGAACATCGTCCTCCTGATACTGATAGAGTCTATTTTGTATAGCCATAGCTTTAGTGCAGGATAGTGAGATAAGTGCTCCCACGTCAAGAGAACATCGTCCTCCTGATACTGAGAGAGTCTATTTTGTATAGCCATAGCTTTAGTGCAGGATAGTGATATAAGTGCTCCCACGTCAAGAGAACATCGTCCTCCTGATACTAACAAGTCTAGTTTCTATAGCCATAGCTTTAGTGCAGGATAGTGATATAACTGCTCCCTCGTCAAGAAAACATCGTCCTCTTGATACTGACAGAGTCTAGTTTGTATAGCCATAGCTTTAGTACAGGATAGTGATATAAGTGCTCTCACGTCAAGAGAACATCGTCCTCCTGATACTGACAGGGTCTAGTTTGTATAGCCATAGCTTTAGTGCAGGATAGTGATAGAAGTGCTTCCACGTCAAGAGAACATCGTCCTCCTGATACTGACAGAGTCTAGTTTGTATAGCCATAGCTTTAGTGCAGGATAGTGATATAAGTGCTCCCACGTCAAGAGAACATCGTCCTCCTGATACTGATAAGAATCTAATTTGTATAGCCATAACGTTAGTGCAGGATAGTGATATAATTGCTCCCACGACAAGAGAATATCGTTATCCTGATACTGATAAGAATCTAGTTTGTATAGCCAAGCCTTAGTGCAGGATAGTGATATAACTGCTCCCACGTCAAGAGAACATCGTCCTCCTGATATTGACAGAGTCTAGTTTGTATAGCCATAGGTTTTGTGCAGGATAGTGATATAAGTGCTCCCACGTCAAGAGATCATCGTCCTCCTGATACTGATATAGAGTCTAGTTTGTATAGCCATAGCTTTAGTGCAGGATAGTGATATAAGTGCTCCCACGTCAAGAGAACATCGTCCTCCTGGTACTGATAGATTCTAGTTTGTATAGCCAAGCCTTAGTGCAGGATAGTGATATAAGTGCTCCCACGTCAAGAGAACATCGTCTTCCTGATACTGATAGATTCTATTTTATATAGCCATAGCTTTAGTGCGGGATAGTGAGATAAGTGCTCCCACGTCAAGGGAACGTCGTCGTCCTGATACTGATAGAGTCTCCTTTGTATAACCTTAGCTTTAGTGCAGGATAGTGATATAAGTGCTCCCACGTCAAGAGGACATCGTCCTCCTGATACTGATAGAGTCTCTTTTGTATAGCCATAGCTATAGTGCAGGATAGTGACATAAGTGCTCCCACGTCAAGAGAACATCGTCCTCCTGATACTGATAAGAATCTAGTTTGTATAGCCATTGCTTTAGTGCAGGATAGTGATATAAGTGCTCGCACGTCAAGAGAACGTCGTCCTCCTGATACTGATAAGAATCTAGTTTGTATAGCCATACCTTTAGTGCAGGATAGTGACATAAGTTTTCCCACATCAAGAGAATATCGTCCTCCTTATAGTGATAGTCTATTTTGTATAGCCATAGATTTAGTGCAGGATAGTGATCTAACTGCCCCCACATCAACAGAACACCATTCTCCTGATACTGATAAGTGTATAGTTTGTATAGCCATACCTTTAGTGCAGGATAGAGGTATAATTGCTTCCAAATCAAGGGAATATCGTCCTCCTGGTACTGATAGGGTCTAGTTTGTATAGCTACTAGCATTATTGTAGTATAGAAAATAAACTGCTCCCACATCAAGAGAACGCAGTCCTCCTGATACTGAAAGGAATCTAGTTTGTAGAGCCATAGCCTTAGTGCAGGATAGTGATATAAGTGCTCCCACATCAAGAAAACATCGTCCTCCTGATACAGATAGAGTCTATTTTGTATTGCCATAGCTTTAGTGCAGGATAGTGATCTAAATGCTCCCACATCAAGAGAACGCAGTCCTCCTGATACTGATAAAGTTTAGTTTGCATTGCTACTTTCTTTAGAGTAGTATAGTGATATAACTGCTCCCACATCACGAGAAAACCTTTCTCCTGATACTGATAGTCTAGTTTGTTTAGCTAATAGCTTTATAGTAGTATAGATATATAACTGCTCTTACATCAAGAGAATATCATCCCTCTGATACTGACAGAGTCTAGTTTGTACAGGCAAACTTTTAGTGCAGGATAGTGATATAAGTGCTCCCACATCACGAGAACACCTTTCTCCTGATACTGACAGAGTCTAGTTTGTATAGCCATAGCTATAGTGCAGGATAGTGATATAAGTGCTCCCACGTCAAGAGAACATCGTCCTCCTGTTACTGACAGAGTCTAGTTTGTATAGCCATAGCTTTAGTGCAGGATAGTGATATAAGTGCTCCCACGTCAAGAGAAAATCGTCCTCCTGATACTGACCGAGTCTAGTTTGTATAGCCATAGCTTTAGTGCAGGATAGTGATATAAGTGCTCCCACGTCAAGAGAACTTCGTCCTCCTGATACTGATAGAGTCTATTTTGTATAGCCATAGCTTTAGTGCAGGATAGTGATATAAGTGCTCCCACGTCAAAGGAACATCGTTTTCCTGATACCGATAAGAATCTAGTTTGTATGGCCATAACCTTGGTGCAGGATAGTGATAGAAGTGCTCCCGCGGCAAGAGAACATCCTCCTCCTGATACTGATAAGAGTCTATTTTGTATAGCCATAGCTTTAGTGCAGGATAGTGATATAAGTGCTCCCACGTCAAGAGAACATCGTCCTCCTTATACTGATAAGAATCTAGTTTGTATAGGCAAGCCTTAGTGCAGGATAGTGATATAACTGCTCCCACGTCAAGAGAACATCGTCCTCCTGATACTGATAGAGTCTATTTTGTATTGCCATAACTTTAGTGCAGGATAGTGATAAAAGTGCCTCCACGTCAAGAGAACATCGTTCTCCTGATACTGATAAGAATCTAGTTTGTATAGTCATAGCCTTAGTGCAGGATAGTGACATAAGTGCTCCCACATCAAGAGAATATCGTCCTCCTGATACTGATAGAGTCTATTTTGTATAGCCATAGCTTTAGTGCTGGATAGTGACATAAGTGCTCCCACGTCAAGAGAACATCGTCCTCCTGATACTGATAGTGTCTCCTTTGTATAGCCATAGCTTTAGTGCAGGATAGTGATATAAGTGCTCCCACGTCAAGAGAACATCGTCCTCCTGATACTGATAAGAGTCTAGTTTGTATAGCCATAGCTTTAGTGCAGGATAGTGATATAAGTTCTCCCACGTCAAGAGAACATCGTCCTCCTGATACTGATAGTCTCTTTTGTATAGCCATAGCTTTAGTACAGGATAATGATATAAGTGCTCCCACGTCAAGAGAACATCGTCCTCCTGATACTGATAGAGTCTATTTTGTATAGCCATAGCTTTAGTGCAGGAGAGTGATCTAAATGCTCCCACATCAATAGAACGCTGTCCTCCTGATACTGATAAAGTTTAGTTTGCATTGCTACTTTCTTTAGAGTAGTATAGTGATATAACTGCTCCCACATCACGAGAACACCTTTCTCCTGATACTGATAGAGTCTAGTTTGTTTAGCTAATAGCTTTAATGTAGTATAGATATATAACTTCTCTTACATCATGAGAACATCATCCTTCTGATACTGACAGAGTCTAGTTTGTACAGGCATACTTTTAGTGCAGGATAGTGATATAACTGCTCCCACATCACGAGAACACCTTTCTCCTGATACTGACAGATCTAGTTTGTATAGCCATACCTTTAGTGCAGGATAGTGATATAAGTGCTCCCACGTCAAGAGAACATCGTCCTCCTGATACTGACAGAGTCTATTTTGTATAGCCATAGCTTTAGTGCAGGATAGTGATATAATTGCTCCCACGTCAAGAGAACATCGTCCTCCTGATACTGACAGATTCTACTTTGTATAGCCATAGCTTTAGTGCAGGATAGTGATATAAGTGCTCCCACGTCAAGAGAACATCGTCCTCCTGATACTGACAGAGTCTAGTTTGTATAGCCATAGCTTTAGTGCAGGATAGTGATATAAGTGCTCCCACGTCAAGGGAACATCGTTTTCCTGATACTGATAAGAATCTAGTTTGTATAGCCATAGCCTTAGTGCAGGATAGTGATATAAGTGCTCCCACGTCAAGAGATTATCGTCCTCCTGATACTGATAGATTCTCTTTTGTATAGCCATAGGTTTAGTGCGGGATAGTGACATAAATGCTCCCACGTCAAGAGAACATCGTCCTCCTGATACTGATAGAGTCTCTTTTGGATAGCCATAGCTTTAGTGCAGGATAGTGATATAAGTTCTCCCACGTCAAGAGAACATCGTCCTCCTGATACTGATAGAGTCTCTGTTGTATAGCCATAGCTTTAGTACAGGATAGTGATATAAGTGCTCCCACGTCAAGAGAACATCGTCCTCCTGATACTGATAGAGTCTATTTTGTATTGCCATAGCTTTAGTGCAGGATAGTGATCTAAATGCTCCCACATCAAGAGAACGCAGTCCTCCTGATACTGATAAAGTTTAGTTTGCATTGCTACTTTCTTTAGAGTAGTATAGTGATATAACTGCTCCCACATCACGAGAAAACCTTTCTCCTGATACTGATAGAGTCTAGTTTGTTTAGCTAATAGCTTTATAGTAGTATAGATATATAACTGCTCTTACATCAAGAGAATATCATCCCACTGATACTGACAGAGTCTAGTTTGTACAGGCAAACTTTTAGTGCAGGATAGTGATATAAGTGCTCCCACATCACGAGAACACCTTTCTCCTGATACTGACAGAGTCTAGTTTGTATAGCCATAGCTATAGTGCAGGATAGTGATATAAGTGCTCCCACGTCAAGAGAACATCGTCCTCCTGTTACTGACAGATTCTAGTTTGTATAGCCATAGCTTTAGTGCAGGATAGTGATATAAGTGCTCCCACATCAAGAAAACATCGTCCTCCTGATACTGACAGAGTCTATTTTGTATAGCCATAGCTTTAGTGCAGGATAGTGATATAAGTGCTCCCACTTCAAGAGAACACCTTTCTCCTGATACTGATAGGGTCTAGTTTGTTTAGCTAATAGCTTTATTGTAGTATAGATATATAACTGGTCATACATCAAGAGAATATCATCCTTCTGATACTGACAGATTCTAGTTTGTACAGGCATACTTTTAGTGCAGGATAGTGATATAAGTGCTCCCACATCACGAGAAAACCTTTCTCCTGATACTGATAGAGTCTAGTTTGTATAGCCATAGCTTTAGTGCAGGATAGTGATATAAGTGCTCCCCCCTCAAGAGAACATCGTCCTCCTGATACTGATAGTCTATTTTGTATAGCCATAGCCTTAGGGCAGGTTAGTGATATAAGTGCCCCCACGTCAAGGGAACGTCGTTCTCCGTATACTGATAAGAATCTAGTTTGTATAGCCATAGCTTTAGTGCAGGATAGTGATATAAGTGCTCCCACGTCAACAGAACATCGTCCTCCTGATACTGATAGATTCTCTTTTGTATAGCCATAGCTTTAGTGCAGGATAGTGACATAAGTGCTCCCACGTCAAGAGAACATCGTCCTCCTGATACTGATAGTCTATTTTGTATAGCCATAAATTTAGTGCAGGATAGTGATATAAGTGCTCCCACGTCAAGAGAATATCGTCCTCCTGATACTGATAAGAATCTACTTTGTATAGCCATAGCTTTAATGCAGGATAGTGATATAAGTGCTCCCACGTCAAGAGAACATCGTCCTCCTGATACTGATAGTCTCTTTTGTATAGCCATGGCTTTAGTGCAGGATAGTGATATAAGTGCTCCCACATCAAGAGAACATCGTCCTCCTGATACTGGTAGAGTTTTTTGTATAGCCATAGCTTTAGTACAGGATAGTGATATAAGTGCTCCCACGTCAAGAGAACATCGTCGTCCTGATACTGATAGTCTGTTTTGTATAGCCATAGCTTTAGTGCAGGATAGTGATCTAAATGCTCCCACATCAAGAGAACATCGTCCTCCTGATACTGACAGGGTCTAGTTTGTATAGCCATAGCTTTAGTGCAGGATAATGATATAAGTGCTCCCAAGTCAAGAGAACATCGTCCTCCTGATATTGACGGAGTCTAGTTTGTATAGCCATAGGTTTTGTGCAGGATAGTGATATAAGTGCTCCCACGTCAAGAGAACATCGTCCTCCTGATACTGACAGAGTCTAGTTTGTTTAGCCATAGGTTTAGTCAGGATAGTGATATAAGTGCTCCCACGTCAAGAGAACATCGTCCTCCTGATACTGACAGAGTCTAGTTTGTATAGCCATAGCTTTAGTGCAGGATAGTGATATAAGTGCTCCCACGTCAAGAGAATATCGTCCTCCTGATACTGATAGAGTCTATTTTGTATAGCCATAGCTTTAGTGCAGGATAGTGATATAAGTGCTCCCACGTCAAGGGAACATCGTTTTCCTGATACTGATAAGAATCTAGTTTGTATAGCCATAGCTTTAGTGCAGGATAGTGATATAAGTGCTCCCGCGTCAAGAGAACATCGTCCTCCTTATACTGATAGAGTCTATTTTGTATTGCCAAAACTTTAGTGCAGGATAGTGTTATAAGTGCTCCCACGTCAAGAGAACATCGTTCTCCTGATACTGATAAGAATCTATTTTGTATAGCCATAGCTTTAGTGCAGGATAGTGACATAAGTGCGCCCACGTCAAGGGAACGTCGTCGTCCTGATACTGATAGATTCTCCTTTGTATAGCCATAGCTTTAGTGCAGGATAGTGATATAAGTGCTCCCACGTCAAGGGAATATCGTCCTCCTGATACTGATAAGAATCTAGTTTGTATAGCCATAGCTTTAGTGCAGGATAGTGACATAAGTGCTCCCACGTCAAGGGAACGTCGTCGTCCTGATACTGATAGAGTCTCATTTGTATAGCCATAGCTTTAGTGCAGGATAGTGACATAAGTGCTCCCATATCAAGAGAATATCGTCCTCCTGATACTGATAGAGTCTATTTTGTATAGCCATAGCTTTAGTGCAGGATAGTGACATAAGTGCTCCCACGTCAAGAGAACATTTTCCTCCTGATACTGATAGAGTCTATTTTGTATAGCCATAGCTTTAGTGCAGGATAGTGATATAAGTGCTCCCAAGTCAAGAGAACATCGTCCTCCTGTTACTGATAGAGTCTCTTTTGTATAGCCATAGCTTTAGTGCGGGATAGTGACATAAGTGCTCCCACGTCAAGAGAACATCGTCCTCCTGATACTGATAGTTTCTCTTTTGTATAGCCATAGCTTTAGTGCAGGATAGTGATATAAGTGCTCCCACGTCATGAGAACATCGTCCTCCTGATACTGATAAGAGTCTAGTTTGTATAGCCATAGCTTTAGTGCAGGATAGTGATATAAGTTCTCCCACGTCAAGAGAACATCGTCCTCCTGATACTGATAGAGTCTCTTTTGTATAGTCATATCTTTAGTACAGGATAGTGATATAAGTGCTCCCACGTCAAGAGAACATCGTCCTCCTGATACTGATAGAGTCTATTTTGTATAGTCATAGCTTTAGTGCAGGATAGTGATCTAAATGCTCCCACATCAAGAGAACGCAGTCCTCGTGATACTGATAAAGTTTAGTTTGTATTGCTACTTTCTTTAGAGTAGTATAGTGGTATAACTGCTCCCACATCACGAGAACACCTTTCTCCTGATACTGATAGAGTCTAGTTTGTTTAGCTAATAGCTTTATTGTAGTATAGATATATAACTGCTCTTACATCAAGAGAATATCATCCCTCTGATACTGACAGTGTCTAGTTTGTACAGGCATACTTTTAGTGCAGGATAGTGATATAAGTGCTCCCAGATCACGAGAACACCTTTCTCCTGATACTGACAGAGTCTAGTTTGTATAGCCATAGCTAGAGTGCAGGATAGTGATATAAGTGCTCTCACGTCAAGAGAACATCGTCCTCCTGATACTGACAGAGTCTAGTTTGTATAGCCATAGCTTTAGTGCAGGATAGTGTTATAAGTGCTCCCACGTCAAGAGAAATCGTCCTCCTGATACTGATAGTGTCTAGTTTGTATAGCCATAGCCTTAGTGCAGGATAGTGATATAACTGCTCCCATGTCAAGAAAACATCGTCCCCCTGATACTGGCAGAGTCTAGTTTGTATAGCCATAGCTTTAGTGCAGGATAGTGATATAAGTGCTCCCACGTCAAGAAAACATCGTCCTCCTGATACAGATAGAGTCTATTTTGTATTGCCATAGCTTTAGTGCAGGATAGTGATCTAAATGCTCCCACATCAAGAGAACGCAGATCTCCTGATACTGATAAAGTTTAGTTTGTATTGCTACTTGCTTTAGAGTAGTATAGTGATATAACTGCTCCCACATCACGAGAAAACCTTTCTCCTGATACTGACAGATCTAGTTTGTATAGCCATAGCTTTAGTGCAGGATAGTGATATAAGTGCTCCCACGTCAAGAGAACATCGTCCTCCTTATACTGATAGAGTCTATTTTGTATAGCCATAGCTTTAGTGCAGGATAGTGAGATAAGTGCTCCCACGTCAAGAGAACATCGTCCTCCTGATACTGAGAGAGTCTATTTTGTATAGCCATAGCTTTAGTGCAGGATAGTGATATAAGTGCTCCCACGTCAAGAGAACATCGTCCTCCTGATACTGACATAGTCTAGTTTGTATAGCCATAGCTTTAGTGCAGGATAGTGATATAACTGCTCCCTCGTCAAGAAAACATCATCCTCTTGATACTGACAGAGTCTAGTTTGTATAGCCATAGCCTTAGTGCAGGATAGTGATATAAGTGCTCCCACGTCAAGGGAATATCGTCCTCCTGATACTGATAAGAATCTAGTTTGTATAGCCATAGCTTTAGTGCAGGATAGTGACATAAGTGCTCCCACGTCAAGGGAACGTCGTCGTCCTGATACTGATAGAGTCTCCTTTGTATAGCCATAGCTTTAGTGCAGGATAGTGACATAAGTGCTCCCATATCAAGAGAATATCGTCCTCCTGATACTGATAGAGTCTATTTGGTATAGCCATAGCTTTAGTGCAGGATAGTGACATAAGTGCTCCCACGTCAAGAGAACATCGTCCTCCTGTTACTGATAGAGTCTCTTTTGTATAGCCATAGCTTTAGTGCGGGATAGTGACATAAGTGCTCCCACGTCAAGAGAACATCGTCCTCCTGATACTGATAGTTTCTCTTTTGTATAGCCATAGCTTTAGTGCAGGATAGTGATATAAGTGCTCCCACGTCAAGAGAACATCGTCCTCCTGATACTGATAAGAGTCTAGTTTGTATAGCCATAGCTTTAGTGCAGGATAGTGATATAAGTTCTCCCACGTCAAGAGAACATCGTCCTCCTGATACTGATAGAGTCTCTTTTGTATAGTCATAGCTTTAGTACAGGATAGTGATATAAGTGCTCCCACGTCAAGAGAACATCGTCCTCCTGATACTGATAGAGTCTATTTTGTATAGTCATAGCTTTAGTGCAGGATAGCGATCTAAATGCTCCCACATCAAGAGAACGCAGTCCTCGTGATACTGATAAAGTTTAGTTTGTATTGCTACTTTCTTTAGAGTAGTATAGTGGTATAACTGCTCCCACATCACGAGAACACCTTTCTCCTGATACTGATAGAGTCTAGTTTGTTTAGCTAATAGCTTTATTGTAGTATAGATATATAACTGCTCTTACATCAAGAGAATATCATCCCTCTGATACTGACAGTGTCTAGTTTGTACAGGCATACTTTTAGTGCAGGATAGTGATATAAGTGCTCCCAGATCACGAGAACACCTTTCTCCTGATACTGACAGAGTCTAGTTTGTATAGCCATAGCTATAGTGCAGGATAGTGATATAAGTGCTCTCACGTCAAGAGAACATCGTCCTCCTGATACTGACAGAGTCTAGTTTGTATAGCCATAGCTTTAGTGCAGGATAGTGTTATAAGTGCTCCCACGTCAAGAGAAATCGTCCTCCTGATACTGATAGTGTCTAGTTTGTATAGCCATAGCCTTAGTGCAGGATAGTGATATAACTGCTCCCATGTCAAGAAAACATCGTCCCCCTGATACTGGCAGATTCTAGTTTGTATAGCCATAGCTTTAGTGCAGGATAGTGATATAAGTGCTCCCACGTCAAGAGAACATCGTCCTGCTGATATTGACAGAGTCTAGTTTGTATAGCCATAGGGTTTGTGCAGGATAGTGATATAAGTGCTCCCACGTCAAGAGAACATCGTCCTCCTGATACTGATAAGAATCTATTTTGTATAGCCATAACGTTAGTGCAGGATAGTGATATAAGTGCTCCTACGTCAAGAGAACATCGTTCTCCTGATACTGATAAGAATCTAGCTTGTATAGCCAAGCCTTAGTGCAGGATAGTGATATAACTGCTCGCACGTCAAGAGATCATCGTCCTCCTGATACTGATAGAGTCTAGTTTGTATAGCCATAGCTTTAGCGCAGGATAGTGATATAAGTGCTCCCACGTCAAGAGAACATCGTCCTCCTGGTACTGATAGATTCTAGTTTGTATAGCCAAGCCTTAGTGCAGGATAGTATATAAGTGCTCCCACGTCAAGAGAACATCGTCTTCCTGATACTGATAGATTCTATTTTGTATAGCCATAGCTTTAGTGCAGGATAGTGACATAAGTGCTCCCACGTCAAGGGAACGTCGTCGTCCTGATACTGATAGAGTCTCCTTTGTATAGCCATAGCTTTAGTGCAGGATAGTGATATAAGTGCTCCCACGTCAAGAGAACATCGTCCTCCTGATACTGTAGAGTCTCTTTTGTATAGCCATAGCTTTAGTGCAGGATAATGACATAAGTGCTCCCACGTCAAGAGAACATCGTCCTCCTGATACTGATAGTCTATTTTTATAGCCATAAATTTAGTGCAGGATAGTGATATAAGTGCTCCCACGTCAAGAGAACATCGTCCTCCTGATACTGATAAGAATATAGTTTGTATAGCCATTGCTTTAGTGCAGGATAGTGATATAAGTGCTCGCACGTCAAGAGAACATCGTCCTCCTGATACTGATAAGAATCTAGTTTGTATAGCCATAGCTTTAGTGCAGGATAGTGACATAAGTTTTCCCACATCAAGAGAATATCGTCCTCCTGATACTGATAGAGTCTATTTTGTATAGCCATAGCTTTAGTGCAGGATAGTTACATAAGTGCTCCCACGTCAAGAGAACATCGTCCTCCTGATAGAGATAGTCTCTTTTGTGTAGCCATGGCTTTAGTGCAGGATAGTGATATAAGTGCTCCCACGTCAAGAGAACATCGTCCTCCTGATAGTGATAGTCTATTTTGTATAGCCATAGATTTACTGCAGGATAGTGATCTAACTGCCCCCACATCAACAGAACACCATTCTCCTGATACTGATAAGTGTATAGTTTGTATAGCCATACCTTTAGTGCAGGATAGAGGTATAATTGCTTCCAAATCAAGGGAATATCGTCCTCCTGGTACTGATAGGGTCTAGTTTGTATAGCTACTAGCTTTATTGTAGTATAGAAAAATAACTACTCCCACATCAAGATCCCACATCAAGAGAACATCATCCTCCTGATACTGATAGAGTCTTGTTTGTACAGCTACTAGCAATAGTGTAGTAAATATATATAAATGCACCCACATCAAGAGAACGCAGTCCTCCTGATACTGAAAGGAATCTAGATTGTAGAGCCATAGCCTTAGTGCAGGATAGTGATATAATTGCTCCCACATCAAGAAAACATCGTCCTCCTGATACAGATAGAGTCTATTTTGTATTGCCATAGCTTTAGTGCAGGATAGTGATCTAAATGCTCCCACATCAAGAGAACGCAGATCTCCTGATACTGATAAAGTTTAGTTTGTATTGCTACTTGCTTTAGTGTAGTATAGTGATATAACTGCTCCCACATCACGAGAAAACCTTTCTCCTGATACTGACAGATCTAGTTTGTATAGCCATAGCTTTAGTGTCTCACCGATCACCACCCTCTAGGACCCCGGTACCACCTAGGGGTGATGAGGTGAATAACCTTACCCACCAGGGTGAGAGAAGAAGAGAGGAGAAGAGAGAGAGAGAGAGAGAGAGAGAGAGGAGAGAGAGAGAGAGAGACCCTGGTGAGAAGGTTGTTAGCGTGTCCGCCCCAAAAAGGGAGAAATAGCGAACACGAGGGAGAAGATGGGCACAAGAAGAGCAACAACAAAGTACCGTCACAATATTAAAAAAACAAGAAACCATGGAAAAACTTACCGGAAACAGCGTAGGAAGACGACTTAAAGGCCGTGGAAATAAATGCACAAGAAAAACGGTGGCAGTGCTCCACCGAACGTGGCGAATGAAAACCGACACTTCAATTAAGTTGAAAAAAAAAAATTTAATGGAAGGGCAAAAGGTAGGTAACAAACCAAGTCATTAAGATGATAAAGCCTAAGTTTATTTTTAAAACGTAATGCCAAAATGTAAATAAAATCAACGTAAGGTTGAAAAATGGAAAAGGAAATTAACAATAAGTAAAATAAATTAGAATATACCCAGGTGGGGTTTAAAAGAAAATTAATTCATTACTAAATAACAATTAATGAAAAATAAATACTCTTTAACAGATAATAAATAGAGAACTTGATGAAAACAACAAGAAAGAAAGGGTGACCTCCGTACCTAATTAAATGTGATCAGAAAACAACGGAAAACCAATAGACTTTCTTACATAAATGTTACCTTTAAATTAAATGTGATCGATCACGGATAGTTAAATAAATTTAAAAAAGTATTAAGTTAACAATTATTCCATAAAATGGATCTTCAACGCGGTCGCTTCTCATAATTACCAAATTTGAAATCGTTCAGTTTCCACCAAGGACAGTTTCCAAGACAAACAGAATTTTACGTTAAAATACCTCCTCACGCGGGGCAAGGAAATGGTAACACAACATAAAAGGAGGAGAAAATAAATAAATTAATTTAAACAGTAAACGATACACTCAACCCCGAAATATATATAATTCTTAATTCAAGATCCACACAGGCTCAACACGCCAGACAACTCTTAACCCGACAACAATACCCACACGAACCGTTGCCAAGGTAACCACTAAACAAAGCAACGCCTCCTAAAACACGGAGGAAACCAAGCTAGAGAAAAATAATTCACCCCAAAAACCCCAGAAGGGGGGGGGGAGAAAACATACCAAACAAATTAGAAAACAAAACACAGGAAAGCAAACAGAAATCCGAAGAAAGGTAAAGCTCGGTACCTTGGGGACTGTACCTTGGTTTACAAAAAGGTTACAATTTAAGTGCCAAAAGTAGATCAGTAAAATTTTAAATTAATAATTCCAATTTAGTTCATGGTGAACCTTCCACATTACTGTGATTAGTTGCCGAAACTGTTTTTCAGATTTCCGATACCACACACACGAATTGATATTAATTTAACGACGAAGTCCAAATATTTATTATTATTATTATTTTTACTTTTCCAGAAATCTCCGAAAGTATCAAAATTCTCTTCTGGTCGACGTTTAGAATGATTTCAAACACTGGTACATACCTTTGGTGATGAAGAAATGAGAGGAATTTTAACCTGACATTGTTGACGAAGAAAATACAGTCACACCGCTGGCATCCAGACCTCGTTGTGAAGTATCCAGACGAAAAATAAATCCCAAAAAAAACGCTCAAAAGAAAAGGCGGGAGGTCTTCAACTAGTTCATACGGGGAAAATCCCCGTTAACGTGAAGATTACGGGGGATTCCAGGTACACCACGACTCCATGACGCCGGACACAAAACCACACCAGTTCGACATGGCGGACTGAAGCGAACTGCCTCTCGCGTCGGCAAGCAAGCGAGGAGGAGGCCAGTTTTGCCTGGTAGTAGGCCTGCGCATGCGCGGCCAAACAGAGCTAGGAGAACGGCGCGCGGCATACATTAGCTTAAAACGGGAAGTCGAGCATTCAATTGACACAGATATTCTAGGGCTCACAGGCCAGTTCAAAATGTTTATAAGGGGGAGGCTCACATTATTTAATATCGTCTCAGCCCTCCCGCCCCGAATCGACGACAAAACCTCATGCACATGCCATCAATGATGAGGTGGTCACACATACACTAAATTTGGGCGGAGTAGTCCAACAGAAAACGACCACCAAGATTAACTAATTTTAGTTAGGAGTTCACATGACCAGATTAATAGTCCAAGACACAGTTCCATATCACATAGTTTTTAGAAATAATTGGCGGGGTGC
This sequence comes from Anabrus simplex, assembly GCF_040414725.1. Lineage (NCBI taxonomy): Eukaryota > Metazoa > Arthropoda > Insecta > Orthoptera > Tettigoniidae > Anabrus > Anabrus simplex. The sequence continues at coordinate 199,643,522 of NC_090279.1, forward strand.
GATCAACATCAGTGTCCAGAAATGTTAACCGAGCACTCGGAAAATCACCAGAGTAATGTTTGTCATCAAATAGAGAGCACAATGACCAGAGTTCACCAAAGTTTCAGGTTCACCTAATACACATGTTTTCTATGCATCACACAATGATACAGTTTATGACACATGACGCAGTTCACCTAGAGGTTTGGCAACTCTCACACTAATCACAGATATACTGACCAAAATTAAACAAAACCACATGATTATAAGTCCACGCATCCAGGTTATTTTCTCAAGCACGGTGGTAAATTAATTTTAATGCACGAATACCTCTACAAGTCTCCTTTGATATTAAGGAAACGCATGATCTTGTGTTGCAAAGGGAGACTACAGGGGAAATGAAACGCACCGGAAAACCCGAATGGGGGCAAAACCACAAGAAGAGGGAGGAACAAAAAACAAATCAGGAAATTAAAGTAGGTGAGTATTCAGTTACAGGATCCATAGATCCGCCAATTAACTTTACATAGGCTAGTTACCAACAAACTAGCTGAAGCCCAGAGCTCTCCACTTGGTCCAATATAGTACCAAAGGAAACGAAGGGTCCATACAACGACAATTAAGAAATCAAAGGGAAACTACATAAAATACACCATGTTACACTGCCACGAAGGACACTTAGCCATGACACGTAGAGAAACAATGAACAAGAACACATAGAAATATAGGGTACAATCCAGCACATAATACCAACTAGGACAAAGACAGATATCCCTAAGGATCAAGAACATAACGGAAGGGAAATCAGTAATATTACTCAAGCACAAATCACCCACAAGAAAAATATATAAGTAAAGGTACAGGACCACTCCAAAGAATAGACGTCCTTGGAACATATGGTTTAGAATACCAGATGTTAAACTAAGAGGACACATGAATGACCTATCAAATTACACTTTTAGATATTGGAGTGACACACACACAACCACAGAGTGGCGAACTCATCAATCAGTCCAAGGGTCAAGAACGAGGGGTTGAGCAAAATACAAGCCACACTGGGATCGGCAACTTATCCAGGATCACCAACAAAACACAGGTAAGGACTCAAGCATAGAAAACTAATTTTTGAACAGACCAACGGAAAACCATCAGAGAGAAGGGACGCAGAAACCACTCGAGTTACCGAGAGGTAAGACAGGCAAGAGTAGCATCGATGGGCAATCGGGAGACTCCTATAGGTTACCAGATGGAAAAATCGCGATCAGTCAGTCATCCACAACGGCCACATCAAGGTACAACTACCCAAAATAAATGCACCGGGCAACGTGGTACAGAATAGTAACCACGAACCTAATTCTGCGTGAGGAAGAACAAGTCGAAAATCCCAGAGCCAAGAGATAACTAAGAATGGCCCACCCTAAGGTGTGCTTCTTCGGAGTAGTGGATACCAAACCAACAACCAAATGTACCGTGACACAGAGGTAAATTAAAGGACAAATCACATCCCAACCAAGGTGTCTTGACAGCCAAACAACGTAATCCAAAACACGATTACCTAAATAATGGCAAGCTAGCAGCACGGGTTATCAATAGAGAGGTAAAGGATAACTATCCTCAACGCGTGCTCACAGACCACAACCTAACAGCACAATACAAAGCAGAAATTACAACAGCAAACCAGGTACAGATTAAGGACTAGGTCCATCCCACAGAAGCACAAAAGGAGAAATATCCTCAGGAAGGAAGTCCGACAGTACCACCGAAAACTCCACACGCCAACCGGTAGATAAGGAAAATTACACAACGTTACTAACGGTCCACATTTCAAAAGGATCCAAACAACTCACAACAACATTACCAAGTTACAACACAGGAGATACAACCATAATGCTGGCAGGAGTGCACCAACCGAACGCCCACAGGAAAAATCGGAGACAGATTTTCTACATAACCCCAAAACCAAAAGGTTAGGAAGATAAATTCAGCCCAAAAACCCATTATAGGAAAAATAATATAGAGGGTTCACGCATAGAAAACCACCTTTAGAACAGCCGCGAAGAGTGCCCAAAAGTAGGAGTGTCAGATCTCTCAATCATGGATGAATACAAACATCAGTATCCGGAACAGAAACACCTTTAAGACACGGAGTCCATGCAGAAGGCAAGCAGGGAACTTTTCCGACACCAATAGATCGAAACACACCACAATCAGAAATCGTACAATACTAAAAAGGCACAAATAGCAACCCAATCATGACTAAGCACCACACATCTTCAGACACACGCACACTATGAAAGGATGACAAAATGGTAAACACTCAGGCACCAGACACACTACCTTACATTCCATCCCAGGCACACCATAGCTCAGCAATGATTAAGTCACAAGATGATCGAAGGGTTCAGCGGAAGGAATCTGATGCGGAGCCACAGAAGAATCAGATCTTTGAAATTACATAAGCCTAGAGAAAACAGAGGGACAACAAAGCACAATTTAAGTTAGATGTCATCAGATTTCCCCAAAGGAACTTCGTTAGCGCACCACATAAGCATAAGGTTAGATAACGAGTATATCAATTCCAATGGTATTAATTAATACCACCATCACAAGACAATTAAGGAAAGACAATTTCTAACTACAAGAATCCACACCTAGAAACAGTAATATACGAGAAGTACTAAATTAGAGTCACCAACACGAGGCACAGAAAGGACCAGATTGACTCGCTCGCCATCCCACAGTATGCGTGCTAAATTCACTAACGATACAGGTCAGTTACCAAAGGTGCGTCCATCCAGCGGAAGATGCGGTACGATTTGCCAGATCAACCTGGTTTAATTTGAGAAACATGAACGCGCCTAATACGTTTTGCTACAGGGTCACTTACCAAAATTGAAACGGGAGACAAGAACTCCAATACCGTGCACGGGCCTTGGTACCTAGGGGCAAGTTTTTCCGAAAACTTATTCACAGCTTTACCCATTGGGTAGCACTTAACATACACGAGATCACCAACATTGAATTTTGACGGTTTCCTACCTTTATTGTACTGCCTTTTGACCTTTTCGTATGACACAGCTAGATTCCTTTTTGCTTCGTTCCAGATCTTTTGAACATCATTAGGCCTAGATAGGTCTGGGAGAAGATCCTCAATACATAGCAGGTTAGACATAGGGGAGTACGGAGTATAGCCAAACATTAAAGACATAGGCGTCTTACCATGGGACTCATGAGTAGCGGAATTGAAAGCATGTGCCAACCAATGCAGACAGGAGTCCCATTTGGACTGGTTGTCATGATGATACGCTATCAACGCAGATTTTAAGTTCCGATTCAACCTCTCTGCATAAGAAGGATTTGGATAGTATGGAATAGTGGTGACATGTGAAATGCCCAACTCAAACAGATACCTTTTGAAGGAGTTACTGGTGAAAGAACTAGCGTTGTCAGATACTAAGAACTTAGGTGGGCCAAAGGATGCAAAGATGGAATTTAGACAGGAGATAGAGGTACGTGAATTAGTGGACCTGGTGGGAAAGATCCAACAGAACCGGGAGAAGGCATCAATACAGACAAAAATGTGGGTGTTTCCCAAGGAAGATCGGGGGAGGGGTCCTACGAAATCTATGAACAGTCGTTCCATGGGGCGCGAAGCTTGTGATGAAGACATTAATCCCACCCGGTTATTCAAATTAGGTTTGCTGATGGCGCAAGATTTACAAGATTTGACCATGTTCCTGATATCACTATCCATTTTCTTCCAAACAAAGAATTGCCTGATTTTCAAACGAGTTTTGAAATTTCCTAGATGACCGCCAAGGGGTGAACAGTGGTAATACTTGAAAATGACCGGTACCAGAACCTTAGGAACGACAATTTTGGAATTATGGTCCTTGCGACCCTTACAACAGAGAACACCCTTAGATAAGGAGTAAGGTTTCACTTCGATCCCGCTACTGATTGTATCAATGATCCTTTTCAGATCCGGATCAGTTTTTTGATGATCTCCAATTTCTTGATATAGCAATGGGGAGTCGGTGAGGATGGCACTAACTCCAACGGTATTGACAGCAAGCTCATCGACACATGGGTTGGCTTCCGCACAAGGATGACCTTCAAACATCCTGCTCAAGCCATCGGCGATGACGTTCTCAGACCCACGAATGTGGCGAACATTGAAATTAAAGGATGAGATCCGTAATGCCCATCTAGTTATCCTACCGGTCCTTTTGGGTCGGTTCAACACCCAAGAAAGAGCCTGATTGTCGGTTTCCAGATCAAAGTTGACGTGTTCAATGAATGATCGAAATTTTTCCAGAGCAAACAGCACAGCTAGACACTCTAGTTCATAAATGGAGTACTTAGACTCCAGATCATTGAGGACCCTAGATACGTAGGCCACGGGCCTACGCCCATCTTCATGTTCTTGTAACAGAACGCCAGCAATAGCACGCCCAGAGGCATCAGTTTGGACAATGAAACGTTTCTCGAAATCGGGAATAGCTAACAAAGGTGCATTAATCAGTGCGACCTTCAATGAATTAAAAGCTTCCTCCTGGGCTTTACCCCAAGTAAATTTTACATTCTTTTTCCTAAGGTCGTTCAACGGGGCAGCCACTTCAGCAAAGTTAGGGATGAATTTTCTAAAGAAATTGACCATACCAATGAATCGAGCAACGCCCTTGACATCTTTGGGAGGTGGAAAATCCCTAATGGCTTGAGTTCTGGAATGATCTATGGAAACGCCTTCAGAAGAAACTACATGTCCCAAGAAAGACATGTTGGGTCTGGCGAAAGCTACCTTTGATAACTTCACTGTAAGGCCGGCTTTCCTTAACCGTAGCAATACTTCCCTAACGTGCACCATATGTTCCTCGAAGGTATTCGAATAAATTAATAAATCGTCCAGGTAATTAAAGACATAGCTGAACTTAATGTCAGAGAGAATGGAATTTAACAACCTTGACAACACAGCTGCTCCACAGCTTAGCCCGAACGGAAGTCTGAGGAACTCATACAAGTTCCAGTCGGTGATGAAGGCAGTGAGGGGAATTGATCTCTTCGATAAAGGCACTTGGTAATAAGCCTGGTTCAAATCCAGGACAGTGAAAAATTTCGCACCTGAGAACCATCCAAAACAAGTATGAAGGTCGGGTAGGGGAATAGATTGGAGTACAATCTTACTATTTAGAGACCTATAGTCAATCACAGCACGATAACCACCAGAAGGTTTGGGTACCAAGAACACAGGGGACGCATACGGGGAAGTCGAAGGTCTGATCACTCCGTCTCTTTCCATTTGCTCAATGATTTTCTTTAATTCCAACATACGAGGTGGGGAAAGGCGATAAGGAGGGGATCGAACAGGCTGCAGGTCCGACAACTCAATGTCATACTCGAGTACGTTGGTCAAGTCTAACTTGCTAGTGAACACATCGGGAAATTCCCTGCAAAGATCACGAACTTGCTGTGCTTCGGCATCTCCTAAATGATTCAGGTCAAGCCGATCGATGTCACTAGACTCATCTGACTCAGGGTAACCCACACACAAAACTTTAGGCATTTTCAAGGGAACGTTAATCAATTCAAATTTCAGGTCAGGAGAAAATTTAAAAAAGAAATTTCGACACTGAGGATCCAAAACGACACCAGCCCAAGATAGAAAATTGGTACCCAGAATAATGTTACATGATAAATTGGATGTCACCAAACACTTGATCTTCCAAGTGAAATTCCCAATCCTCAACTTGACCTTCACAGTCCCCAAAATATTTAAGAACTGACAATTAGCCGAAACGCATCTTAAGTTAGTGGGTTTTATTTCCGGAAGTTTACACGAGGATTTCTTTTGACAATACCAGGCATAATTCATCAAGCATACTGCGCTTCCAGTATCAAGAAGGGCATCTACGGGTTCATTGTTGACTTCGACAAATGTGCACGTGCCAGAGGAGGGGGCATGAGCAGAAATACTATTGCACCTAGGGGGACACACCGGTTTCTTACGAGATTCAGGGTTTACAAACTTAGAATTGGCAGACTTTGCCCTTTCCCTTTCTAGTCATTGAGTACCATTTCTGTCTACCAAGGGGCAATTTCTTTTAACATGCTGTCTAGAGCCACAGGAATAGCAAGCGCCTGGACCACGTCTAACGTCAGGGCAGGAATTTCTTAGATGATTTCGGGACCCACAGTTGTAACATTTACGGGCATTCACTACCTTAGGTGTTGACGGAAGGACGGGACAATTGGTAGTAGTAGGGGGAGGGAAATTCACAGGTCTGGAGGCATCCCCATGTTTGACATCTTCAGCAAAGGAACAGGCCTCTTCCAATTCTTGAAAGGTAGTAGGGCAACGGGTTAAGGAAAGATAGGAGCGGTACGCAGGAGATATTCCTTTTAAAATTCTAGAGACCATTTCACATTCTGGCACAGAAATTCTAAAAACCTTGCAAAAGAATCGCAGATCCAGCACATAAGTTAGCAAGTTCTCATGCAGGAACTGAGTCCGGAAACAGTGTTGGGGCACAAGACTTTGGAGAGCAAGAGAGGGAATAAATTTGGAAAGGACAAGTTCATGAAAGGTACTAATCGATAAATTCTTAGAGATAGCTTCAGAAATTTCTCTCTTTAGAATCCCTTCACAATGAGGGAAGAGGGCGCGGAAAATCCCCAAATCATCGACTGAGTACACATTACCAGTCTCGGTTAACTCCACCAGAAACCGAAGGAATCGAATACACTCATCGATAGAATTTACAGAAAAGGACTTCACTCCCCGAAAGACTTCCTTTAAACAGTTAGGCGATGACGCCGAATTTAGCTTAGAGACTAAGGTTTCCAGTAAAGGAGCAGTCACACAGCACTGACCTTGGGCATGGGTCGAGGACGCAATTTGGTGGGAAGGGACACTCGGGGTGGGTACAGTAGGGTTAAGTCCAGTAGAAATAGAACAATTCTCCATATCTCTGTTAATCAACAGCAAATCTAGATCAGAGGTGATGCCAGAAACCACCGTTAACAATCTAGCACATTCTGACACAAAAACAGAATCAGGCTTAATAGATAATAAATCCAGAATTCGACCCGAGTAGTGGTCAGCTCTGGCCCTCAGCCGGTTTACTTGGGCTTTGGACGGAGGCAATTCAATAAACTCTTCGCGAATAATATTAATTTCGTTAAGATTGTCACAGATCAGGTTAAGGTACTCACCCACTCGACTCCTGTCAATAGAAAATACATTAATGGGGACCTGGGAGTTGGCTGATAGCAAGGCAGCGCACTCAGCAACAGTACGGGCAGGTTCAAGGCCACGAATGGATAACTCGTACTCCAATTCGGCACGACGCAGGAAGGAGGGGTTCGTAACGGCACGCGCCATGGTAGCAAACATGGAACAAAATAATCAAAAAATTACACAAGATCCTTGCACTCCCTTTTACAATAGTTATTGACAATAACACTTTTAGTTTTTCAATTTTTGGTTTCCATCCACCAACATTCGCCACAGCACTGCACCAAGCAAGGGTAGGAGGGGAGGAAAGTTAGGTTGCGCAAGGCAGAAACAACAGAGATTAGGCAGCAGAGCAACAACAGTGGAACAACAAACAACCACCGCTCTGCTACCACTCTCACCGATCACCACCCTCTAGGACCCCGGTACCACCTAGGGGTGATGAGGTGAATAACCTTACCCACCAGGGTGAGAGAAGAAGAGAGGAGAAGAGAGAGAGAGAGAGAGAGAGAGAGAAGAGAGAGAGAGACCCTGGTGAGAAGGTTGTTAGCGTGTCCGCCCCAAAAAGGGAGAAATAGCGAACACGAGGGAGAAGATGGGCACAAGAAGAGCAACAACAAAGTACCGTCACAATATTAAAAAAACAAGAAACCATGGAAAAACTTACCGGAAACAGCGTAGGAAGACGACTTAAAGGCCGTGGAAATAAATGCACAAGAAAAACGGTGGCAGTGCTCCACCGAACGTGGCGAATGAAAACCGACACTTCAATTAAGTTGAAAAAAAAATTTAATGGAAGGGCAAAAGGTAGGTAACAAACCAAGTCATTAAGATGATAAAGCCTAAGTTTATTTTTAAAACGTAATGCCAAAATGTAAATAAAATCAACGTAAGGTTGAAAAATGGAAAAGGAAATTAACAATAAGTAAAATAAATTAGAATATACCCAGGTGGGGTTTAAAAGAAAATTAATTCATTACTAAATAACAATTAATGAAAAATAAATACTCTTTAACAGATAATAAATAGAGAACTTGATGAAAACAACAAGAAAGAAAGGGTGACCTCCGTACCTAATTAAATGTGATCAGAAAACAACGGAAAACCAATAGACTTTCTTACATAAATGTTACCTTTAAATTAAATGTGATCGATCACGGATAGTTAAATAAATTTAAAAAAGTATTAAGTTAACAATTATTCCATAAAATGGATCTTCAACGCGGTCGCTTCTCATAATTACCAAATTTGAAATCGTTCAGTTTCCACCAAGGACAGTTTCCAAGACAAACAGAATTTTACGTTAAAATACCTCCTCACGCGGGGCAAGGAAATGGTAACACAACATAAAAGGAGGAGAAAATAAATAAATTAATTTAAACAGTAAACGATACACTCAACCCCGAAATATATATAATTCTTAATTCAAGATCCACACAGGCTCAACACGCCAGACAACTCTTAACCCGACAACAATACCCACACGAACCGTTGCCAAGGTAACCACTAAACAAAGCAACGCCTCCTAAAACACGGAGGAAACCAGGCTAGAGAAAAATAATTCACCCCAAAAACCCCAGAAGGGGGGGGGAGAAAACATACCAAACAAATTAGAAAACAAAACACAGGAAAGCAAACAGAAATCCGAAGAAAGGTAAAGCTCGGTACCTTGGGGACTGTACCTTGGTTTACAAAAAGGTTACAATTTAAGTGCCAAAAGTAGATCAGTAAAATTTTAAATTAATAATTCCAATTTAGTTCATGGTGAACCTTCCACATTACTGTGATTAGTTGCCGAAACTGTTTTTCAGATTTCCGATACCACACACACGAATTGATATTAATTTAACGACGAAGTCCAAATATTTATTATTATTATTATTTTTACTTTTCCAGAAATCTCCGAAAGTATCAAAATTCTCTTCTGGTCGACGTTTAGAATGATTTCAAACACTGGTACATACCTTTGGTGATGAAGAAATGAGAGGAATTTTAACCTGACATTGTTGACGAAGAAAATACAGTCACACCGCTGGCATCCAGACCTCGTTGTGAAGTATCCAGACGAAAAATAAATCCCAAAAAAAAAACGCTCAAAAGAAAAGGCGGGAGGTCTTCAACTAGTTCATACGGGGAAAATCCCCGTTAACGTGAAGATTACGGAGGATTCCAGGTACACCACGACTCCATGACGCCGGACACAAAACCACACCAGTTCGACATGGCGGACTGAAGCGAACTGCCTCTCGCGTCGGCAAGCAAGCGAGGAGGAGGCCAGTTTTGCCTGGTAGTAGGCCTGCGCATGCGCGGCCAAACAGAGCTAGGAGAACGGCGCGCGGCATACATTAGCTTAAAACGGGAAGTCGAGCATTCAATTGACACAGATATTCTAGGGCTCACAGGCCAGTTCAAAATGTTAATAAGGGGGAGGCTCACATTATTTAATATCGTCTCAAGTGCAGGATAGTGATATAAGTGCTCCCACGTCAAGAGAACATCGTCCTCCTGATACTGATAGAGTCTATTTTGTATAGCCATAGCTTTAGTGCAGGATAGTGAGATAAGTGCTCCCACGTCAAGAGAACATCGTCCTCCTGATACTGAGAGAGTCTATTTTGTATAGCCATAGCTTTAGTGCAGGATAGTGATATAAGTGCTCCCACGTCAAGAGAACATCGTCCTCCTGATACTGACATAGTCTAGTTTGTATAGCCATAGCTTTAGTGCAGGATAGTGATATAACTGCTCCCTCGTCAAGAAAACATCGTCCTCTTGATACTGACAGAGTCTAGTTTGTATAGCCATAGCTTTAGTACAGGATAGTGATATAAGTGCTCTCACGTCAAGAGAACATCGTCCTCCTGATACTGACAGGGTCTAGTTTGTATAGCCATAGCTTTAGTGCAGGATAGTGATATAAGTGCTTCCACGTCAAGAGAACATCGTCCTCCTGATACTGACAGAGTCTAGTTTGTATAGCCATAGCTTTAGTGCAGGATAGTGATATAAGTGCTCCCACGTCAAGAGAACATCGTCCTCCTGATATTGAGAGAGTCTAGTTTGTATAGCCATAGGTTTTGTGCAGGATAGTGATATAAGTGCTCGCACGTCAAGAGAACATCGTCCTCCTGATACTGATAAGAATCTAGTTTGTATAGCCATAGCTATAGTGCAGGATAGTGATATAAGTGCTCTCACGTCAAGAGAACATCGTCCTCCTGATACTGACAGAGTCTAGTTTGTATAGCCATAGCTTTAGTGCAGGATAGTGTTATAAGTGCTCCCACGTCAAGAGAAATCGTCCTCCTGATACTGATAGTGTCTAGTTTGTATAGCCATAGCCTTAGTGCAGGATAGTGATATAACTGCTCCCATGTCAAGAAAACATCGTCCCCCTGATACTGGCAGAGTCTAGTTTGTATAGCCATAGCTTTAGTGCAGGATAGTGATATAAGTGCTCCCACGTCAAGAGAACATCGTCCTGCTGATATTGACAGAGTCTAGTTTGTATAGCCATAGGTTTTGTGCAGGATAGTGATATAAGTGCTCCCACGTCAAGAGAACATCGTCCTCCTGATACTGATAAGAATCTAGTTTGTATAGCCATAACGTTAGTGCAGGATAGTGATATAAGTGCTCCCACGACAAGAGAATATCGTTCTCCTGATACTGATAAGAATCTAGTTTGTATAGCCAAGCCTTAGTGCAGGATAGTGATATAACTGCTCCCACGTCAAGAGATCATCGTCCTCCTGATACTGATAGAGTCTAGTTTGTATAGCCAAGCCTTAGTGCAGGATAGTGATATAACTGCTCGCACGTCAAGAGATCATCGTCCTCCTGATACTGATAGAGTCTAGTTTGTATAGCCATAGCTTTAGCGCAGGATAGTGATATAAGTGCTCCCACGTCAAGAGAACATCGTCCTCCTGGTACTGATAGATTCTAGTTTGTATAGCCAAGCCTTAGTGCAGGATAGTGATATAAGTGCTCCCACGTCAAGAGAACATCGTCTTCCTGATACTGATAGATTCTATTTTGTATAGCCATAGCTTTAGTGCAGGATAGTGATATAAGTGCTCCCACGTCAAGAGAACATCGTTCTCCTGATACTGATAAGAATCTAGTTTGTATAGCCAAGCCTTAGTGCAGGATAGTGATATAACTGCTCGCACGTCAAGAGATCATCGTCCTCCTGATACTGATAGAGTCTAGTTTGTATAGCCATAGCTTTAGCGCAGGATAGTGATATAAGTGCTCCCACGTCAAGAGAACATCGTCCTCCTGGTACTGATAGATTCTAGTTTGTATAGCCAAGCCTTAGTGCAGGATAGTGATATAAGTGCTCCCACGTCAAGAGAACATCGTCTTCCTGATACTGATAGATTCTATTTTGTATAGCCATAGCTTTAGTGCAGGATAGTGACATAAGTGCTCCCACGTCAAGGGAACGTCGTCGTCCTGATACTGATAGAGTCTCCTTTGTATAGCCATAGCTTTAGTGCAGGATAGTGATATAAGTGCTCCCACGTCAAGAGAACATCGTCCTCCTGATACTGATAGAGTCTCTTTTGTATAGCCATAGCTTTAGTGCAGGATAATGACATAAGTGCTCCCACGTCAAGAGAACATCGTCCTCCTGATACTGATAGTCTATTTTTATAGCCATAAATTTAGTGCAGGATAGTGATATAAGTGCTCCCACGTCAAGAGAACATCGTCCTCCTGATACTGATAAGAATATAGTTTGTATAGCCATTGCTTTAGTGCAGGATAGTGATATAAGTGCTCGCACGTCAAGAGAACATCGTCCTCCTGATACTGATAAGTATCTAGTTTGTATAGCCATAGCTTTAGTGCAGGATAGTGACATAAGTTTTCCCACATCAAGAGAATATCGTCCTCCCGATACTGATAGAGTCTATTTTGTATAGCCATAGCTTTAGTGCAGGATAGTTACATAAGTGCTCCCACGTCAAGAGAACATCGTCCTCCTGATAGAGATAGTCTCTTTTGTGTAGCCATGGCTTTAGTGCAGGATAGTGATATAAGTGCTCCCACGTCAAGAGAACATCGTCCTCCTGATAGTGATAGTCTATTTTGTATAGCCATCGATTTACTGCAGGATAGTGATCTAACTGCCCCCACATCAACAGAACACCATTCTCCTGATACTGATAAGTGTATAGTTTGTATAGCCATACCTTTAGTGCAGGATAGAGGTATAATTGCTTCCAAATCAAGGGAATATCGTCCTCCTGGTACTGATAGGGTCTAGTTTGTATAGCTACTAGCTTTATTGTAGTATAGAAAAATAACTACTCCCACATCAAGATCCCACATCAAGAGAACATCATCCTCCTGATACTGATAGAGTCTTGTTTGTACAGCTACTAGCAATAGTGTAGTAAATATATATAAATGCACCCACATCAAGAGAACGCAGTCCTCCTGATACTGAAAGGAATCTAGATTGTAGAGCCATAGCCTTAGTGCAGGATAGTGATATAATTGCTCCCACATCAAGAAAACATCGTCCTCCTGATACAGATAGAGTCTCTTTTGTATTGCCATAGCTTTAGTGCAGGATAGTGATCTAAATGCTCCCACATCAAGAGAACGCAGATCTCCTGATACTGATAAAGTTTAGTTTGTATTGCTACTTGCTTTAGAGTAGTATAGTGATATAACTGCTCCCACATCACGAGAAAACCTTTCTCCTGATACTGACAGATCTAGTTTGTATAGCCATAGCTTTAGTGCAGGATAGTGATATAAGTGCTCCCACGTCAAGAGAACATCGTCCTCCTGATACTGATAGAGTCTATTTTGTATAGCCATAGCTTTAGTGCAGGATAGTGAGATAAGTGCTCCCACGTCAAGAGAACATCGTCCTCCTGATACTGAGAGATTCTATTTTGTATAGCCATAGCTTTAGTGCAGGATAGTGATATAAGTGCTCCCACGTCAAGAGAACATCGTCCTCCTGATACTGACATAGTCTAGTTTGTATAGCCATATCTTTAGTGCAGGATAGTGATATAACTGCTCCCTCGTCAAGAAAACATCGTCCTCTTGATACTGACAGAGTCTAGTTTGTATAGCCATAGCTTTAGTACAGGATAGTGATATAAGTGCTCTCACGTCAAGAGAACATCGTCCTCCTGATACTGACAGGGTCTAGTTTGTATAGCCATAGCTTTAGTGCAGGATAGTGATATAAGTGCTTCCACGTCAAGAGAACATCGTCCTCCTGATACTGACAGAGTCTAGTTTGTATAGCCATAGCTTTAGTGCAGAATAGTGATATAAGTGCTCCCACGTCAAGAGAACATCGTCCTCCTGATATTGACAGAGTCTAGTTTGTATAGCCATAGGTTTTGTGCAGGATAGTGATATAAGTGCTCGCACGTCAAGAGAACATCGTCCTCCTGATACTGATAAGTATCTAGTTTGTATAGCCATAACGTTAGTGCAGGATAGTGATATAAGTGCTCCCACGACAAGAGAATATCGTTCTCCTGATACTGATAAGAATCTAGTTTGTATAGCCAAGCCTTAGTGCAGGATAGTGATATAACTGCTCCCACGTCAAGAGATCATCGTCCTCCTGATACTGATAGAGCCTAGTTTGTATAGCCAAGCCTTAGTGCAGGATAGTGATATAACTGCTCGCACGTCAAGAGATCATCGTCCTCCTGATACTGATAGAGTCTATTTTGTATAGCCATAGCTTTAGTGCAGGATAGTGATATAAGTGCTCCCACGTCAAGAGAACATCGTCCTCCTGGTACTGATAGATTCTAGTTTGTATAGCCAAGCCTTAGTGCAGGATAGTGATATAAGTGCTCCCACGTCAAGAGAACATCGTCTTCCTGATACTGATAGATTCTATTTTATATAGCCATAGCTTTAGTGCGGGATAGTGAGATAAGTGCTCCCACGTCAAGGGAACGTCGTCGTCCTGATACAGATAGAGTCTCCTTTGTATAACCTTAGCTTTAGTGCAGGATAGTGATATAAGTGCTCCCACGTCAAGAGGACATCGTCCTCCTGATACTGATAGAGTCTCTTTTGTATAGCCATAGCTTTAGTGCAGGATAGTGACATAAGTGCTCCCACGTCAAGAGAACATCGTCCTCCTGATACTGATAAGAATCTAGTTTGTATAGCCATTGCTTTAGTGCAGGATAGTGATATAAGTGCTCGCACGTCAAGAGAACATCGTCCTCCTGATACTGATAAGAATCTAGTTTGTATAGCCATAGCTTTAGTGCAGGATAGTGACATAAGTTTTCCCACATCAAGAGAATATCGTCCTCCTTATAGTGATAGTCTATTTTGTATAGCCATAGATTTAGTGCAGGATAGTGATCTAACTGCCCCCACATCAACAGAACACCATTCTCCTGATACTGATAAGTGTATAGTTTGTATAGCCATTCCTTTAGTGCAGGATAGAGGTATAATTGCTTCCAAATCAAGGGAATATCGTCCTCCTGGTACTGATAGGGTCTAGTTTGTATAGCTACTAGCATTATTGTAGTATAGAAAATAAACTTCTCCCACATCAAGAGAACGCAGTCCTCCTGATACTGAAAGGAATCTAGTTTGTAGAGCCATAGCCTTAGTGCAGGATAGTGATATAAGTGCTCCCACATCAAGAAAACATCGTCCTCCTGATACAGATAGAGTCTATTTTGTATTGCCATAGCTTTAGTGCAGGATAGTGATCTAAATGCTCCCACATCAAGAGAACGCAGTCCTCCTGATACTGATAAAGTTTAGTTTGCATTGCTACTTTCTTTAGAGTAGTATAGTGATATAACTGCTCCCACATCACGAGAAAACCTTTCTCCTGATACTGATAGAGTCTAGTTTGTTTAGCTAATAGCTTTATAGTAGTATAGATATATAACTGCTCTTACATCAAGAGAATATCATCCCTCTGATACTGACAGAGTCTAGTTTGTACAGGCAAACTTTTAGTGCAGGATAGTGATATAAGTGCTCCCACATCACGAGAACACCTTTCTCCTGATACTGACAGAGTCTAGTTTGTATAGCCATAGCTATAGTGAAGGATAGTGATATAAGTGCTCCCACGTCAAGAGAACATCGTCCTCCTGTTACTGACAGAGTCTAGTTTGTATAGCCATAGCTTTAGTGCAGGATAGTGATATAAGTGCTCCCACATCAAGAAAACATCGTCCTCCTGATACTGACAGAGTCTATTTTGTATAGCCATAGCTTTAGTGCAGGATAGTGATATAAGTGCTCCCACTTCAAGAGAACACCTTTCTCCTGATACTGATAGAGTCTAGTTTGTTTAGCTAATAGCTTTATTGTAGTATAGATATATAACTGCTCATACATCAAGAGAATATCATCCTTCTGATACTGACAGATTCTAGTTTGTACAGGCATACTTTTAGTGCAGGATATTGATATAAGTGCTCCCACATCACGAGAACACCTTTCTCCTGATACTGATAGAGTCTAGTTTGTATAGCCATAGCTTTAGTGCAGGATAGTGATATAAGTGCTCCCACGTCAAGAGAACATCGTCCTCCTGATACTGATAGAGTCTATTTTGTATAGCCATAGCTTTAGTGCAGGATAGTGATATAAGTGCTCCCATATCAAGAGAATATCGTCCTCCTGATACTGATAGAGTCTATTTTGTATAGCCATAGCTTTAGTGTAGGATAGTGACATAAGTGCTCCCACGTCAAGAGAACATCGTCCTCCTGATACTGATAGAGTCTATTTTGTATAGCCATAGCTTTAGTGCAGGATAGTGATATAAGTGCTCCCACGTCAAGAGAACATCGTCCTCCTGTTACTGATAGAGTCTCTTTTGTATAGCCATAGCTTTAGTGCGGGATAGTGACATAAGTGCTCCCACGTCAAGAGAACATCGTCCTCCTGATACTGATAGTTTCTCTTTTGTATAGCCATAGCTTTAGTGCAGGATAGTGATATAAGTGCTCCCACGTCAAGAGAACATCGTCCTCCTGATACTGATAAGAGTCTAGTTTGTATAGCCATAGCTTTGGTGCAGGATAGTGATATAAGTTCTCCCACGTCAAGAGAACATCGTCCTCCTGATACTGATAGAGTCTCTTTTGTATAGTCATAGCTTTAGTACAGGATAGTGATATAAGTGCTCCCACGTCAAGAGAACATCGTCCTTCTGATACTGATAGAGTCTATTTTGTATAGTCATAGCTTTAGTGCAGGATAGTGATCTAAATGCTCCCACATCAAGAGAACGCAGTCCTCGTGATACTGATAAAGTTTAGTTTGTCTTGCTACTTTCTTTAGAGTATTATAGTGGTATAACTGCTCCCACATCACGAGAACACCTTTCTCCTGATACTGATAGAGTCTAGTTTGTTTAGCTAATAGCTTTATTGTAGTATAGATATATAACTGCTCTTACATCAAGAGAATATCATCCCTCTGATACTGACAGTGTCTAGTTTGTACAGGCATACTTTTAGTGCAGGATAGTGATATAAGTGCTCCCAGATCACGAGAACACCTTTCTCCTGATACTGACAGAGTCTAGTTTGTATAGCCATAGCTATAGTGCAGGATAGTGATATAAGTGCTCTCACGTCAAGAGAACATCGTCCTCCTGATACTGACAGAGTCTAGTTTGTATAGCCATAGCTTTAGTGCAGGATAGTGTTATAAGTGCTCCCACGTCAAGAGAAATCGTCCTCCTGATACTGATAGTGTCTAGTTTGTATAGCCATAGCCTTAGTGCAGGATAGTGATATAACTGCTCCCATGTCAAGAAAACATCGTCCCCCTGATACTGGCAGAGTCTAGTTTGTATAGCCATAGCTTTAGTGCAGGATAGTGATATAAGTGCTCCCACGTCAAGAGAACATCGTCCTGCTGATATTGACAGAGTCTAGTTTGTATAGCCATAGGTTTTGTGCAGGATAGTGATATAAGTGCTCCCACGTCAAGAGAACATCGTCCTCCTGATACTGATAAGAATCTCGTTTGTATAGCCATTGCTTTAGTGCAGGATAGTGATATAAGTGCTCGCACGTCAAGAGAACATCGTCCTCCTGATACTGATAAGAATCTAGTTTGTATAACCATAGCTTTAGTGCAGGATAGTGACATAAGTTTTCCCACATAAAGAGAATATCGTCCTCCTGATACTGATAGAGTCTATTTTGTATAGCCATAGCTTTAGTGCAGGATAGTTACATAAGTGCTCCCACGTCAAGAGAACATCGTCCTCCTGATAGAGATAGTCTCTTTTGTGTAGCCATGGCTTTAGTGCAGGATAGTGATATAATTGTTCCCACGTCAAGAGAACATCGTCCTCCTGATAGTGATAGTCTATTTTGTATAGCCATAGATTTAGTGCAGGATAGTGATCTAACTGCCCCCACATCAACAGAACACCATTCTCCTGATACTGATAAGTGTATAGTTTGTATAGCCATACCTTTAGTGCAGGATAGAGGTATAATTGCTTCCAAATCAAGGGAATATCGTCCTCCTGGTACTGATAGGGTCTAGTTTGTATAGCTACTAGCTTTATTGTAGTATAGAAAAATAACTACTCCCACATCAAGATCCCACATCAAGAGAACATCATCCTCCTGATACTGATAGAGTCTTGTTTGTACAGCTACTAGCAATAGTGTAGTAAATATATATAAATGCACCCACATCAAGAGAACGCAGTCCTCCTGATACTGAAAGGAATCTAGATTGTAGAGCCATAGCCTTAGTGCAGGATAGTGATATAATTGCTCCCACATCAAGAAAACATCGTCCTCCTGATACAGATAGAGTCTATTTTGTATTGCCATAGCTTTAGTGCAGGATAGTGATCTAAATGCTCCCACATCAAGAGAACGCAGATCTCCTGATACTGATAAAGTTTAGTTTGTATTGCTACTTGCTTTAGAGTAGTATAGTGATATAACTGCTCCCACATCACGAGAAAACCTTTCTCCTGATACTGACAGATCTAGTTTGTATAGCCATAGCTTTAGTGCAGGATAGTGATATAAGTGCTCCCACGTCAAGAGAACATCGTCCTCCTGATACTGATAGAGTCTATTTTGTATAGCCATAGCTTTAGTGCAGGATAGTGAGATAAGTGCTCCCACGTCAAGAGAACATCGTCCTCCTGATACTGAGAGAGTCTATTTTGTATAGCCATAGCTTTAGTGCAGGATAGTGATATAAGTGCTCCCACGTCAAGAGAACATCGTCCTCCTGATACTGACAGAGTCTAGTTTGTATAGCCATAGCTTTAGTGCAGGATAGTGATATAACTGCTCCCTCGTCAAGAAAACATCGTCCTCTTGATACTGACAGAGTCTAGTTTGTATAGCCATAGCTTTAGTACAGGATAGTGATATAAGTGCTCTCACGTCAAGAGAACATCGTCCTCCTGATACTGACAGGGTCTAGTTTGTATAGCCATAGCTTTAGTGCAGGATAGTGATATAAGTGCTTCCACGTCAAGAGAAAATCGTCCTCCTGATACTGACAGAGTCTAGTTTGTATAGCCATAGCTTTAGTGCAGGATAGTGATATAAGTGCTCCCACGTCAAGAGAACATCGTCCTCCTGATATTGACAGAGTCTAGTTTGTATAGCCATAGGTTTTGTGCAGGATAGTGATATAAGTGCTCGCACGTCAAGAGAACATCGTCCTCCTGATACTGATAAGAATCTAGTTTGTATAGCCATAACGTTAGTGCAGGATAGTGATATAAGTGCTCCCACGACAAGAGAATATCGTTCTCCTGATACTGATAAGAATCTAGTTTGTATAGCCAAGCCTTAGTGCAGGATAGTGATATAACTGCTCCCACGTCAAGAGATCATCGTCCTCCTGATACTGATAGAGTCTAGTTTGTGTAGCCAAGCCTTAGTGCAGGATAGTGATATAACTGCTCGCACGTCAAGAGATCATCGTCCTCCTGATACTGATAGAGTCTAGTTTGTATAGCGATAGCTTTAGTGCAGGATAGTGATATAAGTGCTCCCACGTCAAGAGAACATCGTCCTCCTGGTACTGATAGATTCTATTTTATATAGCCATAGCTTTAGTGCGGGATAGTTAGATAAGTGCTCCCACGTCAAGGGAACGTCGTCGTCCTGATACTGATAGAGTCTCCTTTGTATAACCTTAGCTTTAGTGCAGGATAGTGATATAAGTGCTCCCACGTCAAGAGGACATCGTCCTCCTGATACTGATAGAGTCTCTTTTGTATAGCCATAGCTTTAGTGCAGGATAGTGACATAAGTGCTCCCACGTCAAGAGAACATCGTCCTCCTGATACTGATAAGAATCTAGTTTGTATAGCCATTGCTTTAGTGCAGGATAGTGATATAAGTGCTCGCACGTCAAGAGAACATCGTCCTCCTGATACTGATAAGAATCTAGTTTGTATAGCCATAGCTTTAGTGCAGGATAGTGACATACGTTTTCCCACATCAAGAGAATATCTTCCTCCTTATAGTGATAGTCTATTTTGTATAGCCATAGATTTAGTGCAGGATAGTGATCTAACTGCCCCCACATCAACAGAACACCATTCTCCTGATACTGATAAGTGTATAGTTTGTATAGCCATACCGTTAGTGCAGGATGGAGGTATAATTGCTTCCAAATCAAGGGAATATCGTCCTCCTGGTACTGATAGGGTCTAGTTTGTATAGCTACTAGCATTATTGTAGTATAGAAAATAAACTGCTCCCACATCAAGAGAACGCAGTCCTCCTGATACTGAAAGGAATCTAGTTTGTAGAGCCATAGCCTTAGTGCAGGATAGTGATATAAGTGCTCCCACATCAAGAAAACATCGTCCTCCTGATACAGATAGAGTGTATTTTGTATTGCCATAGCTTTAGTGCAGGATAGTGATCTAAATGCTCCCACATCAAGAGAACGCAGTCCTCCTGATACTGATAAAGTTTAGTTTGTATTGCTACTTGCATTAGAGTAGTATAGTGATATAACTGCTCCCACATCATGAGAACACCTTTCTCCTGATACTGATAGAGTCTAGTTTGTTTAGCTAATAGCTTTATTGTAGTATAGATATATAACTGCTCTTACATCATGAGAACATCATCCTTCTGATACTGACAGAGTCTAGTTTGTACAGGCATACTTTTAGTGCAGGATGGTGATATAATTGCTCCCACATCACGAGAACACCTTTCTCCTGATACTGACAGATCTAGTTTGTATAGCCATAGCTTTAGTGCAGGATAGTGATATAAGTGCTCCCACGTCAAGAGAACTTCGTCCTCCTGATACTGATAGAGTCTATTTTGTATAGCCATAGCTTTAGTGCAGGATAGTGATATAAGTGCTCCCACGTCAAGGGAACATCGTTTTCCTGATACTGATAAGAATCTAGTTTGTATAGCCATAGCTTTAGTGCAGGATAGTGATATAAGTGCTCCCGCGTCAAGAGAATATCGTCCTCCTGATACTGATAGAGTATATTTTGTATAGCCATAGCTTTAGTGCAGGATAGTGATATAAGTTCTCCCACGTCAAGAGAACATCGTCCTCCTGATACTGATAAGAATCTCGTTTGTATAGCCAAGCCTTTGTGCAGGATTGTGATATAACTGCTCCCACGTCAAGAGAACATCGTCCTCCTTATACTGATAGTCTAGTTTGTATCGCCATAATTTTAGTGCAGGATAGTGATATAAGTGCTCCCACGTCAAGAGAACATCGTTCTCCTGATACTGATAAGGATCTAGTTTGTATAGCCAAGCCTTAGTGCAGGATAGTGATATAAGTGCTCCCACGTCAAGAGAACATCGTCCTCCTGATACTGATAGAGTCTCTTTTGGATAGCCATAGCTTTAGTGCAGGAAAGTGATATAAGTGCTCCGACGTCAAGAGAACATCGTCCTCCTGATACTGATAAGAGTCTATTTTGTATAGCCATAGCTTTAGTGCAGGATAGTGATCTAAATGCTCCCACATCAAGAGAACGCAGTCCTCCTGATACTGATAAAGTTTAGTTTGTATTGCTACTTTCTTTAGAGTAGTATAGTGGTATAACTGCTCCCACATCTCGAGAACACCTTTCTCCTGATACTGATAGAGTCTAGTTTGTTTAGCTAATATCTTTATTGTAGTATAGATATATAACTGCTCTTACATCAAGAGAATATCATCCCTCTGATACTGACAGAGTCTAGTTTGTACAGGCATACTTTTAGTGATATAAGTGCCCCCACATCACGAGAACACCTTTCTCCTGATACTGACAGAGTCTAGTTTGTATAGCCATAGCTATAGTGCAGGATAGTGATATAAGTGCTCCAACGTCAAGAGAACATCGTCCTCCTGATACTGACCGAGTCTAGTTTGTATAGCCATAGCTTTAGTGCAGGATAGTGATATAAGTGCTCCCACGTCAAGAGAACACCTTTCTCCTGATACTGATAGAGTCTAGTTTGTTTAGCTAATAGCTTTATTGTAGTATAGATATATAACTGCTCTTACATCAAGAGAATATCATCCCTCTGATACTGACAGAGTCTAGTTTGTACAGGCATACTTTTAGTGATATAAGTGCCCCCACATCACGAGAACACCTTTCTCCTGATACTGACAGAGTCTAGTTTGTATAGCCATAGCTATAGTGCAGGATAGTGATATAAGTGCTCCAACGTCAAGAGAACATCGTCCTCCTGATACTGACAGAGTCTAGTTTGTATAGCCAT
Organism: Anabrus simplex; assembly: GCF_040414725.1. Taxonomy (NCBI): domain Eukaryota; kingdom Metazoa; phylum Arthropoda; class Insecta; order Orthoptera; family Tettigoniidae; genus Anabrus; species Anabrus simplex. The sequence continues at coordinate 199,665,485 of NC_090279.1, forward strand.
AGCTTTAGTGCAGGATAGCGATATAAGTGCTCCCACGTCAAGAGAACACCTTTCTCCTGATACTGATAGAGTCTAGTTTGTTTAGCTAATAGCTTTATTGTAGTATACCTATATAACTGCTCATACATCAAGAGAATATCATCCTTCTGATACTGACAGATTCTAGTTTGTACAGGCATACTTTTAGTGCAGGATAGTGTTATAAGTCCTCCCACATCACGAGAACACCTTTCTCCTGATACTGATAGAGTCTAGTTTGTATAGCCATAGCTTCAGTGCAGGATAGTGATATAAGTGCTCCCACGTCAAGAGAACATCGTCCTCCTGATACTGATAGAGTCTATTTTGTATAGCCATAGCTTTAGGGCAGGATAGTGATATAAGTGCCCCCACGTCAAGGGAACGTCGTTCTCCGTATACTGATAAGAATCTAGTTTGTATAGCCATAGCTTTAGTGCAGGATAGTGATATAAGTGCTCCCACGTCAAGAGAACATCGTCCTTCTGATACTGATAGATTCTCTTTTGTATAGCCATAGCTTTAGTGCAGGATAATGACATAAGTGCTCCCACGTCAAGAGAACATCGTCCTCCTGATACTGATAGTCTATTTTGTATAGCCATAAATTTAGTGCAGGATAGTGATATAAGTGTTCCCACGTCAAGAGAATATCGTCCTCCTGATACTGATAAGAATCTACTTTGTATAGCCATAGCTTTAGTGCAGGATAGTGATATAAGTGCTCCCACGTCAAGAGAACATCGTCCTCCTGATACTGATAGTCTCTTTTGTATAGCCATGGCTTTAGTGCAGGATAGTGATATAAGTGCTCCCACATCAAGAGAACATCGTCCTCCTGATACTGATAGTGTCTAGTTTGTATAGCCAGAGCTTTAGCGCAGGAGAGTGATATAACTTCTCCCACATCAAGACAAATTCGTTCTCATACTGATAGAGTCTAGTTTGTATAGGTTTACTGTAGCATAGATATTGTATCAGGAACTGTTCCAGCCCTGTACACTGTTTTATTATTGCCGGAACGTATGGAAAAGGGACGGCGATAATGTCTGTTCGTATGCCTGACACCTTGTTCAAGCGCAATACGAAGCTCCTCGTGGCGAGCTGGACACGTCACGAGCAAGGAACCTGCGGGTGACGTCGCTGTTACATGTTGCACGCCTCTCTATCGAAAGTACTGGAAGAAAATGTCTAACTTTTCAGCGGATTAAGTTATGGAAATGAGACATATACCATCGTGTAGCTCATGTTCTAAATGTAAGCATTCGTAAATTTCAATGAAATTCGTCAAGGCACTCCAGAGATATAAGCATATTTCATCTACGTGATGTAGCAAGCAGCCTTGAGTTGTACGGGATATAAGCCGCAAGCCAGACCACAGCAACTCTCAAGGACGAGCTGACTGTCGTAGGGGAAGCACGTACGTGCCTCTCGCTGCGCTCTCTCTCTCCTTTCACCGAGAACTTCGAGAGAATACACTACCTGTCCCAGCCGGTTACCGCCTCTCGGTACCTAGGGTTAGATAGGGAATCTGTAGGCCAGGGACCCGCTTAACAACGGATCATCCCGCGTCTACTAGCTCGAATTCGTATGTCCCAACAGCTACACACACGGAACCAGGCTTGTTATTCAGAAAAGAGCAATGTCACGCTTCGGAAAGAGCAATATGTCGGCAAGCCTGGAACCACACAGACAAAACTCCGAGAACTTCTAGAAATGACGGAGAGTGAGGAGCTGTCGTTATTACGGCACTCTGACCACTCTACGGCCGTCAGTACATCAGCGGAGGGCATAGCGCAGTTATCACAGCGCCGCCCCCCGCCAAATACCCCAACCGGCAATATATTGTTTAATAATAATATATTGCACTTGTCTGCAGGGTGGAATGCTACAAGCGCGCATAGCTTGTCGCTACCAGTCCTCGCTCGGGTCAATGACCCGGCCGAGCGGGAGCTGGAGGTGACTCAGCGCCTAGCGTGCTCCGAGAGCAGGAAACGAAATGTGCAGGAGCTGGGAGCAGACTTTACCCCTGACTCCCAGCAAATAAACCTGACGGGAAACGTTTACCTGACGGGGCAAGCTGTGCGTAACTATGCGTGCGCCACCACCACCACTACTACATACACCACGACATCTCCGATTACCACCCCGTCAGTACAAGCCAGCTCGCACATACCAGTGCAGCCGCTCCCCAATCGGCCGGCCAGCCACAGGGCTGACCCCCGAAATAAGAGCAGGCGAAGCCTGGAAGCGGAGCTGGAGTGCGTGACGTTGTGCTCGGGCGACCGGGAACCGGGGCTAGCCCCTGATGTGCCGGAACCCGAACACGGGAAGGAACAGTCGTATGGCTCCACTGAGCTAGCGGCTGAGGAGGAACACGAAAACAAAATGGAGGCTACTCCTCCCCCCAACACGAACCGAACCCTCGAACCCAACCCAGTGGTCAGCCAGTCGGACGCCGGGAAAGCGGGACCCAGTTCCGCAAACCCGAGCGCGAAGACAACAGCGCACAAGGGAAGGAATAAGAGGGGGAAGCGGACTCGGCAGATGGCGCCAACAACAGTCCAACCCCCACCCGGGCGAGCGGGAAACTCGGACTCGGAGTCGGACGAGGCCCCACTGGTGATCGACCTTTCAGGCGCATCCCGGGAGGCCGAATCTGAGAGCTCCGAGGGAGAGGGACCCAGCCAGCACGGGGTGACCGAACCCGAGGTCCCAGCCACCCAGCCGGGAAACCAGGGTGACGGCTTCAGGGAGGCAAAAGGGAGGAAGAGGGGGAAGGGAAAGGGGAAAGGAAAAGTAACCCAGCCCCTGAGCCGCAAGGCCCAGGCAGGCGGGAGAAATAAGCCAAGTACCCGAGTCGATAGTAGCACCGAAACATCTATCGGCTCAACCCAACCCCAGCACTCCACACACAAGAGGCAGACTCGTCAGAGCCCACCTCCACCACCACAACAAAAGAAACAGATCACCCGTAAGGGGTCAACCCCCCCACCCCTTACGGTATACACCACCAACACCAAGACACTCGAAACGGAGCTCCTCAAAAAGCTGCCGCATGAAGAGAGAAAATATTATTTCTCTAGGCCGAGAGTAGACGCACATTTAGCGATTCGGCTGCACATGACGAGCTTTGAGAGCTACGAAACCGCTATCGAGGTGCTAAAACGGCTGAATATTACATTTGTAAGAATATTGCCCAATAGCACTATGAAGCGGTTCGTAGTGAGGACCCCCGTTAACGGAAGTAATGCGGACGAAATCCAGCTTGCATTGAAAGCTCAGGATATCCCCGCATTCTCCGTTGTGCGGATGCGGGCAGGGAATAGGCCAGCCAAGGGCAACCTATTCCTAGTTGCAGTGGCGGACACCCCAGACGCGGACAATCTGCGGAAAATGCGGATGCTCGCGAACATGCTGGTGTCGGTCGAGCCATACCGCCCCCCAGCCACTGGCCCCCAATGTGGAGTGTGTCAGAGGCATGGCCATCCAGGGGCGGCGTGCCGACTGGAGCCCAGATGCCGCAGATGCGCCGCCTCCCACTTGTCCCGCGACTGCCCCCACGGCAACGACCCCGCGTACTCTAAGTGCGCTAACTGCGGGGGAAAACACGCGGCCAACTTTAAAGACTGTCCTAGCCGCAAGGACTACGAAGCCGCCCATCAAGGCAAAGGGCCAAAGGGTAATAAGCGTGGCAACCCTAAGGCCCAAGCAGGCCCCTCAGGCACAGGCGCTTCACGCAAGAAGAACCCAGGCCCATCAGGTACAAAGGACCCTTCAGGTCTCGCAGGCCCGTCAGGCACAAAGGGCCAAAAGCAAGGTCCTTCAGACAACCAGCGCCCATCAGGCGGAGGCATTTTAAATTTCAAGCCCGTACGGACGGTAGGCAAGCAAAACCATGGGCCCTCAGCCCAACCAGCCCCCACCACCGTCCGAGCTAAGACCTCAAGTAAGAACAACAAGAAGGCCCAGCCCCAAGAAACCAAACAAAGGCAGGTTAAGTCCACGCCAGCACTTCCCGAGCTACTAGAAGGCCCACCCCAGGCCAGCTCCACCCCCCGCAGAGAACCTGCCGATAGTCAGCCGGCATCCGCACCACCACCCCCCTCGCCCTCACCTCTCACCACACCAATCTCACCAACAACACAGCTACAGGCACAACAGCCAGCGGGGAACATGGCAGTAAAGGCGTTCAGGGAAAGGATAGAAGAAATCCTGAAAACCTTCTTTCCGAACCTGAACCTGTCGGTAGCCATAACCACCGGGGTTATGATGGCCAACATGCTCCCCTACCCCTGGCTAAGGGACCTGGCTAATGCAATCTCCGAACTCCTAACCCTGGATGGCTGAACAACCCAACGAAGATAATAATAATAATAATAATAATAATAACAATAACACGCAGGAGCTTCGAGTTCTAATATGGAATTGCCAGGGCGTCAGGTCCAGGAAATATGAACTCGAAGCCTTCCTAGCCGCGAACTCAATACACGTAGCTCTCCTAACAGAGACCTTCCTCCCTCCGGGGAGGAAGTTCACTATAAGAGGCTACAAAATGCACAGAAGCGATAAGGCTAACAAAGTTGGAGGAGTGGCAGTCCTGGTAAGGAAGGACATCAAGCACATGGAGGTAGACATACCAGAGCTGGTCACGCTAGAGGCATGTGGAATAGCCCTACCAGTGCAGGGAACACTCATAAATGTAATAGCAGCATACTCCAGACCGACAAGCCTTAACACTCAGGACATAGAAACAGTACTAGGGCTAAATCGAAACACAGTGCTAGGAGGCGACTTAAACTCGAAACACGCCACCTGGGGATGCCTGAAACCAAACCCAGCAGGCACAAGGCTGTATGACCACATGCTATCCCAGGACTATGTGGTAACAGCCCCCAGTGAGCCCACGTTCCTAGCACCGAACGATCACGTATCCGACATACTTGACATATTCCTCAAAGGCATAGCATTAAGGTAGTGAACGACCTGGGGTCGAGGCACCAACCAGTGATATTTACACTAGATGCGAACCCAGAGGAATATGAGAAAAACCCCAGACGCCGGCTCAACTATAAAGCAGCCAACTGGGGCAAATTCGAACGCAAGCTAGACACACTCCTACAGGGAAGCGAAGGCATGCTAATAGACAGCACAGCCCAAATTGACGAAGCAGTCAAAACCCTCGTAGAAGCAATTCAAACAGCCACAACTGCGAGCATACCGCTAAGCAAACACAGAGAAACACCTCTTTTCGAGATTCCAGCGCACATTAAAGAGTTAATACGCAGGCGCAACAGTCACAGGCGTAACTGGGCTCGACATCACAGAGACGAAGACCGCGAGATGAAAAACGAATTAAACACGGAAATACAAAAGCAACTACTCGAATACAGGTCGGAAAAGTGGAACAACCACCTCAAACTTTTCGACACCAACATCAGGCCAGTGTGGAACTTAGCGAGACACTTCACGCGAGAACCACACAACATCCCTACCATCAAGGGACCTAACGGCCCGGTATACGAGAACCGTGACAAAGCCGAAATCATAGCGGACTCCATAGAGGCGGCTTTCACCCCAAACGAAATACCATCTGACCCAGCCTTCATCAGGCAAACTGAGGCAAAGGTAGCAGAATTCCTTGAAAACGCACCTAAGCCGGAGGTTAAGAGGACAAATATACACGAAATTAAGTGGATTATAGGTCATCTTAACTCCAAGAAGGCGCCAGGCCCAGACGAGATCCAGAACATAATAATAATTAAGAAATTAACTCACAAAGCCCTAACACTACTTACCAGCATCTCCAATGCAATGTTCAGACTACAATACTACCCTGAACAATGGAAAAGGGCTAGGATCCTCGTATTTGGAAAACCAGGCAAAGACAAGTCAGACCCCAACAACTACAGACCCATCAGCCTTCTGGACGCCCTCAGTAAAGTATTCGAGAAAATACTACTGAAAAGGTTAATAGGGCATATCAAGGAAAAAGGCATAATTCGCAACGAGCAGTTTGGCTTTAGGAACGCACATTCTGCCCCACAACTGCTCACTCGATTCATAGAACAAGCCACCATAGGTCTCAACAGCCGGGCTGAGTGGCTCAGACGGTTAAGGCGCTGGCCTTCTAACCCCAACTTGGCAGGTTCGATCCTGGCTCAGTCCGGTGGTATTTGAAGGTGCTCAAATACGACAGCCCCGTGTCGGTAGATTTACTGGCACGTAAAAGAACTCCTGCGGGACTAAATTCCGGCACCTCGGCGTCTCCAAAGACCTTAAAAAGTAGTTAGTGGGACGTAAAGCAAATAGCATTATTATTATTATTATTAGGTCTCAACAAACGAAGAGACACAGGAACGGTTTTCCTTGATATCCAGAAAGCATTTGACAAAGTCTGGCACGAAGGCCTACTAGCGAAACTAATAGACCACGAATTCCACCCAGGCTATATAAGACTTATTAAATCTTATCTGGAGGGCCGAGAGTTCAAAGTAGACGTACATAACACGCTGTCAAGTACTCGCAGGATTAGAGCGGGCGTAGCCCAAGGGTCCCTTATCGGCCCAATCCTCTTCGTCCTGTATACAAACGACATGCCTACGACAGAACTCACTACCACACACCTCTACGCTGATGACACCGCTATCTCAGTTCAACATCCACAGCTAGCGTGCGCTCGAAAGAGGCTCCAAGTAGCACTAAGAACTCTCGAGCCTTGGCTAACGAAATGGCGCATCAAGGTCAATGTTGACAAGTGCCAAGCAGTGCTGTTCACTAAGAAGAACAGACTCACACGCAAACCAGCCAACATAAAAGCGCTAAAGCTTTTCAACGAAGATATAGTGTGGCATGACAAAGTCAAATACCTAGGAGTAATCCTAGACAGAAAGCTCACCATGCTACACCACATCAATGATATTCAAAGAAAAGCACACATACGACTTAACCAGCTATATCCTATACTGAACAAAAAGTCCAGTATTAAAACGGAAGTAGCCATAAACATGTATAAGGCCTTAATCAGACCAATAATCATGTACGCGGCCCCAGCGTGGGGGTACACTGCAATGACGAACCTGGATAAGCTGGAATTAATACAAAATAAATGCCTACGAGCAGCGACCAGACTCCCTTTCGACACGCCAATACGCCAACTACGCAGTATTGCGAAAGTCAGCTCAATAAGGCACCAAATACGTAAACAGACACTAAACATGTACAGAAAGTCATGGAGTAATAAGATCAACCCGTTAATAAGCGGGATCGGACGCTACGACGTTGATCTGTACAAAAAGTATCCTACACCGAAGCACATTCTGTTCAGCCACAGGGTTGGGTGGGCGAGGGGCCGATAGCCAACCCACTCCCGCCAAGCTGACACCTATATAACACATACACCCACACACTGCAGACTCCTATGTAAATATGTAAATATGTTTCAGCTGTCCTAGACCCAGGGACCAGGCGAGGAAGATTGACAAAAAAAAATAAAAAATACAACCTAAGAAGACGACGGCAACGCAGCCAGACGGCCAAGGACGTATCAATCCACCCCCGCCCCCCTACAGAGACATGGGAGCGGAACACCAGCCCGCGCCCTATAAACAGCACTAATATCTATCTGTTATCTCTTTCCTATCTAGGTTGTAAGCTGGACATGAGAGCAGGCAAACAGCCGGCACTCCAATGAGAACTTGTATATACATATGTTATTAATAATCTTAGTTTTAGATCTGCAGTGACAAGTGTGTTCAAACAACACCGCATAGAGGGACATCGACAGGAGGAAGAAGATAGCCCCTTGCATGCAAGGCTTGGCTCTAATTCCCCCCTCTCCAAAAGGAGACTTGGCACCAGGGACTGCTGGCTGCTGGACAATGGGACGAACCTGTGGCCCAAAGCCCAGACGCTAGCAGACCCGAGCCGACCCGGCAGTGACAAGAAGGACTGATCCCCATAATAACAAAAATTGCAAGGAATTGGTTTATGTTTGTGCATGTTACCTGTTCCTAACTAACATAACCTCTGGTCTTTTTCCAGCCCACATCCTTGCATGTGCTATCACAAGATGTCAGGTTTTACATGTAGGCTCTTTCTTCTTTCTGCCTATGTGGTTTTTCCCTGACCCTTCAATACCATACCTTAACACTATCCAACCAATACAAACTTTGCCGTGGTAGCGAGTCTGACTCGGAAACCGGCAGATACTCCTTGTATCACCTCCCACTCCTCCCTGCTATCTCTTTCTTCTTCTTAGAAATAATAGCATGTCGGAGGCCATGTAGATTGAGTCGATGGTCACGCGGGGGGAGCGGGCTTCGGGGGCCCCCCCGAAGAAAAAAAAAAAAAAAACACAGCAACTCAGTTCGCATCCTTATCAGCTGGCTAGCATGTCACGCTGCACGCGACGAGTCGAACTCAGTATTCCTGCGGCCGGACATCGTAATACTTAGAAAATTTCGACGGCAAGTTGACACCTAGTTTTTGCGAATACCAGTGAGTAACTTATAAATTGTGGGACTTGTAATTCGTCAGACATTCAGACTTAGAAAATTAACGTGTGTGTAACATCAAAGTCATAAAGACTTGTAATATTTCACTAATAGTTGCACTTGACAAGTATCTTAGTTTACGTGTGAATAACCATAATCAACTTGGAGTTAGCACAGCTACTTCGCATTGTAATTATCTTGGAATATTTTAACTTTGAATATCGTGAGTGTAGGTCGCAACACACTATTTTGAGAGCCTAGAACACTTTTATTTGTATAGAAAGACTGTTCCCGTATCGTCATAACAGACTGTACTAATTAAAATTAACGCGGGTGGACAGACTGTATAATGAAATTCGTAACCAGTGCTATTGTGAAGTATAGGACTCATACATGAATGAGATATTACGAGAGAGAGCCGCTTATTTCTTTCGTTTCTGTGAAGGTGAGCCATGACAAACTGTGTTTCAAATGGAAGTTACTTTGACCTTACGAACAGTGAGCAGTTAAGTGTTTAGATGAACTGTGGGGTGAAGTGTATTTCTCATTATCGTGATTTACGATAATAGACAGTGCTCCGACGTATTTCTCATCGAAGTGAATGGTGATTATTTATGAAACAGTCAACTGTTCTAACGGTGCAAAATCAAATGGTGCACATTTTTAACCTAGTCAGTTGGACTTTTTCCTGTTAAGCCACTCTTTTAATAACATGAGAAATCCTGACTCGAAACGACGGAGATCGACGGAGATTTGGTACTACGAGGGATAGTTCTAGGGACGTATTATTATGGAGCATCTTGGTGTCTGCTGACGGCTGAGTTCCAGATTGCTGTTTGCAGAGCAATACTCAACTGTTCGAGCTCAACGAGAAGGCGTATATCATGTGATATCAGTGCTTTTTCCATTCAATTCTGACTTTGAGCAGAACTTTTATAAACTGAGTCATTACGGACAAAGAACATTAAGAGTTCACTTAATTAATATTTTACTTGAACAGAATTAACGTTTTTCAAGTCAAGACAGACTTTCAAACAACAGTGTGCTCTCGTATATTCTCATTTATTAGAACTTTGAAATATCAATTGAGTGCATTATTCGTAGTGGAAGTGTAACAAACTCTCAACATATTTTCATAAAGTGTACAATAATTTACAAAACAGTAGGACGATACTCAGAACTTGATTCAAGAAGACTAGATTTGATTTCAAGTATTTTTATATTTGAGTTAAATGTGTTCTCGAGAAGGAATTACCAAATTTACTTTACTCAATTCATGTAGAAAACGTAATATGAAATCGCAAGTGCCCATAGAAAGACTTTAGGATTTCTTATTTTCTTACAACATTCTTTATTATCGATTTATGCCATGAAGGATATAATGGACATATAAGATTGAGAAAAGTATTATACAGTTGAATTTCGATATTCTGTTGTTTAAATTGGGATTTATTTTCTATTAAATATTCACAATTCGGCGACACAATAAGGTGGCCTTCCAAAGATTGAATAAACGAAAGAAAGATACATTATTTCGCCTTGTAATCCTCTCTCTCTGTACAATCTCCTAAGAACTTGGCATCCCTCAGAAAGATCTCATGCTCTTAACAATCAACTTTTCCTGGCACAATATATAACTGCTCCCACATCAGGAGAATATTATCCTCCTGATACTGATAGAGTCTAGTTTGTATAGCGATAGCTTTAGTGCAGGATAATGATATAACTCAGCCCACATCAAAACAATTTCGTCCTCCTGATACCGATAGAGAGCCTAGTTTGTATTGCTACTAGCTTTAGTGTATTATAGATATATGACTGTTCCCAAATCAAGAGAACATCGCCCTCCTGATACTGATAGAGTCTAGCTTGCACAGCCATAGCCCAAGTGCAAAATAGTGATATAACTGCTCCCACATGAAGAGAAAATCGTCATCCTGATACTGATAGATTCTAGTTTGTATAGCCATAGCTTTAGTGCAGGATAGTGATATACCTGCTCCCACATCAAGAGACCATCGTCCCCCTGATTCTGATAGTCTATTTTTATAGCTACTAGTTTTAGTGTAGTATTGATATATAACTGCTCCCACATCAAGAGAACATTATCCTCCTCATACTGATAGAGTCTAGTTTGTACAGCCACAGTTTTAGTGCAGGATAGTGATATAACTGCTGCCAAATCAAGGGAACATCATACTCCTGATAGATTGTAGTTTGTATTGCTACTAGTTTTAGTGTAGTATAGATATATAGCTGCTCCCACATCAAGAGAACATCGTCCTCCTGATACTGATAGAGTCTAGCTTGCACAGCCATAGCCCAAGTGCAAAATAGTGATATAACTGCTCCCACATGAAGAGAAAATCGTCATCCTGATACTGATAGATTCTAGTTTGTATAGCCATAGCTTTAGTGCAGGATAGTGATATACCTGCTCCCACGTAAAGAAAATGTTGTCCTCCTGATACTGATAGATTGTAGTTTGTATAGCCATGGCTTTAGTGCTGGATAGTGATATAGTTGCTCCCACATCAAGAGAACATCGTCCTCCTGATACTGATAGAGTCTAGTTTGTATAGATACTACCTTTAGTGTAGTATAGATATATAACTGCTCCCACATCAAGAGATCATAATCCTCCTCATATGATAGTCTAGGTAGTACAGCCACGGCTTTAGTGTATTATAGATATATAACTCCTCCCACATCAAGAGAACATCATCGTCCTGATACTGAGAGTATATATTTTGTATAGCTACTAGCTTCAGTGTAGTATAGGTATATAACTGCTCCCACATCAAGAGAACATTGTCCTTCTGATACTGATATAATCTAGTTTGTACAGCCATAGTTTTAGTGCAGGATAGTGATGTAACTGCTTATAAATCAAGAGAACTTCATCCTCCTGATACTGATAGAGCCTAGTTTGTATAGCTACTAGCTTTAGTGTAGTATAGATATATAACTACTCCCACATCAAGAGAAAATCGTCCTCCTGATACTGATAGGGTCTATTCTGTATAGCCATAGCTTTAGGGCAGGATATGGATATAAGAGCTCCCACATCAAGAGAACCTCGTTCTCCTGATACTGATAGGGTCTAGTTTTTATAGCCAAAGCCTTAGTGCAGGATAGTGATATAACTGCTCCCACAGCAAGAGAACATCATCCTCCTGATATTGATAGTCTAGTTTTTGTAGCTACTAGTTTTAGTGTAGTATAGATATATAACTGGTTCCACATCAAGAGAACATCATCCTCCTGATACTGGTAGAGTCTAGTTTGTATAGCCATATCTTTAGCGCAGGATAGTGATATAACTGCTCCCACATCAAGACAAATTCATCCTCCTTATACTAATGGAGTCTAGTTTGTATAGCTTTAGTGTAGTATAGATTTATAACTGCTCCCACATCAGGAGAACCTTGTCCTCCTTATACTGATAGAATCTTGCTTGTATTGCAATAGCTTTAGTGCAAGATAGGGATACAACTGCGTCCACATCAAGAGAATATCGTCCTCCTGATACTGACAGATTCTAGTTTGTAGAGCCACAGCTTTAATGCGGGACATTGATATAACTGCTCCCACATTAAGATAACATCATCCTCCTGATACTGATAGTCTAGTTTGTTCAGCCATACCTTTAGTGCAGGATAGTGATATAACTGCTCCCAAATCAAGAGAACACCGTCCTCCTGATACTGATAGAATCGAGTTTGTATAGCCATAGCTTTAGTGCAGGATATGGATATAAGAGCTCCCACATCAAGAGAACCTCGTTCTCCTGATACTGATAGGGTCTAGTTTTTATAGCCAAAGCCTTAGTGCAGGATAGTGAAATAACTGCTCCCACATCAAGAGAACATCATCCTCCTGATACTGATAGTCTAGTTTGTATAGCTACTAGTTTTAGTGTAGTATAGATATATAACTGGTCCCACATCAAGAGAACATCGTCCTCTTGATACTGATAAGAGTCTAGTGTGTATAGCTACTATGTTTAATGTAGTATAGATATATAACTGGTCTCATATCAAGGGATCATCCTCCTCATACTGATAGGGTCTAGTTTGTTCAGCCATACCTTTAGTGCATGATAGTGATATAACTGCTCCCACATCAAGAGAACACCGTCCTCCTGATACTGATAGAATCTAGTTTGTATAGCCATAGCTTCAGTGGAGGATATGGATATAAGAGCTCCCACATCAAGAGTACCTCGTTCTCCTGATACTGATAGGGTCTAGTTTTTATAGCCGTAGCTTTAGTGCAGGATAGTGATATAAGTGCTCCCACATCAAGAGAACATCATCCTCCTGATACTGATAGTCTAGTTTGTATAGCTACTAGTTTTAGTGTAGTATAGATATATAACTGGTCCCACATCAAGAGAACATCGTCGTCCTGATACTGATTTTATTTTTAGCGGTATTTTACTAACAAATTGTACTCATAGTAGCATTTTACTAAAAAAATTTGCCCCTTTGAGCCCTATTTTCTTAAAAAATTGTTCTTTTGAGCACTATTTTACATAAATTGTGCTTTTTAACACTATTTTTTAAAACTGTATATCTGGCAGTATTTTACAAAAATTGCTCTTTCAGCAGTATTTTACTAAAAAATTACTTTTAGCGGTTATGTACTAAATAATTGTACATTTTACCACTATTTTACTAATGAATTTTACTTTTACCGCTATTTTACTAAAAAATTGTACTGTTGAGCATTATTTTACAAATAATTTTACTTTTTAGCTCTATTTTTTTTAAATTCTACTTTTAGTGGTATTTTTCTTAAAATTGCACTCTCCGCAGGATTTTACTAAAAATTACTTGCAGCACTTTTTTACTAAAAAATTTTACTCTGAGCGGTATTTTATTGAAAATTGTACCTTTGGCACTATTTTACAAAGGCCCGGTTTCATCAACGTGGGTTAAATATTCTCTAACTCTGGGTTTGTTAACTTAGGGTTAATATTTTAACTCATTCTTACAAGTCACGCGTTTCACCAAGCTATTTCGGCAGAGGGTTAACTAACAGGAAACAGCTGTTCTAATAATCAAGGAGGCAGTGATTAAAAATCAGAGATCATGAACACACTTCTTGCGTGGTTCTTTTGTTTATTTCTTGCGCTGTATTTCGTTTTCTTCCTCAGGTCCATGGTAGATATTATTCTTTCGTGATCTTGAACGAAAAATGGAAGAAGTGCAGAAGAAAAATAGTGGCACGAATTTTTCTGCTTTAGAAAAATCATTACTTATTGAATTAGCCACCGAGTACCGAAGTATTATAGAATGCAAGAAGATTGACGGTATACAATTAAAAGAAAAGCAGGATACATGGAAAAGAATAACAGGGGAATTTAATAATATTGCCCACGTTACAGTGCGATCTACGAAACAACTAAAACAGTTCTATAAAAAATTTAGCTTCTCTGTGCCAAGAGTTGTTTTGAAAGTTGGCACACCTTCACAGCAATAATACACACGGAAGTAAATATACAGTTTAATTTAAAAGTGCATTTCTGTATAACCACTACGTAATACACAGTATAATGTTCATAAGTGTTGTACTATTGAAGTGGTGGTGTGCAGTTGCATTCCTATATGCCACTGCAGCGCTGTCGTTATCAATGTGAAGAATGATGTCATTCTCAATTCCAACATTCCTGTTCCTTCTCCTTCCTGTGAGATACTGACGCAGAGTCAAGTCCTGTGGAGGAAGTTAATCTCGGGTCCCCACAGCAATACTGTGTAATACCGCTATTGCTACTATTACGGTCAATGTAGTTTCTTTTAGTTCGCAAGCCCAAGTTTGTTTCGATCAGCTGTGTATTCTAACCTCTCGCGAACTTCATCGACGAATTTTCTGACGACGGTTTTTGAAGTCTATCTCTTCAGAAATTATTCCTCAGATAGATTTTCAAAGTCTTTCCTTCTTATTATAGGCCTATTTCCGTTAAGAACACCGTTTAACAAATCTAAATAAAGCAACTTTGCATCAAATGCATGATTTACTGTGGCCATATTGCTTTTAACCTCGAATAAACAGTTTAACCCAGGTGAAAGGAGGGGTTAACTTAACTCCGGTCTTAACCTAGAGTTAAAAATAACCCTCCTTGATGAAACGGAATGAACAGTCAAACTCAGAGTTAAAACTGTGTAACTCGGGGTTAAGGTTTAACCCACGTTGATGAAACCGGCCCTAAGAAATTAACTTTTAGCACTCTTTTAAATAATTTTACTTTTAGCAATATGTTACTCAAAATTGTATTTTTTGCATTATTTACAAAAAATTGTTCTTTGGCACTATTTTACTTAAAAATTTCACTTTTAGCAGTATTTTACTAAAATATTATATTGTCATTATTTTGCTAAAAAATTGTACTTTTAGCGGTGTTTTACAAAAATTGTACTTTTGGGCACTATTTTACAAAAATTTGTACTTCTTAGCACTGTTTTTAAATGCACTTTTAGCGGAATTTTACTAAAAATTGTACTTTTAGCACTATTTTTTAAAAATTGTGCTTTCTAGCAGCATTTTAGTAAAAGATTGTACTTTTAGCAGCATTATACAAAACAAATTGCATCTTTGAGCACTATTTTACTGAAATTTTTTAATTTTACGGGTATATTACCAAAAAATTCTACTTCTACTGGTATTTTAGAAAAATGTACCTTTACCGTACTTTTACAAAAATTGTACCTTTGTGCACTATTTTATCAAAAAAATTGTACTTTTAGCGGTATTTTACCAAAAAATTGTACTTTTGCCATAATGTTAGTAAAAATTTGTACTTTTTGCACTATTTTACTAAAAAATTGTACTTTTAGGGGTATTTTACCCAAAAATGTACTTTTACCGGTTTTTTACCAAAAAATTGTACTTTTACAGGTATTTTACCAAAAAATTGTACTTTTTTTGCACTATTTTACTAACAAAATTGTACTTTTACCGGTATTTTACCAAAAATTGTACTTCTTGCACCATTTTTGTAAAAATTGTACCTTTACCAGTATTTTACCAAAAAATTGCACTTTTACCGGTATTTTACCAAAAAATGTTACTTTTTTGCAGTATTTTACCCAAAAATGTACTTTTACCGGTTTTTTACCAAAAAATTGTACTTTTACAGGTATTTTACCAAAAAATTGTACTTTTTTTGCACTATTTTACTAACAAAATTGTACTTTTACCGGTTTTTTACCAAAAATTGTACTTCTAGCTGTATCTTAACCAAAAATTGTACTTTTAACAGTATTTTAACAAAAAATTGTAAGTTTCAGCACTATTTTTCTAAAAAATTACTTTTAGCAGTATTTTACTAAAAATTTGTACTTTTGAGCACTACCTTACTAAAAAATTTACTTTTAGCAGTATTTTATTTTAAAAATTTACTTTTTGGCACTAATTTACAAACAAATTATACTTTTCAGCACTATTTTTAAAAAAATGTATGTTAAGCAGTATTTTAGAAAAAAATTGTACTTTTGTCACTATTTTACAAAAAATTTTACTTTTAGCAGTATTTTACTAAAAATTACTTTTTGCTCTATTTTACTAAAAAATTGTACATTTATCAGTAATTTACAAAAAATTGTACTTTTGAGAACTATTTAAATAAAAAAATTACTTTAGCACTTCTTTACTAAAAAAAGTACCTTATAGCACTTTACTCTAAATTGTACTTTTAGAACTTTTTCATCAAAAATTTTACTTTTAGTGTTATTTTACTTAAAAATTTTACTTACAGCACTTTTTTTCTAAAAAAATTTACTTTTATCGGTATTTTACAAAAAAATTGTACTTTTAGCACTGTTTTACTAAAAAAATTCTCTGAGCATTTTTTATTATAAAATTTACTTTATGCAGCATTTTCTAAATGTACTTTTAGCTATATTTTGCTTAAGAAATTGTAATTTTTAGCACAATTTTACTAAAAAATTCAGTTTTAGCTGTATTTTATTAAAAAATTGTACTTTTGGCAAAATTTTACTGAAAAATTGTACTTTAGCGGTAATTTATAAAATATAGTACTTTTGGCACTATTTTACTAAAAAATTGTACTTTTAGAAGTATTTTACTCAAAATTGTACTTTTTGCATCATTTTACTAAAAATTGGTTTGTTGGGCATTATATTACTAAAAAAATTGTACTTTTGGCAATATTTTACTAAAAAATGTACTTTTAGAACTCTTTTTTGAAAAGTTTACTTTTAGCCGTAGATTACTAAAAAAATTATTTTAGCAGCATTTTACTAAAAAATTGTACATTTAGCGGTATTTTACTAATAAATTATACTTTTTAGCACTTTTTTACTAAAAAATGTTACTTTCAGCACTTTTTAAAAAAATTGTACTTTTTAGCACTCTTTTTACTAAACATATTAGTGATATGTCTCTAAAAATTGATTTTAGTGGTATTTTACAAAAAATTGTACACTTGGCATTATTTTACTGAACATTTCACTTTTAATAGTATTTTACTAAAAAATAGTACTTTTGAGCATTATTTTACTGAAAATTTACTTTTTTAATTTATTAAGAAATGCACACAAGTTGTGTATATATATTACATAAGTTACATATGCTTTGGCGATACATTTTACCCCACATTTTGTTGTACACATTTTAATTAAGCACAATAGTCTACCAGGGGTATTACTCGCTTTTTACAAGTGGTAATGTGGTAACGATCACAAGGTTGATCGCACAACTCACATATACAGTTATTCCCGGGATCGTGAAAACTCTTGTTCTTGCATACTTTGTTGCGGTACCCATGCACAGCTATTGAGGTCACCAGGTGTTTAGAGGTCTTGATTCATGTTGGCCCAAGATTTACCATGGCTTCTGTATTATAAAAGTCCAGCCAAATTTCTCTTCGTTTCTTTTGTCTTTCAAGGAGCAGTTTATTCGAGCTGTCGGTAGATGGGAGTCTCATACGCACTTCTTCTATAAAGAACGGTTCTCTCGCAAGCTCGTATACTAGCCTTGACTTTGTGTGTTTCAAAACACCTAGTGCAGCTTTCAAGAATCTTAATTTAACTGCTTCCAAAGTCATTAATCTTTTAGACTTAACTTATCCCAAATAATATCTATTCAGTACGTTGCGATGGAAACTATTTTTGCGTTGAATAAGGCCATAGCGGTTGTTAATGATAATCTGGATAATTCTTTCATGTCAAAAATTGCTTTTGTGGCAGATGCTGCACGGGATTTCACGTGTATTCTGAAAGATCTGGCGGTGGTTTGAAGAGTCACTCCCAGGTATTTGAAACTGTTGACTGGCACAAGAGGTTTCGGTCCTAGATTTATCCTGTCCTCCGCAGCTTCTCGGCCTCCGTTGCGGAATGTCACCTGTACAGTTTTTTCGGTGTTAATTTCCATTTTGTTTTCCTGTGCCCACTTCTCAAGTTGGTTTATGGCTCTTTGCAGGTTGTAGGTGGAATTCGATCCAATGACCATGTCGTCCGCATATATGTAGATTTTTATATCCTCCGTCTCTTGTCTAATCATCTGTACAACATCGTATGTGGCGACATTAAATAGTAGGGGGCTTAATGGGTCTCCCTGTAGGACGCTGTTGGTCTGAGTTATTGTTTTCGAGGTGGTTACGCCATCTGTGATCTGAATGAAATTGGCCATCATCATGTGAAATATCAGTAAAGTGAGCTTATTTCTTCCTGTTATTGTTTCCAGCTTCGAGATTAGGATACGTCTGTTTACTGTGTCTAAAGTTTTAGTGAAATCTACGAAGACTACATGTAATTTTCCTTGAGGATGCCTTAATGTATCCTCTATATCATCAATTAAGTTGTTAATGGCGTGGAGAGTGCTCCTGTCTTCGGAAACCGAATTATTCTTCCAGAATCCTGTGTTCTACTTCCTTAGAAATTCGCTTTGTGATAATGCTTGTGAGTATCTTCAATATGCTAAAATGTACAATTTTTTATTAAAAATTATTTAAGTACAATTTTTTAGTAAAATAGTGCCAAAAGTACAATTTCTTAGTAAAATACCGCTAAAAGTACAATTATTTTAGTAAAATAATGCCAAACGTACAATTTTTAGTAAAATACTTCTAAAAGCAAATTTTGTTAGTAAAATAGTGCTAAAAAGTATAATTTGTTAGTAAAATAACCGCTAAATGTACAATTTTTTTAGTAAAATACTGCTAAAATAAAATTTTTTTAGTAATCTATGGCTAAAAGTAAACTTTTTGTAAAAAGTGCTAAAAGTAAATTTTTTAGTAAAATATTGCCAAAAGTACAATTTTTTAGTAGAATACCGCAAAAGTACAATTTCTTTAGTAAAATAATGCCAAACAAAACAATTTTTTAGTAAAATACTGCTAAAAGTGAATTGTTAGTAAAATAATGCAAAAAGTACTGCTAAAAATACAATTTAAAAAAAATGAGTGCTAAAGAGTACAATTTTTTTGTAAAATAGTGCTCAAAAGTACAATTTTTTAGTAAAATACCGATTTAAAAAAATGTTTTATATGGTGTTAAAGTTGTGGAGTCGTTAACTTCAAGTCAGGGAAAATTATTAACGGATCAGGAGTTAGGCAGAAATGTAAAAAGTCAGGAGTCTCCCACCTAAATTCCGGGAGTTGGCAGGTAGTAGACTTCAAGAAAGCATATGATTCCACTGATAGAGAATCCCTAATAAATGTTTTGAAATAATTCAACTCGATTCAAAATCTACAAACATTATACAAGATACGTTAACAAGAGCGCAAGTCAAATTGAAATATTCACATACATACTGCAAATCCTAAAACATTATAAAATATTATTTTAGAGAAGCGGTACTCTTTTATTATCCATAGATTATAGCAGGCTGTGTCCTTAAGATGATGATGAAACTAACTATGCTGACGTATTATTCTGTTCTAACTGTGCAAGAGGCCGAAGACATCATGCACTAAGATTTGGAGGCAGAGCTACCTAGGTTATGGCGACATGAGATGATAAATCCAGCCTATGATGACTGGCAACGACCCAAGATTGTCCCAGATGTTCCCAAAAAGATGAGGGAAATGCCATGAACCAAGCCCGCATGTCTAACCACCAAGACGTGATGACAACGAGGGAGTACGGAGAAAGATAAGTCATTATAATCATTAATATAAATGATATTTGTTTTCTTTTCGAGAGTGCTATGCTGTATTTTTATCCACATTTATCAAAATGTGAACGAAGTGCTAGCTTAAATATTACCAAGGAAGTGATGTTACAGGTATGTTAGAGGTTAGATATGCAATCTGCTATGTCACTGAATAGTTTGTTTCCTCTTAACATATGTCAAAAATAATCTATTTCTCGTAATACTCTTTTGGAATTATGAACAGGTTCAGTATTATCCATGTAATCATTCAGAGTAACGAAACGAAATGTTTGTTTTACCTGAAATGCTGCAGCAACACCATCAGGTCCGATTTCTCTATATCCGTTTTCACTTACAACACTGTCATCACTAAAATTATCTTCGGTGATATGTTATTCACTCACTAAAAATTCACCTCCACTCCTACTCAACGATTCTGTGTCACTTTCTTCGTCTATATTCAGCTCAGTTCAAATATCCAAAGTATTCAATCCCACCATGTTTACGAACGAAACAGCTGACCCATGCTCGTGGAAATTCAAGACCGTTGCCTAGGCAACGTCAAATCAAATTATCGCACTTCTTTTATTTCCTAAGCCTTTTAGATTGCACCGTGTGTTCATAAATGCCTTATAAACACTTCACTACTGAAAAAATACAAGAATTTCTCATAGATCGCCGACATTTGCAGATAATGCAGCTGGATGCTTTCAGGCGCTAAGGGCGGGAAAGAGTTAATAGGCAGACCCTTCTTTCTCAAAAATGTTTTAGTTTCAGGCATGACAACAACACGTGTGCAATCTCAGTAGAGGGGAGGCACAATACGATGACATGACTGGAATAAGCAAGGAATGAAATTTTGTAGAAAACTATTTTAAATTTACAAAACAAAAAAAAAAATTCAAATAAACACTAAATTTTAAAAGAGTCTCAAATTTGGGAGTTTCTAATGTAAATAATCTTCTTGAAGATTTATCTTAAGAATAACTTTTTAAGATTTACACAGAGGGAAACAAATCTTAACACCAATAAACACTTATTTTCTAGGTTTATAACAGATTACTGAAGTTCTTTGACCATGAAAAGATCACAGCGCATGATAAAGTCGACGTCGACAAACCGCATGTAAGGAGAGCTCAACGATGCATGGGCCAATTAAAGATTATCTGTTCAATATTGTTCATGTGAAGGATGAGAATGGACGGTGCAACTACAGCAAGAACATAACACATCTACAGAGTCACACCACTCAGGAATGAGACGACGACTAGGGTGATTTTAATATATGGCTAGATGACACTACCATATAACAAGTGAGATTACAAAAGGTTGATTTGTTCAGTACATACGAGGGCTGTAAGTAAAGTAGTGGCTCGCAGGACATAGAGCACACCCAAACAGGATATGGGAGCCGTCAGGTGGCGCTGATGATGATGATGTGTAGTCTGCATCCAGTAGGGAGTGTTGTTGCTATGTGGCGTTGAAGTGAAGAGTGCTCTAAAGCATGTTTTCAAAAGGTGATCAGCATTTGTGGATTAAAACAGAATTTCCCGTGGCAAAAGTGCATCAGTATGTTATAGAGGATTACGTGAACCCTGTGGCAAGAATGCATTACCGTATAGGACGGCTGCACGATGGGTCAAGGCTTTTTCGTGCGGGTCGGCATGAGACTGCGGGACACCCTCCGTACTTGCCAGGCGCGAGTCCTTGTGACTTCAATCCGTTTCCGAAGTTAAAGGAACACTTCCGAGGCCGCCGATGTCTTGACGTGGCATCCGTACTCCGTGCAGTAGGGTTCTCCGTCGCTGTCATCAACAGAGAACGCCTTGCCAACAGTCCTCAACAGCTTCCAGACATTTGCGGGTGACTACATTGAAGGAATGTACTTGTTAGTTACTACTTTATTTACTGCCCTCGCATATTCATGATCTCTACATTGGTAGTCGTCTCACTGTCCAAGTATGACCCTTCCTATGGATCTCTTCGTGTCTCTCGAGATCATACAACTTGGTAAAAGACTTCTGGCACATGAAACAAGTGAAAGAATGAACACCAGAATCTGTAGCCATGTGAAGTACAAGATGCGAGCGTCGAGGGAACTCCTTGTTACACGTCTCACACGTGAACGGGCCTTGAATATCATTTGGATGAGTAGATAAATGTCGAGCAAATGCAGACCTCTTTGAATATGACTTATAACATATGTCACACGTCAGGACTTCTTCTGAGTGGCTTTTGATGTGCTGATTAAGTGCAGAATGGCTGTAGAATTTCATACTGCTTTTTTTACAAGTATATTCCTCAAAATGCATATGCTGCTCCAGGCTCGTCCTAGTGGGAAACTTCAGATCACATGTTGGACATGAGTAACTATCGTCACTGTAGTTAGAGAGGTGTTCGTGAAGATCCCAGGAAGTGGGGAAAGTCTCATTACAGACAGGACACAGGTGTATGTTCACCCGAGGGTGCAACTCTAAAATGTGCTTCATAAAGTCTGTTCTCTTGGCGTAAATCTTGTTGCAGGCAGAACAAGAGAAAACCACATCTTCAGATTTAATCTGGTGATCAGAGTAAAGGTGACTCCTCAACTGACACTTATTTTGGAACGTTCTTGTGCACTGCAAACACAAGTAGGGTGCATCCTCCAAGGTACATGAGTGATGACGGTGTTTCCTCAACTGATACTTATTTTTGAACCTGCTTTGGCACCGTGAGCAGGAGATGGGAAAGGAGGATGCCATGACTTCATCCTTCGAGGTCCTTATGTTCTCAATTGTGGGTAACTCCCCAACTGCTCCGCTGGAAGAAGGCATGGAGTTTGATGCACTGGAAAATACACAAAGATTTATTACATTATATACAAGACAAATCACTGTACAAATCAACCTTTTACATTCAACAAGAAGAAATCAGCTACAGAAATTAAATGCAAGTCTGTGTAGTGAAAGCATTCACAAATGTTTATACAAGAGGCCAAAACTCCAAGGAAGGGGTGTCCCATTAGAAAATGTGCCGTGTATGACACCTGAGTGTTGCAGCTAGTAGTGGCATAGCTGAGCAGTCTGTTACAGGCCCTAGTGTCATGAAGATGGCAACAAGTCGCGAGTTAACCGACTTTGAACGTGGGATGATCATCGGTGCACGGTGCATGGGTCATAGCATTGAGGACATTACATGCGAATGGGCGTTTCCGAGGTCAACAGTGCTGAGGGCAGTTCTTCATTATTGCAGACAGAATGTTACCACCCGCATAAACCGCCGCACAGGAAGACCACAGGTATGTAATGAACGGACATCATGTCGCCTCCACAGAACCATACTGGGCGCTCGACAGGCTACTGTGAGTCAGATGACTGCCTAGTTGAATGTTGGGAGTCAGGAACCCATTTCTAACAGGACTGTAAGGAGGCAACTGCATCGCATAGGCTTCACTGGCTGACCTGACAAGACACTCGTGTCCCTTTGCTGACACCTCGAGACAGAGCTCAATGACATGCATGGGCCTACAAACATCGACAATGGACCATGGAAAAGTGGCGGCATGTGATATGGTCCGATGAATCCCGATTCTGGTTGTATAAAGCTGACGGGCGCGTGGGAGTGTGGCGTACGCCCCATGAAGCTATGGAACCTGCTGCGTGTCAACAAGATTGTGTCCAGGTGGGAGGCGGCTCAGTTCTGGGTGGTGTTCTCGTGGTTGCAATTAAACCCCACTGTCTGCCTGCAGGGAGCGCTGACAGGTGCACGTAATGAGGACGTTAATCAGACCTGCATGCCTTTCTGGCTCTAAAGTACCCTGATGGAGATGCCATGTTTCAACACAATGCGCCATGTTACCGCACTGTGGTGGCACCCAGGTGGTTGGAGGAGCACTCCAGTGAAGTTACGACCTTGATTGAACATTTATGTGATGCTGTCGATGCTGATGTATGCTCCACGAACACCACACCGACTACACAAGACCAACTGTGGGTAGCAACACAAGATGTGTGGGTCCAGATTCTTACCTTGTCGAGTCAATGCCTCGCCATATTGCTGCCGTTCTGAGGGCTCGCGGACAGGCAAATGCCCTCATATTTAGGCCCATATTGAAATTCGTTATAAAATGATACTAAATTTATTTGTTTCCCAACTATTCAATACATAAAATATCTTTAAGGTTAGGATCTTATCCTTGACATAATACTGCAGTTTCGTTCGTCTACCGAACATCCTGTAACGTTTTAAAGCCACATGAGGATTAACGTACAATGTCAATTAAATTAACACGTTTATAAAGACAAGAACTTCAGACGTTTTATGTTTGGGATGATATTGTAATTTTAATCAAGACTATAGACCAATACATTAACAGTACACACAGTTGTTCACTCACCATTAGAATGAAAGAAGAAATGCATGAAACTTTTAGCCAGAATCTCATTGTGCCATGTTACCATTGAATTTTAGACAACAGTGTTAATGAATCAAGTCTTTTACTCTAACTTTGGCACTGTTATTTTAATCACAACTAAACTGTCAATTTATACATTGTATATCATAACTACACTTTTAGCAAAATGTTTTACCTAATTAGTGTTAAGACTGTAATTAAGTACGATTAATTATAAGTACATCAAGATTATGACTTAACGTTGAGACTTTGTAGTGGCTGAGGATGCTCGGTAGATGAGCGAAACATGTCCCAACAGTAGTATGTCAAGGATAAAATCCTGACAATAAAAACATTTTATGTATTGAATAGGTGGAAAACAAATAAATTTGGTATTATTTTACCCTAGCAGAATCCACTTACAGTGCAGTATTCAGTAAAGTGTACCTCCAGCTCTAAGAAAAGTCAAGCTATTAAACAGAAGTGACAAATCCCAAAAGATACTCTGTATTGTGTTTACACAGCATATTTGTTGTTATTGCTGTACAACACTGCATTTTCCTGTAAATTTAGGCAACTTTTACTTAACTAGAAGACAGAACAGATTAAAAAAGAGCAAACATTAAGGGAGTGAGTGCCTTGGCTAGTATAAAAATACTGCATACAATCATGTCTAACTTAGAATATAAAGTGCTGAAAAATATATTTAAATAAAGCAAACATATTGTACGGAGCTGAAATTTGGGGAGCAGAAGATCATGGAATTGGGGGTTGAAGGGGTAGTATGTGGGCCTGTGGATTCACTACTTGCTGGAAGAAGTGTACTAATAAAACACAGGAAATGTCATTTATTCCCACCAAGTTCAATGCATGCACGTCCACACTGTGGCATCTGGGTAACGGGTACACTACATGTACACGGCTAAGTCATGTAAGGGCTAAAAGCGAGTTCCTGATGCTTCGAGATGGGGACCCACCAGCTAAGGGGGACAAACCCGAAAGAAAACATCGGCCCTCTAGGATTGCTGGGGATTGGCATTGGGCTGACAACTAAATCTGTAAAACACTCTTGTTACAAAATCTGAGGAAGAAATAGCTGGCCTGACATATTTAACAGGAAAAAATGGGGAAAACCTCTTCAAGAGGGCCAAGGCCAACAGAGGGCTGTCGTGCCAGTGATGATGATGGCCATGGAACTGTAGCCTTAGATGTAGTCGTTAGCAAATTTGCCAAAATAATTACGTCATTGCAAAGCTGAAATGCAAATAGTGGAATGAGAATGATGTGTGAAGGGGTGAGCACAAGGGCAGATATTGTAAAATGAATAGTCAAGTATTGGTTGAGATTCATAATGGGTACGAGGGGGTGAAATTCTTGGCATAACATGTCAGCACCAAATAAAACATCAAAACGAGGGCAACTGGGTGGATGGGGTGAAGAAGCTGCTAGAAGACATAGGAATGGGATGTTACTGGGAAAGAAATTCATCAAGGGATGACAGGAGATAGTATAAGAAGGTAGTCCAAAGAGTGAAAGATATAGAAAGAAATAATAGAATGTAACAGCAAGGATGCCGGCCCCGTGGTGTAGGGGTAACGTGCCTGCCTCTTATCCGGAGGCCCCGGGTTCAATTCCCGGCCAGTTCAGGGATTTTTAACTGGACCTGAGGGCTGGTTCGAGGTCCACTCAGCCTATGTGATTAGAATTGAGGAGCTATCTGACGGTGAGAAAGCGGCCCCGGTCTAGAAAGCCAAGAGTAATGGCCGAGAGGATTCGTCATGCTGACCACACGAAACCTCGTAATCTGCAGGCCTTCAGGCTGAGCAGCGGTCACTTGGTAAGCTGCTAGGCCCTTCAAGGCCTGTAGTGCCATGGGAGGGTAACAGCAAGGGAACACTAACAGAATATTGCAAAATAAATGAGAGGAATAATTTGGTGATAGACGGGAATTTAAAGAAACAAGAAATATCAGGGGGGAAAAAATATATAGATGTGAAGGAGATAGGAATATGGGAAAAGAAATGTAAAGAAGGTGAAAATTGAGAAATTTTTTTTTTTTGCTAGTGGTTTTACGCCGCATCGACACAGATAGGTCTTATGGCAACGATGGAATGGAAAAGGCCTAGGAGTGGGAAGGAAGCGGCCGTGACCTTAATTAAGGTACAGCCCCAGCATTTGCCTGGTGTGCAAATGGGAAACCACGGAAAACCATCTTCAGGGCTGCCGACAGTGGGATTCGAACCCACTATCTCCCAGAAGCAAGCTCCCAGCTGCACGCCTCTAACCGCACGGCCAACTTCCCCGGTATTTAGAAAATAACATGTAGTTAAGGTACAGGTATCCTGGAATAGATAAGTTCGTTAAAAAACCAGGAAATACTTCAGAAGGCTAGGGTTATCTAACTTCCAAAAATATGTCTAAAACTAGAAAAACTGGCAATCTTCTTCTGGCTACAGAAGTAACCTTTTTAATGATATGATATTTCGCCGGTTTCTCTTGTCTTATTAACACGCTACATTGCTTAGTCACTGCAGATACTGAGAAATATTGGGAAAAAGGCAAAGATCAGTTTATGGTTTTCCTTGATATTGAGAAGGCATATCACAGCATTGCAAAGTGGTGGTGATTATTGTTTTAAGAGGAAGTACAACTAGGCAACCATCCTCTATCCAACACCAATCGGAGAGATAAAATGGAAATGATCCGACACTTCGAAAAATGAAGATATCGGCCAATGAAAGACAAGGGCCATGAAGGGGATGAAAATGAAAGACTCCCTAAGGCCTCGAGTGCTTTAATACCATCGGGGTCCAAGAAGAACAAGAGTTGACCAAGGAAAGTCGGATAGGATAGACAAAAGTGAGGAGCCTAACATAAGTAACTGGAAGTAATGCCAGGACTCAGCTGAGGATCCCGTGGTCACCAACCAACGCTCCTAAGTGCGGAGCCCCTGGGGCCTCTTTTAGTCACCTCTCACGACAGGCAGGGGATACCGTGGGTGTTAATCTACTGCCCCCACCCACAGGGGGACGACATTGCAAAAGGCCTGTAATGTTACATGTATAATATTAATAATGTGAACTCCAAGAGAACTGAATTTTTATGTGCAGTACAAAAAATTATTTCCGTATAACTTCTTTATTCTTTTTACAATTTGCTTTACATTGCACCGACACAGATAGGTCATATGGCGATGATGGATAGGATAGGGCTAGGAGTGAGAAGGAAGAGGCAGTGGTCTTAAGGTACAGCCCCAGCATGTGCCTGGTGTGAAAATGGGAAACCACAGAAAACCATCTTCAGGGCTATCGACAGTGGGGTTCGAACCCATTATCTCCCAGACGCAAGCTCACAGCTGCGTGCCCCAAACCGCAGAGCCAACTCGCCCAGTCAGTATAGTTTCAATATCATAATGTTGTCCGAATCGTTGGCTGAATGGTCAGCGTACTGGCCTTCGGTTCAGAGGGTCCCGGGTTCGATTCCCGGCCGGGTCGAGGATTTTAACCTTCATTAGTTAATTCCAGTGGCTCTGGGGCTGGGTGTTTCTGCTGTCCCCAACATCCATGGAACTCGCACACCACACGTAACACTATCCTCCACCACAATAACACGCAGTTCCCTACACATGGCAGATGCCGCCCACCCTCATCGGAAGGTCTGCCTTACAAGGGCTGCACTCGGCTAGAAATAGCCGCACAAAATTTTGAAAAAGAAAAAAATTATTAATCATAATGTTGTACACAACTGCACCAGAAATATACAGAAATGGTATTTACTAAAACAACGCCCATCATCGCCATAAGACCTGTCTCTTTCGGTGCAGCGTAAAGCAAATGGTAAAAAAAATGTTTAAAAAATCATCAATGATTTCATATGTCGGCTGAATTTCAGACAAGTATTAACACATTGCTGACCGAATGCTTGAACTTGTCGCATACCCTGTGGACCGGACATTTTTCTACTAAGCATACTAGGGTGCACTTGATTATAAAAATGTACATAAATATTAAACCAGTTAAGATTTTATCTTTAAAGTTGGTATGGGTACTCTCCAATGCCCCTAGTAGTAGTGGATCTGCCTTTACGAAACCATCTTCAGCCTCAATTCCTAACATATAATTAATGTTTACATCGTTGTCGTCGTCAGAATCACTTGAATAAATAAGTTCACTAGGTAAATTACGACCTGTAGAGGCTTGAATATCACTTCCACTATCACTCTCACATTCAGGTTCCACTAATTCATTAGACTATTTCCATTTGAACAATCATCGGCATATAATTCTTCTAAAATATCGTCGTCAGCTAACACCGTATTCCGCGGGAGCTCCATCTTGTCACTGACTGAACCGGCAGAAAGAAAGTCGGCGTTTCGAAACTAAATCAAAGAATAAAAGAGGCCGTGAGTAAAAGAAAAGTGGCAGATATACATCTACGATTTATTCTACTCGATGTACACGTCCAAAATAGTTCAAGATATGGTCAAGAGATGTCACAAGAAGATCGAAAACAATGTAGTGAATAAAACCAAGATTTCTCGGGGCCCGTCACCCATGTATTAAAGCACACCAATCCAGTTTGTAAACATTACAGCCCTCTTTGTTTTAGCTTGTAAAGCCGAGAAGAAGTGCTCACTTTGCTGCGGGGAACACAACCTCTTAGCTCGCTCATACATCATGACCTAATATCCCGTAAAATTCATCAAGGCATGTCAGCTGGCATCGGCCATTAATACTTGTATCAGTATAAGTTCCTCAACTGTAGTTCAATATACTCTCTGAGAGTACTTACCAATCTGGAGAAGTCCCATCGGTACTGTTTCCGTCAATATCGTCATCTGGCATCTCAAACTACATGGAATAGAAAACAACAGAATTACATGAGCCAGTGATAGCATTTAGGTAATGAGGAATATTATCACATAATTATCCTGTGTACCTATTACAATCAATCACCTTTATGTTTCCTTATAAACACAGTATATATAAATGATACGAGTAAAAAACTGTAATCACAGATAAGGCTATTTGTGGATGATGTTATGCTGTATAGAGTAGTAAATGAGTTGCAGGGGAACTTAGACAATGTTGTGAGTTCGACAGTGGATAATGGTGTGATGGTAAATGGAATGAGAAGTCAAGTTGTAAGGTTCAGCAAGAGGAAATGTCCTCTTAGTTTCAATTACTCTGTTGATGGGGTGATAGTACCTCATGGGGCACACTGTAAGAACCTAGGTGTTAATTATTTTTCTGTAGGATTGTAGATCTCTTTGGACCGGGCGAGTTGGCCGCATGGTTAGGAGCGCGCAGCTGTGAGCTCGCATCCGTGAGATAGTGGGTTCAAACCCCACTGTCGGCAGCCCTGAAGATGGTTTTCCGTGGTTTCACATTTTCACACCAGGCAAATGCTGGGGCTGTACCTTAATTAAGGCCAAGGCCACTTCCTTCCAATTCCTATGCCTTCCTGCCCCATCGCCGCCATAAGACCTATCTGTATCGGTGTGACGCAAAGCAACTAGCAAAGAAAAGAAAGAAATCTCTTTGGGTAATACCAGGTAGGTGGAATTGTGGCATGTTCCAATAATGCATTTAATAATGTAGTTGGTGTGAAATGACGAATGCAGCATTTTATTAATTACAGTCTTATTTTGTCAAATAGAATTTGATTAGGATGTCTATATGAAGCAAGAAAAATGTGCAAGAACTCATCCAAAAAGGAAAGCAACATTACTTCTTCTATAAAGATCAATTCAGTTGAAATGGAAAAAATTTCATTATCAACCTTGTCTGGTCATGACTTTGGTACGGTTTGCAGACTTAGCCTTTGTGTATTCTCCTCTCAGACGACAATTGCGTTTATATGGAACGTGTGTAAACCGACGATAATTCCAGTGTTGAGTCTAGAAATAAGAGAAAGAGGAGTATAAGTATTGTGTAGATAAAAGTGAGGTTTATTACAGTTAAGTTTTAAATATGTTACTCACTTCACTACTGTCCAAAAATGGAATACTGTACACTGTAATTCATTGGCCTGTATCAGCACATCACAACAGAACTTTTGAAGACAGTGCTCTCACGACTGTATTCGAGGAAAGGAGGTTCAATGGAATTCTTCTGGGTGACAGTGGTTATGCCCAGAAACAATACCTTCTTACATCAGTACTTAACACACAAAATGAGGCTAGAAAAAGGTACAAATATAAAGACCAAAAATATTGTGAAACGTTTGTTTGGCGCCTGGAAAATGATCTTGCCTTTTTTAAAAACTGAACACCAAACTAATGTAACAAAAACAACTGTGCTGTGCTTCACAATATTGATATAAATTATGAAACTGATGTTCACAATAATTTTGACTTTCCAGACAGAGTTGTACCTGTTATGGCCTCAGAAGACAGACCCAGAGGACAAGCAATCAGAGCTGCATTTATACAACATTTTAATCTAAATCTAGAAAATCAAAAGTAACTTTGTTTGTTCGTTGTACAAATCTATCCGCCTCCACCGATCAGTACCAAAATTTGCACCAAGGCTAATGAGGCACTTACCACAGTTATATCACCAAAGATTTAATAAAATAAAATAGGTCATAACATATTATATACAGGTAGAAGGTTGTGTGTGTTGATGCCATTTTTGGTACCAAAGCACTTCCAACGTGTTCGCAGCCGCTTGGATATGGGCAACCGTTACTGCCGTACAGTAATACTTTTTTTGCTTAACCCCTCAGCGTCGCAGCCATTTAAATAGCTTCCTACCCCGCGGCCGGATGAGATTTCAACTACGCACGACTGAAATACATCGCTTCACTTAAAGCGTTACTGCATGTATAAAAGTAGCCCGATTTTCACGAAATTTGGAATTCCTTATGACAGAACTATGTATATGCAGATAATTACATAATTGTTTCACATTTCCTTAGTAATTTAGTTCCGTGTGATAGAGTTCGAAGCACTCTTTGAGACAGGGACTCAAGTCACATTCCTGGCAGCAGTACACTGACGTCTTCTTTTCGCCGTGTTTTGAACACAGGATACAATGTCTCTGAGGTTTGGATTTCCAACTCTTGGGTGCTAATTTCCTGATAAAATATCTTTCCTGCAACCTTGGAACTGTATTATCTGATGCGCGCCGGCCTTGAATATTTCGTTCCCCTCCCGAGCGAGCGTATTTTGTAAACAAACCTTTCACCAGCTGAACCCGATAAGGTAATTGCTCAATATTTGTCTCTGTGACCTGTGCGAATATTATTAGAGAATTTAGCAATCAGAATTCACCGTTGAAAACTTCTCTTTGACCTGTATAATTATCTATAGACTTTTACACAAAATTTCCAAGTACTGTTTCCTCCTCATCGTCACTCTCATCATTTACCACTGCTACATTATCACTGCTGCTTATATTGTCACTACTACTTCCGACTAAACTTTCATCTGAATTATACAATATTTCAAGCATGTTACTGTCAGTTATACGACGGCTGAGCGCGGCGCGTCACACGGACTGATGAAGCTGCAGCGAGACCGAAAGCAACACGACGAAACTGAATGAGGGGAATAACATTTATGACGAAACAAACCAACCGATACATATTTCAGATAAAAGGTCGAGACAACGTCTTTCAAACGAGATATATACCATGAACAACTGGTTCTCGTATCGTATGACAGGAAACAGCACTAACTGATGCCTACACAGAGCGCTCGTGGAGAGTTACGAAAATATTACAAGCCGAGAAATAAAGACAAATATAATAAATAAACCGCACTCCCAATGTACAAATAGAGCAAAGAACGTCACACGAAAAGACAAACTTCTCAGATCATTTCTTTATTTTATTCTGTGGGAACGAATGAAGCAAACAGACTTTAAAAAAGCAAGAGATTAGTGCTCAGACTTATTTGACAAATAATTATCCTTGCAAAAACAACTACATTATAACGATTTTTCAATTCTTATTTACAACACTGATAAACCCAAAAATGTCTTCTTGGAAAAAAAACAATTTGCATACCAGTAACTCCAAAACTCTTCGCGCTATAGCCGTAAATGTGAAACCATGTATGGGTCTATACCACGTATAGAGGTCGGCGGCTACGGAAGAAAAGAGGGTCTGTACCACGTATAGAGGTCGGCGCTGAGGGGTTAATGGAATTTATTTCTGTGTCCTTATCCATTTTAGATCATTACTTGAATTATTGCAATAAAATTTCTCTGCATGGGAATCATGACGCACAGTGCCGCTTGACGCAGCATATGCATCATGAGAGGTAACGAAGTGGAATCGCGGAAAGAATGTTTTGTTTGGTCGTATATATTTAGTAACTTTGCTGCGACAAATAGCTACATTTTTTTAACATTTCTGGCAAGAATGCTGAGCGGTAACATCTGCGTTACAGCTGTGTGAACAACTGCCATACAATGGACCTAGTCAATGCAGTAGCCTCCATTAGTGCGCTGCAACAAACACCGTTATGGCATTGTTTAGAGTCAATTACTTTCTCTTCTGTGGAATTCCACGAAACACTGCTCAATACAAAAGCCTGGCTGTCCTGGACACACTATACAGTAGAGCATGCAGTCCTGCGCCGCCACCCCCTTCTAACATTGTCTGCACGGCTTCTGTGATCTACGCCCATTCTCCTTAGCCACACATTTACTGGCAAAATGTGAAAATGTGTTCCTGAAAGTGAGCCTACTAGACAGTGTTTCTTCTGCTGAGAAGGGCCTGCAACCTCACCATTCTCTGTCGACATTGCAGAAAACTATGCCGAATCGTAACAACAGAGATAGAAACTAACAATTACCCTGATGCCCACTTGGAGCATATGTTTTCACAACGCACAAATAAGAGGTCCGCGATTGTATATAGGTACTAGCGGAAATATGGGCTTTAAAATTTGGCATGCAGTGATCATATTTTCGTAATTTACGTCATTTGTAAATGAATAAATCACCCGATTGCAACCAGATTACCTTCATAATTGAATTCTGAACTCGTGTAAGTTACTTTCAAAGCAATCCTACAATTATTTCCTCATGACAATATATATTTACCACAGCTGTACTGTACTCGTCCATATTTGTCATTAATTGGAAAGAACAGAAAAAACTTCATTGTTTTCACGAATTTATTCATTGTACCATTTTTTCACTAAGCGATCAATTGATAATAGAGGCTTGATATTGAGAGCTTGTCAGCCAGCAAGCAGCTGCATAGTGAGGGGTGAGATCGTCGTTTATTTTTCCTATTTTTAAGAGCAAGTCTCAGTCAAGATTGATAGCACGTGACACGACTTGTGTAGACGCCAATGCGCACTAATAAAACTTTAGTCTTAAAATTTCTGGAATTATCAATCGCTGTGTGTTGAAACCAATGAACATTAAGAAGTGATATACACACAAATTAGTGTTAATCACATGTGGTTACACTTACTTGTGCCAAGGTGATAAAAGCAGCGTGCGGTCAAGAAATCATTCTCTTACATCTTACATTCTGTAACCTTTTCCCATGGACTATCTTTGACTCACTGTCTGGCAAAACCTACAATAATAATTTGCTTGTCAGGTATAGGTGTGGACTACCTCATTAATTAATTCTGAAAAAAACACTTAAGATATCAGTTTCAAATTTTGCAAAACGGGGAAATGCACTATACTTATCCTAAAATGATACAATGAGATCATCTAACTACACACAGGAACCCACCCCCCCAGTTCGAAATGATACATCAAGAAGCATCCAACATAATGCAGGTTAATATTAAATTGCTTGTTCTTAAAATTAGTCCAAATTGCTCAACCTGACGGGGCTCTTATTTTCTTGGTAATGCAGAACTTCACCCTGAATCCCCCAATTTATTTCATTTTGGAATCCGTCAGGTGAAGATATTTAGATAGCAAATCATACTGCTTCTTGGACATAAAAATTATAAACTATTTTTCATTGAATGGGATTGGAAGATAAAAATGACGCTGGTTGGAATATTATGTAATTATGTAGAGGCCCATAATCTGAAACAGAATTAAATGGAGATTAAAACTGATAATTATTTTTTGTCCAAGTATGCCTAGTATTTTAAAGGGAGACAGTACCTGAATGAGCATTGCCTATCCTGTGCAATGTACCATATTTCAATTTCCCTCTGGTTCATCTTTTGTTCCAGCTGCTTCCCATACAATTTTTATTATCATACCTACAACTTCAAACTCACTACCATTGCATTCGTCAACATATTAATTTAATTTGAAACAAATATCCTCTTCACTCAACTGGTTATGTGCAGCCATGTTTCTGCGATGTGCTTACATTCAGTCAGCTGTAACGTATAAAAAACCGCTTTATTTTAGCATTCCGTGCATGTTAGTTGTATCTAGGAAGTGCAGGGAATTCAGTGGTTCCAAGAAGTTATATCTTTAGCATACAGATGGCAGAGGAAGTCTGTCTGAAAGTCGAGTACACTTTACTACGCAACCTATGGGAAAGAGTTAACTGGCCTTCATTCAACTCCACGTCACTAACATTGAGGAAGGCGAGATTCTGGTGGAAACTCAGCCAACTGTGGCTATGTAGTGCATTCTAGCGGAGTGCGGCCAATAAGGGTGCAGTACATTGCAACAATTGGAAAGGCTGCTTGGAATCTTTCACCTCTACTCTATCATTAGGGAAATTCATAGCGGGGATTAATTCGGTATCTCCCTGTTTCTCTCATGGTCAATTGTATGTAGCTTGCCCTAGGGTTGGAATTCCAAAGAATTTATACAATAGTATGACACGTCATAGTCATATTCTTTATCCTACGGCACAGATTAATGAGTTTTACAGGTAGGAAAAATGTATACAATTACAAATCGATATCAATAATTTGCAATAAATTTAAAAGTTACCAAACTGCAGAAAAACAAATATAATTCACTTTTCTTATTTGATATATTTGATATAATATTACATTCCATTACCACAACATATCATGCATATTATTCCCTTACCTCAAGAATTTGTAACTTTGCCAATTTTATTCACACATTTCTTTTTTCTTCAAAATTTTCATTTCTATCTCGTGCTTTTCTTTCATTTGCTCTATTTCAAGAGTCTTTTTTTGACAAGCCATCTTTGCTACCATTAATTTTGCTGCCATCTCTTTTATTCTTAATGCATGAAGTTCTTTATCTTGCAGCAAAATCACATCTTTCAAGTCTTTTATCAGACTCCTTTATTATTGCAGATTTTCTTGCCTCTCTGGTGGCTCAAGGGGTTGTCTTGGAATGATCTCCTGCAATGAATGAAGCAAAATTTATTATGTTAATCAAATCATAACAATGGAATATGAGAAGTGAAATTTGAAATCATCTCGCTAATCTGTGCAGAATTCTCAAATTCCTCCTCTACTTGCTCCTTCAATTCTTCCCAGCAGAATGTATGATTCATTTTTTTTCTTACTGGCCATGAATGCCAATGTGTCTGCAGTTTCTATGTCAACTGCACCAATGGCATCAATTATGGGATCGTTTGAGCTGGATTCTGGATATGGACCCCCGCCAGTAGACAACCTCTGCCTTTTTTCCTGGGGCAATTCCTGTTTCCTTTTTGCTTTCATATCTTCCCCGCATTTTCTAATTTGCCCTGCCGTCCTCTGAAAGAAAAACAATTTAAAAATTATGAAGCATTAATTTTATATCATGGGTAGATCATTATGGGGAGAGCATCAGGGATGGATGAAATTATTGTGGAAATGATAAAGGCTGCTGGACCTGTTGGACTACAATGAGTGTACAAATTTTTAAAGTGTATATGGAAAGGGAAACAAGTGCAAGAAGTCTGGGCAAAGGTAATAATAATACCAGTATTTAAGAAGGGGGACAAAAAAGTGTGTGATAACTATATTTTAACATTTTCATTACAGATTACACTGATACTCTAATTGATGGAATTAAACCAACATCAATAACATTTAACAAGAATGTAATATGCCACTTACCTCCTGAACATTAGTATACAACCAAATGCAACAAGTTAAAATGGATTTTAACTCACTATTGAGGAATTTTAGAGATTTTAACCATATGGCAATAATTTAAATTAAAAAAAGAGATTGTATCTTAAGACACACTTGAATGGTGTTTTATTTATATAAGGAGCGATCACAAAAAGTTTCGTTCAACGGCCGTACAGTCTAGAATCGGGATGCCAATCGGACAAAATCGCACTGAGGCACTCATCCAACTGACGCACCATGTTGAAGATCCCCGTGTGGTAAAACACCGTGTCCTGCTGCGTGAAGTAGTGTGTAACTGCCTGCTGCACATCCTCGTCCCACAGGAAGCGTCGACACTTCGACGCCTTTTTGAGGGGACCAAAGCTGATGTTGAGATCCAGTACTAGCGCATGAATGGTTATGTGCCAGTCTGCCCTAACTGCCTCATCCACCTCCCGCTTGCTTGTTGTTGTCCGTAATGGATGTGGCTGGCGTCCCAGATCGACCGGCGTCTTGTGTCGAAGCGTTACCTGCACGAAACTTGGTGCACCATTCCTCAACGGTGGTTTTCGACAAACGTGCTGCCCCATACACAGTCTTCATTCTTCAATGGATGTCCACCGGTGTTTGTCCTTCGGCAGCCAAGAACATAATATTACCATGTTGGTCCTGTTTGTTTGGACGCATTTGATAATACTGCCACCATACTTCACATGGCCGCATTTAACGCACGCACCTCGGCATGGCGCGACTGCCACACTAATCCCTTCGCCTACATGTCCGTGCTTATATACCCACATCAGAGTTGCACTATGTAGCATGTCTGCTGCAGCAACGCTCTCAAAGGGAATCTTTTTGATCATGCCTTATATATAATTAGATCTTAATATAAGACCTATTGTACCAGATGTAAAATATTTTAACCACTAAACCAATGAATGTAACATATGTATTTTAAGGCTCAAACCCACTTTAGACGACCACAAACACGAGTCGAAACATTTAGGTTAATGTAAAAACGACATCTTAATAGGTGAAGTTATATTATTATGTATTGTATAGGAGGAATGATTAAACAATTATATTGTATAACTGAGACTGTCAATAGGAATGAAGTTTATATCATGTAACTATAGAGGAATCACACTCTTATCAGAAATGGCAAAAATACTGGAAATTACATTAGATAGGAGAATGAGAAGAAAGGTAGGAGGAGAGTTGCAATAGGAACAGTATGGTTTAGGAAGTGGAAGATCTACAGTGGACATAATCTTCAGCATGAGGCAATTAATGGAAAAGAATCGGGAATATGGACATGATCGACTTGATCACTGGACGATACAACACAGACGCTAGTGTTTGGCGGACTCATCTTGTGTGTGTGTGGAGAGAGAGAGAGAGAGAGAGAGACTGTGGAGGTCCTTGATTTACAATCTGATCCAGAAGACTGGAAACAGGAAATGAGGAAGACTGTATTATGACACAGGCAATTTTAGATTGCTCTTAACCATATTTCATGCTCACCTTCAAATCATCCACCTCCATTTTTGGTGAAGTCTTAAACGACAGGTCTGTATCCATGTTCTCTTGTTCACATTTCACAGTCACTGAACAACATGGCTCAGCTGACAAATCCACTGGAGGTGAATACTTTAGCTCCTCGTGAAACTCAGGAACCAGTTCTTGAATGACAGTTTCCTAAACAAATTTGTACTCATGTATATTTATCAACTTAAGAATGATTATGCCAAGTGAATAATATGAACCAGAGAGATCAAAACATGAGGTTATATTCTCAGTGCTAGTCAAAAAATTTTACAACTCTAAAAACCCAGGAACATCTTCTACTGATTAATAAAAATATATCATAAATTTTTTTCAACCCAGGGGTATGCAAAATTTAGACATGAACTAAGTTTTAGAACAGTTATGCTTTTTGGATGTGAAAATAACTGATATGATACAAAGGCAAGTCAATAAGTATCTACAATCAACTTTTATAATTCATAACAGAAAGAGTACACACTTTTTATTGATATTTTTCAACAGTCACCCTTCTTTTCAATGCACATCATCCACCATTTCACAAGCTTTCTGATACCCTCTGAAAAAAAAAAAAAAAAAGGTTTTTGGTTGCACAGCAAGTCACATATGCACCACTTATGCAAGATTTCATATGCAGAACCATGGCTAATGTCCATATGGTTTGCCATGTTATCAACAGTCACTCGTCCGTTATTCAGGATCATATCATGCACATATATACATATATTAGTTGCCTACAGATTAAGGAAATAATTTTATTTTGGGTTCTTTACTTTATATAAAGATGTATGCATTGGTACAAAAAGTGTAATTTTGTTTTCTCTCAAAATAATATTGACATAAGTGTAGGATCTTCCATCTGCATTTAGATTAATAAAGAACCAACATTTATAAACATTTTAATCTAATCATCCCACTGATATGTTAAAAATTGAGGCATCTAGAATATTTTTAACATAAAAATGAAAAACCCAGCACTGAGGTAACAAACAGTTAACTGGTAACTCAGCACATAAAAGGTTAATGAACATCACAGAAGATGTCTGAAATGGCTTCATCTGTAGAAATGAAAAACTGAGGATGCAAAGATCCTGACTCCACTTCACTTTGAAACCACCAGCAGAATCTGGGTGCTTTAACACATGTAACACAGTAAATTTGTAAGGATACAGATGCAGGTCCTTTTTGAGAACGTTTCAATATGATGATCTCTTAATTCCCACTTGTGTCTGAACTCGTTTCAGATAGTTACAGATTTTATTTGTTACAGAGCCCGTTTCATGCCATTTTGCCATTAAGTTTTTTCATTGCAGAGTCTGCTGGAGGTTTCACCAAAACACTTCCAGTCTTAAACTCTTGCACAAACAGTTCTGCACAGGTTTTCCATGAATCGTGTTTCCCATAACTCGACAATGAACATACGCTGCTTTAACGTGAGCACCATTTTCTGTTACATTCAAATGGACACTAAACACTACTGCTTCATTCACTCATTCACCAATGACACAGTGACGTGCGCAGACATGTGACAGCACTGAATGATGCATCAAAATCTCGGTTTCCAGCATTTCCTGTGGTGGGCAGTTCTCCTGTTCATTAACAAGGGTAAATTCCACGTCAGTCTTATAAAGGTTTTCCAGGCCAGTTTTATCCCCCCCAGTAGGACGATACTTTAAAGAGAAGTTTTTGTTAACAGTTTATTCTCCAGAATAATGTTTACGTTAAGTGGCCTCCAAGACCTCGCACCCCTTTTAATGTTAGAAATTACCTGATGTCCAATGTTCAGAGTCAATAGATTACACACAAATATTTAGTAGTTTCTATATATATTTTAAAAAAAATATAAATATTGTCTTATAAATGCCCTTCACATATATTTTTGAAGTTGATATTTGTATAGTGGAGGATGTCTTCAATAAGAGCTCTTACCTACCTTACAGTCTATCTCCTCTGTCTTCAGGGAGGTCTTGAGTGGTAGATCCATATCTGTCTCGTCTGGTTCACCTTTGATGGTCACTGAGCACAAAGGAAGAGGAGGCGCGTCCATTTCAAGTGAATTCTTTAACTCCTTGGTAATCTCGGTGGCCAATTCTTGAATTTTAGGTTTGTTCTAAAAACCAGGGGAAAAAACTTATATGTTGATTTGTTCTGACTTAATTATCTGGAATGGGAAGAGGGGTTCAGAAGTGGCCCGAGATATGTCGCTGGGATTACTTCTGTCAAATGCATGTGTTGTTACTACAAAATGTATAGGAATATGAGCCAGAAAAATTACATAACTATTGTGAAACATTATAACAGTATATGTATATATACATACAAAGTTGAACCTCTCTTCTGCGGACACTGTTGGTTCCGTGGAAAAATGTCCATTAAAACAAGGTTGTAAAAATTAATCAAACATTTTAACGACAAAGAACATCCACCTTAAATATAAGCATACATCTTTATTTTGTTTACTCTCAATAATTTATAACTAAATATTTGGCTGGGAGATATAACAAGTGATTTTACAGTCTTTACATTCGTTACAGCTTCGGGAAGTTATCATTCAGCTGAGTGTACAAATTTAGCACATTTTTCTTTATTGCGATATTCTCGAAAAAGAAATAACGACCCTGCATGACACACACATTTATTCAGTTAAACTAAACTTTCAGGTAATTTGCGATTTCTCATGCTTTTTTCTTGTAAAATTAGCCCACTCACTCACAGTTTCTTAGCTCGAACACATTCAAATCACTCATATACCAAACATGTTCACTTCTGCAAAAACTGACTTCCACCTTCTTTTCATTCCTCGATTCCTATTTTCCTCCCGCTCACTTAAAATATTATTATAATTCTTCACAACTGCGTTTTCCCTTAGTTTAATTTTCTCACTGAAAATCCTTTTGCACTACGTTTTCTTGTCTCGAAATCTAAACACGCTCGCGCCTCCTCATGTTTACTGGGCAATTGAAATGCTATGGTATTTCTACCTCAACAATCAGGACATGTGAGACTCATCCTTGTCAAGTTTAACAGAAGAACCAGATCTCGACCTAATCAGCGACAACATGAGTTATGAATAACTTAAAATGATGCAAGATATGCTGAAAAATCCCTTGGCAATTCTGGTTACAGTTCAAAAGATGACCTTAACAAAAGGTTTGGAAAGAGCTCTGTATACAAAAATTAACTTCACATCTCCTTCAGCGTTCCTATGTACCTTTTTTTCTGTTTTCCTTGGACACGAAATAGTAAAAATATTCAAAAAGAATGATTTTAAGGTGAAGACATGGGGTACGTGAAGAATCGTATCCATGAAATTTCATTATAAATTTTGTCCTAAATGGAAAATAATAATTGATTTTACTCAAATTAAGAGTAAAATTAGCAGTAAATTAATAAATACGATTATTACTAGAGAAATATACACATATATACTGTGCTACATTACGACTATGAATTCTACTACGTCACAGCGCTTCAGTATGTCATTTGCTTCATGTAACACTTTTGTGTGTGAAGTCTTTGCTCACTTAACTTCTTTGAACTTCTTTGCTTTGCTTGATGTTACTTGATGGGGCAAGTTGTTGACTTGTGCCCATAACTCATTAATGAATATAATTACTGGTCCAGAAATCAAGATATTTTTCTTTCAACAAAATTTTTTTTTTTTTCTTGTTGTTATTAACGATATATTTTTCACCTCCATTTTCCCATCTGAACTGCCCGCGCTAGTCATAATGGACAAAGATATTGAGAATCCACAGACATAGCACTCCCATTCGTTGGTGCTAGCACTGGACCTCGAGAAGGAAACAAAAAATGGCACGATGAAGCGGAATGCCACAGAAGAGAGTCGTGTCTACAGGGAAATAGTCGCCGTAGTTACGTAAATATATTTCTCTAGTAATTATGGAATTTATGAATTTACTGCTACTTTTACAGTTGATTTGCGTGAGACCAATGATCTTGCATTTGGGACAAAAAGTACAATGAAATTTCATGGATATGATTCGTTCACGTAACCAAGCCCTGTGCAAAGAAAGTGTCCTGGAACGTGTGAAGTGTCCACTTAAGACAAGTGAACAAGATTAACTGCGATGTTCACTGTCCTTAATTCAAGGTGTCCGCTTAAATGAGGCTTATTTAACACATATCTAATGTAAAATAAAATTGGTTCCGTGGAAAAATGTCCGTATGGACATAAAGTGACCATCAGGGCAGGTTAGGCTGTGTGTATATATACAATACACACACACCGGGTGGGGAAAATAAAAGTTTCCAACAACCGAAGGGCATGTACCCCAATCTCAGCCATGTGACATGTATTGTGAAAGTATCAGGGAGAATTACAGCTGAGTAAATGACTTTGTTGCTGCTCTGAAGAAGATTCTCGTAGAGGCTCCCAGTCGTCAAGTTTTGTACCAAGAAGT
Source organism: Anabrus simplex (assembly GCF_040414725.1). Taxonomy (NCBI): domain Eukaryota; kingdom Metazoa; phylum Arthropoda; class Insecta; order Orthoptera; family Tettigoniidae; genus Anabrus; species Anabrus simplex. The sequence continues at coordinate 199,707,431 of NC_090279.1, forward strand.
GACTGGGCTCCACCCTGCACAGTTTTGCTGTCACCAGAAGGTGGGGTAGGCCTACTTGGATAAGATGCGCAGTTTCCTTGTGCAAAAACTGTGTAAAATCATATGCTTTATATGTGCCCTAGACTCAACAGACACAGCAGCCATCAAGCAGGTCTAACAACTTATTCAATAACAGAGACCTAGAGTTGGAACTTTTTGTAAATCATGGCTACAAGTATTTGCCTGATATGATTCAGAGTGTGGAAGAAGTTGGTAAGTGTTAGGGACAACGTTGGTTGATTTGATAAAGACAAATACAAATTAAATTTGAAGAACAATCGAAATGTGGAAACCTTTGCATCTTTGACTGAACTCCGTTTACGAGCGCTGACATTGTTTCTGTGGATGTTAAGTCAAGCGCAGTTTCTCTATAAGGATCTACTGAGCTCAAAGCGCCTGCAACTTACTGTCAAAAACATTGAAATGATGTGTGTAATCCAATTTAACATGTTTATTAATAATTAGAACCCAGTAAATGGGATAAAGAAAGTTTTTTTTTTTTTAATTTTACAAGTTGCTTTACGCCACACCGACAAAGATATGTCTTATGGCGACGATGGGACAGGAAAGGGCTAGGAGTGGGAAGGAAGCAGCCATGGCTTTAATTAAGGTACAGCCCCAGCATTTGCCTGGTATGAAAATGGGAAACCAGAGAAAACAATCTTCAGGGCTGCCGACAGTGGGGTTTGAACCCCAATACTGAATAGTAGCCGCACTTAAGAGACTGCAGCTATCAAGCTCAGTGATAAAGAAATGTCATGTAACAGGTTCAAACCTTAATGAAGTGATTTGATCAACACATATTTTGTCCCTTAAGAATGAATACCGCGTAACTGACTTTTTTGGTGAAAATGACCTTTTGGCACTGTTGGCATCCTTAATGAGTCCCTCTTCTGTTTCAGCAGTGGAAATTTCTTAGTTACGTATTGTTTTCCAAAAATTGGAGGTAAAACAATACCGCGTAAGTACAGTGACTCATATATATTTGAAATACCGCGTAACTACATTGTCTCGTTTGGCGGGGTTTTGTGAATTAAGACGATTTCCCTTTTTATTAACTCCCGCAGATTCATGCATAGTGAACTGAAAGTAGCGCAGTATTGTTGCCGACAGCCAACTCTGTGACTGTCAATCAGTAACCCACATATATAAGAATCGTACTCTGGCGGGAGAAGAAGTTTGTCTTGAGTTCCCTACAGTGCTTGTGTTAAAGTAATAGTACTTTTGTTAAAATAACTGTGGTAGTTATTATCCTGAAAAATCAGAATTAAAGCCACTGATATACATGGCTTCAGAAGGAAAAGAGGAAAACTACTGTCCTGCTCTCAGTCATGAGACGTGTTTCGGTGATGAGGAAATACTTCTTGAGAACTCCGATGATGTTGAGGAAAATACGTTCTCGGAATAAGAAATAATAGCACAACTTAAATTCTCATTTGCAAATGCTTCAATTCACAGAAGAAATGCAAAATCAAATACTGGTAAATTTGTTTTCTGCATGTTATTAGTAGGTCTGTAAATTAATCGCTTTATGTTATATTATAACGAAGACTAAATATTTTTATTAACATTCCAGGTCCCACTACTGTGCAGTTATTAACCCCTGAAGCTATACATGCAAATTCCAAATCACAGACTCTAAATTAAGTTTACGATCGTCTGCCATAAAACATTCTAATTTCTTTACATTCCGCTTTATTCTTATTTTGGTAAGTACTGATGATGGAAACTGTGAGAATGGCACTCTAAAATTACAGCCAAATGAGAAATCTTTACCTAGATCTTCAAGCACCTCTACAGGCAACAAAAGTATGCACGTTTCATTGCACTAATTTTCAGTATATAATAATCTAATTGCATGTTATTACTTCAAATACTGCTTCAAAATTTTATAGACAAACATTATTTTGCTTTTTAGGTCCTCCTATCCTTCCTCCTGCCAACAAAGAATCCGAAGAAAACAATTCTGATTACACCCCTGAAACATCGGCTGAGTTATTCAGTGCACCAGAAGGCAAAGAAGAAATTTGTGATTGAGATGAAGAATTCTTTGGAAATTTAAGTGAATCAAGAAAAAGGAAGAAGAAAAGCTTGAAAGATGCATGGAAACAACACAAAAATAAGAAACGAAAAATGGAAGGCAATCCATACCAAATTTACGGAAGGACAAAAGAAGAGAAAGTCATACAAGATATCGAGAGAAACAAAAGAAAGCAGGGACCTACTTGAACTTCAAATATGTGTGAAAAGTCAAAATTAAGGGAGTGCATCAACATTAAAGATGAAGAAAGAAAAGAGATATTTAAGGAATTTTGGGAGACCATGTCTTGGGATCAGCGTAAACTGTACATTAATGGACTCGTGGATTTCATCCCCAGATAACGACCATGTGCAGGGGAATCAAGACGCAGTGGTATGTTGGTCTATTACATTCGCATAAACCATGAAAAGAAACAAGTTTGTAAGGAAATGTTTTTAAACACATTCGGAATTAAGGAATGGACTGTTAGGTACTGGAAAGGTCAATCTTCGGAGAGTGGAACCATTCCTCATGCTGACAAAAACCATCCATTAGGCAATCGTAGCAAGGAGAGTAGAGTACATGAATTTTTGGAAAAATTGTCGAAATTACCCTCTCACTACTGCAGGAGCAAGTCAACAAAAGTATATCTGGAGCCTGTAATTCAATCGGTGAGTCATCTGTACGAACTGTACAAAAAGAGTTGCAAAGGAAGGAATAATAAGACTGTCAGTAGGAACACCTTCAATACCATTCTCTCTGACTTGAACATGGGTTTGTTCAGGCCAAGAAAATATAAATGTGACCTATGTGTTGGGTACAGAACTGGCAATATAAATGAGTACAATTATTTAAAACATATCGCTATGAAGGAAAAAGCCAGAAATGAAAAAAATAAAGGACAAAAAGGATGCAGAAGCTGGAGCATGTGCAGTATTCACCATGGACCTTCAGGCGGTAAAGGTAGCTCCGTTTCTGAGGGCTAGTGCATTATATTACAAAACAAAGCTTGCAGTACATAACTTTACTGTATATAACTTAGGGACCCATGATGTAACATGCTATTGGTTCGATGAAAGTCAGGCTGAGCTAGTGGCTTCAGTCTTTGTCTCTTGCATAATCGATACAATAAGCAAGCAGCTAGAAAAGTCACGAGTTCCTAACATCTTGTATTCCGACGGATGTACCTACCAAAATCGGAACATAGTGATGTCTAACGCTTTGTTAAAGCTAGCCAAGAAAACTGGGGTTGCGATTTTCCAGAAATTATTGGAAAAGGGTCACATCCAAATGGAATGTGATTCAGCCCATAGTGCAATTGAATGTAAGTTAAAGAACCGTGAAATCACACTTCCTAGCCAATATGCTTCAGTGTCGAAAGAAGCACGAGGAAAACCACAACCATACAATGCAGTTAATCTCGACTACTCGTCCTTCACCAATTATGCCATAAAAGATTCATGGATTTACGACTTCATTCGTCCTACTGTTACGGATCTTAGAGTTATAAAATACGATCCGACGGGAGTTATTTTCTACAAACTGGATTTTGAGGATGACTTTGTGGAGATGCCCAGGAGACCTAGACTAGTAAGTGAACAAGAGCTTCCTAAACTTTACTAAGAGCGCTTAAAGATAAAGAATACCAAATGGGATAATCTTCAGCAACTCAAAAGTGTAATTTCTAAAGACTGCCACTCCTTTTACGACAACATTCCACACTCATAAGAATGAAGACAAGTTATTAATTGTGATTCATGCTCATAGTTGATGACTCATTTCATGTGACCCTATTTGGGTATCTACTATAAAAATCAAGGATGTAGGACATTTGTATTTTAAGGTTATATTTAAAATGCAATAGTAACAATTGGAATAAAAATCATTTAAACAATTAGGTTTAATCAATTTTATCACAGAATCCAAACCACATAACTCACCGTTTAAAAAAAATAGAACTGATCCAATACCGCATAACTGACGATAGCGTGACTGTGTAACGTAACCAAGTAATTTAATAGCACTAACTGAGTATCCAGCGATGCGTTTACATCACAATGTCAGAAAATAACTCTATTATTTCCTATTATTTTGAAAATAAACGTTTTTTTTGTCTCACCTGTAAACTTTGAGTTTTGTCAGTTACGCGGTATTCATTCTTAAGGGACGATTTGTATGTATTTTCAGAACATTCCCCCACCACCACCACCACCATTTTTGTGACCATACTTTCCATGTTAAAATCCTTTCCCTAGCCATAATATTTTCAATATGCAGGATACCACACTGTCCTGTGTTACTAGCACTTATAAAAATGATTAATCTGTGTTGAGCACCTCTTTAACTTCTTCAAATGCTGCTACCTCATGTTGACCTGCCTTCACCGCCACCAACACCACCACCACACATCGTGTTTTAGCTGCTTCACTACTTCTAAATCTACTTGCTTTAGGAGTTATTTCCAAGGTACCAGTGCCAGTCCATGAAAATATCGAAGGTACAGCGTTCTTCTTAAGTCTTCGTCTTTCGCCTAAAATTTTTGAAATAGGTCCTATTAACTACTCAGAATGCCATTAGTTTATTATAAAATTATTAATTAGAACCAGAACTCATTAGCTTACTTACCTGTTTCAGTAATGACAAAATTTTCAACAGCAAAATGTTTTGAGCAGACCTTGATATAACGAGACACACTTTTATTTCGTAAATCATGTCTACGAATAGCATGCAACCACTTTTTACGGAGGGACTCCTCCTTAGGAAATTGATGGTACGAATACGGTTGACCTTGATTTCGGCACATTGGAACACTGCAATAGTCAGGCATCACAATATATTTTTTTCTCCACTTTCGTTACGATATATTGACAACTTCCATTTAAAAACACTTATGAACAAAAAACGATCGATAAGCGCATACCGTCTACTACTCGTGAGACATCTATCTGTATCCGTAGTGTTTGGGTTTCAGTACAACATCAATAATCACACAAAAATTACTGACCTGTAAAACTGAATTCCACTAGGCGTTCTATGACGTTGTGTACAACCATAAGCCACACAGTGTTTAGCCACTTAATTTTCTTTGAAGCTTTATTTAAATTAACTTCTGACCATAACATACATCATCCGTATTCCAAAACACACATCGACACTCACCCGCCAGTTGCGGATATTTATTTGGGATTCAAAAAATTCTTTCCCAGTCACAAGATCATTAATATATTACACTTATATCACAAAAGCACACGATTACATCACTAATGCCCGATTTTAGCATGATCACACTTAGATAGATGCACTTAAAGAAGAAAAATTATATCGGGTATGAGGAGGTTCATGGAGGTATTACATTCGATACTGAGCAGGGACACAAAGAACTTAGTAAGCTTCACCCGCCAGTTCGTTACATATTGTTAGCCAACATAATGAAATACGACCGTCGACTGTTCGGTCACTGCCATCATGATCTTCCCAGGCCGTTAAGCAGGAGACTGGAACGGTAAATCTGCTGGTGATGGGCGGGAGGCGAAGTGTTAGTGGCTATATTTTCACGTATATTATTTTAAGAAGTTATACTTTTACTCCAACTGGTGTTTCTTAAAATAAACGGGATGGTTCGTTTGGAGCTTTCCTTTGTGGTTGTGTAAGTGAATACTGAAAATGCCTATAGTAGGGCCTATGAGAGTTGAAGTCTGACGTTTAGCGCTACCGGCGAGAAAAAGTTGATTAACGCTGCTCGAAAATGGTCTTTTGCTATGGCAACAACAACAGGGATTGTTTTCATATCGTATACTGGAAAAAATGAGAAAGCCTCCGTGGCTCAGGCGGCAGCGCGTCGGCCTCTCACCGCTGGGTTCCGTGGTTCACTCCGTGTGATACTTGTGCTGGACAAAGCGGAGGTGGGACAGGTTTTTGCCTTTCATATTTCATACCAGCAACACACTCCATTATCATTCCATTTCATCTGTCAGTCATTAAGCATTGCCCCAGAGGAGTGCGACAGGCCTCGCAGCCGGCACAATTCCTATCCTCCCTGACCAGGTCAATGACTGGAAAACAGATTGTAGGTTTTCATTCATACTGGAAAAAATGAGAATGAATAGCCGCCATGTCTGTTTCAAACACAGCGCTGTTGTTATTTTCACTCTCGTTATCACCGAATGTGGTAATCCTGTGGGGTTTTTTTTTGAGAGCGAGTACATGAGAGTCCCGGGACGAAAACTATGTCCCTCCACTCATCTGATTCCGTGACATGCCGACGAGTCGGAAAATTTCCATCTCGTGCGCTGGCAGGGGAAAAGCGATGAGTCGCGGAGAAAAAGAGTGTTTCGCCACGGCAAGAAAGAAACCCCTCTTCGCTACTCTATTAAAAGTCTAATAACCGATCGGAGTATAATTTCATTTACAAGAAGAAACAGAGGAGGCGGAAAGCTTTCTTCTTAACAAATGGGCCTATTCAAGGTGGGGGTGGGGGGATTAATTTGGAATTTTGATATATTAAGTGATCATGTCAGATTAGACCGAAAGTGGGGAGGTGACCGGTTAAAACAGGTCGTAAGTTAGCCAAGGGCAGCAATATTTGAAACGGGTATTCGGCTTCTCGGTCCTTACGACTTGTATTAAGAGTAGGATGCCTGGGTCAGTAGAGTAACTTAGGAGGATTATAGACCTACTTAGCCGTCTTGACTATGTTATTTATCTGAGATCTAATAAGCGGAATACGAAGTTCAGTTCGTATCTTTTTATTAGATCTCAGAATAGCTGCATTAATCATCCGACGGAGAGTTTTGTTTTGAAAGCGTTGAAATGTTTGCATGTGGGATTTCGGAATATAGCACCAGGCCTCAACAGCCGTACAGCAGGATGGGCCTGACACAAGCTAAATATAGGTTTATCTTTATAAACCTCGGTCCATTGTGAGACCTATTTAATTTTGTTAGACCAGGACAGGGGGACATTGTTAATAGTCAGATGGCTAGGTTTAGGAAGGCACTTGGTGAAAACAATTCCCTGCGTTTTGGCAGGATTTATTTTCACCCTGTTCCTTACGCACCACTTCCAGAACAGTGATATCCATTTCTGCAGCGCTCTGATTTCGTAGTAATTTCTCCGCTGGGTAGTATAAATGGCTATGTCATCAGCATACTGCTGGGCTTCTACACCTTTAAGGGTGAGAAGATCGTTCACATATAGGCCGGATAGAATCGGGGAGAGGACTCCCCCTTGGTGTACTCCACCTCGCAGGGCCCTAACATTTATCGTCAACTTTCATAAAATTACACCGACTACATACGATAACAACAAACCAAAACAAACCCACATTTCCAACAATTCCGGCTACTCGATTCGCCATCTTTGAAAGATCGAGAGTAGCATTAAGGTCTGAGGATTGGAGTCGATCTCGATCCAACCAATCCCAAGCTGCCAACCATATCGATTTATATCGGCGGAGCACGATCTCGAAACCTAGTTGCCAACTCTAATAATTACATTCACCACGTGGTTAACCTACCTCGCTCAGCGTGTATGGCAGGGCCTCTCAAACGCCCAAACTCTCACGCGTGCAGAGCGAGGTGCATAGGCTCTGTGCACTGTGCATCGGTACGCTTCGCCTCAACTCGGCTTGACTCGGATGGTGTAGTGTGCTGAGAGCGACGAAGCGTTTGATGGTAGACGACGTGTTTATCAGTGAAATAGATAAGCGCACGACTACAACATAATAATGGAGCAACCTGTTTCGAAGAAAGCAAAAACTTCCGAAAGTCCATTTCAATCGAACTGGAAACTTTCGTATTTTTTTGTTGTTTGTTTGTCGTGACGATAACGCCAAATGCTTAATCTGTGGGACGATAATTACGTGCGTAAGAAAATCGTCTATTGAAAGACACTACAACAGACTACATTCGAAAAATTATTGTGAAATCATAGGAGACGTCAGAGAGAAAGAATTAAAGAAGTTGAAACAGCTTGAAGAAGAGCATTCTATATCCACAAATGAGGTTTGTTCCAGTACTGTAGCATTTTCATTTTGGTTACAGGTTCTGCATTTTTAAAAAAAATATGTTTACATTCCTCTCAAACATGTATGTGTATTTCTAATTCACTTTTTTAATTTTTTAATAACACTGGTAACCTTGTCCCATACAACTGTGCGTCTCCGCTCACCACACGTAAACATTTCGCAGTGGGGGAGAAACAGCAGTGAAGGTGAGGAACGCGGAGACAGGCCGAACGGGGAGACAGGTGTAGGGAGAGAGGAGTGGGGGGTCTGCACTCTGGTCAACCAAGCGAAGTCGTCTATTGCACCGTGCACAGTGCATGCACCACGCGCATGCACCCCGAGAGGCCCTGGTGTATGGTATTGGTACGGGCCGCGATCTTATGCATTTTCCTTCAGTAATTAGTGTGTTTTTCAAATTAGTCTTTATCTCTCTAGTAAAGTACAGTATAGCGTAGTTTTCAGTTTAGCATAGCATAAGTTAGTACAATATAGGTTTAATTATTAAATAGCTGTAGTTTCATTTACGTCCGTGTATCAGTGTACTTAGTTCGTCGTGTTTACCATGTCTCAGTGTAGTTCGGGAAGGACAAGTGGCAAGAAATCGAGAGGTGTGCGACAAGGCACGCCCTTGAGAAGCCAGGTCCGTGAAATTGTGTCCAAGGAACAATCTCCTGGATCCTCTAAGTTTGAAACGGCGGATAAGAAAAGGAATCGGACCAAACCAACGACGAACTTGGACAGTTTGCAGAAAGATGCCATTCGTCGGCATATTTATGACCACTACCGCAGAAAAGACCGCCCTACTTTTGCAAAACTACGTGAGTCTTTGAAGGAATGCGAGCTATTTAATGGAAGCAAGACTTCACTGAATGTTAATGATAAAAGAACCGGGATTCTGTTACAAGAAATTAAACGATTGACTAGTGTTAATGGAGAGAAGTGATATTGTGATGTGGTGCTGCCGGTTTTTAAGAGACGTTATGAAGGAAAATTTTGATTCGATTGTGTGGTTAGATGAAACGTGGATGAATGCAAACCATACTGTAGGAAAAGGCTGGACAGATGATTCTGTGGAAGGTACAATGGTAGTGCCCATTGGAAAGGGGTGAAGAATGATTGTGCTACATGCCGGTACCGCAAACGGTTTTGTACCTACCGGTAACTCTTTATATGTTCTGAGGTCTAAGAAGACTGGTGATTACCACGAGGAGTTGAATAGTGTAAATTTTCAGAACTGGTTTGAATACACATTAATGAAAAACCTGCCTGAAAATTGTACGATAATAAAGGACGATGCCCCCTACCATTCCGTAATTCAGGACAAAGCTCCGACAATGGCAGCAAAGAAGTCGATTCTTGTTGAGTGGTTAAGGAAGCCCAACATTCCTGTGCGGGACGACATGAAGAAAGGTGAACTTTGCAGCTTGTGAAAGAAAACAAGTCACAATTTCCAGTGTACTCGTATGTCGTGGACGAAATTGCAAGGCGTCATGGACATAAAGTTATTAGACTTCCACCTTATACTTGCCACTTCAATGCAATAAAGAAGATTTGGGCTCAGATTAGGGGCTATGTTGCAACCAAAAATAAGCGTTTTACTGTACCCGAGATGGAAAACCTGTTAGCCGAAGCTGTGGCGAATGTCAGTGTTCCTGACTTGTCAGTGGCGTTAACCACTCAAAAACTACCCCTGTCGTGACTCGGGCAACAGGTTGCCATCTAGGTCGATCCGCCAAGTGCATTTGACCCATGGGGAAATGCCCTTGTACCCATGGAACCTCATCCCAGGTCACCATAGTTGCGGCTTGCCCCGTAACGTGGATCCTCCCTCCCTCGGTCAAGGGTAAATGCCAATGTACCTGCGATCTCCCCCTCAAACTCATGGTTCCCCACAGATGTGGGGTGGTCCGCCCTCAGGCGCGTGGCCCCCTGTTCATTGTTGCGGCCGATGCGTCGCGATTCCGGAACATGGCGGGGATGATCGCGTCTGCGGTGGGCGCCCCTTTCTCAAGGGGCCATGCCCTCCCACGCCCGACCCCGATACCCTCCCCTTCAGTGTATCCACTGACTAGTTACCCCCATACTCCAATACAGTCCCACCTCGGTGGATCGAGTAGCCGAGACCCTGTACCAAGTACCTATACACATCCCAGCAAGAAAATACCTTAAATCATGTAACAAGTCCTCACTTCCTCTTGGCAACTAATATGCCTTCTTAGCCGATAAACCTACCTCTTCTCATAACATCCGAAACACCAGAAACTGGACACCGAGGAGGGTGCAAACCAGCTAATATACTGTTCCTCCAACTTAACATCCGCACACTCTCATTAAATTGTAAACGCAACAGTTTACTAAATGTTAGTCACTACGAATAAATCAGATAAGCTCACATTACTTAACAAAGGTAAATTTTGGGCGTGGTTAGTGTTTGCATGGGTAACCATGCTAATACTACCACATAACTGATACACACATTTCTGTGTCAACTATACCATTAAGCGAATAGCTGGACTTGATCCATTAAACTGCACTAAATATTTCACACACAATTATTAGCTAAAAACTCATTCAAACTTTTAACACAGTTAAGCAACATTGGGCGTGGTCACCCATTGGATGGGTGGCTAACGTCCGCACTTTTACTGATCAAAATTCTACATTATTCATTAATAACTATTATTATAAATGACAAAAAACACACTTTTCAATTATACTTTTAAAACTTAGTATCATGTTACTCTAAAAGGCTAGGTGATGAACATTAAATACACCGGTACCAGCAACTGTAACTAAACCCCTCTTCCTGGCGGGAGGGAGGGGAGCTATTAAATTTCTAATGGGTAGATAAAGCGAATATGCGAGATGCTTTTTAAATACAGACATCGTATCGGTAGTCAACGTACGTGCGGAGATGAGCGAAGTCGTTCTTTTTGTGAAACAGTTCCGGTTGATCTTGTTTCGGAAAACGCCAGGTTCCGAATTACAGTTCCAAAATATCATTCAAAGGTTAGGCAGTGGGGATTATGAAGTACCAACGAATCTCATACATGCTAATTAAAAAATTGTTTCCTCACTGCTAGTTTCATGCTTCACTGTTAATGTCTCTAGAAAACGTTAAAACAAGGTTTTATCACACCAAACTGGGTTTGAATGTAACATTAAAAAGGAAACACCTTAATTAAATAAATTTTCAGGTTTAATCTGTTGTTAAAAGTTATGTACGGTAAATGTTATTTAGGCCCTAATATTATAAATTGGTTTCGACAGACAGAAAATCCTAACAGTAGAATACCTACCGTATTAACTAAAGTTTCTATCTTGCAAAAGGCAGGTATTGGAAAATAATGAAATATGTAGGTCTAGTTCAATAACATTAGGTACCGGTAGGTTTATTGACATTGCCATGTTTTGATATGCGATACCGTTATATATACATGGTGTATCTATAATGATGTTACAATCTTTCAGGGATGATGAAGGACGGCAAATGGATCAATTTGAGATAAGGAGCCATATTCCGGAAACGATCGAGTCAAAAGTAAAGCAAAATTCTACTCATTTAATTCCGTTTACCTGCACGTCTCCAAAGCTGCTCCATTTACAACAAATGTTTGAAATGGCGTCCCCCTGCGTCAATGCAGACATGGCATCGTCGCACAAAGTTATGTCGGAACCATTCGAACAACGAGCTAGAAAGAGTCCTCTCGTTGCGCTCGAATATCCCCGGTGTCCTTTGAACGGACGGGCGTTAAACAACTTGTATTATTCATAATTTTACAGCTGTTTTCAAACAAAGCGCATCGGAGCGCACTCTGCCACTGCCTTCTAGATTATCACTGATCGTGACTCTTGTGAGGCACTGTGTTGGTGTTGGTGTTAGTTAACAGCTCCCAGGAAATGTTTGGATAAACGCAACAATCTTAACCTGCTGCTAAATTTTTAACTTTTATATTAACAAACTGTGCATTAGTTTCTGTTAACCGAGATTGAATAAACCGCGCCCTAGACCAATCAAGACCGTTGGTGTCCTTCTTATATAGGACCAGGGTTGCCACCTTTAGTACTTTAGTACTAGATCTAGTACTTCTTGATCATTTTTAGTACGTTAGTTCTTTTCATGGAAATCTAGTACCTTTTACGGGGGTAGAGTATAAACTCTTCTATTGCAGCAAAAGAACAAGAAAGAGATCGATAAGAAGCTTCAGAGCCATGTTGAAGTTTGTAAACAGATTTTTCGGACGGTGGATTTTCGTGATCCTAATTTAAGAAATTTGTCCATGGCGAACCTGGAAAATTACTAATGAGGTGGCAGTTTCATCAGTATAATCCCATTAGCTATATATTTCCTGACTGTAATTACAGAAAATGTTAATGAAATTAGATAGGAAATAGTGGTTAGCTAAGTCCACAGAAACTTAAAAGATTTTCAGCCTGGTGTGAAAATGGGAAACCACGGAAAACCATTTTCTGGGCTGCCGACAATGGGGTTCGAACCCACTATCTCCCGGATGCAAACTCACAGGTGCGCGCCTCTAACTGCACAGCCAACTCGCCCGGTGTTTTTGAAATTAAAAATCCTGTAGGCGACTACACCTTTCCAAATTTGACAAATTTTGTGTTTACTACATTCTTCTGCTGCAACAGAACAGGTTTTTTTTTTTTTTTTTCTGCTGTTACTACCAATAAGACCAAGTTGAGAAACAAACTCCAATCCTCTATGATGAATGGGCTCCTTCTGACAAAGAAACTAAAACATTCGTCTGCACATAATTTTTACATTTCAAAACACTTTAATGCTTTGGCATTGTTTTCCAAGGATTAAGAGAAAAGTAAAATATGAAGGTGAAAACTGGTAAGTTCCGTTCTCATTTAATAAATGTGTATTTTTGATAAGTATACTTTGATTTCTATAACTGACTTCCTTTATGAATAACCCTATTCCATTGTTAATAAATATTTAGTACTTTTTTCCATTATCTAGTACCTTTTTAGGGAAAAATTTAGTACGAAAATATTTTTCCCGGTGGCAACCCTGTATAGGACCAATGCAGCCGAGTGCAGGCGATTGGGAACACTGTTCTTTCGGTACGAGGATGTTCCGGCGTACTGTTCATTTACAGATCAGTTCCGAGCCCGGAACAGTTTCAAAATAACTCTTGTGTTATTTTTTGGCCATTTCTGTTGTCCCAAGATTACTTGCACATATACGAACAAAGATTAAAAATTATAATACAATTAGGCTATATTAATTCCAGCATTAATGGCCATTTTAAACATATCCCGAAAACTTATTTCTGCATGTAGGCTACGTCTACCGTGTTAGCATGTGGAAATGTTATCACGTGTCATACTTGTCGGTGTGTGTAATCCCCGAGTTCTATCAACGGTGCTGACTCAGCGCGTCTCATTGGGTCGGCGTCAGCCGTCAGCCTTGCCTTCACTTCACCACATGTCATATACGAATACAACACGATCCTGGTCTGTTCTTGGCTGCTAGCTTAAGGCGCAGGTTGGTTTCGTTCCTGTGTGGTAAGTTGTAAGAGTGTACCGGTATTAAAGTCCTCGTCTACACCTAAAAAAGCAACTTTCAACGCACACAAATTGGCCGCTGAAGACTTTGTTTAAAAACCGCCTTGTTTTAAATAGGATGAAGGAATTGTGCGGGTGAGAAGATTCCAAATATCCCTCTTCGGCCACTGGCTATCCACGTAAATCCTCGCATTTCGAGAATGTTGTTGTTGTTGTTGTTGTTTGAGTCATCAGTCCATAGACAGGTTTGATGCAGCTTTCCATGCCACCCTATCTTGTGCTAACCTTTTCATTTCTACGTAACTATTGCATCCTACATCTGCTCTAATCTGCTTGTCATATTCATACCTTGGTCTACCCCTACCGTTCTTACCACCTACACTTCCTTCCAAAACCAACTGAACAAGTCCTGGGTGTCTTAAGATGTGTCCTATCATTCTATCTCTTCTTCTCGTCAAATTTAGCCAAATCGATCTCCTCTCACCAATTCGATTCAGTATCTCTTCATTCGTGATTCGATCTATCCATCTCACCTTCAGCATTCTTCTGTAACACCACATTTCAAAAGCTTCTGTTCTCTTTCTTTCTGAGCTAGTTATCGTGCACGTTTCACTTCCATACAATGCCACGCTCCACACGAAAGTCTTCAAAAACATCTTTCTAATTCCTATATCAATGTTTGAAGTGAGCAAATTTCTTTTCTTAAGAAAGCTCTTCCTTGCTTGTGCTAGTCTGCATTTTATGTCCTCCTTACTTCTGCCATCGTTAGTTATTTTACTACCCAAGTAACAATATTCATCTACTTCCTTTAAGACTTCATTTCCTAATCTAATATTTCCTGCATCACCTGCCTTCGTTCGACTGCACTCCATTACTTTTGTTTTGGACTTATTTATTTTCATCTTGTATTCCTTACCCAAGACTTCATCCATACCATTCAGCAACTTCTCGAGATCTTCTGAAGTTTCAGAATGTATCGAGAATGGAATGGAGTCGAGAATGTATCAAACTAAATACCTCTTTGCCGGCCAATTTTTATGCGGTTGAGTGTACGTGAAAATTGGGGAGAAATTTCAAAAACCCAAGCTAAGAGCATGCATGTGTTGTGGCAAAATACTAAATGTTATAACCTTGGAGTCATCAGTCCATAGACTGGTTTGATGCAGCCCTTCATGCCACCCTATCCTGTGCTTTTTCCTTTCTACGTAACTACTACACCCTACTTCTGCTCTAATCTGCGTGTCACATTCATACCTTGGTTTATCCCTGGCGTTCTTACCACCTGCACTTGCCTAACAAACCAACTGTACAAGTCCTTGGTGTCCTATCTCCTCTTCTCATCAAATTTATAGTCTACAAATTGATCTCTTGCCAATTTGATTCAGTCTCTTCATTTGTGATTTGATCTACCCATCTCACCTTCAGCATTCTTCTGTAACACCACATTACAAAAGCTTCTGTTTTCTTTCTTTCTGAGCTAGTTATCATCCATGTTTCACTTCCATACAATGCCACGCTCTACACAAAACTCTTCAAAAATATCTTTCTAATTCCTATATCAATGAATGAAGTGAGCAAATTTTTTTTTTTTTAAGAAAGGCCTTTCTTGCTTGTTTTCTTGTGTCCCCCTTACTTCTGTTGTTAGTTATTTTACTTCTCACATAACAATATTCAGCTACATCCTTTAAGACTTCATTTCCTAATCAAATATTTCTTGCATCTCCTGACCTCTTTTGATTGCACTCCATTACTTTTGTTTTGGACTCATTTTGTACTTCTTTACCAAAATTGAGTCCATATTATTCAGCAATTTCTCCAGATCTTCTGAAGACTCAGATAAAATAACATCACTTCAGGGTTTTGATTTCCTCTCCTTGGATTGTGATTTTCTTTCCAAATTCCTCTTTGATTTCCTTTACCGCCTGTTCTACATAAACATTGAAAAGAAGGAGGGACAAACTGCAGCCTTGCCTCACTCCTTTGTGGATTGGTGCTTCTTTTTCAAGCTCTGGATTCTTATCTCTGCAGACTGATTTTTGTACCGATTGTGGCCTACCGGCAGATAATTTTTCTTTCTCGGCATCTGATCCCGATCACCTTCAGAATCTCAAATAGCTTGGTCCAATCAACATTATCGAATGCCTTTTCTAAATCTACGAATGCCATGTACGAGTACTTGTCTTTCTTAATTTGGTCATCTAAGATCAGACGTAAAGTCAGGATTGCTTCACATGATCCAGCATTTCTTCTGAAGCCAAATTGATCTTCTCCCAACTCAGTTTCAACTTGTCTTTCCATTTTTCTGTTAATATTGCCTGTAAAAAAGTTTCAGGCCTGTGATACTAAACTAATGGAGCAGTAGTTTTCATACTTGTCAGAACTGGATTTCTTGGGTATAGGTATAACAACATTCTGCCAAAAATCGGATGGCACTTCTCCTGTATCATACATTTTACACACTTAATTTGATAACCTCGCCAATCTCGTTTCTCTCAAGGCTGTCTGTAATTGTGAGGTTATCTCATCAATTCCAGGTGCCTTGTTCTTATTTATGTCTCTCAAAACTCCATCAAATTCTGACTTTAAAATTGGAGCTCCCATTTCATTAGCATCGAACCCCTGTTCTTGTTCCAGAACCAAATCATCTACTTATTTACCTCAATACATTTGTTGAATAAGTTATGTTCCTGCCATCTTTCTGCCTTGTCTTCTTTCCCTAGAAGTGGTTTTCCATCTGAGTTCTTAATATTCATACACCTAGTTTTCCTTACTCCAGATGTTTCCTGGATTTTCCTAGGACCATATAGCTTTCAACATCCTTGCACTTCTCTTTCAACCATTCTTCTTTAGTTGTCCTCCACTTTTTATCTACTTCATTCTTTAATTGCCCGTATTCTTTTCTGCCCTCCTCAATTTTTGCATTCTTGAACTTTCATCGTTCATCAGTCAGGTCTAATATCTCCTGAGTTATCCATTCCTTCTTAGTTGTTCTTTCCTTTCTCCCTAACCTTTCTTCAGCAACCCTACTGATCTCGTTCTTCACAACTGTCAATTCTTGGTGTATTGTGTTTCCTTCTGCCTTTTCATCTAGTCCTTGCGCGCAAATTGCTCCTTGAAACAATCCCTCACATTCTTTTCTTTTAACTTGTCCAGATCCTATCTCCTTGCATTCCTTCCTTTCTACGATTTTTTCAACTTCAGATGACATTTCATGACCAACTAGTTACGATCAGAGTCCACATCTGCTGCTTGGAAAGTTTTCCAGTCCGACATCTGCTTTCTGAATCTCTGCATAATCATAATGAGTTTATTTGATACCTTCCAGTGTCCCCTGGTCTTGTCCATGTATACAGCCATCGTTTGAACCAAGTATTAGCAAGGATTCAATTATGATCAGTGTAGAATTCAACCAGCTGACTTCCTGTTTCATTCCTTTGTCCCAATCCAAATTCTTCTACTCCATTACCTTGTCGGGTCTGGTTCCTTGGCTTACCACTGCATTCCAGTCTCCCAACACAATTATATTCCTATCACCTTTTACATATTTTATGTACCGAGCTCGATAGCTGTAGTCGCTTAAGTGCGGCCAGTATCCAGTATTCGGGAGATAGTAGGTTCGAACCCCACTGTCGGCAGCCCTGAAAATGGTTTTCCGTGGTTTCCCATTTTCACACCAGGCAAATGTTGGGGCTGTACCTTAATTAAGGCCATGGTCGCTTCCTTCCAACTCCTAGCCCTTCCCTGTCCCATCGTCGCCATAAGACCTATCTGTGTCGGTGCGACGTAAAACAAGTAGCATATTTTATGAAATCTTCTGTCTCTTCGTATACTGTATTCTTTTGATTTCTTCTTCATCCGCTGACCTAGTAGGCATATAGGCCATTGCTATTGTGGTGGGCATTGTCTATATGGACAACAATAATCCTTTCACTGTGCCGATCGCAGTAGCTTATCCGCTGCCCTATTTTCTTATTTATTATTAAATTAACTCCTGTATTTCCCCTGTTTGATTTTGTGTTGATAATTCTGTAGTCAGCTGACAGAAAATCCTGCTCTTCCTACCAATGTACTTCACATATACCAACTACATCTATCCATTTTCCTTTTCAGATTCTCTAACCTACCACAATGATTCAAGTTTCTAACATTTCACTTTCTGACTCGCAGAATGTCAGTATCCATCTTCCAGATGATTGCCTGTTCTCGTTTAGTCTCCATCTGGTGATGCGAATGGTGGACTATTTTACCTCCAGAATATTCCACCTGGGAGGAAGCCATCATTAGTAAATCACACATGTTCTCGGGAGTTAGTTATGGCTATAGGTTTCCGTTGCCTTCAGCTGTGTAGCAGTATGAACATTGACTGCCGCCCTTGGAACTTCTGAAAGGATTAACCATTTGTTAGTTTGGTTTCCCATATGGTTGCACCTATGGCTCAATTGGAGATGAAAATAACACCATAGTGCTTAATACAAATGAAAAGAAACTGAAAGGTATGATTAAATTAACTCAAGTATTCCCCTTCAATTTAATATGATTAATCAGTCATTGCTGAGTCAAGGATTAATCTTGTCAGCTGTGGAACATAGTTTCAGTTCCAAGGAACATACTGTTTAACTGGTTCAGACAAATTTTTGCAGATTCAACATTTTTCGCTGGTTTGAAAATGCAACACATTAAAATAATGAGTAGGCTATGTTCCGATTATATATTTAACAGATCCAAATTAGTGAGAAACTTTAAAAAAAAAAATTCTCTAGTTGTAGAACACATCAGTGGACAAGAATTTGTGTGTTTTAGTCAGATATGTCAAAGATCATCATCATAAATCGATTCCCTCATTTCTAAGTGTCGAAACCCCACTGGCTTTGCTGATTACATCTCTGCTGTAGCTTCGCCATTCTGGATGACCTTCAAATTTCCTCAGGGCAAAGATAAACCGGTAATAGTCTTCACTTGTTCCACCCGTCTGGTCGCAGTCATTCCCCACGGTCTACTGCCCTCAATACTGTTCCGTATTTTGTTAAATGAACGTCCACTTGTTTAATACAACTAATTTACTTATAAAAATAGGACATGTTTCAGTCCTTGTATGGACCATCTTCAGCTAACTTCAACAGTACAAGATAAAATTAAAAGATTACAAAGACATTTAAAGAAAAATAAAATAGGCTACACAGATAAATTTTAAAAGATTCCCTTCCACAGTTGTAAGTAGGATACAAAAATACAGCACTTCTCGATACCACTTAGTCGAGCAGGTCGTCTCCTTTCTCCCAAGTCTTCCCAGCCCGAACTTTGCAACATTTTTGTAACACTACTTTTTCGTCGGAAATCATCCAGAACAAATCAAGCTGCTTTTCTTTGGATTTTTTGCCATTCTTGAATCAACTAATCAAGTAATTCTAAAAACAACCATTTAATCTGAAATCCTCATAAAACACAAAGTATTATCATACTAAACTCTAAATTATTACATGAAATAAGTAATATCAATCCTCCTCCAATCATCTTCAATGACACTGCTGTACCGTACCTAAAAAATATAAGGTAACTAATCTTGGAATCTCCATCAATGAGAATATGACTTGGAATTATGTAGTGGAAACAGAAAGAGGTTTCATACTCACTCATGAAATGACAAAATGGAACAGGTTTCTTTGATGGACTTTTAACCAATTAAAACAGGAAGATAATTGTATTAAATTAGTTGTGGGTATTTATAGGTCTCAATAACTCTGTTTATTTGAAGAAAATGTAAAATCAGAAGGGCAAGAGAATTGCACACCACAACTATAACAAAGATGATGTGCTTTGTTAGCTTAACTCAATGGGTTGTGAGAGACATATTTACTACTAGCACTATCAGTTAGTTATTATATGCCTTATTAATGTTCTAGAGTATCTGGTAAATAATAATAATAGCAAAACATTAATGAAGACTTTCTTTCAATTTTACGTTAATTTAAAAATAAAATATTCTGACGCACTTGGAAGTTTCAAGTAATAATTAGTATCACATATTCCAGAGATTTATAAAGCAGTGTCTGTAAAAATACCATTGGCAGCACTGATTAGATATGGAAGTTCTTCACTATGGGCCTGTGAAATAATGCGGGAGTTTTAAAACATTAACATATTATAAAACAAAAAACTTCAGCCAAGTGAAAGGGAAATGGGTTTCAGACTGCAATCCCTGTTCCCAGATAGTTTTCGGACTCCGTTCCAATGCATTCCAACACCATTACATCCTTGCCTGGAGTGAACACGTAACTAGGCCTATTGTATGTAGAAATTTCATTCAGCTCTATATCCCATGAAACGTCACAAGAATGCTTTTCCTCAAAACCTTAAATTAAAATTAATCCAAGCACTACTAGTCCCAATTTTAGACTGCTGTGATATGGTACTGCCGGCCCCGCGGTGTAGGGGTAGCGTGCCTGCCTTTTACCCGAGGCCCCGGATTCGATTCCTGGCCAGTTCAGGGATTTTTACCTGATCAGAGGGCTGGTTTGAGGTCCACCCAGCCTACGTGATTACAGTTGAGGAGCTATCTGACGGTGAGATGGCGGCTCCAGTCTAGAAAGCCAAGAATAACGGCCGAGAGATCCATTGTGCTGACCGCATGACACCTCGTAATCTGTAGGCCTTCGGGTAAGCAACGGTCGCTTGGTAGGCCATGGCCCTTCAGGGCTGTTGTGCCATGGGGGGGGCTGATATTGTACTGGTCAATCTAAATGCTGAACAAGCTTTGAGACTTCAATGAGCACAAAACTCATGCATGCGAAATGCCTTCCAACTGCGACATGATGCTCATGTTACACCATATTTCAAGACATTGGGATGGCTACGCATAAATCAATGAAGGAATTTTCACCTAATGACACTTCTTTACCAACTGCTCTCGACAAACACTCCTACTTACGTATCTTCTAATTTTCTTTTCCTTTCCTCTTCCATGAAATTAGTACCTATTCTGGTTCCCTACTTGAAATTCCACTAATTCAAACGAATTCCTAGAGTACCAATATAGTTGGTCCATTATTGGACATCATAAATTTTCCAGCTAACTCATTCCTGTTGTCAGCATTTCAGCCCAGTGTGC
Organism: Anabrus simplex; assembly: GCF_040414725.1. Lineage (NCBI taxonomy): Eukaryota > Metazoa > Arthropoda > Insecta > Orthoptera > Tettigoniidae > Anabrus > Anabrus simplex. Next base: position 199,728,131 of record NC_090279.1, read on the forward strand.
CAATTTGGGCTTATCAGTTGGTAACTAGCACACCTACCAAGACTCATGGCCAGTGCATACCGTCGAGGCCACTGCGTAGTCTACTTAGAACCACCAGCAGTGCCAATGCATCATGAGAGACTTTGTCCCTTTTTCAAAAATGTATGCTTGCTAGGCCATCAGATGTTACAGAATGTCCAATAATGGACCAATTATATTGGTAATATAAATTTACTCATTTGGGACAAATATATCAGGTACCCTAGGGGAATCGATTTCTGTAACTTTTTTTGATTACTTTTCTTGAATATTGCAATGTATCTGAAACGTTGGCAAAACTGTACATAATGTACAGAAAACAACAACACAGTTCATCCCAGAAAAAGAACTAAATAATTCTAAACTAATAATTCTACACACTGTGTGGAAACTTCACTTCTAAAGTGAAAATGATTGTGTCTTTGTTTAATCATCATTATCATCATCAATGTCCCACTCCAGTCACCCGGGTGTGGTTTCTCTTTGTTTAAATTGCCCATAATTTCTTCAGCTTATCCCAGTTACTTTTGAGGCTGTTAAGTTTCACCAGGCCATTTTGGTTATTGATGGGGATTTAAGGCCGCATGCCGTTTCTGATGCCTCATGTACTTGGGGGTGAAAATATTAACACAGGATCGCCTGGATTTCGAACACCAGCCTTCCGGCTGGTAAGCCAGCAGCTAAGGCAGTGAGATAATTGTGGTTTGACATTACGGAATATATGATATTTTATTTGTAACATTTTACCTGTATGGATGCATGTACTATGGTTCTTATTTTTTTAGTATTTGAGCTGAAGAAGACTCCATGGTGAGTTGAAACTGGTCCTCTAGTGTAATAAACTAGTTCAGTACTTAAAAAGTGTTGATCTGGTGGAACATCTTATTTGAAGGTAGTTTTGAAGTAAATAGCATCAACACGAAATGAAAATCATTTATCAAGATTCTTTTACAAGTCGCATCTACACAAGTCAAGGAACTTTAAATATTGTTCAAGTTTATCGATAGAAAACAAAAGAATGTTGCCAGAACATGGTGGCTTGAACTCTCTTTAATGGTCATGCCAAGATTAGGTGCTATTTTCGGTCTAGAAGCCTATTAAAGAATCAAGAAACGAAGCATTTCTCAGAGTGACGCTGGCAAGTTTCATTAATTTTTTGAGTGGCAGTAAATAGAGAGATGGATGATCCTAGTCAATATTATGTGTTAAATTTTTTTCTTTTATATTTACATTTCACATTTACATTATATCTAGTACATGTTTTGAGAATACGCACATTCTCTTCTTCAGCTAATTAGGTTAAAATTTGTGTAAATAAGACCTTTTGAGTAATCGCTCACTGCGACTCTAGCACTGAGAGGGTTAATGATGTAGTCTGCGTCAGTAGCACTGACCCACAGCAAAGACTGAGAGCAGACAGATAACCGGAGCTTTTCCAAAAATATACTACAGAAATACCTTATTTGAAATTTGTACTACTGAAATGCTTATGCAGCAAATCTATAAAAAGAAGGTCTGCCTAGCATTGTTTGGTTATCGCCAAAGCACAATGGTAAGAGGAGGAAACTTGGCCTTCCTGGTCACTCGACTGGGGAAAGGAGCCGTACATTCCTTCCAGGTCACGTTTTCAAGGGAAAGTGGCCACGGACAAAATTTATGTTCCAAAATATTCAGGGATTAATGGTCCAGTGAAAGAAGTCCAGACATAAATGGTCTAATACAGGATCGCTTCTTTTTATAATTTTTTTATAGCTTTAGTCGCAGCACCACTTAGAGCACAGCATGGCTGGCTCAATGATACTCGGTCGCTAGCCAGACTAGTATGCGTCTTTCCTCCCCTCTACATCGCGGCAATTTACATTTAAAGACAGCTGTTTCTAGTAAAACTATTAGTCTAACATCCCTGGCATTACATTTGATGTTCTAAATGTCCCTCAGCTGTCAGATATGCCTGATACACCATAAACAGGTTTGCAGACACTTGGCAAATCTCAGCCCTTGTGATGTTTGAAATAACTTGTGCAATGTACTAATGTAGTTCTTCTCTTGTTTGAGTGCTGTTCACATACACTTTTTCCTGCAGCATCCCCTACAGGTAATCATTTCAGGGATTTAAATCGGGAGATCTAGCAGAATAATTAACCACACTATCTTCAAAAACTTTCTGTATTATCTCCAAAGACTGATGAGCAGTGTGTGCCATCGCATTATCTTGCACGAAGTAACCATTACTCCTTTCTACTTCCATCACCTCTTGAAAGAATGGCCTAAGAATGAAGCTGATACATTGTTTAACATTCATCGTTTCATGGGAAAATATAGGCCCTATAATTCTGCGAGCACTTATTGCACACCATCTTCACATCGTGAAGTGGATGGACATGCAACAGTTGGGGATTTTCTGCACTCTGGTGGTGATTGTTTTGACTATTAATGTAGCCATGTAAGCGCAGCCATGCCTCGTCACAAAAAAATAAAAGTTCTGGGTCAACATACCCATTGTGACCAGACTGAAGCAACACGCTGCAATACCAAACTCTAGCAAAGCTGTCAGGTCCCTCTTAAATGTTGGGCAGCGGTGGATTTGTACAGTTCGGCTTTTAAGGGCAGAAGATAATGATGCATTAGCTTGTATGACGACATGTGACTTTTTTTTTTTTTTTTTGAGTGCGTCTCCTGCATGTTTTCCTGTTGAAAATGCTGTTGGTGGTGGGGAACTTCTTCACTAAATTATGTACTGTATTCCTATGGGAAGAGAGGATACCAGGAAAATTGTGAATGAATCGAAAGCAGCACTCTCTAACAGAAGAATGCTTCGCAGAGCAAAACACAGTGAATACACACTGTTCTACTGTATACATCACTCATTAAATACACAATAACTTTTTTATTCATACCGAAACTAGGCTATTTCAAACACACTATCAATACCACAGATGTTAAACTAAACTATTGTGGTGAAGACGCAGGACTTACCACTTAATTACTACTGCATTAGATCACATCAGCTGGACATGAAGCAATATATCTCTCGGCAAATGAATCACCCGGCCGTTCTATCGCCTTTTGGTGTAGCTCCCGGGACTTTCGCACAGGACTATATTAAAAAAAAAAAAAAAAGACCCTGTGCTACCGGTATTGTATGTTGAGTTCCCACGTGAAGGCTGGTCGTATCACAAACCGATCTGCCATCAGCTGTCGTGTTTGTGAAGAGCCATACTAGGAAAATAAAGAGTGAATTACTTTCCAATTGCTTTCATCACTGAGCTGGAATGTGAAGCCCATTGATATGCTTACATAAACCAATCTTATGCAAGGAACCTCCTGTAGCTACTCTTGGGTACATAAACCTGAAGTTTAAAGAAGCTGTGAGTGGAAACAGGCTATAAAACTATCAGGGAATGTAAGTGCCATAAGAGTCGTTCCTGTTAGATCTCAAGATGGTACCCATTTCAGATAATAGCTCAGTGAGAAAGAAACACTTCATCACGTCTTGAAGCCTGTCTGCTCAGTAAAATACCGTACTTATTATGTGGATGACAATCATCATGTTTTGTTTCTTATTATGAAACATCTTCAGTTTAGTAACAAATAAAATGATAGGTACATATTGAATGTTCCATGGTGGATGTCGTCTTCTTCTTCGTAAGAAGAAGAAGAAGAAGAAGAAGAAGAAACATACTAAGCTCACAAAAAAAATGAGTCACCCTGGAAAAATCATTTAATACCATGTAACTCCACCTCTGGACTTGATAACCGCCTGGATTTGGTTAGGAAGTGAGTCCACAAGGTTGTGCAGGTACGTCGCATCCAGGTTAAGCCACTCGTTGAGGATTTGATCGCACAGTTCCACAAATTGCGAGGATGTCGATGTCGGTGTTTCACCCGCTGTTCCAACATGTCTCACAGATTTTAAATGGGGTTCAAGTCAGGTGATTCTGCAGGCCTGTCAAGATGTAATAGGGTGGGAGAAATCAAGGTATCAATAGCATACTCATCATGCAGATGTTGACTGAAAGGCAATACCTGATCATACAGAATGATTTAAATAAACACGCTGGTTCATGTGAGCGGGCCCAATCCATGATAAGAAAAACCTCACAGCCTCACCTCTGGCTTGAACTGTCTTTGTGCACATCCAGGATGAAATGTTTCCTTTGGCCTTTGGTGCACTCACCAACGTGCATCATTGAAATACAGGCAAAAACATGATTCGTCAGACTGCATTAGGTTCTGCCAGTCACCTACTGTCCACATTCGATGATTTCTAGCCCATTGAAGATGCAGCTTTATGTGCCTGTGTGAGCAATGGCCTCTTGTGAGGTGACGGAATCAAAATGTTCATTGCATGCAGTTACCGTCACAATGTTCCCTTGCTAACAGGTTTGGGTGGACCTTCATTCACTGACTGCAGCAATTCCTGTTGAGTTTGGAAGCGATTTTGATTCACAAGGCGTGAAATGGATCTTTGGTCCCTCTCAGTCAAGATCTTTTTCCGACCACAATTCTGATGTGTTTCATGGTCACATATAGTACACCACTGCTTTTAGACACATTGAACAGTCCACTGTGAAACACCAACAAATTCAGCAACTTCATGAACCGTGTGGTCATGGGCACGACCAAATATGATTGCCTCTTTTTGCCACTCTGTGACATCCTTTCATCTACCCAAGTTGACGTACACTGTCCCCTTGAAGCATCAATGTCTCACTGACTTCTACTGCCTTATCCTCACATAGAGGCAGTCTGCATGTGTTTGAGCGCAGAACGATCCATCGGTGCGCGTGCACTAGGGTGACTAATTTTTTGCGCAATGAGCTTATGTCTTTACTATCTGATGTACCCGTGCTTTGCTATGGAATTCTACATTGTATATAGAATTCTAGGTTAAGTAGTGAACATGTAAGATTGTATCAAACTGCATAGCTCTTAACATTACCCCAGAAACGCAATGGGGAAGTCATCAAATGTTTTTTCTTATGTAAAGACCTGGGTTAGCAAATTTTCATTGTAATGATAGGCCTTCTTGCTTACAATCAGTAACAACCAAGTTGAGGAGTTTTCATTATAATGGCAGACAATCTCCACCTGCCTTTTTATATCCTCGGAAAGACTAACTTAGTGGTTTACCCAACTGAAAACAATGATTAAAAACAATGCTATATATGAAATAATCAGTCAAATGAAAAACCACACATTTTCTTACTTTTAACGAATAGTACTACACTGCCAATCTAACAGTCCAAAGTTCCAGAGCTGCAATGACCAGGCCGCAGACAGCTGTGAACCGTCAACACTCTTTAATTTGGCGGGGGGAGGGGCTAGTAGTGTGGAGTCCCAAGGCAAAATCTATGCCCGATGAGTCAGAAAATCTCAATTCACTACACTAGCAGGGGAGAGAAAGAACTATCTGACTTGGAGGCAAATTTTTCCAATCAGCACATCAGAGTATGGATCAAATAGCTGGAATACTATGATGAACCAGTGTGTTACGTACCAACAGTATCAGAAAATGTATGAAGCAGAGGAATAGCATGCTAAAGAAGAAAGTTATCTACCTCCCCAGCTATTTCCCCCCAATATTCAGGCAGGCTGTTATACTGTACTTTGTATGCAGCAGTAATCCCATCTATCAGGGATGAGTAGCAGCATAAGAGACAAAGAATATTCCAACAAACAATGGTCAATGTAATGTTATTGTTGATCAATTTTATAAGCTTTCGATTATGTAGGCCTTCACATTTAGTTTTTTTCCAACTCTGAAATACCACTTTTATCATAGTTGGTACGGTAAAACAGAATATAGCATAAATGAACCAAAATTGTATTCTCTATAACTTTTGTTATGTAGTACTTTTCAATAGGACCGATAACATAGCCTGTCGCACTCCTCTGGGGCAATGATTAATGACTAACAAATGAAATGATATTGGAGAGTGTTGCTGGAATGAAAGATGACAGGGAAAACCAGAGTACTCGCATGGAGTGGCCGGGATTTTTGAACCACGGAACCCAGCGGTGAAAGGCTGGCGCACTGTTGCCTGAGCCATGGAGGCTTTAAGACCGATAACATATGTATTTAAAATTAAATTTTAGGTGCCTTCCCCCAAACTACCATATATCATCCAGGGTGAATAAAAGTGTTTATAGCTTAGACTGTAGTTTGTTATTCCCGACTCTATACATCGATTTTCATTCAATTCTGTTTACCCATTTTCTCATGGCTCGGCGTTGGCACAAAAATACAAATTCATGAATATCTCTGTTATCATAGCCAGTACGCTAAAAATATATAAGACATAAATGACATGAAATTTAATTCTATATAACGTTAGTTATGTGGTTTTTATCGATAGCACCATTAATAACATAGATATTTGAGAATTAAAATTAAAATTTAGACCTTCCCCTAAACTACCATTTCACTCTGCGTGAATAAAATGATTTATGGCCTAGATAATCAGCATTAATTTACCTTGAGGAAGAAAGTACCCAAAAGAGCGTGAAGAGCGATTGCCACAGAGAGATGACGAAGCGTTTAAACGTTGATGTGAACAAGCTAATTTCAGACTTTCACGATACAAATGTGAGCCCATTCTACGTGATTATGAAGGACGTTAAGTGTTGTTAAGACCTAGTGTAGATGTTCCATCGATATTAGTGAGTTTTAAGGTGACGAGTGATGTAGCAGTTCAAGAGAATTTTTAGAATATTGATTTCCTAGGAGAAAAATTAAAGGGTAAGACCAAGCGGAGTGGACAAATGTGTAAGCACGGTACGGCTATGGTGGATCCGAGCTCTGCATTTGGGAGACAAATGGCCTCGAGACCCACCGTTGGCTGTCCTGAGAATGGTTTTCTGAGGTTTCCCATTTTCTCTTCGAGGCAAATACCAGGACAGTTGTATCTTGACCAGGAACTGAAGAATACCAACTTCAATATTACTAAGGAATGGCAGGGAAGACAAGATACTAGGCCTGAGTCAACTTTGGCACACATAGGATCGTCACTACCACCTAGATTTAAGCTTCCTCGGAAAACCTGGTCTACTCTTAACAGGATACGATCGGGCCATGGTAACTGCAGATTTCCACTACAAGTGGAAAAGAATTCCTACACCTAACTGCGACTGTGGTGCCTCTAAGCAGACCATCCTGCATATTATCAGCGAATGTCCAAAAAGAAAGTACATTGGTGATATCAGTGACTTTGCTCATGCACTTCCAGAGACAGTTAGCTATATAAATAACCTGAATATAAATATATAGTTTGTTCTTCAAAATCATTGTGTGTTGTGTCTGTAAAGCCATACGCTAAATAAAACCAGGACAGTTTCTATTCATTGGTCACAGCCGGTTCCGTCCACCTCCTTACACTATTTCATTCATTATCATTCACTTAATCTTCATTACATTCTCAACTGAAGTTGGGTCAGGAAGGGCATCCGGCCGTAAAATCAGGCCATATAATTTCATCTCACCTCATTCCCGACCCCACATCAAGAAACAGGCCAAAGGGGTAGGCATACATTAGAATGTGAAGGACAAGACGAACTGAAGTGTATGTTAATTATTTCATGTTTGCATGTAGTACCGTACAGGTTAAGTGTTTGTTTATCATTGTGTTTGAGTAATGGTGTTATATAAATTAGCATACATAAGTCATCTTAGTAGTTATTGTTCCGGGGTATCTGTGGAATGCAGAGAGGTGAAAGAAGGTGTCGAGGTGAATGGGTCTATCTTCTTCTTCTTTTATGACCACATAGGATCACTTTAGTCAGTCCGTCGTTCAGGTCTCTTTGAAGGGATTGTTCGGGCTTTGCGGTCCTCCCAGTACTTCTTCAGACGCTCCAATCTTCGTGCCCTTTCCTCAGTTGAAAATATGCGTGTTGTTGGTTTGTTTTGTGTAAGGGTATAGTGGAGGTTTGTATTCTTGCGTTTTGTATTCAATTTTATCTTATATGTGGTGTCTTCTATTGTAAGGCCTATTTCCTTCAGATCCTCTCTTACTTCTCTGATCCATTTACATCCTGTTGTGGTATTTTTTGAGACAAGATTGTGTTGCACTAGTTGTTTCAGAAGTCTCGAATCCTGCATCCTCATGATATGTCCAAAGAATCCCAGTCTCCTCTTACGCATAGTATCTGTAATGGGTTCTAGATCTTTGTACACGACTTTGTTAGGTATTAACCGCCACTGTCCGTCTTTCTGGTATTTTTTGTTGATGCAGGTTCTTCCAATCCTCCTTTCAATTTTTTGAAGTCTGTCAGTCTTTGATTGTTTACTCAGGTAAAAAAGTGCTTCTGCTGCATATGTAGCTTCCAGTTTTATAACTGTGTTGTAGTGTTTTATTTTTGCATTTATTGATACCGGTAGACATTTCTTTTTGTAGATATCCCTTGTTAATTTTTGTGCTTTAGCTAATCTATTTTTTCTTGTTTGGATTGAGATTTGTTTCATTTAGGTTATGTGTTATTATTTCTTCAAGATATTTAAATTGAGTTACTATTTTAATTTTATTACCATTTATGGTAACTTCTTTTAGTTGTGTTGGTTTTTGGGGCATCATTTCTGGTTTTTTTTCAAATTATATTTTGAGGCCAATTTTATTTGCAATATTTTGAAGTTCTGATATCTGGGTTTTTGCTTCTTTTATGTCCACTGCTAGTAATGCTAAATGGGAATGGGTCCTATCTACAATACCAAAATTAGTTTAAAACTTGAACTGAAGGTTCTTTTTCTTCAAAACAACAAACTTAACAAATTTTCACTTAGCGAACATAACAACATGTCAAGTACAAAAGCAGTCTTGAAATAAGACTTAGAAAATCCAAGATTAGTGACTTTTACTGATTGGGCTTCAACCCCAGATTTACAAATTCTGAGCTGCAGGCTCAAGTTGATACAAAATTTACAATTCAAAATGAGGAATAATTTAGGCAAGGGCAGAAATCCCCCAATTCAAGAGCACTTGCTCCAAAGGTTACAATCTTTAGCTTTCCAGAGGCAACCCAAATTACAAAACTTTGAAAAGAGCTTGCATGCTCTCGATTTCTTACGGCCTACTCAAGGCAACATTACATCAAAATCTTACACTCTCGGGCCTCACAAAGCATGATTTACAAATGGAAATAGTTTTACACAGGGGTATCTAGTACCCAACCTACTGGGCCTTTGCAGAAAAAGAACAGGTTAAATAAATGGCCCGAACACAACTGAATGGAAGCATACACTGCGCTCCCAGATAATGAAATATTAAAACTTAACAGGGCTCTCAGGCCGATGAACCAGGGGCTAGTCCCAAGCTACTGAGGTGGCTTGCAGGGAAATAACCTTAATACATTAAGGAAAGAAAACAGTTACGAAGTCGTAGTCACCTCAAACCAAGATGAAGGGGAGCTCAAGAAAGTAACTCACTCTCTATCTCCGATTTACAGTTAAAGACTTTATGAAATTATTCATTAGTCGAAAGAAGATTTACATTTTAGAAAGGTTTTGTTACATAGTAAAAAATTCGGACGTTCCCCTCGGATAATTCTGCGGAGGTTGCTACAGAAATCTAAGTCTGGTGGACATTACCTGGCTGATGTACTGCCTGCCGAAAAATGAGGCCTCCTGCATTAACACACACTCAGAAAGATGATGATCAAGAGACAAGGTAGCCAGAAAAGCTGCAGTTTATATACCCTCAGGGAAGGTTCAAGAGGATTCTGGACTAATCCGGATATACCCTCTCATTTTTATTGGCTGAACCCAAAAATTACACTCAAAACCGAACAAGAAGCCTGTGATAGGCTGAAAATTAATTACAGAAAATTTTCATTGGCTAGATTCAAAACTGGCAGAATGAGAAGGAAGTGTTACAAACCTAGAAGAACATAACAAAACAAATGAAAGTTGAGAAAACCTATAAATACAAAATTTATTTCAATAACAACTTCCTTTACCTTGCACCAGAGTGCATGTTCATAGTTTCCTGGTAGATCTGTGGAAGAATATCCAAAATTCTTGATGTACAGCAAAACAAAACCAATAGAAGTCCAATCAGTTTAGGAAACTTCACATTAACACAATTACTTAATATTTCAGTAGTGGCACCTTCTGATTAAAGTCTCAACTTTATGTAGTAGCAATTTCACATTTTAGTCGATAGAGGAGTTCATTAAGGCGCTTATTTTAAAAGTGCGGAGTTGAGTTATGAAGACTTGAACTGAGTGACAGAGTCTTCATTTTGAGGAACCTTACGTCGCACTGACACTGGCGATAATGGGATGTTAAAGGCCTAGGAGTGGAAAGGAAGTGGCCATGACCTTAATTAATGAACAGTCTGATGCAAAAATGTGAAACCATGGAAAACCATCTTTGGGGCTGCCGACAGTGGGGTTCTATCACACTATCTCCTGAATGCAAGCTCACAGCTAAGCGCCACTAACCACATGTCCAACTCGCTTTGTACATGCAATAGTAATTACATCCCTTCACATAGGGTTGGCTTCAAAGGGCATCTGGTCGTAAAACAGAGCCAAATCCACATGTGCGATGCAATCGCACCCACAATTGCACAGGTGTGGGGAAAAGCGGTAGAAGAATAAGAATAGTCCTGAAGGCTATGTGTCAATCCTTGTGTCTTGTGCTTGGGCATTGGTTTGATGTAGGCTTATTTCAGTCAAAAGTATACAAGCAGGGGATATATAGTGATTTACTGCTGTTTGTGAAATTTATGAAGTGTTTATTGTAGATGGCAGTCGCATTAATATTTAAAATTGGGTACGCATCACAATGGACAACTTTCATGGTGACCTTTCAGCTAGTAATTCCAGTATGATACTGTAATGGGAAAAAAATATGTTTCCTACATTATAATAAATAATTACATAACCGAGCTCGATAGCTGCAGTTGCTTAAGGGCGGGCAGTATCCAGTATTCGGGAGTCAGTAGGTTCAAACCCCACTGTCAGCAGCCCTGAAGATGGTTTTCCGTGGTTTCACATTTTCACATGAAGCAAATGCTGGGGCTGTACCTTAACTCTTTCCGGTCTGACTGTGAGCAGCAGCCAAAATTACACTCAGGCCGCGCTGTGGGCATAGCCCGTAGTGAGGTTTGACAATTCACTAAAAATTGAGAACGAGCTATGCACGCATTCTGGTGGTTACATCGTGTTTCTTCATATATTGGTTACGAGAGTATTTAAGCAGATGACATTATTATATGTCTAAGTCAGAGAATTTATGATATTTTCGATCAGCATGCATCAGTAGATGTTCTCACTTAGTGAGGTCTAAGACATGGCTTCTCGCGGCAAACATGTGCTTGATAAAAGTGATATTTTCGATATTTTATGATATATTATTTTATGCGCAAATGAACATATTATTGACATATGAATTCGAAACAACTTCTTACATTTCATTATGATTGGAGTTCGTTTTACGGCCTCGCGCAAATTCCTGCGTATTTCATATTTGCTTGAATACGTAAGATTGTCTACATATTAGTAAAGTTGTCTGTTTAGAAGACTGTATTTTATCTTTGTCAGAAGTCTTTTGTGGTAAAAGGAACAATAATTTTACATTTGAGTAACTTTTGAAAAAATTTATCAAAAAAAATAAAATTTCATAAGAACTCCCATTTTCATAATTGTAATTATTACCCCGAGTGTCGCACGTGTCGACCTCGCACAGTGCTGGAAAGTTTCGGAGGAATTTATTAATCCTTGGAAGCCCTGTATTCTGATTTTATTTTCTTCCTACAAGCACTTCTATTAAAAGAAAATCATTTTGGAAATTGCTTTTGAGGCAAATGGGCTCATGACCTTGCGAGAGCATTCAGACAACTTTCCCAGGATGACTACTACGTAAGGCAGGACAAAGGCCAAAGCATAACAGACGTCAGCAGAAGATGCGAGATACCCGCAAAGTAGCTGAAAGAGAAGGCCCTGAAATGGATGCCTATAATGAACCTCCAGCTGAAGATACAGCTCCTGCTGCTGTTCTTAGTCGCCCCATTCAAAGCGAAAGTCAGGATTCAAAGAATGAAGCAACAGATGCTGATGAGGAGGAGAAGCTAATTGCAGCTCGCAATGAAGAGAATGCAAAAGTATCGGCTGCTGCTCTTAAGGATGAGCCCCCTATTATTGAAAATCCACCTCCCAAAACTCCAGCAATTGTTCTGAAGCATAATTACAAGGAAGATCAATGGAGCCCTCTCAATCCAGAAGGAAAGAAGAAATATGAGCGTGATTTTCTAATTGGTTTAAAGAATGATCCACAGTCAAAAAAGAAACCAGACCTCCTTCCTGATCTTGAAGTGGTCCTCAAAGATAACAGACAACAGTCACGTGCTATGGATATGAGCAGAAGCCAGCACGAATCGTTCACTCCGAAGTTCATGAGCTCTGGAAATTTGCGTGGAGGTGCAAATAACTTAAGTTCTATATTACGTATAGTATTTAGTGTGTGTGTGTGTGTGTGTGTGTGTGTGTGTGTGTGTGTGTGTGTGTGTGTGTGTATGCGTGTCCTGGTATGGTTGTGTTTGTGCTATTGGTTGCTGTTGATATGGTCGGTGTTCCCTGGAGTTTCATTTTGACATCCTCCATAGTTTTTTTTCCTCACTGATTGCGTATGGTAATTCATAGACCTAAGATATGTTGTAAAGTCAGTTTGGATATGCATGCAATTATGCTCTTAAAAGTCTAGAAGTGTGTCGATAATAAGCACTGAAATTTGAAACTTTGCAATGTTGTTGTTGTTTTTTTTCACCAAATATTTGATTGAAGAAATAATTGCACACATCAATATTGAAATTATTTTATTTGTTGTGGGATTAACAGTTACAAATATATTCTTCAAACCTAAGGCTATTCACTGTTACATCGGAGTATAGGGGCGCCAGATCCTTAAGACTTGTATCATAACTGATTTTGAACTGACTAAAAGTGTTACGGAAATGGGGATATTCCAGGGATTTTTATTGATACAGGTCACTAGCTGATATGTAGTGAACCAAGTATCCCTAGGCCTGGCATAAAGAAAGTGAAATCTGTATTCAGATGAATAAACATAGAAACATATCCAGGACAGGGAGATCTGGGTACAAATTTTTCTTATCCTCACCAGGGCAGGAACTGCTGTATAATATTCGTCATCGGGGATGTAAGCGAGTTCTTGGCGACTGGTACAAACTGATGTGACGTAATTCGTTCCTGGTATCAACTTCGCTTAGTTCCTAGTTCCAACTTTGTACGGGCTGTTTCATTTATTTGTGGTTAGTTGCTACGGTCATAAATAAATTCTTCATTGCTATGGTAATCAACAAGGTTATACATGGATGTTGTTCTGTACTGAGCTTGCTATGTCAGAAGTACTGATTTTCAAGGGAACGAATTATTCTTTAGGTGCTCTTCAATGAGGTATGCTACATTTTGATATAAACCTTCATTCCCTCCTGTGTACGTTAAACTTTGTGTATGTAATTATTTTTCAGCATTCATCTACCCTGAACCTTGAAATGGATGCCTATAATGAACCTCCAGCTGAAGATACAGCTCCTGCTGCTGTTCCTAGTCGCCCCGTTCAAAGCGAAAGTCAGGATTCAAAGAATGAAGCAGCAGATGCTGATGAGGAGGAGAAGCTAATTGCATCTCGAAATGAAGAGAATGCAAAAGTATCGGCTGCTGCTCTTAAGGATGAGCCCCCTATTATTGAAAATCCACCTCACAAAACTCCAGCAATTGTTCTGAAGCATAATTACAAGGAAGATCAATGGAGCCCTCTCAATCCAGAAGGAAAGAAGAAATATGACCGTGATTTTCTAATTGGTTTAAAGAATGATCCACAGTCAGAAAAGAAACCAGACATCCTTCCTGATTTTGAAGTGGTCATCAAAGATAACAGACAACAGTCACGTGCTATAGATATGAGCAGGAGCCAGCACGAATCGTTCACTCCGAAGTTCATGAGCTCTGGAAATTCGCGTGGAGGTGTAAGTAACCTAAGTTCTATATTACGTATAGTATTTAGTGTGTGTGTGTGTGTGTGTGTGTGCGCGTCCTGGTATGGTTGTGTTTGTGCTATTGGTTGCTGTTGATATGGTCGGTGTTCCCTGGAGTTTCATTTTGACACCCTCCATAGTTTTTTTTCCTCACTGATTGGGTATGGTAATTAATAGACCTAAGATATGTTGTAAAGTCAGTTTGGATATGCATGCAATTATGCTCTTAAAAGTCTAGAAGTGTGTCGATAATAAGCACTGAAATTTGAAACTTTGCAATGTTGTTGTTCTTTTTATTATTTTTTTTTTTTTTTATTTTTTTTTTTTAACCAAATATTTGATTGAAGAAATAATTGCACACTTCAGTATTGAAATTATTTTATTTGTTGTGGGATTAGCAGTTACAAATATATTCTTCAAACCTAAGGCTATTCACTGTTACATCAGAGTATAGGGGCGCCAGATCCTTAAGACTTGTATCATAACTGATTTTGAACTGACTAAAAGTGTTAGGGAAATGGGGATATTCCAGGGTTTTTTATTGATACAGGTCACTAGCTGATATCTAGTGAACCAAGTATCCCTAGGCCTGGCATAAAGAAAGTGAAATCTGTATTCAGATGAATAAACATAGAAACATATCCAGGACAGGGAGATCTGGGTACAAGTTTTTCTTATCCTCACCAGGGCAGGAACTGCTGTATAATATTCGTCATTGGGGATGTAAGAGAGTTCTTGGCGACTGGTACAAACTGATGTGACGTAATTCGTTGCTGGTATCAACTTCGCTTAGTTCCTAGTTCCAACTTTGGACGGGCTGTTTCATTTATTTGTGGTTAGTTGCTACGGTCATAAATAAATTCTTCATTGCTATGGTAATCAACAAGGTTATACATGGATGTTGTTCTGTACTGAGCTTGCTATGTCAGAAGTACTGATTTTCAAGGGAACGAATTATTCTTTAGGTGCTCTTCAATGAGGTATGCTACATTTTGATATAAACCTTCATTCCCTCCTCCTGTGTACGTTAAACTTTGTGTATGTTATTATTTTTCAGCATTCATCTACCCTAAACCTTGAAATGGATTCCTATAATGAACCTCTAGCTGAAGATACAGCTCCTGCTGCTGTTCCTAGTCGCCCCGTTCAAAGCGAAAGTCAGGATTCAAAGAATGAAGCAGCAGATGCTGATGAGGAGGAGAAGCTAATTGCAGCTCGCAATGAAGAGAATGTAAAAGTATCGGCTGCTGCTCTTAAGGATGAGCCCCCTATTATTGAAAATCCACCTCACAAAACTCCAGCAATTGTTCTGAAGCATAATTACAAGGAAGATCAATGGAGCCCTCTCAATCCAGAAGGAAAGAAGAAATATGACCGTGATTTTCTAATTGGTTTAAAGAATGATCCACAGTCAAAAAAGAAACCAGACATCCTTCCTGATTTTGAAGTGGTCCTCAAAGATAACAGACAACAGTCACGTGCTATGGATATGAGCAGGAGCCAGCACGAATCGTTCATTCCGAAGTTCATGAGCTCTGGAAATTCGCGTGGAGGTGTAAGTAACCTAAGTTCTATATTACGTATAGTATTTAGTGTGTGAGTGTGTGTGTGTGCGCGTCCTGGTATGCTTGTGTTTGTGCTATTGGTTGCTGTTGATATGGTCGGTGTTCCCTTGAGTTTCATTTTGACATCCTCCATAGTTTTTTTTCCTCACTGATTGGGTATGGTAATTAATAGACCTAAGATATGTTGTAAAGTCAGTTTGGATATGCATGCAATTATGCTCTTAAAAGTCTAGAAGTGTGTCGATAATAAGCACTGAAATTTGAAACTTTGCAATGTTGTTGTTGTTTTTTTTTTTTTTTTTTTTTTTTTAAACCAAATATTTGATTGAAGAAATAATTGCACACTTCAATATTGAAATTATTTTATTTGTTGTGGGATTAGCAGTTACAAATATATTCTTCAAACCTAAGGCTATTCACTGTTACATCGGAGTATAGGGGCGCCAGATCCTTAAGACTTGTACCATAACTGATTTTGAACTGACTAAAAGTGTTAGGGAAATGGGGATATTCCAGGGATTATTATTGATACAGGTCACTAGCGGATATCTAGTGAACCAAGTATTCCTAGGCCTGGCATAAAGAGAGTGAAATCTGTATTCGGATGAATAAACATAGAAACATATCCAGGACAGGGAGATCTGGGTACAACTTTTTCTTCTCCTCACCAGGGCAGGAACTGCTGTATAATATTCGTCATTGGGGATGTAAGAGAGTTCTTCGCGACTGGTACAAGCTGATGTGACGTAATTCGTTGCTGGTATCAACTTCGCTTATTTCCTAGTTCCAACTTTGGTCGGGCTGTTTCATTTATTTGTGGTTAGTTGCTACGGTCATAAATAAATTCTTCATTGCTATGGTAATCAACAAGGTTATACATGGATGTTGTTCTGTACTGAGCTTGCTATGTCAGAAGTACTGATTTTCAAGGGAACGAATTATTCTTTAGGTGCTCTTCAATGAGGTATGCTACATTTTGATATAAACCTTCATTCCCTCCTCCTGTATACGTTAAACTTTGTGTATGTAATTATTTTTCAGCATTCATCTACCCTGAACCTTGAAATGGATGCCTATAATGAACCTCCAGCTGAAGATACAGCTCCTGCTGCTGTTCCTAGTCGCCCCGTTCAAAGCGAAAGTCAGGATTCAAAGAATGAAGCAGCAGATGCTGATGAGGAGGAGAAGCTAATTGCAGCTCGCAATGAAGAGAATGCAAAAGTATCGGCTGCTGCTCTTAAGGATGAGCCCCCTATTATTGAAAATCCATGTCACAAAACTCCAGCAATTGTTCTGAAGCATAATTTCAAGGAAGATCAATGGAGCCCTCTCAATCCAGAAGGAAAGAAGAAATATGACCGTGATTTTCTAATTGGTTTAAAGAATGATCCACAGTCAAAAAAGAAACCAGACATCCTTCCTGTTCTTGAAGTGGTCCTCAAAGATAACAGACAACAGTCACGTGCTATGGATATGAGCAGGAGCCAGCACGAATCGTTCACTCCGAAGTTCATAAGCTCTGGAAATTCGCGTGGAGGTGTAAGTAACTTAAGTTCTATATTACGTATAGTATTTAGTGTGTGTGCGTGTGTGCGCGAGCGTCCTGGTATGGTTGTGTTTGTGCTATTGGTTGCTGTTGATATGGTCGGTATTCCCTGGAGTTTCATTTGGACATCCTCCATAGATTTCTTTCGTCACTGATTGGGTATGGTAATTAATAGACCTAAGATATGTTGTAAAGTCAGTTTGGATATGCATGCAATTATGCTCTTAAAAGTCTAGAAGTGTGTCGATAATAAGCACTGAAATTTGAAACTTTGCAGTGTGCTGTTTTTTTTTTTTTTTTTTTTTTTTTTAACCAAATATTTGATTGAAGAAATAATTGCACACTTCAGTATTGAAATTATTTTATTTGTTGTGGGATTAGCAGTTACAAATATATTCTTCAAACCTAAGGCTATTCACTGTTACATCAGAGTATAGGGGCGCCAGATCCTTAAGACTTGTATCATAACTGATTTTGAACTGACTAAAAGTGTTAGGGAAATGGGGATATTCCAGGGTTTTTTATTGATACAGGTCACTAGCTGATATCTAGTGAACCAAGTATCCCTAGGCCTGGCATAAAGAAAGTGAAATCTGTATTCAGATGAATAAACATAGAAACATATCCAGGACAGGGAGATCTGGGTATAGTCCTCTCCGTGTAAGGACGTACACTAAGGGTGCAACCTTACCCTTTCTCCCCTGTAATATTAAGGTATTGGTTTATAGTGACTTTTCTTGATGTTGGGTCTTTTTCAGTGTCGGTAACCATACAGTTTAGGGACCCTACTTGCCGATACGACGTCTTACTGTTACCGTTAATCTGGCACGTTGGCAACGTTCAGTCACTGTTCTAGCGTGAATTGTGTGTTGCCACCGCATTGCCTCTAAAGTCACTAGCGATACATTTGCGAGAATATTTAAAGCATATTTTCTTTTTCTGTGGGATTGTAAATCTATTTGGCTAATACCAGGTAAGTAGAATTGTGGCATGTTTGGATAATGCATTTAATAACATAGTTTGTGTGAAATGATGAGCACATCATTTTATTAATTACGTTCCTATTTCGTCCCATACTTATACGAACAGAATTCGATTGGGATGTCTAAGAAGGAAGAAAAATCTGCAAAAACTCCTCCGAAAAGGAAACCAAGGTTACGTCCTTTACAAGCTTCAGGTCAAGAAATGCTTGTACATTGCTACGAGCAATTGAAACAGGAAGACGACGAAGAAGGTATCAGTCGTAGTGATACGAAGCTAATGGCAAGAGTTTCATTATTAACTGGGGTAAGTGTTCGTTTTTATCTTGTTTCTATGATAAGTTTCTGGCATAATGACAATCAGTTGAAAAGGAGCAGTATTTCATTCTGAACCTAACCTAACCTAACCTGATCATGTAGGCCTAGGCCTATACCGGTACCATGTCTTGTGTCGACTTCGATACGGTTCGTAGACTTAACCTTTGTGTATTCATGTTGACTTATGGTATATGTGTATGTAATATATTTCTGTGTGTGTATTCTTACAGTGTAGTTTCGGTTTAGTCCGAAAAGTAATAGGAAATTTCAAGAAGGGAGTTGAATTTTCTACACCAGGTAAACGCCGAAAGCGTGAACATCCAGTGACCGGCATAGACAGTTTTTCTAAGGAAGCGATAGCAAGGTTTATTTATGATAAATTACATAAAGGTAAGGTGACTTCATAAGGAATCTATTGCAACATTATTTATAGAAATTGGCACGCAGGTGAGATAAGCTCCCAGAAATGTTTTGTGCATGTATTGTCATACAGCTCTTTTGAGTCCCTTGTAACTCTCTTTTTTCTTCCCACAGGAGAAGTCGTAACTGTAAGAAAGGTTTTCGACCACATGAAAGCAAATTATGACACTTATTTGTACAAGGGCTCCGAAACATCATTAAGAAGAATTTTGAAGGCCATGGGGTTTGTGTGGAGTAAAGGTGATCCCTATGCGTATGTTAGAGAAAATGAAGACATTTGTTTTAAGAGATCCTGTTTTCTGAGGGAATACATGCGTAATAAGGACAGTGAGAAACCAAAACCTGTTGTTTTCTTGGATGAGACTTAGATTTTTATGAATGGTGAATATATATGTTATATATTACATTTTATATTTAAAAAATCTTGGAATAATTTATCTTCATCAGGTGTCTTTGGTTTCAATTGTGCATTTGTCTTTCAGGGTCACCCACATACTCCTGGAATAAACCACACAAATCTGGACATGATGTTCAAGGAGTAATTCGTCGACCTGTGTCTGAGGGAGGAAGACTGGTTATTGTTCATGCTGGAACGAAGGATGGCTTTGTACCTGGTATGTTCTTAATTTATTTTACTTCATTTTATTGTAGTGAGGTGATCTCTCTTTACATAGTTATGAGGGTATTTAGGGTTTGTAGTACGGATGCAGGGGGGGGCACATAAGTCTCTGATAAGACCCCAACTTAAGTACAGTTCCTGTGTATGAGACCCTCACTGGGATTACTTGGTTTGAGAATTGGAAAAGTTCAAAAGACAGAAGCACGATTTGTTGTGGGTGATTTCTGACAAAAGAGTAGCGTTACAAAAATTTTGTCGGGTTTGGGCTGGGAAGACTTGGGTGAAAGGAGACAAGTTGCTGGACTAAGTGGTATATTCCGAGCTGTCGGTGGATAGGTGGTGTGGAATGACATTGGTAGACGAATACGTTTCAGTGGTATTTTAAAAGTAGGTAAGATCACAGTACAGTGCTAAAGTTGATGAAAAGTGGGGCAAATATTTGTTTTTTTTTAAGAAGGGAGTTAGGGATTGGAAACTACATCTTCTGTCCTAAGTGCAGATCAGTGGTGACTGATTGATTGAAATTGACTGGCACTAGGTCGGAAGTGGCATTATAACTTACCGCTCATTGAGCTCTGTACGTGGTTTTTGATTTTGACTTCTCCACTGTTATTAAAAAGACTTGCAGGTATTCACTTTAGGCCAATGATTAACCTTAGAGAGGTATTTCAATCAAAACTTACTCAGTGTATTTTCATATAATATTACTGGATATTTGTATCAGTAAATTACTTGTATTGTAGGCCTATTTATTATGTTTATTCTGCATTCGACAATCTCCACCTGAATCAGTGCTTGATACCTGACTGTTGAACACCTTTCAAGCTTCTTATTTCTTACTGCCTGATATAGGTTCAGTGTTCGCAGCAATTACATTTGTTCTAAGGTATTGAAATGGGTGTTTATACTTATATCTTTTATGCAAGTGATCGTGGACTTCTAATCCAGATATAGGCCTACTAATGGAGATACATTCATGAGAGATGTTACGATAAAGTAGTGTAAGTAGTAATTAATTGACTTCATCATCAGGTGACTTTGCTACACAGTAGTTGGTTTTACTTAAAATCAGACAGCTTTTTGTATCATTCAACAGAAATCACATTTTTTATTAATAGGCCTATACTTTTTTTAGAACAAATAACTTCATACTAAAACTTAAAATTCTTACAGGTGCTGATTTGATATTTGCTACAAACTTGAAGAGAAATCAGGATTACCATGGTGCTATGAACAGCGAGAAATTTCAGATGTGGGTGAAGACGCAATTAATCGTAGGATTAAGAAATATAGGACCCTGTGTTATTGTAATGGATAATGCACCATATCACTGTAAGCTTGTTGAGCATCAACCAACAACGAAATGGAGGAAGGATCAATTAGTGGTAATTATACTTAATTGAATATTTCCTTCTACTGAATGATGTTTAATGATGTTACAGAAATTAATTTTTATTTTTCCTTTAATTTACAGTCATGGTTAAGGCAGAATGGAGTTTCTCCACCAGAAAATGCCACAAAAGATGAGCTGCAAAGGTTGTGTAATATGAATCGAAGTCACTTAAAGAGGTACAGAAGCACGTAAACATAAGTTTAGATAATGTTGTTTACACTCGTGTATTTGACTTTCATGTATGCATAACAATATTTCTCTGTTTCTTTAAAACCAGGTACATTGTTGACGAGATGCTGCACAGTGAAGGCCATACTGTCTTACGACTTCCTCCATACCACTCATTTTTCAATGCCATCGAATTTGTATGGTCTGTGGCAAAACAGTATTATAACAAAACAGTGGCTTCAAGACCTGGTCACGGATTGGACAGAGCTACAGCTGTGTGGAAAGAATCTCTTGATCAGGTAGGCCAAGTGGAAATGTTATTTATTGGATATATGCAAGTGGAGTTTATAATATACTTGTCAGGTTGTGATACTTCAATATATCCTATAGGCGACAGCAGAGATGTGGAGAAATGAAGTAAAACACACTGAGAAGAAGATTGTCGAGTTCTACAATAATGAGGTGAGAGGTCTTCCTGAAGTGGAGGAACTAGTCATTCATCATGGAAGCAGTGAATCGGAGGAGGAAGATGAAGAAGAAGAAGAAGAAGAAAGAAGAGAAGCCGAGGAGTTAGCTGTACCATTGTAAGAGCCATTCCATGAGATTAAGAATGTTATAACTTTGCTGGGAAATAATACATTTCTGATTGCCCCGTCCTTTCTGATATAACGAAGTTACATTTCAAAATTGTGGGAATTGTGTATCTACAAGTTACAGGGCGGTATAGATGTGCAGGTGGGGATCAGTGTCCAATCGGAGTGGAATTATCTAGAACTGCTGTGGCGCAATGTGATGAGGAGCGGGCAAGGGGGGGAGAGAGAGAGGGAGACAGCACTCTGTCACCAATACACGATGTAAACATTGTACGCCTGTTAAAATACTGACATAACTTAAATTTTATACACTATCTAATGGTTTTCCACAGTTCTCTGAAAGTCACAACTCACGTATACTGTATATATATATAGAGAGAATTACATATAAAAATACCTGTGTACACAATAAGTAGCCCACATATTAAATATAAATCAATTTGCTTTATGTCGCACCAACACAGATAGGTCTTATGGCGACAAAGAGGATAGAAGAGATAGGAAAGGGCTAGAAGTGGGAAGGAAGCGGCCGTGGTCTTAATTAAGGTATAGCACAAGCATGTGTCTGGTGTGAAAATGGGAAACCACCGAAAACCATTTTAACGGCTGCCGACGGTAGGATTTGAACCCACCATTCCCCGAATGCAAGCTCATAGCTACGCGACCCTAAACGCACGGCCAGCTAACTCGGTCATCTTTGAAAATGTCTTTTTCTATCAGCAGAGGCTTTTTTAAAATCGTCATATTTTGTATAGGCTACAGGAGATGTACAGTAGCCCACTGGTTTTCTGATTAAACATCATTTATTTAATCTATTGCATCAGTCTACTTACATACTCACTGTCCACGTACATCGGTAACCTCGTGATTCGATTATTGAAGTATTGTGCAATGATGCGACATACAAACTAAGAGAATACCGAGTGGTTCTTCCAAATATAAAACAGACAATTTCGAGTGGTCATGAGCATGACTCATACTCATAGGGTAGGCTAAATAATAATGTTATTGGCTTTATGTCCCACTATCAACTTTTAGGTTTTTTTTGAGACGTCGAGGTGCTGGAATTTAGTCCTGCAGGAGCTCTTTTATGTGTCAGTAAATCTACTGACATGAGGCTGAGCACCTTCAAATACCACCGCACTGAGCTCGGCCCTGCCAAGTTGGGTTCAGAAGGCCAGCGCCTCGACCGTTTGAGCCACTCAGCCAGGTGTGGAGGCTAGAGAGCTGAGTTTAAGTAATTGTCGAACGTCAACTACTTATAAAGATACTGATTGATTAAACTAATACAGTAATTAGAATAACCTAATTGACTACCTACTTACAACCTAGGTACTTTGGAATTGTGTTCTATCTTTTTAACACTGCAAATAAATCCATGTATTGTTTAAAACTCCCTGTAAGAAGAGGACAGTGGATGCGAATAGGTATTATTTTCAAATGAGCTGAGCTCGAGAGTCCATTATAGCATACGATTTTTTCAGTGTACCATGACTCTGTATGTATTGCTTCAGAGGAAGTTCGGCTCCCCGCCAATGTCCAGTGTACCGATAATGAACCATGTGTGTGTTGTGTCTCACTGATCCATGACTGCGTACGATTCTTTCAGTGTGCCATGATTCACTGTGGCTCACTGCAGCGAAAGCTCGACTCCCCGCCAGTGTCCAGTGTGCCTATAAGGAGCCGTGTGTGTCGTGTGGCTCACTGAGCCGTGATTGTGCATGATTTGTGTGCCATGAGCTTGCCGTTCCTGTGAATCGAATCACTCGGACACTGAATGAATCGATACACTGCTTCGAATCAAGCACTCAGTAGCCTACACTAGTAGAGGTACATAGTACATTACCATTAAGATAGATAGCATTGCAAAGTAATTTGTCTTTACCATAATAACAATAATAATAATAATAATAATAATAATAATAATAATAATAATAATAATAATCGTATGGCCTCAGCTACCATGTGCAGACATTTCAAGTTGACGCCATCTGGCTGTCTGCTCGTCAATTTTGACGTTCCGTTATACTCTAAGCCCACTAGATGGCAGACCGAGTAAACCGAAACTCTCTTGGGCGTCTGTGGCTGAGATTTAATGAATTTTGTCGGGTAAACACCAAATGCGTCACCAGAGATCTTTTACATGCCGACATCGTACGACATGAAGTGTCGAATGGACTTTTTTCTGCCCTTCAAAAATCCGACTACCTCTGCCGGGTTTGAACCCGCTATATTGGGATTCGGAGGCCGTCACTCTACCACTGATCCACAGAGGCAGCTGTCTTTACCATGAAATACATCGTCGTCGTACATGACTGAATTACTATCAATATATCTTAGAGAAACTGTAATGTACATGAAACCGAAATTGAGTTAATTTCCATGATACATTCTTCCTATATAAAGGAGACCATGTAGCTTATCCACCTTCATTTCAGCCACATAAATATTCAGCAAAAATTGCAAAATCACATTAAAGGACAAATACAATTTTTTAAGTAGAAATAGTCTGGAACATAGATTAGTGAGGTTGGACATCCTGCGCGTCATCATTCAGGAGTCGCTGTTGAACATACTGTACTTGTCAAAACTAGTAAGTTTCTATTTTACACAATAATAGTGAAATGTTGATGAAGACGACATACACCCAGCCCCCGTGCCAGAGAAATTAACCAACGGTGGTTCAAATTCCCCACCCTGTCGAGAATCAAACCCACACCCTGTGACCAAAGGCCAGCACGCTAACCATTTAGCCATGGGGCCAGACAATAATAGTGAAAAAGCATGTTCACTGCAGCTATTGTTGACAGGATATTTCTTCCCTTTAAAGAACAATGAGTACCACGAATTAATATCCTGTTTTGTTGATTCCTGTAAACTTTGTATGTACGGTTTTGGTTCGCCAGTTCCTAGCGTATCTACTGAATGAAAACTTTGTAGACCAATGGATTCAGTTTTATGTTTATTGCCTTCAGTCGTCACGACAGTTTTTTCAATGACAACAGTCGCTCAATTACAAATCCTGTCAAACCTAACCTAACCCTGCGACAATCAGTGGTTTTCGATGGATCACTACCTAACCGGTCATTATAATTTGTTTTCGGTGGATCACAACCAAACCTGTCCCTATCAGTGGTTTTCGGAAGAATACAGTGGTTTTGTCACAAGTCAATACAGACTCTTGAATCAATGTGTGAAAATGGGAAAGTGTAGAAAACCCTCTTCAGGAATGCCAATCTCTAAGTCCATAGTCTTTTCAGCGTTGTCACACAGCTGAAATTCACTTTAGAAGTAATTGTAAAAAGTCGTATATAGGCTCTACAGATACATAGTACATTACCAATTCCATCTCGATTGCTATGATACGCACACTGCATAGCGGTTTTGCTCTATAGATAAATCATATTATAGTGAAAAAAAATTTGTTTAAAAAAAAAATCTGTCTGGCATGAAGGTCCAGAAGGAAAATACTTTCATTGAATTCTTATTTATGTGCTCACCACCCTAGTAGGTTTAAATAAACCTTATAAATACGTTGTAAGACCCATTCTCGAATATGGATCTGCATGTTGGTTTAATAAATTCCCTAGAGAAAGTTCAAAGAAGAGCGATGCGTTTCGTAACTGGGAATAGAAGGAATACCATTAATTGGGAAAGTCTTGAATCTAGAAGAACTAGAGCTCGCCTGTGTGGTCTTTATAAGAGCTATACGGGAAGGGCTGCTTGGAGTTGTATTAGGAATAGGTTATAACCTCTCTCATTGTATCACTATTTGCAGCGATAGCCAGGAAGCGTTAAAAGCACTATGTGCAGTTAAAACAACATCAAAAATGGTATGGGAATGCCAAAGGATGTTAGATCAGCTGTGTGAATTTAGCTCAGTTACCCTATTACGGGTCCCTGGGCACACAGGTATCAGTGGAAATGAAGAAGCTGACAAACTAGCGAAACAAGGCTCAAAAGGTCCTTTTATAGGACCAGAGCCCTTCCTGGGAGTGTCACTCCGAAGCGTGAAACTGGTAATATCCCAGTGGACAAACCAGTCTCACTTAAGACATTTGGAAGAGGTTAACTATAGCAAGGCAGGCACGTGAACTTATCAAAGGGCCTAGCCAAAGTTATAAAAAGGTCCTGATAAATTTGAATAGGACCAGAATGCGAATGGTAGTTGGACTGTTGACAGGCCACAATACCTTACAGAGACACCTACACATCATGAAAATCAGTCAGGATCCGATGTGTAGAAGATGCGGTAGGGAGGAGGAGACCTCCGCGCATGTGTTATGTCAGTGTGAGGCTCTTGCAAGCACTAGACATCGATACCTTGGCTCACATTTCGTGAGCCTGGAAGACATCAGGAATGCCAACATCCGGGCACTGGTATCCTTTATAGGAGCACTAGGTCTGGACTAGGCAAACCCGTTTAAGGGACACAAAGGGTCTTCACAGACCTACGTGTGGAGCCCTGCGAAGGCAGGGTTCACCCATTCTTTATCTATCTATCTATCTAACCTCCCTCATACTTATCGAGAAATTATCATAAGCATAAAATTAGGGCCAGAAACCAGCATACGGATGTATTGGAAATAATTAAATTGTGTATGAAACTGTACATGATGCTGGATTTAGAATGACTAGTAGTATTTCTTGTAATATTCTTTTCCATGGAATTCCTTTTTGTACTTGAGTTGTTGTAGTTGTTGGGTAGTATGATTTAACTTTATTATCACTTGTAGTGTTAAGCTAGTAGTAAGTTCAATCTATAGTATTGTAATTTGTAGTGTTAAGTACTGGAAATACTTAAGTTGTGTGTGAATATGTATATAATGACACTGGATTTAGAAAGTTTAATTAGTAGTATTTCTTGCTTGTTGTAATGTTGTTGTTGTTGTTGTAGGGTAATTACGGTTTAACTTCACTTTATTATCACTTATAATGTTAAGCTAGTAGTAAGGTCAACCTATAATATTGTAAGCCAAATTGTTAAGCACTGTAAATACTTAAGTTGTGTGTGAATTTGTATATGATGTTGCTCGATTTAGAATATTAAACTAGCAGTAATTCTTGTTATATTTTCCTTCCATATATCTGCTTCTTGTACTCTTGTTGTTTGTTTGTTTGTTTGTTTCTTTGTTGTAGTTGGGTAATTATGTTAACTTTATTATCACATTACTGTAAGTGACCGTTGCCACCGGGGTATTTCCCATTTGCAATTTATTAATAATAATAATGAGTGACAGAGGTTTAACGTAATTTGGAAGGAATGTTTTGCGTATGATAAATGAGTACCAGTTAACTATTGGGGGCAAAGGCGGTCATGCGTTGAGCTAACCACTCCACCCCACCCCACCAAGTGCCAACGTCATGGATAGTGGAAGCCTTCACCTTCCCCCTTTCCAATGGCTTTCATGGTTTGTACGGAGATGACTTTGCTTTTTGCTTTTTAAATATTAGTATTCATGTTTATTATGTTTGTTTATTCATACCCCTGCTTTGTAATTCAGTGACCATGGAATGGCTCTAAATGTTGTAAATTATATTTATATTTACTTGTATTTATTTCCTTTTTCCTTATTGCACACGTTTGTTGTTGTTATTGTTATTACTACTACATATCGCTTAACATGTAAATAAACTAATATTTAATGCAGTAAATAATGCTTATCTCTTCGGATTCATTTCTTCGTTGCGTATTCGTTTTGCTATGACAACATGACTTCTTTATGATATAAATAAATATAAAATAAAAGTATTTCTTCCCAAACATATTTGTTATACGTGCACCAATCAGAGAACCAACTAGGGAAGTACCTCTTACTAAGGTGCATAATGTTTTTGCATACATGTATAATTGAAGAATTGAAGATCCATATACAGGTAAGTGGGTCGCCCATGTGGTAGGCCTATTACGCGTCATAGGAAACTGAGTGAACTGGCTGTGCAGTTTGATCACATTGCTGTTAGCTTGGTTTCAGGAGATGGTGATGTATTCGAACCCCACAGTTGGCAGGTCTGAAGTTTTTTTTTTGCCCGTCATTTTCATTTCAGGCTAGTGCTGTGTCTGTACGCTTATTTACATCTTAAATCCTAGCCCTCTTTCCTATCCAATTCTTGCATCACAACCTGTCTTCATGTGATTTAAGCCAATATATATGTAAAAATCTGGTAATGTTGTAAGCTTGAGATACACCAACTTGTAAGCTGAAAATATGTTTAAAATGCCAAATGCCGAAAACCGTAAAAGTTCTTAGTGGGATGTAAAGCTGTTAGCATTATTATTAAAAGGAAGGACATATGTCTTATGTGGTAAGTCCTTGAACTTGCAGAAACCGCAATGAATTATTCAATCTATATTCCCTCCCCCCTTTCTTTAAGAATGCAGTTATAGTAATGCATACATCAGAATCAGAATAAAGGCAGGAAATGTTTAACATTATTTTAAGCAAGTGAAGGAGAGAATGTATGACTAGCTCATGTTGGCGGATTCGAGTTCGGCGGTATTTGAAAGTGCTCAAATACTCCAGCCTCATGTCTACATCTACTGGTACATAAAGAACTCTTGCGGGACGAAATACTGGCACCTCGGTGTATGTGAAAACGATAGAAGTAGATAGTAGAACTAATATTCAATTGTGCAGTGAGCTTGAAGCTGACCTAATTTCTGTTCACGTAGCTTGGCACATTAGTATTCCTATATGTTTCCTGATAACCGTGAAGATATAACCAGCCTGCAGGCTGAAAATATGCCCAATCTCTCTCCTTAGGCTACGGGTTACCGGTATTGAAGAGAGAAGGAAATGTTCGCGCAAAAGAAAGGGAAGTCATTGGACTTTCGAAAATCACACTGCAAAGACTTATTAAACAAATTGCATCGTTTAACACGCCCCTATTTTCAAGAATATGGTTATAGTACGCCTACTGCATATCAAAATAAAGACAGATATATGTAACATTAATTTGAGTGAGAAAGGGTGTTTATTTCCTAAATTTCTCATTGAGCGTGGAAACCGACTTAATTATGAATATCTTGATTTATTTCATCTTAACTTTTATCATTTACTAGGGTAGGGAAACATTTATTATCGGTGTTTACATTGAGGTTAGTTTGTTTGGTTATGTCTGGTGATTTTAATATGTAACCAGGCAGGTTGGCAGCAGTGATCAGCCATTACAAAATAGAGAAAAGAAGAGCATCGGGCGGCGATATTTACTTTCTGGGGTATTTCGTTACGTGGCTATTACTATACAACTTCTTCTTATCCTCACCAGGGCAGGAACTGCTGTATAATAGTCGTCATTGGGGATGTAAGAGAGTTCTTGGTGACTGGTACAAACTGATGTGACGTAATTCGTTCCTGGTATCAACTTCGCTTAGTTCCTAGTTCCAACTTTGGACGGGCTGTTTCATTTATTTGTGGTTAGTTGCTACGGTCATAAATAAATTCTTCATTGCCTTGGTAATCAACAAGGTTATACATGGATGTTGTTCTGTACTGAGCTTGCTATGTCAGAAGTACTGATTTTCAAGGGAACGAATTATTCTTTAGGTGCTCTTCAATGAGGTATGCTACATTTTGATATAAACCTTCATTCCCTCCTCCTGTGTACGTTAAACTTTGTGTATGTAATTATCTTTCAGCATTCATCTACCCTGAACCTTGAAATGGATGCCTATAATGAACCTCCAGCTGAAGATACAGCTCCTGCTGCTGTTCCTAGTCGCCCCGTTCAAAGCGAAAGTCAGGATTCAAAGAATGAAGCAGCAGATGCTGATGAGGAGGAGAAGCTAATTGCAGCTCGCAATGAAGAGAATGCAAAATTATCGGCTGCTGCTCTTAAGGATGAGCCCCCTATTATTGAAAATCCTCGTCACAAAACTCCAGCAATTGTTCTGAAGCATAATTACAAGGAAGATCAATGGAGCCCTCTCAATCCAGAAGGAAAGAAGAAATATGACCGTGATTTTCTAATTGGTTTAAAGAATGATCCACAGTCAAAAAAGAAACCAGACATCCTTCCTGATCTTGAAGTGGTCCTCGAAGATAACAGACAACAGTCACGTGCTATGGATATGAGCAGGAGCCAGCACGAAACGTTCACTACGAAGTTCATGAGCTCTGGAAATTCGCGTGGAGGTGTAAGTAACTTAAGTTCTATATTACGTATAGTATTTAGTGTGTTTGAGTGTGTGTGCGCGTCCTGGTATGGTTGTGTTTGTGCTATTGGTTGCTGTTGATATGGTCGGTGTTCCCTTGAGTTTCATTTTGACATCCTCCATAGTTTTTTTTCCTCACTGATTGGGTATGGTAATTAATAGACCTGAGATATGTTGTAAAGTCAGTTTGGATATGCATGCAATTATGCTCTTAAAAGTCTAGAAGTGTGTCGATAATAAGCACTGAACTTTGAAACTTTGCAATGTTGTTGTTCTTTTACCAAATATTTGATTGAAGAAATAATTGCACACTTCAATATTGAAATTATTTTATTTGTTGTGGGATTAGCAGTTACAAATATATTCTTCAAACCTAAGGCTATTCACTGTTACATCGGAGTATAGGGGCGCCATCTCCTTAAGACTTTTACCATAACTGATTTTGAACTGACTAAAAGTGTTAGCGAAATGGGGATATTCGAGGGATTTTTACTGATACAGGTCACTAGCTGATATCTAGTGAACCATGTATCCCTAGGCCTGGCATAAAGAAAGTGAAATCTGTATTCAGATGAATAAACATAGAAACATATGCAGGGCAGGGAGATCTGGGTACAACTTTTTCTTATCCTCACCAGGGCAGGAACTGCTGTATAATATTCGTCATTGGGGATGTAAGAGAGTTCTTGGCGACTGGTACAAACTGATGTGACGTAATTCGTTCCTGGTATCAACTTCGCTTAGTTCCTAGTTCCAACTTTGGACGGGCTGTTTCATTTATTTGTGGTTAGTTGCTACGGTCATAAATAAATTCTTCATTGCTATGGTAATCAACAAGGTTATACATGGATGTTGTTCTGTACTGAGCGTGCTATGTCAGAAGTACTGATTTTCAAGGGAACGAATTATTATTTAGGTGCTCTTCAATGAGGTATGCTACATTTTGATATAAACCTTCATTCCCTCCTCCTGTGTACGTTAAACTTTGTGTATGTAATTATTTTTCAGCATTCATCTACCCTGAACCTTGAAATGGATGCCTATAATGAACCTCCAGCTGAAAATACAGCTCCTGCTGCTGTTCCTAGTGGCCCCGTTCAAAGCGAAATTCAGGATTCAAAGAATGAAGCAGCAGATGCTGATGAGGAGGAGAAGGTAATTGCTGCTCGTAATGAAGAGAATGCAAAAGTATCGGCTGCTGCTCTTAAGGATGAGCCCCCTATTATTGAAAATCAACGTCACAAAACTCCAGCAATTGTTCTGAAGCATAATTACAAGGAAGATCAATGGAGCCCTCTCAATCCAGAAGGAAAGAAGAAATATGAGCGTGATTTTCTAATTGGTTTAAAGAATGATCCACAGTCAAAAAAGAAACCAGACATCCTTCCTGATTTTGAAGTGGTCCTCAAAGATAACAGACAACAGTCACGTGCTATGGATATGAGCAGGAGCCAGCACGAATCGTTCACTCCGAAGTTCATAAGCTCTGGAAATTCGCGTGGAGGTGTAAGTAACTTAAGTTCTATATTACGTATAGTATTTAGTGTGTGTGTGTGTGTGTGTGCGCGCGCGCGTGTGCGTGCGTGCGCGTGTGTGTGTGCGCGTGTGCGCGCGCTTCCTGGTATGGTTGTGTTTGTGCTATTGGTTGCTGTTGATATAGTCGGTGTTCCCTGGAGTTTCATTTTGACATCCTCCATAGTTTTTTTTCCTCACTGATTGGGTATGGTAATTAATGGACCTGAGATATGTTGTAAAGTCAATTTGGATATGCATGAAATTATGCTCTTAAAAGTCTAGAAATGTGTCCATAATAAGCACTGAAATTTGAAACTTTGCAATGTTGTTGTTCTTTTTTTTAAACCAAATATTTGATTGAAGAAATAATTGCACACTTCAATATTGAAATTATTTTATTTGTTGTGGGATTAGCAGTTACAAATATATTCTTCAAACCTAAGGCTATTCACTGCTACATCGGAGTATGGGGGCACCAGATCCTTAAGACATGTATCATAACTGATTTTGAACTGACTAAAAGTGTTACGGAAATGGGGCTATTCCAGGAATTTTTATTGATACAGGTCACTAGCTGATATCTAGTGAACCAAGTATCCCTAGGCCTGGCATAAAGAAAGTGAAATCTGTATTCAGATGAATAAACATAGAAACATATCCAGGACAGGGAGATCTGGGTACAACTTTTTCTTATCCTCACCAGGGCGGGAACTGCTGTATTATATTCCTCATTGGGGATGTAAGAGAGTTCTTGGCGACTGGTACAAACTGATGTGACGTAATTCGTTCCTGGTATCAACTTCGCTTAGTTCCTAGTTCCAACTATGGTCGGGCTGTTTCATTTATTTGTGGTTAGTTGCTACGGTCATAAATAAATTCTTCATTGCTATGGTAATCAACAAGGTTATACATGGATGTTGTTCTGTACTGAGC
This sequence comes from Anabrus simplex, assembly GCF_040414725.1. Lineage (NCBI taxonomy): Eukaryota > Metazoa > Arthropoda > Insecta > Orthoptera > Tettigoniidae > Anabrus > Anabrus simplex. The sequence goes on from NC_090279.1 coordinate 199,760,345, forward strand.
TTGCTATGTCAGAAGTACTGATTTTCAAGGGAACGAGTTATTCTTTAGGTGCTCTTCAATGAGGTATGCTACATTTTGATATAAACCTTCATTCCCTCCTCCTGTGTACGTTAAACTTTGTGTATGTAATTATTTTTCAGCATTCATCTACTCTGAACCTTGAAATGGATGCCTATAATGAACCTCCAGCTGAAGATACAGCTCCTGCTGCTGTTCCTAGTCGCCCCGTTCAATGCGAAAGTCAGGATTCAAAGAATGAAGCAGCAGATGCTGATGAGGAGGAGAAGCTAATTGCAGCTCGCAATGAAGTGAATGCAAAAGTATCGGCTGCTGCTCTTAAGGATGAGCCCCCTATTATTGAAAATCCACCTCCAAGAACTCCAGCAATTGTTCTGAAGCATAATTACAAGGTAGATCAATGGAGCCCTCTCAATCCAGAAGGAAAGAAGAAATATGAGCGTGATTTTCTAATTGGTTTAAAGAATGATCCACAGTCAAAAAAGAAACCAGACATCCTTCCTAATCTTGAAGTGGTCCTCAAAGATAACAGACAACAGTCACGTGCTATGGATATGAGCAGGAGCCAGCACGAATCGTTCACTCCGAAGTTCATGAGCTCTGGAAATTCGCGTGGAGGTGTAAGTAGCTTAAGTTCTATATTACGTATAGTATTTAGTGTGTGTGTGTGTGTGTGTGTGTGTGTGCGTGCGCGTCCTGGTATGGATGTGTTTGTGCTATTGGTTGCTGTTGATATGGTCGGTGTTCCCTGGAGTTTCATTTTGACATCCTCCATAGTTTTTTTTCCTCACTGATTGGGTATGGTAATTAATAGACCTAAGATATGTTATAAAGTCGTTTGGATATGCATGCAATTATGCTCTTAAAAGTCTAGAAGTGTGTCGATAATAAGCACTGAAATTTGAACATTTGCTATGTTGTTGTTTTTTTTTTAACCAAATAATTGATTGAAGAAATAATTGCACACTTCAGTATTGAAATTATTTTATTTGTTGTGGGATTAGCAGTTACAAATATATTCTTCAAACCTAAGGCTATTCACTGTTACATCAGAGTATAGGGGCGCCAGATCCTTAAGACTTGTATCATAACTGATTTTGAACTGACTAAAAGTGTTAGGGAAATGGGGATATTCCAGGGATTTTTATTGATACAGGTCACTAGCTGATATCTAGTGAACCAAGTATCCCTAGGCCTGGCATAAAGAAAGTGAAATCTGTATTCAGATGAATAAACATAGAAACATATCCAGGACAGGGAGATCTGGGTACAACTTTTTCTTATCCTCACCAGGGCAGGAACTGCTGTATAATATTCGTCATTGGGGATGTAAGAGAGTTCTTGGTGACTGGTACAAACTGATGTGACGTAATTCGTTCCTGGTATCAACTTTGCTTAGTTCCTAATTCCAACTTTGGACGGGCTGTTTCATTTATTTGAGGTTAGTTGCTACGGTCATAAATAAATTCTTCACTGCTATGGTAATCAACAAGGTTATACATGGATGTTGTTCTGTACTGAGCGTGCTATGTCAGAAGTACTGATTTTCAAGGGAACGAATTATTATTTAGGTGCTCTTCAATGAGGTATGCTACATTTTGATATAAACCTTCATTCCCTCCTCCTGTGTACGTTAAACTTTGTGTATGGAATTATTTTTCAGCATTCATCTACCCTGAACCTTGAAATGGATGCCTATAATGAACCTCCAGCTGAAAATACAGCTCCTGCTGCTGTTCCTAGTGGCCCCGTTCAAAGCGAAATTCAGGATTCAAAGAATGAAGCAGCAGATGCTGATGAGGAGGAGAAGGTAATTGCTGCTCGTAATGAAGAGAATGCAAAAGTATCGGCTGCTGCTCTTAAGGATGAGCCCCCTATTATTGAAAATCAACGTCACAAAACTCCAGCAATTGTTCTGAAGCATAATTACAAGGAAGATCAATGGAGCCCTCTCAATCCAGAAGGAAAGAAGAAATATGAGCGTGATTTTCTAATTGGTTTAAAGAATGATCCACAGTCAAAAAAGAAACCAGACATCCTTCCTGATTTTGAAGTGGTCCTCAAAGATAACAGACAACAGTCACGTGCTATGGATATGAGCAGGAGCCAGCACGAATCGTTCACTCCGAAGTTCATAAGCTCTGGAAATTCGCGTGGAGGTGTAAGTAACTTAAGTTCTATATTACGTATAGTATTTAGTGTGTGTGTGTGTGTGTGTGTGTGTGTGTGTGTGCGCGCGCGCGTGTGCGTGCGTGCGTGCGCGTGCGTGCGTGCGCGTGTGCGCGCGCTTCCTGGTATGGTTGTGTTTGTGCTATTGGTTGCTGTTGATATAGTCGGTGTTCCCTGGAGTTTCATTTTGACATCCTCCATAGTTTTTTTTCCTCACTGATTGGGTATGGTAATTAATGGACCTGAGATATGTTGTAAAGTCAATTTGGATATGCATGAAATTATGCTCTTAAAAGTCTAGAAATGTGTCCATAATAAGCACTGAAATTTGAAACTTTGCAATGTTGTTGTTCTTTTTTTTAAACCAAATATTTGATTGAAGAAATAATTGCACACTTCAATATTGAAATTATTTTATTTGTTGTGGGATTAGCAGTTACAAATATATTCTTCAAACCTAAGGCTATTCACTGCTACATCGGAGTATGGGGGCACCAGATCCTTAAGACATGTATCATAACTGATTTTGAACTGACTAAAAGTGTTACGGAAATGGGGATATTCCAGGAATTTTTATTGATACAGGTCACTAGCTGATATCTAGTGAACCAAGTATCCCTAGGCCTGGCATAAAGAAAGTGAAATCTGTATTCAGATGAATAAACATAGAAACATATCCAGGACAGGGAGATCTGGGTACAACTTCTTCTTATCCTCACCAGGGCGGGAACTGCTGTATTATATTCCTCATTGGGGATGTAAGAGAGTTCTTGGCGACTGGTACAAACTGATGTGACGTAATTCGTTCCTGGTATCAACTTCGCTTAGTTCCTAGTTCCAACTATGGTCGGGCTGTTTCATTTATTTGTGGTTAGTTGCTACGGTCATAAATAAATTCTTCATTGCTATGGTAATCAACAAGGTTATACATGGATGTTGTTCTGTACTGAGCTTGCTATGTCAGAAGTACTGATTTTCAAGGGAACGAGTTATTCTTTAGGTGCTCTTCAATGAGGTATGCTACATTTTGATATAAACCTTCATTCCCTCCTCCTGTGTACGTTAAACTTTGTGTATGTAATTATTTTTCAGCATTCATCTACCCTGAACCTTGAAATGGATGCCTATAATGAACCTCCAGCTGAAGATACAGCTCCTGCTGCTGTTCCTAGTCGCCCCGTTCAATGCGAAAGTCAGGATTCAAAGAATGAAGCAGCAGATGCTGATGAGGAGGAGAAGCTAATTGCAGCTCGCAATGAAGTGAATGCAAAAGTATCGGCTGCTGCTCTTAAGGATGAGCCCCCTATTATTGAAAATCCACCTCCAAGAACTCCAGCAATTGTTCTGAAGCATAATTACAAGGTAGATCAATGGAGCCCTCTCAATCCAGAAGGAAAGAAGAAATATGAGCGTGATTTTCTAATTGGTTTAAAGAATGATCCACAGTCAAAAAAGAAACCAGACATCCTTCCTAATCTTGAAGTGGTCCTCAAAGATAACAGACAACAGTCACGTGCTATGGATATGAGCAGGAGCCAGCACGAATCGTTCACTCCGAAGTTCATGAGCTCTGGAAATTCGCGTGGAGGTGTAAGTAGCTTAAGTTCTATATTACGTATAGTATTTAGTGTGTGTGTGTGTGTGTGTGTGTGTGTGCGTGCGCGTCCTGGTATGGATGTGTTTGTGCTATTGGTTGCTGTTGATATGGTCGGTGTTCCCTGGAGTTTCATTTTGACATCCTCCATAGTTTTTTTTCCTCACTGATTGGGTATGGTAATTAATAGACCTAAGATATGTTATAAAGTCGTTTGGATATGCATGCAATTATGCTCTTAAAAGTCTAGAAGTGTGTCGATAATAAGCACTGAAATTTGAACATTTGCTATGTTGTTGTTTTTTTTTTAACCAAATAATTGATTGAAGAAATAATTGCACACTTCAGTATTGAAATTATTTTATTTGTTGTGGGATTAGCAGTTACAAATATATTCTTCAAACCTAAGGCTATTCACTGTTACATCAGAGTATAGGGGCGCCAGATCCTTAAGACTTGTATCATAACTGATTTTGAACTGACTAAAAGTGTTAGGGAAATGGGGATATTCCAGGGATTTTTATTGATACAGGTCACTAGCTGATATCTAGTGAACCAAGTATCCCTAGGCCTGGCATAAAGAAAGTGAAATCTGTATTCAGATGAATAAACATAGAAACATATCCAGGACAGGGAGATCTGGGTACAACTTTTTCTTATCCTCACCAGGGCAGGAACTGCTGTATAATATTCGTCATTGGGGATGTAAGAGAGTTCTTGGTGACTGGTACAAACTGATGTGACGTAATTCGTTCCTGGTATCAACTTTGCTTAGTTCCTAATTCCAACTTTGGACGGGCTGTTTCATTTATTTGAGGTTAGTTGCTACGGTCATAAATAAATTCTTCACTGCTATGGTAATCAACAAGGTTATACATGGATGTTGTTCTGTACTGAGCGTGCTATGTCAGAAGTACTGATTTTCAAGGGAACGAATTATTATTTAGGTGCTCTTCAATGAGGTATGCTACATTTTGATATAAACCTTCATTCCCTCCTCCTGTGTACGTTAAACTTTGTGTATGGAATTATTTTTCAGCATTCATCTACCCTGAACCTTGAAATGGATGCCTATAATGAACCTCCAGCTGAAAATACAGCTCCTGCTGCTGTTCCTAGTGGCCCCGTTCAAAGCGAAATTCAGGATTCAAAGAATGAAGCAGCAGATGCTGATGAGGAGGAGAAGGTAATTGCTGCTCGTAATGAAGAGAATGCAAAAGTATCGGCTGCTGCTCTTAAGGATGAGCCCCCTATTATTGAAAATCAACGTCACAAAACTCCAGCAATTGTTCTGAAGCATAATTACAAGGAAGATCAATGGAGCCCTCTCAATCCAGAAGGAAAGAAGAAATATGAGCGTGATTTTCTAATTGGTTTAAAGAATGATCCACAGTCAAAAAAGAAACCAGACATCCTTCCTGATTTTGAAGTGGTCCTCAAAGATAACAGACAACAGTCACGTGCTATGGATATGAGCAGGAGCCAGCACGAATCGTTCACTCCGAAGTTCATAAGCTCTGGAAATTCGCGTGGAGGTGTAAGTAACTTAAGTTCTATATTACGTATAGTATTTAGTGTGTGTGTGTGTGTGTGTGTGTGTGTGTGTGTGCGCGCGCGCGTGTGCGTGCGTGCGTGCGCGTGCGTGCGTGCGCGTGTGCGCGCGCTTCCTGGTATGGTTGTGTTTGTGCTATTGGTTGCTGTTGATATAGTCGGTGTTCCCTGGAGTTTCATTTTGACATCCTCCATAGTTTTTTTTCCTCACTGATTGGGTATGGTAATTAATGGACCTGAGATATGTTGTAAAGTCAATTTGGATATGCATGAAATTATGCTCTTAAAAGTCTAGAAATGTGTCCATAATAAGCACTGAAATTTGAAACTTTGCAATGTTGTTGTTCTTTTTTTTAAACCAAATATTTGATTGAAGAAATAATTGCACACTTCAATATTGAAATTATTTTATTTGTTGTGGGATTAGCAGTTACAAATATATTCTTCAAACCTAAGGCTATTCACTGCTACATCGGAGTATGGGGGCACCAGATCCTTAAGACATGTATCATAACTGATTTTGAACTGACTAAAAGTGTTACGGAAATGGGGATATTCCAGGAATTTTTATTGATACAGGTCACTAGCTGATATCTAGTGAACCAAGTATCCCTAGGCCTGGCATAAAGAAAGTGAAATCTGTATTCAGATGAATAAACATAGAAACATATCCAGGACAGGGAGATCTGGGTACAACTTCTTCTTATCCTCACCAGGGCGGGAACTGCTGTATTATATTCCTCATTGGGGATGTAAGAGAGTTCTTGGCGACTGGTACAAACTGATGTGACGTAATTCGTTCCTGGTATCAACTTCGCTTAGTTCCTAGTTCCAACTATGGTCGGGCTGTTTCATTTATTTGTGGTTAGTTGCTACGGTCATAAATAAATTCTTCATTGCTATGGTAATCAACAAGGTTATACATGGATGTTGTTCTGTACTGAGCTTGCTATGTCAGAAGTACTGATTTTCAAGGGAACGAGTTATTCTTTAGGTGCTCTTCAATGAGGTATGCTACATTTTGATATAAACCTTCATTCCCTCCTCCTGTGTACGTTAAACTTTGTGTATGTAATTATTTTTCAGCATTCATCTACCCTGAACCTTGAAATGGATGCCTATAATGAACCTCCAGCTGAAGATACAGCTCCTGCTGCTGTTCCTAGTCGCCCCGTTCAATGCGAAAGTCAGGATTCAAAGAATGAAGCAGCAGATGCTGATGAGGAGGAGAAGCTAATTGCAGCTCGCAATGAAGTGAATGCAAAAGTATCGGCTGCTGCTCTTAAGGATGAGCCCCCTATTATTGAAAATCCACCTCCAAGAACTCCAGCAATTGTTCTGAAGCATAATTACAAGGTAGATCAATGGAGCCCTCTCAATCCAGAAGGAAAGAAGAAATATGAGCGTGATTTTCTAATTGGTTTAAAGAATGATTCACAGTCAAAAAAGAAACCAGACATCCTTCCTAATCTTGAAGTGGTCCTCAAAGATAACAGACAACAGTCACGTGCTATGGATATGAGCAGGAGCCAGCACGAATCGTTCACTCCGAAGTTCATGAGCTCTGGAAATTCGCGTGGAGGTGTAAGTAGCTTAAGTTCTATATTACGTATAGTATTTAGTGTGTGTGTGTGTGTGTGTGTGTGTGTGTGTGTGTGTGTGTGTGCGTGCGCGTCCTGGTATGGATGTGTTTGTGCTATTGGTTGCTGTTGATATGGTCGGTGTTCCCTGGAGTTTCATTTTGACATCCTCCATAGTTTTTTTTCCTCACTGATTGGGTATGGTAATTAATAGACCTAAGATATGTTATAAAGTCGTTTGGATATGCATGCAATTATGCTCTTAAAAGTCTAGAAGTGTGTCGATAATAAGCACTGAAATTTGAACATTTGCTATGTTGTTGTTTTTTTTTTAACCAAATAATTGATTGAAGAAATAATTGCACACTTCAGTATTGAAATTATTTTATTTGTTGTGGGATTAGCAGTTACAAATATATTCTTCAAACCTAAGGCTATTCACTGTTACATCAGAGTATAGGGGCGCCAGATCCTTAAGACTTGTATCATAACTGATTTTGAACTGACTAAAAGTGTTAGGGAAATGGGGATATTCCAGGGATTTTTATTGATACAGGTCACTAGCTGATATCTAGTGAACCAAGTATCCCTAGGCCTGGCATAAAGAAAGTGAAATCTGTATTCAGATGAATAAACATAGAAACATATCCAGGACAGGGAGATCTGGGTACAACTTTTTCTTATCCTCACCAGGGCAGGAACTGCTGTATAATATTCGTCATTGGGGATGTAAGAGAGTTCTTGGCGACTGGTACAAACTGATGTGACGTAATTCGTTCCTGGTATCAACTTCGCTTAGTTCCTAGGTCCAACTTTGGACGGGCTGTTTCATTTATTTGTGGTTAGTTGCTACGGTCATAAATAAATTCTTCATTGCTATGGTAATCAACAAGGTTATACATGGATGTTGTTTTGTACTGAGCTTGCTATATCAGAAGTACTGATTTTCAAGGGAACGAATTATTCTTTAGGTGCTCTTCAATGAGGTATGCTACATTTTGATATAAACCTTCATTTCCTCCTCCTGTGTACGTTAAACTTTGTGTATGTAATTATTTTTCAGCATTCATCTACCCTGAACCTTGAAATGGATGCCTATAATGAACCTCCAGCTGAAGATACAGCTCCTGCTGCTGTTCCTAGTCGCCCCGTTCAAAGCGAAAATCAGGATTCAAAGAATGAAGCAGCAGATGCTGATGAGGAGGAGAAGCTAATTGCAGCTCGCAATGAAGTGAATGCAAAAGTATCGGCTGCTGCTCTTAAGGATGAACCCCCTATTATTGAAAATCCACCTCCAAAAACTCCAGCAATTGTTCTGAAGCATAATTACAAGGTAGACCAATGGAGCCCTCTCAATCCAGAAGGAAGGAAGAAATATGACCGTGATTTTCTAATTGGTTTAAAGAATGATCCACAGTCAAAAAAGAAACCAGACATCCTTCCTGATTTTGAAGTGGTCCTCAAAGATAACAGACAACAGTCACGTGCTATGGATATGAGCAGGAGCCAGGACGAATCGTTCACTCCGAAGTTCATGAGCTCTGGAAATTCGCGTGGAGGTGTAAGTAACTTAAGTTCTATATTACGTATAGTATTTAGTGTGTGTGTGTGCACGCGTCCTGGTATGGTTGTGTTTGTGCTATTGGTTGCTGTTGATATAGTCGGTGTTCCCTGGAGTTTCATTTTGAAATCTTCCATAGTTTTTTTTCCTCACTGATTGGGTATGGTAATTAATAGACCTGAGATATGTTGTAAAGTCAGTTTGGATATGCATGCAATTATGCTCTTAAAAGTCTAGAAGTGTGTCGATAATTAGCACTGAAATTTGAAACTCTGCAATGTTGTTTTTTTTTTTTTTTTAAAACCAAATATTTGATTGAAGAAATAATTGCACACTTCAAAATTGAAATTATTTTATTTGTTGTGGGATTAGCAGTTACAAATATATTCTTTAAACCTAAGGCTATTCACTGTTACATCGGAGTATAGGGGCGCCAGATCCTTAAGACTTGTACCATAACTGATTTTGAACTGACTAAAAGTGTTAGGGAATTGGGGATATTCCAGCGATTTTTCTTGATACAGGTCACTAGCTGATATCTAGTGAACCAACTATCCATGGCCTGGCATAAAGAAAGTGAAATCTGTATTCGGATGAATAAACATAGAAACATATCCAGGACAGGGAGATCTGGGTACAACTCTTCTTATCCTCACCAGGGCAGGAACTGCTGTATAATATTCGTCATTGGGGATGTAAGAGAGTTCTTGGTGACTGGTACAAACTCATGTGACGTAATTCGTTCCTGGTATCAACTTTGCTTAATTCCTAGTTCCAACTTTGGTCGGGCTGTTTCATTTATTTGTGGTTTGTTGCTACGGTCACAAATAAATTCTTCATTGCTATGGTAATCAACAAGGTTATACATGGATGTTGTTCTATACTGAGCTTGCTACGTCAGAAGTACTGATTTTCAAGGGAACGAATTATTCTTTAGGTGCTCTTCAATGAGGTATGCTACATTTTGATATAAACCTTCATTCCCTCCTCCTGTGTACGTTAAACTTTGTGTATGTAATTATTTTTCAGCATTCATCTACCCTGAACCTTGAAATGGATGCCTATAATGAACCTCCAGCTGAAGATACAGCTCCCGCTGCTGTTCCTAGTCGCCCCGTTCAAAGCGAAAGTCAGGATTCAAAGAATAAAGCAGCAGATGCTGATGAGGAGGAGAAGCTAATTGCAGCTCGCAATGAAGAGAATGCAAAAGTATCGGCTGCTGCTCTTAAGGATGAGCCCCCTATTATTGAAAATCCACCTCCCAAATCTCCAGCAATTGTTCTGAAGCATAATTACAAGGAAGATCAATGGAGCCCTCTCAATCCAGAAGGAAAGAAGAAATATGACCGTGATTTTCTAATTGGTTTAAAGAATGATCCACAGTCAAAAAGGAAACCAGACATCCTTCCTGATCTTGAAGTGGTCCTCAAAGATAACAGACAACAGTCACGTGCTATGGATATGAGCAGGAGCCAGCACGAATCGTTCACTCCGAAGTTCATGAGCTCTGGAAATTCGCGTGAAGGTGTAAGTAACTTAAGTTCTATATTACGTATAGTATTTAGTGTGTTTGTGTGTGTGTGTGTGTGTGCGCGCGTCCTGGTATGGTTGTGTTTGTGCTATTGGTTGCTGTTGATATAGTCGGTGTTCCCTGGAGTTTCATTTTGACATCCTCCATAGTTTTTTTCCCTCACTGATTGGGTATGGTAATTAATAGACCTAAGATATGTTGTAAAGTCAGTTTGGATATGCATGCAATTATGCTCTTAAAAGTCTAGAAGTGTGTCGATAATTAGCACTGAAATTTGAAACTTTGCAATGTTTTTTTTTTTTTTTTTTTTAAACCAAATATTTGATTGAAGAAATAATTGCACACTTCAATATTGAAATTATTTTATTTGTTGTGGGATTAGCAGTTATAAATATATTCTTCAAACCTAAGGCTATTCACTGTTACATCGGAGTATAGGGGCACCAGATCCTTAAGACTTGTATCATAACTGATTTTGAACTGATTAAAAGTGTTAATGAAATGGGGATATTCCAGGGATTTTTATTGATACAGGTCACTAGCTGATATCTAGTGAACCAAGTATCCCTAGGCCTGGCATAAAGAAAGTGAAATCTGTATTCAGATGAATAAACATAGAAACATATCCAGGACAGGGAGATCAGGGTACAAGTTTTTCTTATCCTCACCAGGGCAGGAACTGCTGTATAATATTCGTCATTGGGGATGTAAGAGAGTTCTTGGCGACTGGTACAAACTGATGTGACGTAATTCGTTCCTGGTATCAACTTCGCTTAGTTCCTAGTTCCAACTTTGGACGGGCTGTTTCATTTATTTGTGGTTAGTTGCTACGGTCATAAATAAATTCTTCATTGCTATGGTAATCAACAAGGTTATACATGGATGTTGTTCTGTACTGAGCTTGCTATGTCAGAAGTACTGATTTTCAAGGGAACGAATTATTCTTTAGGTGCTCTTCAATGAGGTATGCTACATTTTGATATAAACCTTCATTCCCTCCTCCTGTGTACGTTAAACTTTGTGTATGTAATTATTTTTCAGCATTCATCTACCCTGCACCTTGAAATGGATGCCAATAATGAACCTCCAGCTGAAGATACAGCTCCTGCTGCTGTTCCTAGTCGCCCCGTTCAAAGCGAAAGTCAGGATTCAAAGAATGAAGCAGCAGATGCTGATGAGGAGGAGAAGCTAATTGCAGCTCGCAATGAAGTGAATGCAAAAGTATCGGCTGCTGCTCTTAAGGATGAACCCCCTATTATTGAAAATCCACCTCCAAAAACTCCAGCAATTGTTCTGAAGCATAATTACAAGGTAGATCAATGGAGCCCTCTCAATCCAGAAGGAAAGAAGAAATATGAGCGTGATTTTCTAATTGGTTTAAAGAATGATCCACAGTCAAAAAAGAAACCAGACATCCTTCCTGATTTTGAAGTGGTCCTCAAAGATAACAGACAACAGTCACGTGCTATGGATATGAGCAGGAGCCAGGACGAATCGTTCACTCCGAAGTTCATGAGCTCTGGAAATTCGCGTGGAGGTGTAAGAAACTTAAGTTCTATATTACGTATAGTATTTAGTGTGTGTGTGTGTGTGTGTGTGTGTGTGTGTGTGTGTGTGTGTGTGTGTGTGTGTGTGTGTGTGTGTGTGTGTGTGTGTGTGTGTGTGCGCGCGCGCGTCCTGGTATGGTTGTGTTTGTGCTATTGGTTGCTGTTGATATAGTCGGTGTTCCCTGGAGTTTCATTTTGACATCTTCCATAGTTTTTTTTCCTCACTGATTGGGTATGGTAATTAATAGACCTAAGATATGTTGTAAAGTCAGTTTGGATATGCATGCAATTATGCTCTTAAAAGTCTAGAAGTGTGTCGATAATTAGCACTGAAATTTGAAACTTTGCAATGTTGTTGTTTTTTTTTTTTAAAACCAAATATTTGATTGAAGAAATAATTGCACACTTCAATATTGAAATTATTTAATTTTTTGTGGGATTAGCAGTTACAACTATATTCTTCAAACCTAAGGCTATTCACTGTTACATCGGAGTATAGGGGCGCCAGATCCTTAAGACTTGTATCATAACTGATTTTGAACTGACTAAAAGTGTTAGGGAAATGGGGATATTCCAGGGATTTTTATTGATACAGGTCACTAGCTGATATCTAGTGAACCAAGTATCCCTAGGCCTGGCATAAAGAAAGTGAAATCTGTATTCAGATGAATAAACATAGAAACATATCCAGGACAGGGAGATCTGGGTACAACTTTTTCTTATCCTCACCAGGGCAGGAACTGCTGTATAATATTCGTCATTGGGGATGTAAGAGAGTTCTTGGCGACTGGTACAAACTGATGTGACGTAATTCGTTCCTGGTATCAACTTTGCTTAGTTCCTAATTCCAACTTTGGACGGGCTGTTTCATTTATTTGAGGTTAGTTGCTACGGTCATAAATAAATTCTTCATTGCTATGGTATTCAACAAGGTTATACATGGATGTTGTTCTGTACTGAGCTTGCTATGTCAGAAGTACTGATTTTCAAGGGAACGAATTATTCTTTAGGTGCTCTTCAATGAGGTATGCTACATTTTGATATAAACCTTCATTCCCTCCTCCTGTGTACGTTAAACTTTGTGTATGTAATTATTTTTCAGCATTCATCTACCCTGAACCTTGAAATGGATGCCTATAATGAACCTCCAGCTGAAAATACAGCTCCTGCTGCTGTTCCTAGTCGCCCCGTTCAAAGCGAAAATCAGGGTTCAAAGAATGAAGCAGCAGATGCTGATGAGGAGGAGAAGGTAATTGCAGCTCGCAATGAAGAGAATGCAAAATTATCGGCTGCTGCTCTTAAGGATGAGCCCCCTATTATTGAAAATGAACGTCACAAAACTCCATCAATTGTTCTGAAGCATAATTACAAGGAAGATCAATGGAGCCCTCTCAATCCAGAAGGAAAGAAGAAATATGACCGTGATTTTCTAATTGGTTTAAAGAATGATCCACAGTCAAAAAAGAAACCAGACATCCTTCCTGATTTTGAAGTGGTCCTCAAAGATAACAGACAACAGTCACGTGCTATGGATATGAGCAGGAGCCAGCACGAATCGTTCACTCCGAAGTTCATGAGCTCTGGAAATTCGCGTGGAGGTGTAAGTAACTTAAGTTCTATATTACGTATAGTATTTAGTGTGTGTGTGTGTGTGTGTGTGTGTGTGTGTGTGTGTGTGTGTGTGTGTGTGTGCGCGCGTCCTGGTATGGTTGTGTTTGTGCCATTGGTTGCTGTTGATATGGTCAGTGTTCCCTGGAGTTTCATTTTGACATCCTCCATAGTTTTTTTTCCTCACTGATTGGGTATGGTAATTAATAGACCTAAGATATGTTGTAAAGTCAGTTTGGATATGCATGCAATTATGCTCTTAAAAGTCTAGAAGTGTGTCAATAATTAGCACTGAAATTTGAAACTTTGCAATGTTGTTGTTTTTTTTTAAACCAAATATTTGATTGAGGAAATAATTGCACACTTCAATATTGAAATTATTTTATTTGTTGTGGGATTAGCAGTTACAAATATATTCTTCAAACCTAAGGCTATTCACTGTTACATCGGAGTATAGGGGCACCAGATCCTTAAGACTTGTATCATAACTGATTTTGAACTGACTAAAAGTGTTAATGAAATGGGGATATTCCAGGGATTTTTATTGATACAGGTCACTAGCTGATATCTAGTGAACCAAGTATCCTTAGGCCTGGCATAAAGAAAGTGAAATCTGTATTCAGATGAATAAACATAGAAACATATCCAGGACAGGGAGATCTGGGTACAAGTTTTTCTTATCCTCACCAGGGCAGGAACTGCTGTATAATATTCGTCATTGGGGATGTAAGAGAGTTCTTGGCGACTGGTACAAACTGATGTGACGTAATTCGTTCCTGGTATCAACTTCGCTTAGTTCCTAGTTCCAACTTTGGACGGGCTGTTTCATTTATTTGTGGTTAGTTGCTACGGTCATAAATAAATTCTTCATTGCTATGGTAATCAACAAGGTTATACATGGATGTTGTTCTGTACTGAGCTTGCTATATCAGAAGTACTGATTTTCAAGGGAACGAATTATTCTTTAGGTGCTCTTCAATGAGGTATGCTACATTTTGATATAAACCTTCATTTCCTCCTCCTGTGTACGTTAAACTTTGTGTATGTAATTATTTTTCAGCATTCATCTACCCTGAACCTTGAAATGGATGCCTATACTGAACCTCCAGCTGAAGATACAGCTCCTGCTGCTGTTCCTAGTCGCCCCGTTCAAAGCGAAAGTCAGGATTCAAAGAATGAAGCAGCAGATGCTGATGAGGAGGAGAAGCTAATTGCAGCTCGCAATGAAGTGAATGCAAAAGTATCGGCTGCTGCTCTTAAGGATGAACCCCCTATTATTGAAAATCCACCTCCAAAAACTCCAGCAATTGTTCTGAAGCATAATTACAAGGTAGATCAATGGAGCCCTCTCAATCCAGAAGGAAGGAAGAAATATGACCGTGATTTTCTAATTGGTTTAAAGAATGATCCACAGTCAAAAAAGAAACCAGACATCCTTCCTGATTTTGAAGTGGTCCTCAAAGATAACAGACAACAGTCACGTGCTATGGATATGAGCAGGAGCCAGGACGAATCGTTCACTCCGAAGTTCATGAGCTCTGGAAATTCGCGTGGAGGTGTAAGTAACTTAAGTTCTATATTACGTATAGTATTTAGTGTGTGTGTGTGTGTGTGTGTGTGTGTGTGTGTGTGTGTGTGTGTGTGTGTGTGTGTGTGTGTGTGTGTGTGTGTGTGTGTGTGTGTGTGTGTGTGTGTGTGTGTGTGTGTGTGTGTGTGTGTGTGTGTGTGTGTGTGTGTGTGTGTGTGTGTGTGTGTGTGTGTGTGTGTGTGTGTGTGTGTGTGTGTGTGTGTGTGTGTGTGTGTGTGTGTGTGTGTGTGTGTGTGTGTGTGTGTGTGTGTGTGTGTGTGTGTGTGTGTGTGTGTGTGTGTGCGCGCGCGTTATGGTTGTGTTTGTGCTATTGGTTGCTGTTGATATAGTCGGTGTTCCCTGGAGTTTCATTTTGAAATCTTCCATAGTTTTTTTTCCTCACTGATTGGGTATGGTAATTAATAGACCTAAGATATGTTGTAAAGTCAGTTTGGATATGCATGCAATTATGCTCTTAAAAGTCTAGAAGTGTGTCGATAATTAGCACTGAAATTTGAAACTCTGCAATGTTGTTGTTTTTTTTTTTGAAACCAAATATTTGATGGAAGAAATAATTGCACACTTCAAAATTGAAATTATTTTATTTGTTGTGGGATTAGCAGTTACAAATATATTCTTTAAACCTAAGGCTATTCATTGTTACATCGGAGTATAGGGGCGCCAGATCCTTAAGACTTGTACCATAACTGATTTTGAACTGACTAAAAGTGTTAGGGAATTGGGGATATTCCAGCAATTTTTATTGATACAGGTCACTAGCTGATATCTAGTGAACCAACTATTCCATGGCCTGGCATAAAGAAAGTGAAATCTGTATTCGGATGAATAAACTTAGAAACATATCCAGGACAGGGAGATCTGGGTACAACTTTTCTTATCCTCACCAGGGCAGGAACTGCTGTATAATATTCGTCATTGGGGATGTAAGAGAGTTCTTGGCGACTGGTACAAACTCATGTGACGTAATTCGTTCCTGGTATCAACTTTGCTTAATTCCTAGTTCCAACTTTGGTCGGGCTGTTTCATTTATTTGTGGTTTGTTGCTACGGTCACAAATAAATTCTTCATTGCTATGGTAATCAACAAGGTTATACATGGATGTTGTTCTATACTGAGCTTGCTACGTCAGAAGTACTGATTTTCAAGGGAACGAATTATTCTTTAGGTGCTCTTCAATGAGGTATGCTACATTTTGATATAAACCTTCATTCCCTCCTCCTGTGTACGTTAAACTTTGTGTATGTAATTATTTTTCAGCATTCATCTACCCTGAACCTTGAAATGGATGCTTATAATGAACCTCCAGCTGAAGATACAGCTCCCGCTGCTGTTCCTAGTCGCCCCGTTCAAAGCGAAAGTCAGGATTCAAAGAATAAAGCAGCAGATGCTGATGAGGAGGAGAAGCTAATTGCAGCTCGCAATGAAGAGAATGCAAAAGTATCGGCTGCTGCTCTTAAGGATGAGCCCCCTATTATTGAAAATCCACTTCCCAAATCTCCAGCAATTGTTCTGAAGCATAATTACAAGGAAGATCAATGGAGCCCTCTCAATCCAGAAGGAAAGAAGAAATATGACCGTGATTTTCTAATTGGTTTAAAGAATGATCCACAGTCAAAAAGGAAACCAGACATCCTTCCTGATCTTGAAGTGGTCCTCAAAGATAACAGACAACAGTCACGTGCTATGGATATGAGCAGGAGCCAGCACGAATCGTTCACTCCGAAGTTCATGAGCTCTGGAAATTCGCGTGAAGGTGTAAGTAACTTAAGTTCTATATTACGTATAGTATTTAGTGTGTGTGTGCGTGTGTGCGTGTGTGCGCGTGTGCGCGCGCCTCCTGGTATGGTTGTGTTTGTGCTATTGGTTGCTGTTGATATAGTCGGTGTTCCCTGGAGTTTCATTTTGACATCCTCCATAGTTTTTTTCCCTCACTGATTGGGTATGGTAATTAATAGACCTAAGATATGTTGTAAAGTCAGTTTGGATATGCATGCAATTATGCTCTTAAAAGTCTAGAAGTGTTGTCGATAATTAGCAATGAAATTTGAAACTTTGCAATGTTTTTTTTTTTTTTTTTTTTTTTTTTTAAACCAAATATTTGATTGAAGAAATAATTGCACACTTCAATATTGAAATTATTTTATTTGTTGTGGGATTAGCAGTTATAAATATATTCTTCAAACCTAAGGCTATTCACTGTTACATCGGAGTATAGGGGCGCCAGATCCTTAAGACTTGTAGCATAACTGATTTTGAACTTACTAAAAGTGTTGGGGAAATGGGGATATTCCAGGGATTTTTATTGATACAGGTCACTAGCTGATATCTAGTGAACCAAGTATCCCTAGGCCTGGCATAAAGAAAGTGAAATCTGTATTCAGATGAATAAACATAGAAACATATCCAGGACAGGGAGATCTGGGTACAACTTTTTCTTATCCTCACCAGGGCAGGAACTGTTGTATAATATTCGTCATTGGGGATGTAAGAGAGTTCTTGGCAACTGGTACAAACTGATGTGACATAATTCGTTCCTGGTATCTACTTCGCTTAGTTCCTAGTTCCAACTTTGGTCGGGCTGTTTCATTTATTTGTGGTTAGTTGCTACGGTCATAAATAAATTCTTCATTGCTATGGTAATCAACAAGGTTATACATGGATGTTGTTCTGTACTGAGCTTGCTATGTCAGAAGTACTGATTTTCAAGGGAACGAATTATTCTTTAGGTGCTCTTCAATGAGGTATGCTACATTTTGATATAAACCATCATTCCCTCCTCCTGTGTGCGTTAAACTTTGTGTATGTAATTATTTTTCAGCATTCATCTACCCTGAACCTTGAAATGGATGCCTATTATGAACCTCCAGCTGAAGATACAGCTCCCGCTGCTGTTCCTAGTCGCCCCGTTCAAAGCGAAAGTCAGGATTCAAAGAACGAAGCAGCAGATGCTGATGAGGAGGAGAAGCTAATTGCAGCTCGCAATGAAGAGAATGCAAAAGTATCGGCTGCTGCTCTTAAGAATGAGCCCCCTATTATTGAAAATCCACCTCCCAAAACTCCAGCAATTGGTCTGAAGCATAATAACAAGGAAGATCTATGGAGCCCTCTCAATCCAGAAGGAAAGAAGAAATATGACCGTGATTTTCTAATTGGTTTAAAGAATGATCCACAGTCAAAAAAGAAACCAGACATCCTTCCTGATCTTGAAGTGTTCCTCAAAGATAACAGATAACAGTCACGTGCTATGGATATGAGCAGGAGCCAGCACGAATCGTTCACTCCGAAGTTCATGAGCTCTGGAAATTCGCGTGGAGGTGTAAGTAACCTAAGTTCTATATTACGTATAGTATTTAGTGTGTGTATGTGTGTGCGCGCGTCTTGGTATGGTTGTGTTTGTGCTATTGGTTGCTGTTGATATGGTCGGTGTTCCCTGGAGTTTCATTTTGACATCCTCCATAGTTTTTTTTCCTCACTGATTGGGTATGGTAATTAATAGACCTAAGATATGTTGTAAAGTCAGTTTGGATATGCATGCAATTATGCTCTTAAAAGTCTAGAAGTGTGTCGATAATTAGCACTGAAATTTGAAACTTTGCAATGTTGTTGTTTTTTTTTAAACCAAATATTTGATTGAAGAAATAATTGCACACTTCAATATTGAAATTATTTTATTTGTTGTGGGATTAGCAGTTACAAATATATTCTTCAAACCTAAGGCTATTCACTGTTACATCAGAGTATAGGGGCGCCAGATCCTTAAGACTTGTATCATAACTGATTTTGAACTGACTAAAAGTGTTAGGGAAATGGGGATATTCCAGGGATTTTTATTGATACATGTCACTAGCTGATATCTAGTGAACCAAGTATCCCTAGGCCTGGCATAAAGAAAGTGAAATCTGTATTCAGATGAATAAACATAGAAACATATCCAGGACAGGGAGATCTGGGTACAACTTTTTCTTATCCTCACCAGGGCAGGAACTGCTGTATAATATTCGTCATTGGGGATGTAAGAGAGTTCTTGGTGACTGGTACAAACTGATGTGACGTAATTCGTTGCTGGTATCAACTTCGCTTAGTTCCTAGTTCCAACTTTGGTCGGGCTGTTTCATTTATTTGTGGTTAGTTGCTACGGTCATAAATAAATTCTTCATTGCTATGGTAATCAACAAGGTTATACATGGATGTTGTTCTGTACTGAGCTTGCTATGTCAGAAGTACTGATTTTCAAGGGAACGAATTATTCTTTAGGTGCTCTTCAATGAGGTATGCTACATTTTGATATAAACCTTCATTCCCTCCTCCTGTGTACGTTAAACTTTGTGTATGTAATTATTTTTCAGCATTCATCTACCCTGAACCTTTAGTGTTATTTTTTTTCAGATACCTGGCTAGTCAGAAAATAATTTGGCTGGGTAGGTTAGGTCTGGCTAGTGGCAGAACCATTGGTCTGGATTGGTTTGGTTCGCGTAGTGACAAACCCATTGGACTGTGATCAAGCAAAGGGCTTACGCCCCCATGTTAGGGCCAGGAATCAGCCTTAGGCTGGACATCAGCACAATATACACCTTAACTGTGTCGAGTTTTACGTTACCGTCAGATCGGGACCCCTTACACATGCTGCTGCTTACTTCTCTTGTATTCATATAATTCTGTTTTCATTATTTGGGTCGTATGAATTCCAAGAGTGACAACAGCATAATCTATGCTTTACAGTGACGAGATCTGTAATCATTTCAACATGTTATAGTCTTCTTTATTCATATTAAATCATAAGTGGTGCAATCTATGCTTTACAGTGTTTAGATGCATAATTGGATGGTGTTATGCATCACTTGACCAAGCGCCAAAAGTAGATTTTGAGATATTGACACAAAGGCAAATTCCTGTGTATTAAGTCATATTTCATGTAAAATGTGAGGTATTATATACCAAAATGAAGATAAATAAATAAATTTTCTTAATGTATTCAGTTTAGGGATTTTTGAAGTATATTGTCCTAATCTAGCAGGTAGGGACCCTCTTCGGAGGCAGCCCTACCCAGGGAGTGGCGCCCCTGCCTATGTGAGTCCCAGAGCACATGGACCCGGTGTGTAACATCAGGTACGGGTCCCAGCTCAGGGTTACGAGTGAAGACCTCAACGGCATCTACTGTGGAGAAGGTGGACTTTGGTACGGCAGAGATGGCGGAAGGGGCATACCCATAGCGTCTGTACTCCAGAGGAGCGGCTACAAAAGGCGTCTGTCTCCATGTTAGGGGCGGCCTACTTTTGAACCTGGCAGTAGGTATAAAATGCCTTTGGGTGTGGCGAGCCCATCGTAACAATAGCCTATATGGACAGAGCAGATATGGTGCCTCGGAAAAGGTTAGGGCATCCCCTGCTAAAAGCAACGCGCAGCTCTTCAGGTGCTGGGGGAACTGTGAAAAATGGGCAACCAGCACCAAACTACATCAAAATTGCAACAGTAAATGTACTGACACTGACGGGAAAGACAGAAGAACTGGCTGACTTCATGATAGAGAAAGATATAGCCATACTTGGACTGTGCGAGACCAAGAAGAGGGGTACAGAGGAGATCCCTCTGAGAGAAGGATACAGGCTGTATTACAGCGGAGGACCTGAAGCAAAAATTGGAGTGGCCATTATACTTAGAAGAGAAATCCAAGAATATGTGGAATATACGAAGTACATCAGCAATAGGATGATGATGATGATGAGACTCCAGTTTGAAAATGGCATGAAAGATCTATTTCAGTTGTATGCCCCACAAACTGGTTGCATAGATGAACATCTAGAGGACTTCTTAGAGGAAGAGGAGAGACAGATAAGGAAGTACTATTGATGGGAGATCTAAATGCACAAGTTGGAATGGAAAGACAAGGAAAGGAAGATGTTGTAGAGCCCTTTGGATATGGAAATGTAAATCCAGAAGGCGAGTTGTTGGTGGATTTTTGCATGAGGAATCAAATGATTGTTGGAAACACCTGGTTTAGGAAGAAGAACAGTCAGAAGATTACAAGGTATGGCTGGGGAGGCAGACGAACAAAGACCATGATTGATTATATAATCATAGAGAAAGAACACCGGAAGAACCTTGTAGATGTAACAGCCATGCCTGAAGAAGCCTTTGGTGGAGATCATAGAGTTGTGATAGGAAAATTGAAAGTTGGAAAGATTGAAAAACCCCAATTAAGAAGAGAGAAAAGAATTAAAGTATGGAAGTTGAAGGAGAAAAGCATACAAGAAGAATTTCAAAGGGAAATAATACCCTTGGTACCCAGGATAGAGGTGGGGAATGTTGAAGAGGAATGGAAAAGATTTAAGGAAGCACTGGTTGGATGTGCAGAAAAGGTGTGTGGTAGAACATCAGGAAATGTGAAAGACAAAGAAACACACTGGTGGAATGATAGGGTAAAGATTAAAGTGAAGGAAAAGAAAATGGCATGGAAAGCATGGAAAACATCTAAGACTGAAGAAAGTAGAAGAAAATATGTGGAGGCAAAGAATTTGGCCAAGAAAGTAGTGGAGGAAGAAAAGAGGAAAAGCTGGGCCTTATTCACACAGAAATTGAGAGATGATATGCAGGGCAGCAAGAAATTACTGTATGGTATCTTAAGAAACAAAAAGAGAGATCAAGTAAACACCAGATTTGTGAAGGATGAAGGTGGCATAATTTTAACAAAGCCAGAAGAAATAAGAAATAGATGGAGAGAGTATTTTCAGAAGCTGCTGAACATAAGAACGGATGACAGTCATTCAATGGACGACCAGGAAAGGCAATTAGTTGATGAAGAAATGGATAAAGAAATTACAATGAATGAAATTGAAATGGCAGTAAGAAAGATGAAGAATGGAAAAACTGCTGGAATTGATGAAATTTCAGTAGAGATGATAAAGGCAGCTGGAGCTGTAGGCCTGCAGTGGACATATCGGGTTCTCAGGAATGTCTGGGAGAATAAGGAGGTCCCTGAGGATTGGCAAAAAGGAATTTTATTTGCAGATGATATTGTGATTTGGGGAGAAGACGGCAGGAAGGTTCAAGAACAGTTGAATGTGGTGAATGGGAAGATCGAAGAATGTGGATTGAAAATAAGTGTAGAAAAGAGTAAAACTCTTGTTATGACTAGAGAGGAGAAAGAAGGGAAAGGTCAGATTAGACTTGCAGACAAGCCCCTGGAAGTAGTGGAAACGTTTAAATACCTGGGGAGTGAATTAATAGAGAATGCTCGACTGGATGCTGAGATTAGTAAAAGGATTCAAGCTGGAAGTTGTTTCTATCATAGTGTAAGAAACATGTTATGGGACAAAGATGTGCCAATGGAAGCAAAGGATACTATGTACAAGATGTATTAAGTACCCATAACAACTTACGGAGCAGAAACTTGGACAATGACAAAGAAGGATGAGAGTCGAATACAGGCAGCCGAAATGAAGTTCTTGAGGAGTATGATACAGAAGAGTAGAAGAGACAAAATAAGGAATGAGAAAATCCGGGAAGAAATTGGAGTGGAAAAAATGAACGATAGAATAGAGAAGAGCCGACCAAGATGGTTTGGGCACATAAAGCGAATGAGCGACGAAAGAATGCCAAAAAAGGTGATGGAAATGCAAATCCAAGGAAGGAGAGGCCGTGGACGACCACAATTGAGATGGAAGGATACCATCCAACGCAGCATTATAGAAAGAAACCTGGACTGGGACACAGTGTTGGAGGAGGAGTGGTGGAAAGACCGAAGAAAGTGGAGAGGAACCATATTTGCCCCTACCCGGCTACAGCTGGATAAAGGGAAATGATGATGATAATGATGAATTATTACTATTATTATTGAAAAATGTCCGACTCGTTGGCTGAATGGTCAGCGTACTGGCCTTCGGTTCATAGGGTCCAGGGTTCGATTCCCTGCCGGGTCGGGGATTTTAACCTTCATTGTTTAATTCCAGTGGCCCGGGGGCTGGGTGGGTGCTGTCCCCAACATCCCTGCAACTCACACACCACACATAACACTATCCTCCACCACAATAACACGCAGTTACCTACACATGGCAGATGCCGCCCACCCTCGACGGAGGGTCTGCCTTACAAGGGCTGCACTCAGCTAGAAATAGCCACACGAAATTATTATCATTATTGAAAAATTATTATTTTTATATCGTACTCATTATTGTTCAATCTTAAAACACACACTGGTCTGAGGAATCTTAACAATTTACATAAAACGTATTGATGAACACTTTCAGGTGTTGATACTGTGGTTGCATAATGATTACAGCATAAAAAATATTTAATAAAATAGATACATATGTTAAAATCACTTTGAAAAATTAAAACGTTCTGTGACAATTACTTTTAGATGTCTAAAAGTAATTGTCACAGAACGTTTTAACGAGGCTGATGATGCCCAATAAATAGTGGGAGAAACATGTACCTTTAAAATTCTGGTAATTTCTATGTGTATTTGACCACACAATAGTGGAATAAATTGTACTGAATAGGTGGTATTAAAATTACCCCCTATGTACACTTTGTGATTAGCTGTTTTTCAATACGGAATAATGACGAGAATAATGGTTTGTAATGGAAGAGGCTTGCCAACAGTACCCAGGAAACTGGAACTGTAAAATGATGATGATATTTTTAGTATAAGTTAATATTAATAGATCTTAGAAAATGTGGTATTTTGTATTGGGTTGTTAAGTTCACTGATGAAGAGAGTGGGCCAGCTCTAAAAACATGTACAAATAATAATTATGTTAACTTATTAATTTTATACGGTAATAAATCTTGACAGGGCGGATCCACCAACTAACCATGGTATTTTTCAAGAGTCTTGGGCGAGAGCAATGCCCTCTGTCAATCAGGGCAGCCTCCATACATCTGGGAGTCTTATAAATAAAGAAATATCACCCTTAGGATCTTGAAAAATGTTGATATGCAGTTAATAGTCCAGCTATCACCAAATTCCTTATTCAGTATTTAAAGAAATGTGAAGATACTTCTATCCAATATTTAAAATACTCATTTTAATTTCTTTCCAGATTCAGGATGAACACTGGTGCTGATTGTTTGCCTGCAGAGGTGCTGGAGAAGATATTCTCCTATCTGCCCTGTGAGGACTTAGTGAAGTCAGTTCAGTTTGTCTGCACTTGGTGGCAACAGGTGTCCTGGGAGAAACAGTTATGGAAGTACATCACGTACCAGCCAGATGGCGAGAACAAGAATGTTATACAAATGTTGAAACTATCACCCCAGTTGCGATGTTTGAATCTGAGAATGACAACCGTCGACAATGATCTCATTCAGTTTATTACTGATTCATGTCCTAACCTTGAATGCCTTCACATATCTTGGGACTCAATTTACAATAACTCTAATGTTATGATCACTCGTCCTATGAGTCAGATCAAAATACTCAGTTTCCCATGGGGTGCAGAGTCTTCTCTGGATTTTTCATACCTCGAGAGTACTTTTCCAAATTTAGAAAGTCTTAGTTTTTCCGGGCTGACCTTTTATAGGAAATATCTTGAGCCTTATTTGGAGAAAAAGCAAGATTATCTGCACACATTGAGCATTTCTTGTTGTACAGATGACAATCTTTGTGTGTTGCCGTGTTTATCTGTATGCAGAAAGTTGAAAAATTTGTCTCTGTATGAGCTGTGTGATGAAGCCTTGTCTTGTAAAGAAGTTTGATGTTTACCAAATATTTCACATCTGACACTTCACAATTCCAATGTAAGTAATGTGAATGATAGTTCAGCTGTGCTCTGCCTTTTCCCTAATATCATTGCACTGACACTACATTGTTGTATTGGAGCAAGTGGAATTTTTTTACATATGCTTGCCCATAATTGCCCCCAGCTTCAAAAGCTGAAAATTCATTCCTACTTTGGGTTTCTTGACAGTCAGACACAAATAGGATATTCCTGGCAATATGCTCCTCATTTGGAAAGACTTACACATCTAATGATATACCATAATGCACTTCTTATCGATGAAGATATCATATACCTCCGGCTGATGCCCGAGTTGATACACCTCGACTTGTACCACTGTGTGTCGTTGACTACAGGGTGCCTTAAATTGATTTGTGGATTTAGTAAGCTGGAAGTGTTAAAGTTTGATCTGCTCAACAAGCCACTCCCTGCTGATCTTCAAGCTAGTGATGTGAAGAATAAATGTCTTCAACTTATGTTCTACAACTGTGAAAATGTTTCATCTTTGGATTCCCTGAGGCAACAGCATTTAAGGGTGTGTCAAACAAGGTATAGCAGTTGCAGGCACAGTGATTATTGGGGTGAGTGTCAGACACTGTATTGCACTTGCTGGATCAAAAGTGAATATTGTTTTTGTAACATCTTATTGCCATTGGTGCAATTGTTGAAACTAGGAACCATAGAATTAGATTGATATATTATTCATTATTCATCTATTTGTTGGCTGGAGGAAATACTTAAAATTTTAAAGACTGTTAAATGTTTTGTTTATCATGCTTCTGGAAACCGAGTGAAGTTTTAAAAAATCTTACATTTCTTCATTGAGAATACAAGTATAGCCAGGATTTCCTCTTTCCTCCAGCCCTGTGCTTGTATATATCAGACCTCCACACTGACTGGCGACCGTTCCGATGTTGTGTTGGGTGGGAGAAATAATGGGTATTTCCTCCACTCAACTGATAGCTGTATTAAATACAGTTGGCCCACACTTATTACAACTGAATTCGTCCAAGATTGAAGCACATTTTAAACATAGATTTTCATTGCATTTTATCTTCATTTCATCTTCATTTCTGCTCATTACACCAGTTTAGGTAATCAAATTGTACCATAGAAACACCCGCTTCCTCACACACATCCTTTTATTATGAGCTGTTCACTACAACTAACTATCACACACACCAAGCAGTTCAAATGTTCAAAGAACAAAAGCAAACCGAGACAAACCACTTGTCTCAATTTACAACCTTAATGTTGTTTTCTTATAACTACTACAAGATGTATATACATGGCATCTTATTTTTATTTTTATGAGAAAATAACAACATTCCAACAATTTCAAGTTTTTTATGTATCACTTTTTTTTGTATATGTCCTTCATCTTTGTGTTGTTTTAGCTGATGATGACCTCTAGGCTAGGTCAAAACATGTCCTATGTAGCTTTTTAGACAGACAATTTATCAAATGGCAAACTTGTTTGGAACAGGTGGACTTTATACAATTAAATTCTTTTAGAATTTGATCTTAGATTTTTTAAGTCAGTACAGAACCGGAATGAAGTTTATTACTTGTAAGCTTAAATTACACGTAACAAACTCCATTTTTTATAAAAAAAACCGTTTTGACTATAAAATCAAGTAGCAAATATTTAAGAATAACTTAAATATTATATTTAAGCAGTCTGCCTATTCATAACATATATCCTTTATTAAATATAGAACATGATTCTCCCCCTAAGGGACATCATCAGCTAGAATAATTCACACAATATATCAGATACAAAAATTACATTAACAGATAGGCAGGACAAATTAAAATACATGTAAAATAAAATATTTGCGAACTTGATTAAAGTTCCAAGTCATATTGTCAATAAAATTGAAGTGAATAGTTCATTAAAATTCTTAATGACAAAGTTTGTAGAAACTAACATTTGCATTTGTATGTAAAATGAACATTGATGTGAGTAAAAACCTTTGATTTAAAATATTTCTCGATAATGGATCCTTAAGATCTTTGGTAGAAATTCCTTTAAATTGTATTTAAATACGAATACTTCCAGATTCAAGTCAAATCGGGGCTGAAACAGTAAAGTTAGTTGTAGAACTGAATAATATTCAGTCTGAAATTAAAAGAAAACTAAGTATAAATGAAGAGAGATGGTAGATGAAGAAATATATATGATCTAAATTGCATTGCTTACTTCCTTGTTATTGGCCCTGATGTGACGGTAGATTTAATAAACTGTATATGTACTGAATGTGCGGACCGCTTAAATACAATATTTAAGTCATTACTAAATATTCACTACTTGATTAACCGTAAATTATCCCGAATTTAGAGTATTCCTGTTCAAAAATGTCACAACAAAGCTTAAAATATAAAAAATCCAAGTACAAAATAATATTGTACATTATTTTACTTTAAAACATTACAACTGAAGTTAGATAAGTAAATAATACAATCACTCATTTTCTTATATTTAAACATTGACGACGGGCCCCGAACGGAGGCTGCTACCCCATGTAGACCGGATAGTTAAGGCTTCCAAGAAAGAAATTACACCGTTGCACTCAAACTACCGTAATTCAAAATGCATTCAAGATATCGACCTCAAACTTGAAACATGTACTCGCTAGGTTGCTTCGTAGTCTGTACAGTGTGATACTTTTCATAGCAATACCACTTGTAGCTCCATTCAACAGACGTTCTCAGTGTAGTATGGATGCCGTATTTGTGCCATTTGTATACTCATTGTTTTCATGTACCGGATAATTTCTCTTAATGGCTACTCTCCGTTTCAAGTACAGGTATGCAATAATTTCTCTTGATGGCTAATTCACTGTCACTCGGTACCTATTATAACCGGTCTGTACATAATTAATCACAATTATCGGTAGCCATCGACAACTGAATATGCAAGTGATGAAAATCATTTTTCGTCCGTATTGAAAGTTTCATAAACTGTATATAGGATAATATCTTTTGTTTATTTCCACCTATTCAATACATTACAAGATGTTGGCATTTACTTTAAAACATTATTCAGATGAGACATGTTTCGCCTCCTACTGTGAGGCATCTTCAGTCATTATCAAAAACCTTGTTATTTTACCAGGAATCTGGTTAAAGATATTCAAAAATGTGTTTGATGATTATAAGAGAGGTAAGATTTAAGTTTGTTATAAACATGTTCATGAAGTAACTAAAAATCTAATATATTGATAAAAACATATGTAGTTCTTTGTTGAATAGGACTTGTTTGATAGTACTATAGTAAAAGAAGGTGGCTTGAAGCCGTAGTCATTAACAGATGTCTAATACATAGTGGAAGGCATAAAATATCAGTTATATGAGAATATACATAACATTCAAATGATACTAAAAACTAGTGGATTCATAGGTAGTACATATAAAATGTTCAATGAAATAACTAAAGATCTAATAAAATGATAAACACATATGTAGTTTTTTGGTGATTAGGACGTCGTATGATTGTATGGCTTAAAGCCGTAGTCATTAATAGATGTCTAATACATATTGGAAGGCATATGAAATCAGTTCAATGAGAATATATGCCTTCCAATATGTATTAGACATCTATTAATGACTACGGCTTTAAGCCATACAATCATACGACGTCCTAATCACCAAAAAACTACATATGTGTTTATCATTTTATTAGATCTTTAGTTATTTCATTGAACATTTTATATGTACTACCTATGAATCCACTAGTTTTTAGTATCATTTGAATGTTATGTATATTCTCATATAACTGATATTTTATGCCTTCCACTATGTATTAGACATCTGTTAATACAAACTTAAATCTTACCTCTCTTATAATCATCAAACACATTTTTGAATATCTTTAACCAGATTCCTGGTAAAATAACAAGGTTTTTGATAATGACTGAAGATGCCTCACAGTAGGAGGCGAAACATGTCTCATCTGAATAATGTTTTAAAGTAAATGCCAACATCTTGTAATGTATTGAATAGGTGGAAATAAACAAAAGATATTATCCTATATACAACTGAATATGCTGCGCCATGCTGACATCTGCACGGGTGCTCGAGGGAATAGCTCTACATATAAAATATTATTTTATTAAATTCTTGAAGGTTTAAAGGCAGAAAGTAACAGCAATAATTTATATTCCATGACTACATCGTTTGGAACCCATAATCTCGCCCAAAATTGCATCAATAATCAAGAAAATGCAAGGTGCATAAAAGCAGGAATTCTTGTAGACCGTCGCCTTCTGTTGGCTGTCACCTACTGTCACCTGAGAAACTACGAGAATTCTCAGGGCTCATCTCCTACGGTGGCAAATCTGATAATGAATCTGCATATAAATGTTGAAATATATTGTCGTCATATAGGGCATGTTGCCATGGGCGCACTATCTTGTACAATGATTCTCGGCGCACAAGAACGCCTGTGTATATACGAAGTTTCCATGGCTACTAAGATTGCACAATAAAAAAAAAAAAATACATTGACACTAAAATCTACGATCCCTCTACTCCATGATATAATTGAAAGTAGTTAAAATTATAGTCAACAGATAGCACAACAAGCTACAAACGATACCCATGTGTAAAAACGGAAATCTCTGGGGCCCGTTAACACCCGCTGGCCGCAGTACTATGCAGATCTCCGAGGCTGGTCGTCAATGTGTAAAACATTACAAGTTAAGTTAAATAGATAAGTAAATAACACAATTGGTCATTTTCTTATCTTTTTTTTTTTTGTCAGGAGCTCTCTCTTTTCAGTTTTGACTCAGTTATAAAACTCTTAATAATGTGCTGTAATGACAGTGTTCTGTGGTGTTGGCATAATCTGCAAGACTTTTAGTGATACTGTTTTACGGAGTGGAAGGGCAAGGAGGGAACTCACCTCTTCCAGTAGAACTGCTAACTCGATGAAATTGATTCAATAGTGTGATTGATATGAGTTTCCCAAACCTTATTGTCTAAAGCCCACAGTTGCATCACACGTGCATACATGTATATGTCTTCTTGTGACCTTTCTCTTCATTATCCATAATAATATCAATAGTTAAGAGTGGCCTAGTTCTTTTTACCAGCGGTGCATAGAGAGGCAGAAAATGTTTTAATTGTGGAAACAGATTTCTCTGTATATGCAGCTGATCGTTCAATCGACTTGCTGAGGGAGAAGAGTAACTGTTTATTTTCTTTATTCTGTATCACACCAGTTTTCTACGTCTGCTATTAATTTTCTGCCCTCACGTTCTAAGGTATTCATGTGATGTACTTTGATTTTCCACAGCCATTGCAATAGGTTTCAAAAAGTTCATTTTTCACCTATATTTCTTTGCTTTTTTGTTAAAATTACAATGGTATTCGAAGTTTTGCGATTACACTGCCAGATGTCTCATCGCAATACATAATCGATTAATTTTTTGAGGTGTTATAGATTGCCAATCCATATCTCGAAGATAACTGAGGTCTACCGGTTCAGTACTAGGGAGCCAAGTGTCACTTAAAGTTTTGCGGATAGTATGTATTATATTCATCAAAATGTTGATTTCCCAAGCTATACTCTTTTCTTATTTATAACCATTTCAATGCATTGGCTATCAGTTCGTTACATCCCTCTGCTACAACATAGGAGGTATAGTGTTCTGATTAAAGACTACTTAGATTACCTCTAAATTTAGCTTTTCCTGTTCATTCTGGCATATCAGACGAATGCCTCGGCACGCCACATTCCAGACGTCCTCCACTGTGGACAACTGAGAGACGTTGCTTAGAGCTAGGCTCACAATAGAAACTGTTTGCTCCTTCAGAATTTGTGACATGCCATCAATCACCTTACAATGTGTTCAAGATAAAATCATATTAACACTAACTCTGGAGTATGTACAGATTCTTTTTCAAGAGGAATAAGTCACCCTCTCCACTTTGTGACTGTGGTGCCAATGGACAGATGGTGAAGCCTGGAGTCTACAGGGAAAAAAAAAAAAGATGAATCAGATTTTATCATTCAGACTCCTGCATTAACCTCTTAACCAGGGAGTTTCCACTGAGAAACGAACATTTGTAGCAGGGAATATATTTTGACTGAAAACGAGTTCATTCGTCACGCCCATTATCATGATATGGGTGACGTTACCTTGTCACCTCCATTATGCTTCCATGAATGACGAAGGAACTTGTCTCCCCTCCATTGTGTGCTTGGACGAGTGATGAAGGAACTCATTCTGTCCATTACACGTGCATGCCTTCTTGGAAGTGGAAGATGTGTTATCCAGCCTGCCCGTTTTGACGTAAGTATGTCTCATGTCTGGTGGTCATCTGTAATTAGACGCCGTTGATGGATGGCCATGACCGAGAGACATATTTATGATCATTTGATATTCGCAAAGGGAGAAGTGTTTTTTCTTGATTTGCATCTGTTAATTCAAATGATAATTCAGTATTTAATTCGACTTCTTACAACTGCTCCAGTATTTATTTTACTATCTGATACAAACATAAAAGGAGCATGAGGATTACCTTGGCTGTGCTAGTGTGAACTGGCTGCATAACTTGTTGTAGGCAAGCTGATATCTTCTTCCTCTTCATCATTTTCAGAAGCAAGTTCACTGTCACTTTCACCACTTGTCTTATCGCTGTCATCCAAAGAGTTGTTAACTAATTTGTCATCTGAATCAATGAGATGAAGAATAGTTTCGTCTTCCAAACGAGCGCACTTAGCCGTTATGTATGGAGGAAAATAAAATTAAATATTGCTGTGCACTGTGGCACAGCAAGTCGTGAACCTACTGACATCTATAAAGTGATCATAGAACTACACTCAACAATAATAAGAGAGGAGATAAAACGTGCCACCCAGTGGATAACAATTTTCGAAGGCTCTAAACAAGTTAACTCATCATTATCCAATTGAGTAACAACTATTGGTAGACGAATTAACTCGTAACGCCCGGTTAAGAGGTTAATGGACTATACAGTATCTAACTTGGGCGTTAGATTATAAATTCTTAAATGTATTTTTTGTATCATATGTTTAGTAATAACAATACTTTATATTCCAGCTGTAACAGTTCATTCTGATGAAACAATAATGTACATATCTGTATTACTTTTTATGTTATGAATAAAAAATAAAGATGCTATGTTGTAGTTGTTGGTGAAAGGTTAGTGTATTAAAACAAGTCTGAGAAAACTGAGTCACTTATTTGTCGTAACCTACATTTTTCAAAGCTCTCGACTATATGGTATACCTGTACTAATGATTTTTCCATTGTATTTTTTGGTGTAGCCTCCGTGGCTCAGACGGCAGTACGCCGACCTCTCACCGCTGGGTTCTGTGGTTGAAATACCGGTTACTCAATGTGAGATTTGTGCTCGACAAAGTGGAGGCGGGACAGGTTTTTCTCCAGGTACTCCAGTTTTCCCTGTCATATTTCTTTCCAGCAACACTCTCCAATATCATTTCATTTAATCTGTCATTCATTAATCATTGCCCCAGAGGAGTGCGACACGTTTTGGCAGCTGGCATAATTCCTATCCTTGCCGCTAGATGGGGTCTTCATTCATTCCATTCCTGACCCGGTCGAATGACTGGAAACAGGCTGTGGATTTTAATTTCATTCTTTGGTGTAATTCAGTGGCAGTATCTGGATCATTGCAGGTTTGCGCAGCCATTATTCTTTATATTTTATAAGAATGATTTTAATTATAATTTTGAAGTTGTTGTTTCTGAGCAGCTATTAGTTTAAAGCTTTCTGCATCAACATCAATACATCTTGGTTTCATTTCATTCCAGCCGAGTGTGGGCCGTACTTTGCAACCAAACAACAGATTGCATGTTCCAATGATTTCTCACAGGTGTGCAGCTCGCTAGCTTTGGCACTGCTTTTATAATTGAGCTTTGTCTGGAGAAACTGGTTCACAGTTGACTCGCAATCTTTGTGATTAACACTCAGGAGTGCATGTATTGCTGCTGTTTTAATATTGTACTAAGACTAAAAGCAGTATTGTAACTAGTAATGCAAAGTCCTCTGCTGAAGTCACTAACAGAGTCCAAAGAGGAGTGCTATTTATCACCAAGTTAGGTCTCTTCTATGGGATAACTAAATACCTTTAAGTACAAAGAGATCCCTTTATCAGGTATATTTTGTGCCAATAACTACATATGCCCTTGAAATTATGATCAACGGTAGAGATAATAGCAGACTACAGGCTGCAGAAATGCAGTTCTTGAGATCACTGCTACAGAAAATAAGAAGAGATAAGATGCAGAATGAAGAGATCCATCATAATACACAAATAAAGTAGTCGCTTAGCAAAATGTTAGAATGTCAGATGGTATGGCCACATATTAAAGAATGAATCAAATGAGAACAGCAAGAAAATGGCTAGGAAAAGAACTGGAAGACAAAAGACCTAGAGGCAGACCAAGGAAATGGTGGATCAGTCAAGTAAAGCAGGACCTGGAAGGAAGA
This sequence comes from Anabrus simplex, assembly GCF_040414725.1. Classification (NCBI taxonomy): domain Eukaryota; kingdom Metazoa; phylum Arthropoda; class Insecta; order Orthoptera; family Tettigoniidae; genus Anabrus; species Anabrus simplex. The sequence continues at coordinate 199,793,291 of NC_090279.1, forward strand.
GGAGTGGAATGGCACCAAGTTGAGAAGTAAGAAATGTACCTGGAGAGCACTCTTGTACCGCACCCGTGTGACTGGAGATGGTTAACAGATGATGTTGACGACTAAAGTAGTGTATTTTCACAATGAATTTACTGTCTAACTGGCTGATAAAAGCCTCGAGTTTGCATTCAGCAGACGAGAAGTTAGAAATTAAAAATTCAGGACATTAAACACCCATACTAAAGAAGAACTTGACTACAAAGTAAAGGCAGATTATTTACATGTAAAATTAATTCATCTGTTTATGATAAACATTATTGAATTTGTAGCAGTGAAAAGAACAATTTAAAGTACTGTTTTCCATGCTGCTTGTTTTTGTGGCAGGGAGGATAAATGCACCCAAACAGGCACAACTTTACAGTATTATATATTTGGTATTTTAATTTTCTACGAGGTTGAGACATAACCACAAGAAATAAATTTCATGATTTGTATTGTCAACCTCAGTACGTGGCTTTCACACAATCGATCACTCCTGATCTGCATTTAGGAAAGTCGCCAGGTGGCAGATTCCCTATCTGTTGTTTTCTCAGCCTTTTCTTAAATGATTAAAAAAAAAAAAAATTTGGAAATTTATTGAACATCTCCCTTGGTAAGTTATTCCAATCCCTAACTCCCCTTCCTATAAACGAATATTTGACCCAATTTGTCCTCTTGAATTCCAACTTTATCTTCATAATGTGATCTTTCCTACTTTTAAAGACAACACTCAAATTTATTCGCCTACTAATGTCATTCCATGCCATCTCTCCATTGACAGCTCGGAACATACCACTTAATACCAATATAAATGGTCCGTTATTGGACATGCCTCTATGGGGAATCAACATTTACATATATCACTTAGTCGATCAGCTTGTCTCTTTTCTCCCAAGTCTTCCCAGCCCAAACTTTGCAACATCTTTGTAACGCTACTCTTTGGTCGGAAATAACCCGGAACAAATTGAGCTGCTTTTCTATAGATTTTTTCCAGTTCTTGAATCAGGTAATCCTGGTGAGGGTCCCATACACTGGAACCATACTCTAGTTGGGGTCTTAGCAGAGACTTATATGTCCTCTCCTTTACATCCTAACTACAACCCCTAAACACCCTCATAACCATGTGCAGAGATATGTACCCTTTATTTACAATCCCATTTATGTGATTACCCCATTGGAGATCTTTCCAAATATTTACACCTAGATACTTACAATGATCCCCAAAAGGAACTTTCACCCCATCAACACAGTAATAAAATCCCAGGCGACTTTTCCTATTTGTGAAACTCACAACCTGACTTTTAACCCCGTTTATCAACATACTATTGCCTGCTGTCCATCTCACAACATTATCGAGGTCACGTTGCAATTGCTCACAATCTTGTGACTTATTTATTACTCTATACAGAATAACATCATCCGCAAAAAGCCTTACCTCTGATTCCACTCCTTTACTCATATCATTTATATATATAAGAAAACATAAAGGTACAATAATACTGCCTTGAGGGATTCCCCTCTTAATTATTACAGGGTCAGGTAAAGCTTCACCTACTCTAATTCTCTTGAGATCTATTTTCTAGAAATATAGCAACCCATTCAGTCACTCTTTTGTCTAGTCCAATTGCATTCAATTTTGCCTGTAGTCTCCCATGATCCACCATATCAAATGCTTCAGTGGAATAACCTGTCCTAAAACCGAACTGCCTTCTATCGAACCAGTTATTAATTTCGCAAACATGTCTAATATAATCAGAAAGAATGCCTTCCCAAAGCTTACATAGAATGCACGTCAAACTTACTGGCCTCTAATTTTCAGCTTTATGTCTGTCACCCTTTCCTTTATACACAGGGGCTACTATAGCAACTCTCCGCTCATCTGGTATAGCTCCTTCGACCAAACAATAATCAAATAAGTACTTCAGATATGCTACTATATCCCAACCCATGGTCTTAAGTATATCCCCAGAAATCTCATCAATTCCAGCTGCTTTTCTAGTTCTCAACTTTTGTATCTTATTGTAAATGTCATTGTTATCATATGTAAATTTTAATACTTCTTTAGCATTATCTGGACATTATCCTTGTAACCAACAATCTTTACATACTGCTGACTGAATACTTGTGCCGTTTGAAGATCCTCGCATACACTCTCCCCTTATTCATAAATTATTCCTAGACTGTTCTTCTTGGAACCTGTTTCTGCCTTAAAATACCTATACATACACTTCTCTTTTTCACTAAAATTAATATGACTGCCAATTATGCTTGCTATCATGTTATCTTAGCTGCCTTCTTTGCTAGATTCAATTTTCTAGTAAGTTCCTTCAATTTCTCCTTACTTGCACAGCCATTTCTAACTATTTCTTTCCAGTCTGCACCTCCTTCTTAGTCTCTTTATTTCTCTATTATAATAAGGTGGGTCTTTACCATTCCTTACCACCCTTAAAGGTACAAACCTGTTTACAACAATTGCTTTAAACCCATCCCAGATTCTGTTTACATTTTTATTTACCGTTTTCCACCTATAATAGTTACTTTTAAACTGCCTCATGCCTGCGTGATCAGCCATATGGTACTGCCTAATAGTCCTACTTTTAAGACCTTTCTTTCTACCACATTTGTTTTTAACTACAACAAAACAGCTTCATGATCACTAATACCATCTACTACTTTCTCTATAGAGCTCATCTGGTTTTACCAGCACCACATCCAGGATATTTTTCCCTCTCCTTGGTTCCATCACTTTCTGAATCAGCTGTCCTTCCCATATTAACTTATTTGCCATTTGTTGGTCATGCTTCCTATCGTTCGCATTTCCTACCCAATTGACATCTGGTAAATTCAGATCTCCCGCTATCCTTTCCTTGTCGTTTCCCACAATGCTGATTATCTTATCAAATACTGTATTTCTGAATCTGTGTCAGTGCTACCCTTTCCCGGTCTGTGCACTCCAAATATATCAAGTTGCCTATTATCTTTAGAAATTAGCCTTACACCTAAAATTTCATGTTTCTTATCTTTAACTTTTTCGTAGCTTACAAATTCGTCTTTCACCAGAATGAATGCTCCCCCTCCCACCATTCCTATCCTATCTCTACGATACACACTCCAGTTCTGTGAGAAAATTTCTGCATCCATTATATCATTTCTCAGCCATGATTCAACTCCTTTTATATTATCTGGTAAATATATATCTATTAAATTACTTAATTCTATTCCTTTCTTTACAATACTTCTACAGATCAACACTAACATTTTTATGTCAGCCCTACTTGATTTTCAGTTCCCTGTTCCCTTATCACTGTTCCCTGGGCCACCTCATTTCCCTGAATGTACCTCCCTATTATCCTTCCAAACAAATTTCCTATCTTATACATACCACTGTGGTTTAAGTGAAGCCCATCTGAACGCAGGTCCCTATCTCCTATCCACCCATTAGGATCTAGAAATTTCACTCCCAGTTTCCCACAAACCCACTCCATAGTCTCATTTAAATCCCTAATCACCTTCCAGTCAGTATCCCTCCTGTACAGTATTCCACTGATATCAATCTCTGCTTTCTTAAACTTCAGCCGTGCTGCATTTACCAGATCCCACACATCTCCAACTATGTTGGTACATATATCAGCTTGCCTTACGTTTTTGGTACCAACGTGAAACACTACCACCTCCTTCCCCTCCTCCCTCTCTGCTACTTTCCTCAACATCTGCCTCAACCTAATTCCTGGATAACACTCTACTCTGGTTCCCTTTCCTCCATACACTTTCCCCACGTGTCTAACGATGGAATCTACTATGACCAGAACCTGAACCCTACCCACCTCATTTGATCCCCTGCTCTCCTGGTCAGCCCTATCTTACCTGACAGCTGCAGAAGCTAATTGCTCCTCCCTTTTCTCCTTCCCATGACCCTGTTCCACCTGTCTTTTCCTATCTACTCTACATTTCCCTTTCCTACCTTTTCCATTCCTCCTACATCCACACATCTCAGCAACAGTTCCCTGTCCCTCATCTTCTCTCTGTTGTTCTACCTGGAGTGGCTTGTACCGATTTCGCACAGACACCTGTCCTGAATTATGATCCTGAATGGAGCCCTTAGCCTCCAGTATCCTTCCCGTTAGAACATTAGACCACCTATCTTCTACAACTCCCCCTTTCTTTCCCCTCCCTCTTGTACACAGACTGTAACCTGTGCATTGTTTGAGGGAGGCTTATCTTCCTGTCTTCTGTGAGAATCCTAATTATCTCACTCAAACTCTCCAACTCCTCCCTCATACCCTCAATGCCTCGCCACACCCACAGTTCCTACACTTGCACTCCTTAGTCATTCTTTACGGAAAAAATGAAAAGAAAATGAAAAATAAAGTTACTTATTTGCAAAAAAAATAAATGAACGGAGGGATATGTTGTCTGGGATAGTACTCAAAGATCACATGACAATATGGTAATTAATATACGACTACACTACAATACTACTTATTCGTACTCTCTTTTTATCCTATAACCCCTAACAGGATAAACACTGCTGTTAATTACTGATTACCAAAAGGAATCCACAAGAACTACACAATTCCAAACTGCAATTAAGCCTATCCTAATTACAACAACAGAATTTTAGTAAGAGTTTCTACAGATTGTATTGTATTGTATTTTATTTCGTCCAACTGATCATACAGTGATATGGGACACGTCAATAATCATATTTACAGTAACATAGGATAAAACAGTAATATACATGCCAAGATAAATAAAGAGAAATATACAAAGTGGTAAAGAGGCACAGATTTAAAAAAAAAAGTGATACATAAGTTAATTTTCAAGAGCTAAGTATTCTTCAATAGAATAAAAACAATGGTTAGAAACAAATTTGAATAATTCTTTCTTAAATTTTGAACATGGTTTTATCTGCTTAATGTAGTCTGGTAATTTATTAAATAAATGTACTCCTGCATAACTCAAACTTGATTCATATAGCTTAGTTTTGTGTGGTTCTATGTGCAGACTGTGTCTATTTCTAGTATTATACCTATGTACATCAGAGTTTATGGTGTAGCTGTTTATATTCTCCTTCATATATACAAGTGTATGGAAGATATAAAGGCTAGGCAATAGTAAAATAAAATAAAGTTTAAAGTATTTCTTGCAGCTTGTCCTCCTGCCGACACCGGCCATTCCTCTAATTATTTTCTTTTGTAACTTGAAGATGACTTTGCTATATCATGAATTCCCCCAGTAAATGATTCCATAGGTTAGTATGGGATTGACGTATGCAAAATACATAATTTGGCAAGCCTTTAAATTAAAACTATTTATCAAAGATATTATCATGAAATAAATTCTACTAAGCTTTTTCCCTATAAACTCTGTATTTTTTCCCAGGTTAATGATTCATCCATCCACAAGCCAAGAAACTTTGTTGCACGGCTGTGAGCTTGCATCCGGGAGATACTAGGTTCGAATCCCACTATCGGCAGCCCTGAAGATGGTTTTCCGTGGTTTCCCATTTTCACACCAGGAAAATGCTGGGGCTGTACCTTAATTAAGGCCACGGCCGATTCCTTACAACTCCTAGGCCTTTCCTATCCCATCATCGCCATAAGACCTATCTGTGTCGGTGCGACGTAAAGCCCCTAGCAAGAAAAAACTTTGTTGATGATGAGTACTCAATTATGGTCTCTCCAAATGATATTGGACTAATTTCCATATTTAAATTAATCTTATGGTGAAATCTAATCACAGAAGTTTTCTGTTTACTTAAAATTAATTTATTATCTTCAAGCCAGCTCAGGATATTACTCACTATATTGCCTGCCTTCAATTCTAACCCTTCAGAACTTTCATCAGCTAAAAAAACAGTAATATCATCTGCAAACAAAGTTAATTGCACTCCTTGAATATCATCGACAATTTGGATGTTATCATTAATAATTACAAAAAATAATAATGGTCCTAAAACTGACCCCTGTGGAACACCATGACCTATGTTTCTGGCACAGGTATACACATTCTTAACTACATTTTTGCTCAAATCAGTACCGGGGTATGATATTTCAACAATCTGTCTTCTATCCCCTAAAAATGATTTGAACCAGTCAATAGGCCATTCCCCGAACTCCATACATATATAACTTTTCTAAAAGCAAGCTGTGGTCAATTATATCAAAAGCTTTTGTTAAGTCCAAGAAAATACCTAAACATGCACCCTTCCCACCTAGTGTGTTATATATCCGTTCAATAAAGTTAATGAATGCTGTGGTATTTGATCTATTTTTACGAAAGCCTTTCTGGCAACCAGCTAATATATTATGCTTTTCTAAGAATGATAACAGTCTTATCGTACATAATTCTTTCCAGTATTTTGGTGAATACAGAGGGGAGGCAGACAGGCCTATAGTTACCAGCATCTTCTTCACTACCCTTCTTATGTAGCAGAACAACTTTGGTTACCTTGAATTTGTCTGGAAATTTACCAGTGGATAGTGACAAATTTATCAAATAACAGAGAGGCTTGATTATGTATTGGTAACAGCATTTAATAAGGTAGTTTGAATAGCCATCTAAACCAGAGGACTTCTTTTTACCAATCTGTTTTATTATCTTATCTATCTCTTGCTCAGTCACAGGAGTAAGAAACATGGATGATACATTCCTGTGAACTGTATTCAAGTTTGTTCTTGTCACTGATGTTTGAAAATTTTCCGTTAACCTCAAAACTGCTTCTAGAAAATAGTTACTAAATATTTCTGCAACTTCTTCTGGATCACTGACTTCTTTCCCTGCATTTGTAAGAGTAATATTATTTTTTAATGGAACTGGAGTACCTTTCTCCCTTTTTATAATGTTCCACATACATTTAGACCTGTTTTCCAAATTTGTTAGCTCATTCTCATTATGCAATCTTTTGGCAGCCTTCAAAACTTCTTGATATATGTTCTTATATTTCTTATAATAATCCTTCAATTCAGATGAGGTGTTACTCTCTTTCACACATTTGCTTAAAAACCTTAATTGTCTACTTGAATTTCTAATTCCTGTTGTAATCCACCCATTTCTATAATTCTTTACAATTACCCTTTTGACTGGTATTGCCACTTGATAATAATAATCAAACAAACCCAAAAACTCACTGAAGGCCTCATTAGTTGAGTTATTTCTATATACAATCTCCCAAGTTTCCTTGGCCAATAACTGGTTAAAATATGAAATATTTTCCTTGTTACACATTCTAGTTTTCCTGTAAATTACATTGTTATTTTTTAAATTATGGTTTCCTATTACCCTAAAATTTAGATGCACAATTTGAGCCAAATAATCTGAAAAACCTGTATCATAAACTTTCATTTCATAGTTCCACATTTCCTCATTCAATATAACTTGATCTACTGCTGACTTTGTATCCCCAGATATTCTAGTTGGTTGATTTACAACTGCCTTTAGACCGTACAAGGAAAACAACATTTCTAGCCTTTGCTTATCTCGCCCACCATTATTCCCTAAAAAAATCTACATTGAAGTCGCCCATGATTATTACATTTTTGTTCTTATTCTGTAGGTCATCTAAAATAATTTCAATATTATTATAAAAAGTTTCAACATTACTAGAAGGATTTCTATAAATGCATATAAGTATTAACTTATAATCCTCTAGTTCAACAAAGCTAGCCTCGAAATGCTCCTCTACATTCAGATATTCAAATTGATCCAACTGCTTACATTTGATATTATTTTTCACATATATACGTGAACCTCCACACTTCATTTTCTTTCTATAAAACTTACTTGCAAGAGCATAACCTTCTTATACAAAGTTTGAAATCTCATCCTCTATCAACCAATGTTCAGTCAAGCATAAAACATCATACCCTTGTAGGTTATCTGCCAACAAAACCTCCATACTAAGAATTTTATTTCTTAAAGATTGAACATTCTGGTGGAACAAATTTCGCTCTCCCTTTAGATTATAAATATTGTTACCTTTTACCTTAAAAAATCCTGCTCTAGTAATACTGGTCGTTTCCTTGTCCTACTTGACGTTCTTATTTCTGGTTGTTTAGCTTGCCCTCCTTTAGTTCGTCCTGATATTGCTCCAACATCCAACTTCTCCAGTAACTCCTCTCCTCGTTCATCCAACTGACTGCTACTGACGACCTCAATGGTTTCCTCACAAGTTTTCCCTGAATACTCGGTGCTTTCTGGTATTGCTGTCTCTGATGATTGAGGTAGAATCACATTAATCCCTTTCGCCTGATTTTCTTCTCCTAGGCATCCTTCTTTAGTGGTAGCACTCACCTCAACTCTTCTTACTTTCATTACCTGCAAATGTTCTGCAACTTCCTCATCTTTATCGAACAGCAGTGGTATGGCATTATTCATGATAGTTGTTCCTGGAGTCTGTTGTATTTTCTTTCTTATCATATTACAAAGCTGCTTTTTCCCCTCTTCTGCTAAGATGCATGCCATGATTTGTGAAATATCCTCGATCCATATTGCTCATATCAATTATTTCTGTATTTTGAAAGCATTTGACAATTTTCTGTAGCTGTCTTAAACTAAGTCTATTACGTTTAATACTTTCAATGTCTTCCCTTAACATTCGAATAATTGCATCCCTTGAGGCCAATTCGGATAATAAATTAACACAGTCAATACACTTTCCCGCTTCCGCATGCACGATGCGTGCGTCACATACACAGACATTTCGCGAATTATTTTCCCTTTGGCCTATGACCTGATCCACACTTCCACTGGTATTTGACACCTTCTTCTTCCCGTCGTTAAATTCTATGCACTCACTACTTTCTATTCAATTATTACATTTCTCAAAATACTCAACAGCTTGAGGAGCAACACGACCGGCCGGCGCCATCTTATACCAGTACTACATAAATATTTTACAATAATAAAATAAACACACTAAATTCTAATAGGATATTACCAGTATACCACTGTACAGTACACAACAATAATTTTTAAACTACGTTCAGACGTATCCTACTTACAATTCCGGTACCGTAGGTCACTAAGAACAAACAGAAAAGAAATTTGCAAGAACTACTGTATTCAAAGATTACAACAAAGCTAAATGCTTAGACAGATTATTATTAGTACTCTGCTCTAATAGATACACACGAATACACTGTATCTGCACTACAATTTTCAGCTGAAATGTGGTTATATGAACTTTTACCGCTGGTGGATTACTATTATTTTCCCTACTACGCGGGACGGACAATAAAAGTGTCCTTAAATCCTGAGAAATGAGAGGTTGTCTACAATAATTTCTGGCAAAACCACGCCGGGGGCTTGACTGAAATATTAGTAGGATATAGGAATTTGATTATTAACTTTTACTCGATGAATAAACGAAGGTGGAAAGTACAAAGTATGCAGGGAACTAAGACTAAAAATTATCGGAATAATGAATCCGCTGATTTTGTATTCATTTACACAAACACCATGTGCATGTTGCAACAATCGTCAACAATCCAAAAACGGTTAAGTACCATAATTATCCAGTGAAATTTCCGTGTATTATGTTTAAATCGAAGTTTACTGGCGTATCGTGTTATTTAATGTTATAAATGTTTACCTTCGTAATAGTTTAAACGGATATCTATACGAAATATCGGAAACGTTGCGGCGGAAATTACAATGAATTACACTCCTTATGATAGTCTGCCTTTGTAAGTACTATACCAACGAACGTACAGGTATTTAAAATTATTGTTTTAAAAGCTAATATTATTACCTAAAGTATTTCTTAATCTAAATTCGAAACAAAATACACCTAGTTAGCCTACTTAACATAGAAAAAGTAATCTAATGAACACCAAATGAATTACTTGTTATAATTAATATAAATATCACTACTCCCAATTTTACCAACGAGCACTAAACACCAATATATAAATAGCACTAAATGGACACACACACACAATTTAAATAAATTCAATAGGTTTTAACTATCCTATTATTTGCAAAAACTGTCAGCGTTACGGGCATACAGCACTTTATTGTCGGGTGAAAATGCCTCGTTGTGGTCGATGTGGCAATAATCACATCACGAAAGACTGCCAACAAACGCTTGTCAAATGCCTCCACTGTAATCAAAATCACCAGGTATTATCCTCTCGATGTGCTGTACATCAGGAACAGACGGCTATTAAGAAACAATGAGTAGGTACTGAAAATGTATCTTTTGAAGAAGCCAAAAATAGACTGCAACCATCCACCTATAATCCGACCATTCTACCCCATCATTTTCCGTCCTTTACTGAAACCCTGGTAACCAGACCTGGTAATTTCATTCCGCGTAAACACAAAATCACTACATATGTACAAAGGGAGAACCGCCCACCCCCCACGTCCGGGCTATGATAATACGCACACTTTCAGTGGAACAATCGCCAGCTACACTAACTCCAATCACCCATACTACTACACCGGCGGTACCTACTAATATTGCTTGTGAAAATGATCGGGGAATAACCCCTTCCACTTGACATATACCCCCAGTTAAAGATTTTCGAAAAGAGATTCACGACGACTTTGTTAATCTGATGGAACTAATGGGTCAAAATACCCAATGGGGGCATTTACTAAAACTGATACACGATAAAATCCTACCCATTTTAGATACCAAGCATGCAGATACTGCAATGGACCTGTAGGAGTGTGGTGAACAAACGATATGAGCTAATCTTACTCATTAACGAATTACAACCGTTATTATCTTATTACAGTAAACATGGCTTCCTATGTTTAATTTATCATCAAAGGATATGATATCGTATAATTAGATGGTCCAGGATATGGCGAAGTTGCAATAATAATTAAGAATTACATACCCTATATTCTTATACAAATGGAACAAGCTATATCATGCACTTACTTACAGCACATGCAAATAAAGATATTATCCTTTCTAACTTTTACTGTCCTCCCGACATAAATGGTTCCTACCAACATTGGTTCAATATTTTAAAACCCAAATTACCGGTGCGAATCATATATTTGGGAATTTCAATGCCCATCATATAACCAGGGGAGCAATAGCAATACCTCAAAAAGGAACGCATATATTGAACTCTTCTGTTAAAGCCAACCTCACCATCCTTAATGATGGATCACCTACACGGTTAACGGCCCCTTCAAACTCTCCAAGTGCGGTGGATCTTAATATATGTACCACGGATATAGCGCATAAATTGACTTGGAAAACTATTAAGGACCTACATGTTAGTGATCATTTTCACATTCTCGTTACATGGTCCAAATACAAGCCTTTCTCCAGTAACAATCCACCTAAGACACCTATACGAAATTTACATCATACTGATTACGATTTTTTACGCAATCCATACAGGATTATTTCAGCCATACCTTTAAATCAACATCCGCGGAATATGATTCACTCTTACAATGTATAAAATCTTATCTTGACATCTATCATCCAATTATTTACAAAACTCCGACCAACCATAATCCGACGTAGCCTACACCGTTCGTTGGTGGGATAATGAATGTGAGGTCTGGATTAGACGCCGGAGAAGTCTGTTGCAAAATCTACGGAAGCATTTCACGCTAACTATCGATATGCAATATAAACGTATCTGTGCAAAATTACATGTCTATTCAACAATAAACGTCGGGACGCGTGGAAGACCTTCGCAGAGAGTATAAATAGTACTACATCCAGCAAGATCATATGGGCCTAAATTCGCTCCCTTAGTAACTCTTGGTGTACAACCCAACCTATCGCCCTACCTCCTCACCAATTATATCAATTCTATTGCAATCTAACACCCGATTTTGTTCATCCTGAATATTTATTAACTTGTACACACCCATCTACTAAATATCAAACCTTGATGAATTCGATTACATATCGGGAATTAGAAGTTGCACTTTATAAAAAACTACATCCCCAGGACCAGATTTCATAACTTAGAATATGCTCGGTTCCCTACCAATTAAGGCTAAATCCATCGTTCTCAACCGGTATAATAAGATCTTAACAGACGCATAAATACCATCAGATTGGAATATTTTTGACATTATTCCAATACATAAACCGGGCACGGATCCCTAACAGCCTCAAAATTACAGAGGTGTAATGTTAGGGTCATGTATACATAAAACATTTCAACGCATCCTTCTCCGCAGATTAATATGGCATCTAGAGTATTATAATGATTACTACCGAAATGTCAATTCGCTTTCATAAAAGGAAGAAGTACCACTGACGCCTTAAACATTTTTTAACGGACCTCTTATTAACATGGTGCCGAAAACAAGATACTCTAGCAGTTTTTCTCGATGTCAGGGGAGCGTACGATAATGCTGACCTTCATATTCTGCTTCAAAAATTACAAAAGTTACACTTCCCACTATCCCTTATTCATATATTTAAAGACCTTCTAATAATTCGCACATTAAATTTGATACATAATCGACTTATTTCTTACGCACGAAAGCCCAATGTACGGCTTTCACAGGGAGATATACAAAGCGGCATACTATTTACTTTATATACAAGAGATTTGGAACATGTAGTAACTCCTTATGCAAGTATATTGCAATTTGTCGATGACATATATATACCACACAAACTAAACGTAGGTCTATGTCATCAATCAATCACCCAAGCCCTCTCCCATATACATACGTGAATGGAACACCACGGATTAGAAATAACGCAATCTTAAAGCGCCGCGATTATATTCACACACAAACGAACATATGACAAAGCCCCACTACCATATGCCAATCAACATATAGCCATTCAATCCTATACCATATATTTGGGAGTCTACATTGACAATAAATTAAATTGGAAGACACATTTCGCCCAGCTGAAGTATAAAATTGAAAATACCATCCAAATCCTTAAGTCTTTAACTCGTAGAAACTGGGGATCGGATCCGGCCACGTTACTACTGTTAGATAAAAATTCAATCAGAGCAAGGATGAATTATGGCTGCCACTTCTTCGATACAACTTCAACGACCACCGTAAAAAGATTAGACACGGTGCAATTCACCTCAATTCGAATCATACTAGGTGCTTTAAGGACAACACCCATTAATGCCTTATTGGTTGAAGCAGCAGAGCTACCCTTGGGTATGAGGCGAGAATATCTATCGTCCAAATATTTACTTAAAGGATATCCCTGAACCGTCATCCCATATTGCCTGAACTGCAACTTTTTTGTGAGTATCAAATGCGCTAAAAATTGAAAACCAGCAACATACCGACGCTTCTACAGGCATATGTTGTAATCTTCCCCTTAAGGAACACTGTCATACAGACAAGATCTTTACCGGCATACTCTCACGAATACAGCTTAGCTACTCCAATCTTCCATTATTACTACTGCTTTCGAACACCTTCCTGGTAATTTGAAGAATAATCCCACTCTAGTTTATAAAACTTTACAAGCATTTCTCAGTCCGCACACACAATATACAAATTGCTTTACTGACGGATCTAAGACTTCAGAGGGTACAAGAACTGCCTATTACATCCCTCAACTTAACATACAACAACAATTTACTCTACCAACCAGCGCTTCCATTTACACGGCTGAAACATTCGCTATTTGCCAAACTCTTTTATGTATAAAGCAATATAACATTCCCAATGCCAATGTATGAACCGATTCATTAAATGTCCTCCAAAGTACACAAACTTCACAGGAATCTAACGGTTGGTATAGGCCTATATGGAACATCCCAAAGTTATTACACATCCTCTCCTTAAATCAGCACGATATAATATTAAACTGGATACCTAGTCATTGCAACATAACCCGGTAACAATCAGGTTGATCGTTTAGCAAAGGCAGCAGCCAAAGGTCAAGGACTTGCTTATCAACTCGCCATTCCGCACACGGATTATTCCCTTACTACCAAACAGAATATTCTCCAAAAATAGGTTTCCTTCTGGAAAAAATCCGCAAAAATGAAGGGTAAATCTTATTACCAACCGGAGTTTCAACGAACCCCCTGGTTCACTATGAGCACTTACTCTCGGAGACATATTACTACAATAATCCGCTTAAGATTCAATCATGCACTTACGCCCGAATATAAGTAGGTACCGATTTCATATTAGTGACGCAGATATTTGTTTCTGTCCGCAAGCTAGTGGCACCATTCACCACATAGTATTCCAATGTCGTAGCTATTTTAACCAACGTAATTTTTTTCCAAGCACTAATAGATCAAAACATTCCTCTACCTACAAGAAGTCGTTTCTCTCAATCACACTCCTACGGAGCCTCTAGTGTCCGGCTCCATGGCTAAATGGTTAACGTTCTGGCCTTTGGTCACAGGGGTCCCGGGTTCGATTCCCGGCAGGGTCGGGAATTTTAACCTTAATTGGTTAATTTCGCTGGCACGGGGGCTGGGTGTATGTGTCGTCTTCATCCTAATTTCATCCTCATGACGACGCGCAGGTTGCCTACGGGAGTCAATCAAAAAGACCTGCACCTGGCAAGCTGAACTTGACCTCGGACAATCCCGGCACTAAAAGCCATACGCCATTTCATTTAGAGCCTTTAGTTAATATACTCACTAATTTTCTTGATGAATGTAAAATCGCTTTATAGGTCACAATCACTAAAAGGTGTAGTTATATACTGGTTACCGAGTTCAACTAAGCCCAATAACAGGCAAGAAGAAGAATAAGTTGGCGATTTATGTATTTCCCCCTAATATCATTACATATATTAACAATATTACACATACAACGCACACCCAGGCTATTCACTTAACCTTCGGGTATGAAAAACAACAGTACCGGTACTAACATCAACTAACCGAGTATAGAAGAACTATTACATCCACCTTCGATAACACAAATAGGCGAAACTAAACGGTTTTACAATCGCCAATCGGGTTAGATTAATTTAATCATCAGTTACTAGCACAAACATACTCCTCTGTTTCATCCTTAGCCTCTAAACCCAACTTCCAAGTCTCTTACTTTTCAAGATTACCAACCTACGGATATTATATCAACACAAACAAATGCAATACTAAAAGGTGTAGTTATATACTGGGTACCGAGTTCAACTAAGCACAACAACAGGCAAGAAGAAGAATACGGTGGCGATTTATGTACTTCTTTTTGGTCTTGCGTGGCAAGTGGCAAGTACTTTCTCTTGTAATCATCCTTGACTTCAAAACCGCTGAGGAGAAGAAGAAGATCCTTGACTTCAGCTTCTGCAGTCTCCTCTAGACAGTGATAGCGAGCGGACACGTTGGTGATTCATTGTGACGAGCTGCAGTGGACGGATCGACGTGTACTATCAAGTGTGTGTGAACTTGACAATGACAGCGAACAGTGGGGGTGAGGAGGTTCCTGGCCCTTCAAAGATGGTTGTAGTGCTCGAAGAATTGGTTCGTATGGAAGAAGATGAAGGCAATGATAATGGTGATAAATTTAATAATGAGTTACGGCAAGATAATAACTCGGATGATGTAAATAGTGCTAAATCTCAGAATCCTGTGACACAAGAGACTTACCCCATTTCCAATTATGGCCCCTTTATCATCTTTGTAGAGTCAAATACATCTCAGAACATTGGTAATATGCGCCCCATAACATTGGGACCCGTATTCTACGAGAACAAGATTGCAGGGGTTAAATCTGTGGCGCGTCGCGGTAGAAATAGAGTTCAAGTTGAATTCGTGTATACTGTACAGGCGAATTCATTTCTCAAACATCCTATTTTAGCAGAACTTAATGTCAAGGCTTATATACCAAGCTCTCATGTGTTGCGAGTGGGTATCATACGGGGAGTTGAAAAAAACCTTATCCGATTCCGATTTTCTCAAACATCTAAAATCCACAGTGCCTGCCTTAATCGTAGGATTGTAAGTCAAGAAGGCACCCAGTATGTTCCCACGGAATCCATCAATGTTGTATTTCGAGCACAGAACTTACCACAATATGTCTCTCTCTATCAAGTATATTTAGAGATATTCGCCCCACTTATCCGTAAAAAATGTCAAACATATGGACATATAGATAAAATTGTCGGGCTCGAATGCCTAGGTGTGAACGTTGCGCTTTGAATCGTTCCACAACGGACTGCACGGAAACGCACTTCCAATGTGTTCACTGCCATGGGCCTCATTCAACTGGAAAACTAGAATGCCCTGCACAGCAACAACAAGTGCTCATTAAAAAGATTATGAGTACAGACAATGTACCATTCAAAGAAGCAGCCAAAAAAGTGCAGCCTACTGAATTTAACCCTGTTGTACAATCACAACAATTTCTCCCATTAACTCGGGAGATGACGCACCAAATACAAGATAATCCTAGAAAACGAAAATTCACTCAAGTCATCATGCTGGCACCGAGGCCTGCGCCCTCTCCAGGGTATAACAGGGAAGGGTACTATCATTTGATCAGGACACCGCCTAGCATGTGAATGAACTCTGAATGCCCGCCGAATTCATCCCCTATTCCCATTCCACCACCAGTGTCTACAGTGGACGCACTTGCAACGTCTAGAAGTGACCCAATGGCACCACCGATTACTACTTTTCAATGCCAACGAGACCAGCTTCAAAGTTGCATCCAGCAAACCATCACACAACTCATTCAATTATTGGGTGGCAACCCATCGTTAATGCACGCTATTTATCAGTTAAGAGACAGAGTTCATAATAATCTGCAGTTCTATGATCAAAATAACCCATTAGAATCCTAGGAGTATTGTGAACAAAAGGCATGAACTACGCACGCTTATTAATGAAACGGCACCACATTTTATTGCATTACAAGAAACCTGGTTCAAACCATCTCAACGCATCTCTTATCCCGATTACAATGTCGTTCGCAATGATGGGCCCGGATATGGGGGAGCCGTTTTTTGGTGCACTATTCAATAACGTATAGACTTTTGCTGATCCTTCACTCAATACCCCATACTTATTCAATAGGTATTTACTATAAACACATTTTATTTGTGAATATTTATTGTCCTCCGGACATGTCTATCACAGAAAGGCAATGGGACCCAATTTTTCCAATAATTTGACACCGAGCAATATATTTTTTTTCTCGGGGATTATAAGTTGAACCATACATTGTGGGCCGGGAGTACTGATACACTTAAAGGTACTTATCTCCTGAATGCTGCCAATAAGCATGCACTTTCCATCTTGAATGATGGATCCCCTACTCGCCTTACGGGGCGCAATGCCCCATCCAGTGCAGTTGATCTTAGGAGTATGGTGTCCATTACCACCTGGTATACATTAGCAGACACGCATTCGAGTGATCATTTTCCAATTGTAATCTCATCCCGTATAGACAGACCTAGCACATCTACTCCTAAACTACCATACTGCACCATTCCCGCGTCCAGGTGAGGATACATGAGATCCAGACTAGCTCTTGATATAAATGATTCTATCTGATTAATGTTTCCGGGCTATGAGTTCCGCTTGAGAATGTACGCCGATGGACTATGGTAAATCTCAACCTACGCAGAAGGACGTCTCCTACACGCTATCAGTCGGATACCATACTTGCATGTCGCCAAATTAATCGCAAATATATCAGGTCAATACAGTATTTCAACTGATTCACATGTGTCGCCAACGAAATCGCAAGTAAAAATAAGTTATTATCGTCTTACATCTAGTTCTTATACTAAATAGGCATTAAAAGAATTATGAAGTTTCACTATTCAGCATTTATTGACTGTTCAGTCCAAATACTAAGGAAATGTTACCTAACATCTCGTTGAAAATGTCTCACACAACGTAGGTAGCTTCGTAATGTTGTAAGAATTTCAATCAGTTACTGTTAAGTTGAGATAAAATAAAAAATAAGTTTGGAAAACTTGTAATAAGTAGCTGAAATCTAGGCCATAATTATCGATTCATTAATACCTTGGCCTGTTGAAAATCTAAGTGATATATATAAATAATGTTCCAAGAATCAATTGAAAAATTAAAAATATTAATTAAATAAAACATACTAAATAACGTTGAAAGCATTAGATGCATCTAATTGGTTAAAAATGAAAAGAAAATTACATTCATTAATATATACATCGTTCCAGATTATAGTCTTTTAACAGAATGTGGAACGCAGTGTAAATTGCCAAATAAAGAATTCTTTAAGATTTGGAATCTCTTCTCTCTGAGCTGAATTGCTCCTCAAAGTCATTTAAAGTTCTGTCATTCAATCTTTAACTCAAATATGACTGGTGAAACGAATGTCACTTTGGGCTAAACCTAATATCTGTGTCTATACACAGTAGAAAAACATATGGGAAAGCAATATCTGTTTTCTAAGGACTTCAGTTAAATAATATGCTTGAACGCTCCCTTTATCTTCATGTTTCATAGAATCCGATCTCCATATAAGCAAACTCAGGTCCGCTCTAAGTCGTGATTGATTTCAAAATAATACTATCATATGGCTTATGTGGTTAATTCACATAATTATTACCTTAATCCATGGTTAAAATTTAATTTAAGTGCGTATCTGGCTGAATGTAGCATTGCCAAGTGTATTTAATTAAATTTCTAACAAATTATACCACAAGTGGAAAAACTGGCGTGTTAGAAGACTCTCCCTTCATCTAAAAATCCCTATATGAATGACTAAGTCACCAGTGATATGTCAACATGCTGACATAAAATCAGAAATTAGGTTATCATGTGTGAGAGTACTTGAAAATTGTCATAAATAACTCAGTGAAGGCGTAAATATTATCATTACTAACGTCCTGGCTCATTTCATGATCCTAAATACTCAAAACAACACTGTATTGATGGCATTGAGATCGTATCCTAACCTACTTTGAGTGTATCTGGGAATAAAAATAGCAATTGAAAGCAGTACGTTTCAATATATGTCTTAGAATGCATAATTTGCACATAACATCATCTCACAGAAGACTACTATGAACAACCTCTCAAATAAATATAAATATCACCATCACAACTTAACATCTGCTTATATTATTATTCTTATTCACCATTTACCATTCCAAATATCACATAATATCCATATCAATGCATTACAAGCACCCCATCTCATTAAATACGATGCATATGTGCCATAACCTTCACGTATTATAACATTATTCCTACCGTCATAGTGTCAAAGAAAAGTGTATCATAATACTAAGCTGTACTACACTTTAACACTCCACTGATAATGATTAAAAATATCTATTACCTTCTTCACACCACATTGAAAATGTTGCGAACGGCTTTCACTGGTATATTACGCCTACATGTGGAATTGACAGGAACATCAGATGAATGCCTACATCCATGTAATCTCACTTCGATATATTTATACGCACGCACAATGTCACAAAACATATCAACACATAGCCAAAAATAAAGATTTCTACTTACGAAACACGACTCATAGGGGACTTTGCTTATTGGACCCTGTTTGCCATCTCGCTTCTGGTCATCGGAAATGGTAGGTGTTGGAATGTTGAAGTTTTCTCATAAAAAATAAAATGTCATGTATCATATCTTGTACATATTTTAGGAATACAACATTGAGGTTATGTGTTGGTAATTCATATTAATTTAGTCAAGTGGTTTATCTTCATTTGTTTTATCCTTTGGACATTTTTGAATTGCTATTTGTGTGTGTGTGTGTGTGTGTGTGTGTGTGTGTGTGTGTGTGTGTGTGTGTGTAAGTCAGTTGTAGTCAACAGCTCATAATAAATGGATGTGTCATGAAGCTGGTGTTTCAATGGTATAAGTTTTGTCCTAAACGCGGTGTAAGCGAGCAGAAATGAAGATATTTTCAACAGTAGGCCTCGCTCCATGGTTCTGCTTCAGGTAATTGGGTCCATCTCGTCTCCTCTCAGCTGACTTTCAATCCTCCTGGGTCATCAACGTCGTAAAGCGCCACCATAGTCGAAGTAGTTTTGCCTTGGTCTTTTACAACATCATAGTGGTCTCTCGTACGTTTGGAACAGAATAATACAATGTATTAGTTAGTGTCGTCATCTTGCAATTAATCTTCGTTTTGTAATGCCTATGATATCAGAATAAAATGTGCTCTGGGACGATTAGTCTCAATATAGTAGTTCTAATTATGCTATTATTGGTAAAAACTCTCTCGCTTGCAGAGCGAATGTGATTTTTCCGTGTTTATTAGAAATGCACTTGACAGCTGGTTGGACTCTGCTGTCTACGATGTGCAGTATCAGACAAATATAAGACTTCTAAGTCCAGCCGTGACGTATTGCTGTACCAGACTTGCTAACTCCTTTTGCTGGTCTTTAAATTTCGCGCAGTTAAAATTTAATTTAAGTGCGTATCTGGCTGAATGTAGCATTGCCACTTGTATTTCATTAAATTTCTAACAAATTATACCACAAGTGGAAAAACTGGCGTGTTTGAAGTTGAGCGGGCTGCCGCGGATTTTATCCTCAGTCAATATTTGATCTTTAAATCTGATAAGCTGATTTCTTTCTTTGCTCGACTCTGTCTTGCTTGCGGTAGTGCAGAATGATGAAGACTGTTCTAATGGAAGTCTCTTTTTTTAATAATTGGTTTTAAATAATCTGCTTCTGTCATTCTTTTTTCACAGCCTTCTAAGTATGGTTCTTTCGGTGACTACCTGTTGAAAAGATTATCATTTCGGTTCGTAGCGATGTTAGATGCTTTCACATTGACATTTTAATGGCTTTAACTCCATTTTTGTTCCTACTGATGCAAATATAGAACGGTGAAATGGCACAATATGTCAGTAATGTCCGTTCTTTCCGGCAATTTAATACTAAGTTATATACTACATATCTTGCGGATCGTTTATGTCAAATACCTGCTAACATGTTAACATATCAATCTCTGTATCATATCTTGCAAGATTATATTACCCTTCATCATCCCCTAAAAGAATCACTTTCCCCTACTTATAGGAGGCCACAGCCAATTAAATGGTGGGACGAAGAATGTCATACATTAATATTCAAACTCGTAGACAACTGTTCCAACAATATCGTAAACAACTCACACCTCAAAATTATTTTCGACTTAAACGTCATATAGCGTATAAACGAAAAATATTTCATAAAAAACGTCGCTTGGCCTGGAAAGATTTAATCTCTTCATTAAATCGACAAGTCTCTGCCGCAAAATTGTGGACTGCTATACGGGCATTAACACGAGTTACACTACATATACCTCCGATGACACTCCCTCGACAAGTAATTTCTGACTTTCTTTCGCACGCAACTCCGAACTATGTAGTATATAATTACGTACCTTCACAAGATGCCTTCGATACACGCTACTCTGTTTTATTACAGCCATGTGATTATTAGGAATTGGAGGCGGTCCTTAATTCTTGTACTAATTCTTCTCCGGGCCCTGAATGTCACATACCAGATGATTAAGCTCTTACCGCGTCGAGCAAAGAAAGTATTAATAGACAACTATAATGCTATCTTCCAAACCTTCATTACACCTCCCAACTGGAAAGAATTTTTGCTGGTACCAATTCTTAAAAATAGACAACTACCTTCTGACCTGAACAATTACTGAGGGATTGTGTTAGGATATTGTATCCGAAAAACCTTTTTAAATTTTTTACTTCAGCACCTTACATGGGTAATGGAGTGTTACAACCTTACATCTCAATACCAATGTGCTTTCTCCAAGGGACGAAGCTCACACGATGCCTTCAACACTTTTGTCATTAATTTGTTACTAGCTCGTTATAGGAAACAAAGCACAATTGCTAACTTTCTCGACATTAAACGAGCCTATGGCTCTGTCTCTCTCAACATTCTATGAAATAAACTTGTATCTCTCAAACTTCCTGCGGGGTTATTATCCTACGACAATTGCTTACGTATCAAACACTGTTTGTCAAAACGTCACAACATAGAATACCTCCCCGACAGGCGAGTCTTGGGCTCCCTCAGGGATTTCTCTCTATACATGAGTGATTTTGAAAAGGTTATTTTACGTTCCGCACGTCTACAGGCGTACGCCGATGATTTTCTGACTTATTATTCACATGATAATTTACAAGACCTCCTCTGCGAACCATGTGACCTTGCCGCGGTGGGGAGGCTTGCGTGTCCCAATGATGCAGATAGCCGAGCCGCAGGTGCAACCATATCGGATGGGTATCTGTTGAGAGACCAGACTAACGAATGGTTCATCGAAAGGGGGGTAGCAGCCTTTCGGTAGTTGCAAGGGCGGCAGTCTAGATGATTGACTGATACGGCCTTGTAATAATACTCAACATGGCTTAGCTGTGTTGATACTGCTACACGGCTGAAAGCAACGGGAAAATACAGCCGTAACCACCTCCCGAGGACATGCAGCTCTCTCTGTATGAATGATGTACTGATGATGGCTTCCTCCCGGGTAAAATATTCCGGAGGTAAACTAGTCCCCCATTCGGATCTCCGGGTGGGGACTACACGAGAGGGGGCGATCATCAGGAAGATGGATACTGACATTCTGTGAGTCGGAGCGTGGAATGTTAGAAGTTTGAATCGTTGTGGTAGGTTAGAGAATCTGAAAAGGGAGATGGATAGGCTAAAGTTAGATGTAGTTGGTATAAGTGAAGTACGTTGGCAGGAAGAACAGGATTTTTGGTCAGGCGACTACCGAATTATCAACACGAAATCAAACAGGGGTAATGCAGGAGTTGGTTTAATAATGAATAAGAAAATAGGGCAGCGGATAAGCTACTACGACCAGCATAGTGAAAGAATTATTGTCGCCAAGATAGACACCAAACCAATGCCCACCACAATAGTGCAGGTCTATATGCCCACTAGTTCAGCGGATGATGAAGAAATTGAAAGAATATATGAGGAGATAGAAGATTTAATACAATATGTCAAAGGTGACGAGAATCTAATTGTGATGGGAGACTGGAACGCAGTGGTAGGCCAAGGAAGAGAAGGTAGCACAGTAGGAGAATTTGGATTGGGACAAAGGAACGAAAGAGGAAGTCGGCTGGTTGAATTCTGCACTGACCATAATTTAGTCCTCGCCAATACTTGGTTCAAACACCACAAACGACGGCTGTATACGTGGACGAGACCTGGAGACACTGGAAGGTATCAAATAGACTTCATTATGATTAGGCAGAGATTCAGAAACCAGGTGTTGGATTGCAAAACTTTCCCAGGAGCAGACGTGGACTCTGACCACAACTTGTTGGTCATGAAATGCCATCTGAAATTGAAGAAATTGAAGAAAGGAAAGAATGCAAAAAGATGGGATCTAGACAAGTTGAAAGAAAAGAGTGTGATGGATTGTTTCAAGGAACATGTTGCACAAGGACTAAATGAAAAGGCCGAAGGAAACACAGTAGAGGAAGAGTGGAGAGTCATGAAAAATGAAGTCAGTAGGGCTGCTGAAGAAATGTTAGGAAGGAAGAAAAGATCAACTAGGAATCAGTGGATAACTCAGGAGATACTAGACCTGATTGATGAACGACGAAAATACAAGAATGCTAGAAATGAAGAGGGCAGAAAAGAATACAGGCGATTAAAGAACGAAGTGGATAGAAATTGCAAGGTAGCTAAGGAAGAATGGCTGAAGGAGAAGTGCAAGGATGTCGAAGGCTGTATGGTCCTGGGAAAGGTAGATGCTGCATACAGGAAAATCAAGGAAACCTTTGGAGAAAGGAAATCTATATGCATGAATATTAAGAGCTCAGATGGAAAGCCACTTCTAGGGAAAGAAGACAAAGCAGAAAGATGGCAGGAGCATATCCAACAGTTGTATCAAGGTAACGATGTAGATAATTTCGTTTTGGAACATGAAGAGGCTGTTGATGCTGATGAAATGGGAGACCCAATTTTGAGGTCAGAGTTTGACAGAGCTGTGAGTGACCTAAATAGGGACAAGGCACCTGGAATTGATGATATTCCCGCTGAATTACTGACTGCCTTAGGAGAAACCAGCATGGTAAATTTATTTCATTTAGTGTGCAAGATGTATGAGACAGGAGAAGTCCCATCCGATTTTCAGCAGAATGTTGTTATACCTATTCCCAAGAAAGCCGGTGCTGACAGGTGTGAAAACTACCGCACTATTAGTTTAGTATCTCATGCCGGCAAAATTTTAACACGTATTATTTCCAGAAGAATGGAAAAACAAGTTGAAGCTGAGTTGGGGGAAGATCAATTTGGCTTCAGAAGAAATGTAGGAACACGTGAAGCAATCCTGACTTTACGTCTGATCTTAGAGGATCGAATCAAGAAGGACAAGCCCACGTACATGGCATTCGTAGATCTAGAAAAGGGATTCGATAATGTTGATTGGACCAGGCTATTTATGATTCTGAAGATGATAGGGATCAGATACCGAGAACGAAGAATTATCTACAACCTGTATAAAAATCAGTCTGCAGTGATAAGAATCGAGGGCTTTGAAAAAGAAGCAGCAATCCAGAAAGGAGTGAGGCAAGGCTGCAGTTTGTCCCCTCTCCTTTTCAATGTTTACATAGAACAGGCAGTAAAGGAAATCAAAGAGAAATTTGGAAAGGGAATCACAGTCCAAGGAGAGGAAATCAAAACCTTGAGATTTGCCGATGATATTGTTATTTTATCTGAGACTGCAGAAGATCTCGAGAAGTTGCTGAATGGTGTGGATGAAGTCTTAGGTAAGGAGTACAAGATGAAAATAAATAAGTCCAAAACAAAAGTAATGGAGTGCAGTCGAACGAAGGCAGGTGATGTAGGGAATATTAGATTAGGAAACAAAGACTTAAAGGAAGTAGATGAATATTGTTACTTGGGTAGTAAAATAACCAACGATGGCAGAAGTAAGGAGGACATGAAATGCAGACTAGCGCAAGCAAGGAAGAGCTTTCTTAAGAAAAGAAATTTGCTCACTTCAAACATTGATATCGGAATTAGAAAGATGTTTTTGAAGACTTTTGTGTGGAGCGTGGCATTGTATGGAAGTGAAACATGGACGATAACTAGCTCAGAAAGAAAGAGAATAGAAGCTTTTGAAATGTGGTGTTACATAAGAATGCTGAAGGTGAGATGAATAGATCGAATCACGAATGAAGAGATACTGAATCGAATTGGTGAGAGGAGATCGATTTGGCTAAATTTGACGAGAAGAAGAGATAGAATGATAGGACACATCTTAAGACACCCAGGACTTGTTCAGTTCGTTTTTGAACGAAGTGTAGGTGGCAAGAACGGTAGGGGTAGACCAAGGTATGAATATGACAAACAGATTAGAGCAGATGTAGGATGCAATAGCTACGTAGAAATGAAAAGGTTAGCACAGGATAGGGTGGCATGGAGAGCTGCATCAAACCAGTCTATGGACTGATGACTCAAACACACAATTTACAAGAATGTAAACCGTTTAAAATATCTACTCTATGAGAGGCAATTACGTGGCTGGATGCTCATGGTCTCCATCTTTCCATTTCTAAATGTTGTGCGACGATTTTTACACATCACCGTTCATACGATCGCTCTCCGATTTCCTTTGATGAATATGAAATTCCCGTTGACAATCAATATAAATACTTGGGATTAATTTTAGACAATAAACTCACATGGAGGAAGCATTTTCAATATCCTTGCACGAAAAGTGATACTTACATACAAATACTTAAATCTGTTACTCGCAGACACGGGGGAGCCGACCCGTGCGTTGCTGTATCTTTGTATAAATCCACTATACGAGCGAACTTAGACTATGGTTCACATAATCTATGATATGGGATCGAGTACTAACCTGACGCAACTTAATACATGTCAACATAAAGCTTTACGTATATGTATAGGGGCCCTTAAGACTACACTCATAAATACACTTTTTGTGGAATCTGGAGAACCTCCCTTGCATATTCGCCGACAAATGCTTGCCACGCAATATTTGCTTAAAAAATTTGCCCTTAGTAGCCACCCGTTAATTCCGAAGTTGCAACTCCTCTGTGAATACTTTCCAACCCAGCGTCAAAGATTCCGGCGAATGCCTGCTTTATATTACGCTTACGATATACTAAAGTCGTAGAGATTCTTTATTGCAAATCGTATCATTAATTCCCTACACCTTTCCGTACCTGTACTTTTTACAAGCTCCATATGATAATTCCACATACCAGTAGCTACTCTGAGGCAATAAGCGCTCAAGGACACACTCAATTGTCAGTAAAATAGCCGAGACCTTCTTGTCTTAATAATACCATCGATATATACACTGAATGAGCTAAACATGTGGCTGCCTCTGTGGATCCGTGGTAGAGTGTCGGCCTCCGAATCCCAAGATAGCGGGTTCAAACCCGGCAGAGGTAGTCGGATTTTTGAAGGGCGGAAAAAAGTCCATTCGACACTCCATGTCGTACGATGTCGGCATGTAAAAGATCTCTGGTGATACATTTGGTATTTACCCGACAAAATTAATTAAATCTCAGCCATAGACGCCCAAAAGAGATCCGGTATACTCTGTCTGCCATCTAGCGGACCTAGAGTAAAAAGGAACGTCGAAATTGACGAGCAGGCAGCCAGATGGCGTCAAATTGAAATGTCTGCACACGGTAGCTGAGGCCATACGATTATTATTATTATTAGCTAAACATGCCACTGGAGTCGGAGCAGCATATTTTATACCAGCCATAAATATCACGGAGCAATATGGATTACCCACTGATTGTTCAATATTTACTGCGGAACTAGTTGCTATCCAGCAAGCACTTCTTTTTATTCAACAACATAACTACACACGCGTTACTATATATGCGGATGCTCTGAGTGTTTTGCAATCCTTGGCCTCATATTCACTATCCGCTAATTGGTATGTATATAATGTTACAAATCTCATTTATATCATTGACAAATCTGGAATTTGCTTAACATTAGTATGGCTGCCTGAACGTATAAGGATTCCGGGTAATGAAAAAGCCGATTTTTTAACAAAGCAAGCTTCTCGACTCTCCGTTCCTCCTTCTAGTGATGTAGTTCCTCTTCCAGATTATATTTCCAGGATTAAAGATATTGCTCGTAATGAGTGGCAGGTGGATTGGCAACATACTACCCAAGTCAAAGGTAACTTTATTATCAATTACAACCTGACATTCCAACGAAACCATGTTATATGAGAGGGACATATTCCCGAAGGCATATCACAAATATCATTCGGTTAAGTGTTAATCATGCTCTTACGCCCCAATACAAATTTCGTTTTCCTTTGACTCAGACATCCAACTGCTCGTGTGGTACTAGTGAAGGAGATGCGAATCACTTAATTTTTCAGTGTCCCTTGACTGTTCTTCCACGTTCAACGCTTCTTCGTTATCTTGTGCGTCTTAAACATGTTTTGCCAACCAGTGTTTCTTATTTGTTATATAATCCTTCTGCTGATACAATCAATGTCATAAACAAGTTTCTTGATGATGTAAATATTGTATTATAATACCTTGTGTAGTGCTACTGATGGATTGTTCTAATATACCCCTGCTTCCATTGCTGTTTTTGCCAATATACGTTGAGTGAAGTACGATTTTTATATTTTAGCCGATGAAATGAAATGAAATGAAATGAAATGAAATGAAATGGCGTATGGCTTTTAGTACCGGGAGTGTCCGAGAACATGTTCGGCTCGCCAGGTGCAGGTCTTTTGATTTGACACCCGTAGGCGACCTGCGCGTCATGATGAGTATGAAATGATGATGAAGACGACACATACACCCAGCCCGCATGCCGGCGAAATTAACCAATTAAGGTTAAAATTCCCGACCCTGCCGGGAATCGAACCCGGGACCCCTGTGACCAAAGGGCAGCACGCTAACCAGTTAGCCATGGAGCCGAACATTTTAGCCGATAGTGGTGTGATAGGCTAGGTTAACAAGTGTTTCATAGATTGGTGTGCTACGGTTTTACAAGTGTTATTCCCCAATAAGGGATTTTGGACTGGGCAAAATTTTAAGAGCTCATAATCATCACCAAGCTAAAACGTTGCCTACGACCAAAATACAGTACAGATAATACGCGACACTGAGCGAGATATCGAGGGATAGCTACTGGAGCTCGCTCTAGCGGATAGACCTGAACAGTACTGATTCTCTCATAAGAGCACGTGTATTTTTGTGTGAAGTTTATAGTACTTCATAATCTTCTGACCTGCTCGACGCATATTTTAACTGGCATAGAATGTAATACGCATATTTTATTGTATCGTGCAGCAGTTAACCTTCAATACTGATGTGTTGTAGGTGTGATCTGTGGGTTTTGAAATGTCACAGAAGCGATTTGGATAAGGTGTACAAGAAAGAAAGGACGTTACGCTTATATAAGAATTATAAGATCTGTTCAGATCATTTCCAGGCCAGCGACTTTAGGAATCCTCGACAATACAGCCAAGGGTATGTTACATTTTTGCTCTAATTGTACGTAAGTATTCCTTAAAGCATCACTATCGACAACATTTTCATACTATTCTTTCTTTATCCCTCTTCTCAGATTAAAGCCGGGATTTTATAGATTATCTTTCTGTTAGTAGGCTTCATGTTAGGAGGAAAATTGTCCTGCTATTAAATGTTAATTCGCCGTGCTGCGTGGCTCAGACGGTTAAGGCGCTGGCCTTCTGACCCCAACTTGGCAGGTTCGATCCTGGCTCAGTCCGGTGGTATTTGAAGGTGCTCAAATACGTCAGCCTCGTGTCGGTAGATTTATTGGCACTTAAAAGAACTCCTGCGGGACTAAATTCCGGCACCTTGGCGTCTCTGAAAATCGTAAAAGAGTAGTTATTGGGACGTAAAACAAAAACATTATTATTATTATTATTATTATTATTATTATTATTATTATTATTATTAATAATAATAATTCAATAAATGTTAATTCATTGCATCGTATGTGTAAGGAATGTGCCGATATTTTTATTGACAAGTGTCTTAATGTGATGATACAATGTTTTTAAATGAGAAAAAAGACCAATCCAACCGTAAGAGTTCAGGCATGAATGCTAAAGCTAAAAAAGTAATGCATAAATGAAAGATCAAGCCATTTCACACCAGTCCATTTTACTTCTTGTTTATATGTCTAATTTCAGTCTTTGAATAATAACCTTTTAAATAATTCTTCATTAATTTTTCGAGAATTGCTTTAGCAACTTCGAAGTTAATATCTCAATAACACTTTCTTTCTAGACGCATTTTATTTATCCGTTTCCGTATATACATTTCCATTGATATTTGAATTTAGCGCGGTTTGTTCAGGTCAAGTCACTAGGAGTGCCACCGTCGAATTGTTTCCCATTTCCCAGTTTATTCTCTTTGCAGTTTAGCAAGGCGAAATCCGTAAATGTCGTGTATTATTTCTACTGCATTTGGTACCATGGTACGAGGCAACGGCTAAAAGCAGAAGAAAAGTAGAGGAGGAAGAAGAAGACTTCAGCTTCTGTCGCCGCCTGTGGGCCTCTTCGCTGTGTTGTGTGTTTACAGTTTATTTTGGTGAGTTGTAAGAGTGTATTTATTTGTCTGCTAAAATTCAATTAAATACTTTAAAAAAAGAGTGCTCCCCTATTTTCAACGCAGGCTCCGGTAAAGAAGTAGGGGATTGCTAATACTGTTTCACTAATATTCGTATATTTTCAGAACTCTTTTTTGATTATTCAGTTCCCGAAAATTACATTTTTAATTGATATTATTTGTAATAATTAGTCATATTCAAGTAAGATGATGTATTGATCATTGCTGCCTTTGGTACTAAAAGTGTTAGGGGATAGACTGGTCACTTCACTTGGATTTCTTTTCATTTTCCATTGCAAACTCCATTGGTCTGGACAGGTTAGGATAGGGTATTGACAAGACCCTGGGTGTGGATTGGTTAGGGTAGGATTGGACAAAGCCATTTGTCTGGATAGACTAGTCATATGGGGAGAAACAAAGAGGTCTGAGGTGTGAAGCAAACTTAGGTCTGTGGTTTTTGCCGCTAACTCCACTGGGCTGGTAAGGGTAGAGGTGGATGGGGTGGACAATACGATTGGTCTTGATGGCTTAGAGTAGGGGCTGGACAGGGCCATTGATCTGGATAGGTTAGGGTAGGGCTTGGACCAGGAGGTCAGAGGGGTAAGCCTCCGTGTTAGAGCCACGAAGGGGCCTTAGGCCTCTAGTTTCCTGTGCAAACCCCTCTGGCTTGGTTTGGTTAGCATAGGGCCTGGACTGGAATGGTTAGGGTGGGGGCTGGACAAGACCATTGATCTGAATAGGTTAGGGTAGGGCCTGGACAAAACCAGTGGTATGGTGACAAGCCAGGAGGGTTGAGGGCTTAAGCTCCAATGTTAGAGCCACGAAGGGGCCTTAGGCCTCTAGTTTCCTGTGCAAACCCCTCGGTTTGGACTTGTTAGCATAGGGCGTAGACTAGACCATTGATGTTGACTGGTTAGTGTAGGGGGTGGTCAAGACCTTTGGTCTGGATAGGTGAGGGTAGGGCCTGCACAAAACCAGTGTGATGGGGACAAACAAAGGGGGTCTAGTGGCATTAGCTCCTTGGTTAGCACCACTGCTGATGGTGGGATTCAAACCCACAATTTCCCAAATGCAAGCTCAACCTTCGTAAGTTTAACCGCCGGGCGATTTTGCTTGTTGAAGTACATCTTCAGTGGTGCACCCAGACTCGATCACGGCGATTTGTGATCCACTGGGTATTTCCTGTTTATACGTGTTAGTATTTATTTATCACAATTCTGATCAGAAATATGGAAGGTCTAGAAAAAAATGGTAGACACCATGTACATATAAAATATTCCCTAGACCTACCATAAAATGAGATATTCTTGACAATATTTGCATAGTTTAGAAAATGCTGTACTTAAATAGTACTCTTAGGGCTGGTTGTATAAAATGTTTGAACTTGGGTCAGAGACAACATTGATCTCAGTTTGCGTTAAGCTTTGATTTGTTTGTTGTATAAACGTTAATCTGAGATCAGTTCGCACTGAACTAGGATTAACTTTGACTGGAGAAATTTCTCTGATCAAATTGTTTGATCTCAGTTCAAGGAGTTGTTTTCTATTCGAGATACAAGAACAGCTGATTGAGAACATAATATTACCTGTGTTGTTATGATAAATCATAAGAAAATACAAAAAAAAACCTAATACATTGTTAGCTATAGTTGCTGTCCTTATATAAGCTATATTACGCTTCTTATAATTCAGTGAAACATAATTCTTCAGCATAACCTCTATGAATTTCTTATGATATTGCATTATCTCGTTCATGTTTTCAGATGTCTCACTACTGGGATATAGAGGGTTATTCAGCATATTCTATGGACAGTTCAAGATAGAATGACGTCCCCTCTGAGATAAAGCTATTAACTTCGTTTTGGGGGCCGATGACCTTCGATGTTAGGCCCCTTAAAACAACAAGCATCATTAACTTCATTTTTAAAATGGAACTACACTGTTTTCTACACCTAGCTTTAAATCTACAAACATTATAAGTTCAGCACTGTAGTTATTCCGAAAATCAATCCAAGTACTTCTCGAGAAAATGTAATGTATGCAATCGTGTTTCATTTGACAGCTGGGGACTGTCCTGTTTGATTCACGCTATGTGTGAAACGTGAGCTAGCCATTGACATGCAGAGTTGCTTCACTTTTACCTGACAGCTACGTATTCGCTCTGCTGTGCTCATAAAAGCACTATGACCAAATGTATGATTTAACACCTTTTAATATCGCTGTAGTTAACAAGTATCATAAAGAAAAAAAGGAGTTGCGACGGCCTCTATGTGACAACAGTTTTATCCTGACGTGATATTAAACCTCACAAGACCGAACGAGCCTAGTGCAACAGGGCAGTCACCCCTTCTTAACGCTGATTGATTCTTCAAAGAATGAATAAAAGAAAGAGAATGGCCACAAAGGCCGTGAAAATGAAAGGCTCCTAACTAGGCTTTGCAAATCTAATACAGTCGGGATTAGGAAAAAAAAAGTTGACTAAGCAAAGTCGGAGATCCACTCTCCCTTCACCTGTGTTCACTACAAGAAATCCATATGTAGAAATTCCAGTACAGGCTGCAAACGATGTTCATTTGCTGACAGTCATGGCCAGGTCAATTCATCGTGTATCATCCAAGGAGCAAAGCAATTTCATTTGTTAACAGTCATGGCCAGGTCATCCCACCATTTAAGTAATATCCAATGGGGAAACCTATTTCATTTGTTTGATAAAGATGTTGATTCCCATAGGAAACCTGAAATATTTGTTCCAAATGAGTAAATTTATAATACCATTATAGTTGGTCCGTTATTGGACATTAAAAATTTTCCACCTAACTCATTCCTGGTTGCCTGCGTTTCGCCAAGTTGGGCTCGTCAGTTGGTAAATGGCACACCCACCAAGATGCATGGCTAGTGCATACCGTGGAGGCCACTGCGTAGGCTACTTGGAACGATCGGCAGTGCCAATGCACTATGAGAGACTTTTTGTCATGTTCAAAAATTGATGTCTGCCTGGCCATCAGATGATAAAGATGTTGATTTCCATAGTGCATTGGCACTGCCGGTGGCTGCAAATAGCCTACGCAGTGGCCTCCACGGTATGCACTAGCCATGCATCTTGGTGGGTATAAATTTACTCATTCGGAACAAATATTTCAGGTTCCTTATGGGATTCAACATCTTTATCATCTGATGGCCAGGGGGGCATCAATTTTTTAAAATGAGACAAAGTCTCTCATAGTGTATTGGCACTGCCGGTGGCTCCAAGTAGCCTACGCAGTGGCCTCCACGGTATGCACTAGCCATGCTTCTTGGTGGGTGTGCCATTAACCAACTGATGAGCCCAACTTGGCACACTGGGAAGAAACGCAGGCAACCAGGAAGGAGTTAGCTGGATAATTTATGATGTCCAATAACGGACCAACTATATTGGTATTATTTAATTTGTTTTGCGGTGTTGCAACAACCACGTTCATGAACTCTGATTATATTTGAACCGAACTGCACATGTGTAAACCAAGCTCAGTTTTATACAATGCAACAAAGTCGTAATCTCATTTCATTTTTAGAACTAGGTTCTAAATTGATCTCCGGTCAGATGTCTTTATACAACTGGGCCTTTAAGATATACATATATACTTAATTTCTTACTGTTTGTTCATTCTGTCTATCAATATTTAATTATTCATTCATTCCCTTTACTTCAGCTTCCTGCGCCGCCTTTAGTCCGCTTCGCTGTGTTGTGTGTTTACTGTTCATTTTGGTGAGTTGTAAGAGTGTATTTGTCTACAAAATTCTGTTAAGTTCTGTAAGAAAGAGTGCTCCTATATATTCTATGCAGGCTCTGATAAAGAAGTAGAGGGATGCTAATAATCATAATATTGCTTCAAACATATTCATATATGTTCAGAACTCCATTTTGAAATTGTTCAGGTCCTGAAATTTATGTTTTATAGTGATCTAATGGATAATATTGGTAATAATTAGTCATATTCAAGTAGGAGGATGTATTTATCATTGTTGTCTTTGCTACCAAAGGTGTTAGGGGATAGACTGGTCACTTCACTTGGATTACTTTTAATTTTCCTGTGCGACCTCCATTGGTCTGGACAGATTAGGATAAGGCATTGACAAGACCATGGGTGTGGATTGGTTAGGGTAGGGTAGGGTTGGACAAAACCATTTGTCAGGATAGACCAGTCATATGGGGACATGCAAAGGGGGTCTGGGGGGCATTCCCAGGTTAGTTCCATGAAGCAACCGTAGGTCTCTGGTTTTCACTGCTAACACCACTGGGATGGTTAGGGTAGGGGCTGGACAATATGACTGGTCTTGATATGTTAGGGTAGGGGCTGGACAGGACCATTGATCTGGATAGGTGCCGGTAAGGCCTGGACAAGAGCAGTGGTATGGTGGCAAAGGGGGTTGGAGTGTGTAAGCCCCCATGTTAGAGCCACGAAGGGGACCTAGGCCTCCAGTTTCTGTCCAAACCCCTTTTGTTTGGACTGTTAGATTAAGGCCTAGGCTAGACCATTGATCTGGACTGGTTAGGGTAGGGGCTGGACAAGACCGGTGTAAGTTGACACTCTGCAGCCCAAATTTCATAACACTATAAGGAAGTAAAAACTGTGGAAATGTTACTTGGCTTTCCTTTTAGAGGAGAGATTTGTTTATTGCGATGTCCAGGAACCTTCCATCCCACCCCCCTCCTCTTGTAATAATTACACATACACTACAGGTAGCCATTTCATTAATCAACCATCAAGAACACTCAACTACGAAGCGATATTTGCGAGGACGAGTCAAATTGCATTAAAATGTCCTTAATAATCAACCAATAACAGTCGACAACAAAGTGATCAAATTGAATGCTCTCCTATCGCCTTAGGCGAAATAGAATAGGCTCTTATCGCCCTACAAAATGCTCGAGACATGGTTTTGTCATTGCGATGTCCAGGAACCTTCCATCCCACCCCCCTCCTCTTGTAATAATTACACATACACTACAGGTAGCCATTTCATTAATCAACCATCAAGAACACTCAACTACGAAGTGATATTTGCGAGGACGAGTCAAATTGCATTAAAATGTCCTTAATAATCAACCAATAACAGTCGACAACAAAGTGATCAAATTGAATGCTCTCCTATCGCCTTAGGCGAAATAGAATAGGCTCTTATCGCCCTACAAAATGCTCGAGACATGGTTTTGTCACTAACAGGACCTAACCAACCCAAACCAATGGTATTGCTTTGTCACTAACAGGACCTAACCAACCCAAAGTAATGGTTTTGACACTAGCCGGACCATTGCTTTCTTACTGACCTGAAATATAAATTAATTCATCTTTTACACACTGTCCAGCATAGAATGCGCTGCTATCGCCCTACAGAATGCTAGAGACCTGAAAGCTGTTTTGCGGCCCTAATTTGAGGGTTTACGCCCCCAGACCTCCTATCCGTGGTCTCAGTCCAATGGACTTGTCACTAACCGGACCTAACCAATCCAGACCAGTCGCTTTGTCACTAGCCAGACCTTGTCCAGATCCTATCCTAACCATCTGCACAGCAAGAACCAGTCCAGACCAATCGTGTTTCCACGCAAAACTAGAGGCATAGGCCCGCTTCGCGGCTTCTAACCTGGGGGCATGAGCCCCCAGATCCCCTTTGCTTGTTCCTATATCACTGATCTTGTCCAGGTCCTATACTAACCATCCGCACGGCAAGAACCAGTCCAGACCAAAGGTGTAAAAATAATCACCACCACCCCCTATCGAAGCACCACTCACTCATTAATTCCTAAGTAGAGAGGTTGGCAGCATTGAGCATCGCTTGACAACATCCTTCCTAAGAAGGCCGCGAGCGTGTAAACATACGACAGTCGTTCCGCGTGCACCTGAATGTAGCGAGTATTGTCTGTGAGACGTCAGCTATTGACGACAAGACCATTGGTCTGGATAGGTTAGGGTAGGGCCTGGACAAGACTAGTGCTATAGGGAAAGGGGGTCTGGGGGCTTGCCCCTTGATTAGCACCGCTTCCGACTGGGATTCAAACCCACAATTTTCCAAATGCAAGCTCATGTTGCGTAACTTTAACTGCACAGCGAGGGCGCTTGTTGAAATACATCTTCAATGGTGCACACAGACTCGGTCACGGCGACTTGTGATCCACTGGGCATTTCCTATTTATACATGTTAGTATTTATTTATCACAATTCTGATCGGGAATATGGAAGGTCTAGAGAAAAATGGTAGCCCCATATACACACAAAATATTCCCTAGATCTATCATAAAATGAGATATTATTTACAATATTTACATAGTTTAGAAAATACTTAAATACTTCTCTGCAAGATATACACATAGACTTAATTTCTTAGTGTTAGTTCATTCTGTCTGTTGATAGTTATTCATTCATTCCTATGCTCGCATACTTCCTTTCACTCTACCAAGCATTCACATGTTCACTCACACACTCGCAGACATGAAGCAGTTCCATTAAATTGCATTTGTCTTTCCTTTCTTTCATTTCTTTCTTGGTTCGAATGGGCTTACTTTGGACCACGGTTGTTCAACTGTTGGGCTTTGATCTTTACTCAGTATTCTCGCATTTTCTGCTGGTGTAACTCCTTAAAATTACACTTCACGGATTGGTAGTGATACACATTATCATTGTGTTCCCTTAGTACAGTTCTGCTCAGAGACTCCAACTATTCTTTAAAATCTTGGCTTATACCACCAGTAAACCAAGATTGTGGTGGTGATGATTTTTGTTTTGAGATGAAGTACAACTAGGCAACTAACATCTGTATAACACTAGTCAGGAAAAAAAATGGAAGGAATCCGGCACTTTGAAAATTTAAGGTATCGGCCAAAGAAAGACAGAGGCCACGAAGGGCGTGAACATGAAAGACACGCTAGGCCTCGCAACCTAATACTGGCAGGTTTGGAAAAGAACAAGAGTTGAACAAGGGAGGTCGGATAGAATAGATGAAAGTGAGGAGCCTGGCACAAGTAAGTTGAAGCAGTGCCAGAACTCAGCTTAGGACCCCATGGTTGCTAACCCATGCTCCCAAGTTGAGAACCTCTGGAGCCACTTTTAGTTGCCTCTTACGACAGGCAGGGGATACCGTGAGTGTTATTCTACCCCCACCCACAGGGGGTGGTTAACCAAGATTTTGCTAGTTCATCCCAACAGATTTTTAAGAGCACGTAAAATAAAAAAGTAAAAAGAATGAGGAGGGTTCTAGCTTGCAGAATAGTTGACGCTTTAACTCAATCACTTTCTGCAAAGAAACTTTCGTTTCTCACATTTTCGCTTCTTGTATCCATTCTCCTATGTATCAAAGTCATAACAATGAAAATATCAAGTGAGACTATTGAACATATGGATTCATAGCTGCTTGTAGTAAAGCACTAGCCTACCGTTACGAACAACGAGCTAGAATAACATAGAGGGGCTGTGTGCCCGACATCAACACTACATTAATAATAAGAGCCGCACTGTGATATCAGGATTTCTTCATTTCGATAATTACTTATAAATTGTATAATTTTTAATTTATAAATTGATCTTTTTTCATGAATTATTAAGAAAAGAATATTTATTAGGACAATTTCTCTATGGAATATTGTACAAGTGTTTCCTTGACGACTGCTTTCTATTGTAGAAATAATTTATATATTTTCTCTTGAGTTATTTGTTTGTTTTAATCTTGTCAATCTTATGTTAATTTTAAGGACACTTCATCTAAAGCATTACTTTGTCAATTTTATATATTTTTCATCTAAACAGTGTTATGTGGCTGAAGATGTTGATAATATACGAAACATGTACCACTTTTGACCATTAGAAGTTGCCTTAAGCAATCATTGTATCGACTAGGTGGAAAATAAATAAATACTTAATTGTGAATCTATTGAAGTGCAATACGGACCATGAAGCTGATTTTATGTAATCAACACTCCCTGCGTAAGCAGGTCGATAAGGCACAGCCATGTTAACTGTTGTGAAAACAAAGCGAATTGGCACGAGAATGTTGAGGTGACAGGGAGATCGTGTATGCCAATTTAATTTCCTAAGTTTTCGTAAGTTTTGAGACGTGAAAAGATAGATTCTTGCTTTCAAGAATGCCAGCCGTATGCTCAGCGTACGGTTGTACTAATCGGAGTAATAAAAACCAATGATATGACATGTTTTAAATGAGTATAACTGAATGATAGCCGAGATTCCTTTTTGTAATTTCTGTTTGGAACTAAACCCATTTTATTTTTTACACAATGAAAGTATGGATGGCTACAGTAATTATTTGTCAGATTATGTTTCCGATTTCCTTTAAAGACCAAGGAATTAACGGAACAATGCGTTGGGGGGACAAAAAGAGATAAATAGTACCCCACTCAATACAGTATATTTCGAAGATAAGTGCATGTTTGAAACAAATGACCAACGACGATTACTGGCAAATGCCGTTCCAACCCTATTTAATTTTCATTCACACTTACAAAGACAATGGAGCGCCTACCACCAAAGAAACGTGACCACGAAAAGTCACCTATTTCGGTCAAACGTACACCAAGTATGGTAGATACAGTATTTTACTGCTATTTGTGAAATGTATGCAGCTTTTTTTGTAGATGTCAGTTGCATTGGTATTTCAAACTAGGCTGCACTTCATAATGGTCAGCTTTCAAGGTTACAGTTCAGCTAGTAATCCCAGTATGATATGGTAATGGGAAAAACATGATGTGCCCCCTATATGATTGTAATAATAACAGCATTAAACAGTTCTAGTGGTACAGTAATCATGGGCCACCTCTGTGGTGTAGTGGTTAGCGTGAGTAGCTGCCACCCCCGAAAGTCCGGGTTTGATTCCCGGCTCTGCCATGAAATTTGAAAAGGGGTACTAGGGCTAGAACGAGGTCCACTCAGCCTCGGGAGGTCAATTGAGTAGGGGTGAGTTCAACTCCCACCTCAACCATTCTCGAAGTGGTTTTCCGTGGTTTCCCACTTCTCCTCCAGGTAAATGCCGAGATGGTACCTAACTTAAGGCCACTGCCGCTTCCTTTCCCCTTCCTTGTATATCCCATCCAATCTTCCCATCCCTCACAAAGTCCCTGTTCAGCATAGCAGGTGCGGCCGCCTGGGCGAGGTACTGGCCCTCCTTACCAGTTGTATCGCCAGACCCAACGTCTTATGCTCCAGAACACTGCCCTTGAGGCCCGTGGGCAAAACCAACCCCGGACGGTAAACAGATTAAGAAAGAAAAACAGTACTCATGGGGATGCAATACTTTTAAAAATTTAATCAGAATGAGGTTGTAACCTATTGTAGGTCCCTATCTTCTTCTTCTTTCAAATGGGCCTACTTTGGACTATGCTTGTTCAACTGTTGGGCTTTGATCTTAGCCCAGTATTGTCGCATCTTCTGCTGGTGTACCTTCTTTCTCTCTTCTGTCCAGGGGGGGGGGGGGTACCTTTCCTTCGGATTTTTCTCCTGAAAACCATGGACTTCCTTCAGGGTGCATCTCACAGGCTATCTGTTCTGGAGATCTGTAGGTCCCTATCATTTTAAGGCTGTCTGTCATAAATATTTATGTCCATGGTTTATATTGTAATTTACGCTTCACCACAACAGCCAAGCAGGGTTGTCAAAAACATATCAGATGTAAGACTTTTCAGGCGTTGGCTCTATTAACCAGCGTTTCGTCTTAGGTCTGACACTAGACTCATCAGAGTGGGATGTGTCAGACCCTACCCACTGACGCTGGGGTGTATGCAGGTGAACTTATCAGAAGCCTATATAAAAGGCACAGTCTGATAACTGCATACGGGAGATAAATCTCCACATGGAGTTATTGCCCGCCTAGCAATTCCAAATGGAAAATTCTAAATTCCCTTGGAGGGAATTAGATATTTTTCACCAATAGAGCATGTCAGGAATGTCAAAAACATATCAGATGTAAGGCTTTTCAGGTGTTGGCTCTATTAACCAGCGTTTCGTCTTAGGTCTGTCACTGTGCGATGATTTTGAACTAACCTTCAATCGACTGATCGTGATGTTGGCCTCGTGCCACAATATGATGAAGTGGTGGTATTCCCAGTCTTATGATTTTTAATGCTTTAAGATTTCAGCCAACGGTTTTTAATTCTCCCCCACTGATTCTAAATGCTTATTTTCTACACTTTTCTTTATTCAAGGGCCATGCTCCCTTGTTTGTATGACCATAGGAAACATGGCGGACGTCCGTTCTATTAGCTTCACCCAGGCAGCGCTTCCGCCTCTATGTTATTCTAGCTTGTTGGCTAGGAACAAACGCAAACCAAGAACATAAGCTACAGACCGATTCTAACCATCATTTGTATCAGCTGACTAGTGAACTAAGATTATGAGTGAAGATATTTTATTAGTCATGTGTAAATCTTTATGAAACAGAATCTGCTTAACTAATAATTATTTTTATGAATTCTAATATTATTAGATAATATTATTAGTTTTATGAAACAGGACCCTGGCCTTCTGACTCCAACTTGGCAGGTTCAGTCGTGGCTCAGTCCGGTAGTATTTGAAGGTGCTCAAATATGTCAGCATTGTGTCGGTAGATTTACTGGCACGTAAAATAACTTCCGCGGAACAAAATTCTGGCACCTCGGCGTCTCCGAAAACTGTCAAAAATAGTTAGTGGGACGTAAAAACAATAACATTATTATTATTATTATTATTATTATTATTATTATTATTATTATTATTATTATTATTATTATTATTATTATTATTTCAGTTTCTGTCAGCCAAGTGGTACGAATCTTCTTGTTCTGCCATAAGATGAACAGGCGATTGGTCAGTCTTTTGGGAGGCAATCTTACTTTATGGCCATAGAAAGCTACTCTCCTTTTCCTAGCACAATCGGAGAGCCTCTCTATATGTTCGTAGATCGTGGAATTGTGCCCTCTAGGGAATTCCTCATCTTTCTTTACCGGACCTAAGATCTTCCTGAACCAAGCTCGATAGCTTCAGTCGCTTAAGTGAGGCCAGTATCCAGTATTCAGGAGATAGTAGGTTCGAACCCCACTGTCGGCAGCCCTGAAGATATTTTCCGTGGTTTCCCATTTTCACACCAGGCAAATGCTGGGGCTGTACCTTAATTAAGGCCACGGCCGCTTCCTTCCCAGTCCTAGCCCTTTCCTGTCCCATCTTCGCCATAAGACATATCTGTGTCGGTGCGACGTAAAACCGATAGGGGGAAAAAAAAAAAGTTTTCCTGAGAAATCTCCTCTCTCTGAATTCCAATTTCTCCATCAGACTTCTTTTGTTCAATGAAAGACACTCCATGCCATACAGGACTTCTAGTCATATGATTGACGTGTAGTGCTGTAACGGTTCAAATCCCAGTACAAGCATTCATCTGTATTATCATTATTTTATTCGTATTACTATTATCGTTATTATTATTATTATTTTATCTATGTTATTATTCATCATCATCATCATTTCTCTTTATCCAGCTGTAGCCGGGTAGGGGCAAATATGGTTCCTCTCCACTTTCTTCGGTCTTTCCACCACCACTCCTCCTCCAACACTGTGTCCCAGTCCAGGTTTCTTTCTATAATGCTGCGTTGGATGGTATCCTTCCATCTCAATCGTGATCGTCCACGGCCTCTCCTTGCTTGTGTCTGTATTATTGTTATTGTATATGTATTATTACTATTATTGTAATTATTATTATTATTATTATTATTATTATTGTTTGATTCAATTCTATAATCTGATTTCACGATGTATTAATTAGTGCTTGCTTCATTGTAGTCAATATATTGTGTGTATACTGTATATATTTATGTGTATATTAGCAACAAAATAATGTAGCGTGAAACTTTATGCCTAATAACAGATACAGATATATTATTTGTGATACCACCTTTTAAAACATTGCACCACATGCTGCAATACTGTTACAGTAACTGTCGAGTCATCACTCTGTCATTGTATGCATTTAGCGATGTGATCATATTTAGGTGACTCCAAATTTGCCTTAGGCTATTTCAACATAATATGTAACATATGTAGCTGGGTGGGAGCAACATCATATCTATTTTGAGCTCTGGCGTGGGTGTTATACATGGGCTGTATCTTATAGCAGCAGTCATTTGGATGGTGAGGCCTCAGTCGGTCAGATGAGTTGGAAGGAGAGTGAGGCCACAGATGGTTAGTTGAAGAAGTCAGTTGCATAGATCAGTTGGTTGGGAGGAGATGAATGGAGAGACTTGCCATGAAGTCAATTGGAAGGAGATGAATGGGGAACAATGATATGGATACGTAATCATCAGTGACCAAATGGATTGTATGTTCGGAGTGTGTTTCGTGCATCTGTTCGGTCGAGTTATTTTCAATTCGGTGACAGCCAAATATTGAGTCGTCGTAATGCAGACGAACAGTTATCAGTGAATTACTTGTAAAGTTGATTGTGAAATGTAAATATAATTTCAAGCCATACTATATCTCATTTGTGAAACTAAATTAAGCTTGAGATACCTACAGCTAATAAAAATTCAAAGGAATACGTCATAATAACACTCAGTGTTGAAGGTACTGTAAAGTGAAACATTGAGGGATAAATTTCTTGTGTAACTTTTAAATGTCCGGTCAAGATGATTTCAAATTTTATGCCTAGAGTTTCCTTCAGTTATGTTAGAGTTTTGTATTATCTTTTGAATTATCGCAGTAAATCTCACTCGTTAAAAACCGTTTTTAAAGAATATATATTTTGTTTAGTATGAAATATAATTGATTGTTTCATTTCTATTGTAGCTCAGATAACCTCAAATTTTAATGGGTAAATCGAACGCCAATCTCCTTTTCCCAGAACCTATGTTATGCTGTCAAAGTAAGCTTATTACCTCACACCCTAGAAGTATTCAATACTCTCATCCATATTTAGTTACATGTAGTTGTGACCATTTAAAGTTGTAGTGCTTCAGTTTTTAGGTTGATTGACAGGCATTTCTTGTTATAAGTGTTCTTTGTCAGTCGATAGGTCAGTTCAACTTGTTGACTCTCATGGAATTAATAAGTTCTTGTCATCCCATGACAGCGAGTTCAATAGCTTTGCGGTAACACCAACAGAAACCCCTCTGAAAGGCAGACAAAGGGGAACTCCTTCACCTCTCTGAGCTGAGTAGTAAAAAAGTGATAGACGTTGGAATTGATGCAAAACTATGGAGTCCGCCCAGCAGTGATATTTATTATTTATTTATTTATTTATTTATTTATTTATTTATTTATTTATTTATTTATTTATTGATTTATTCATTCATTCATTCATTCATTCATTCTTGCCGTGCAGTCAGAATACGCCACAGCGATAGAAAAGAGCCTCTCGAAGGGAGTGCGGGCCTGAAGGTGCCCACTGTTCTCATAACAGAGATTGGCCTGAATATGCAAAAATACATTAAAGCTAATAAATGACCTTTCTTTCTTGCCGTAAGCCCTGAGATTAAGGGACCAATTGAGAAAGTGTTAGGTTATCATCCGACGCCATGGCGCTTTCAAACTTCGCGGGCTTCTTTAGTCTGTTTTCTTTTGCAGTGGTTGGTAACATCGGCCAATGCCTGTGATCCTTGGCGGAAGCAATGGATAATGGCACTTTAGGTTATAAAAGTAAATATACTTCGAGGGGCGA
The DNA here is from genome assembly GCF_040414725.1 of Anabrus simplex. Taxonomy (NCBI): domain Eukaryota; kingdom Metazoa; phylum Arthropoda; class Insecta; order Orthoptera; family Tettigoniidae; genus Anabrus; species Anabrus simplex. The sequence goes on from NC_090279.1 coordinate 199,836,451, forward strand.
GTGGGTTGGACTCTGGCAGGCGTAATGAACATATCTCTCCTCCAGAATCATTTCTAGGTAAGAATAGCAGCATTGGAACTAACATATTATGTAATAATCCCTGCGGGGCGGACTCTGTATTTCTACTGTATGGTTGGTGACACTGAATTGAATCCAGCAGTTAGAAAGTAATAAATATAAATCGCTACCTTCAGTATTAGTAGGGGAGAAAGAGTTAGGTTGTACCCTTGTATAAGCTTACATGGCATGCACTATATACTCTCTCCATCAGAACGGCTTCAGTATTTGGGTGAATCTTGTAAATAAACAAACATCGCTCGGAGGTAGTAGACCCAGAAAGAAATAGTCACTACGGTAGATGTTATGTCTTAAGTTGTTAGCACAATTTTTGTTTATGTTTATGGAGTAGTTGAAATGTAAAACTACACTTTACCCGTATTTAAGATACTAAATTTAATTTGTTTTCAGAGTCAAGATGAACCCTAGTGCTGACTGTTTGCCTGCAGAGGTGCTAGTGATGATATTCTCCTATCTGCCCTGCGAGGACATAGTGAAATCAGTTCAGTTTGTCTGCTCTTGGTGGCAGCATGTGTCCTGGCAGAAACAGCTATGGAAGTACATCACGTACAAGCCGGGTACTACCGACAAGAATGTTACGGAAATTTTGAAACTATCTCCCCAGTTAAAAAATTTGATTCTGAGTAATGCAACTGTCAACAACGATGTCATTCAGTTCATTACTAATTCGTGTCCTAACCTTGAACATCTTCACGTAAATTGGGATTCCATTTACAGTAATTCTGATGTTACAATCACTCGCCCTATGAACCAGATCAAGATGCTGAGTCTCTTCCGGCAAGCAGATTCTAGTCTGGATTTTCCATACCTTGATAGTGCTTTTCCAAATGTAGAAAGTCTAAGTATTGCTCAGCTGAGATTTAATAACAAGGATCTTCAGCATTATTTACAGAAAAAGCAGAATACTCTTCACACATTGAGCATTCCTTGTTGTTCAGTTGATGAACTTTGTGTGCTGCCATGTTTATCTGTGTGTACTAAGTTAAGAAATTTGTCTCTGTACAAGGTGTGTGATAAAGTCTTGTCATGGAAAGAAGTTGGACACTTTCCAAATGTTTCACATCTGACGCTTTACAATTCCGATATTAGTAACGTGAACGACAGTTCACCAGTATTCTGCTCCTTCCCTAATATCACTGCACTGGTGCTGGATTTTTGTGGAGCAAGTGAAAACTTTTTCTGTATAATTTCGCGTACTTGTCCTCAACTTCAGAGACTGAAGTTATGTTGCTGTTACGGGTCGTTTGTACACAAAGAATTACTGAAAAGGGGTACCCTGTATGCTCATTTGGAAAAACTTACTCATCTATACATAAATAATACTACATTTCATACTGATGAAGGTATCAAACACGTCCTCCGGCTGATGCCCCGGCTGATATACCTCGACTTGTTCCAGTGCGAGTCATTGACTACAGGATGCCTTAAATTCATTTGTGGAATTAGTAAGCTGGAAGTATTGAAGCTTGATCTGTACAACAAGCCGGTCTCTGCTGAACTTGAAGCTTGTGATGTGAAGAATGAAAATCTTCAACTTATGTTCTACAACTGTAGAGATGTTTCATATTTGGATGCCATGAGACGACGACATTTAAGGGTGTATACGACGACGTATAGCTTTTGCTGGCTGGAACGTTTAGTTTCTGTACGTCTGTATACGACAGCATGTAGATCTTCCTGGCTCAAACATTGTTGTTTTTGGTGCAGCTAATTGCCAATGCTGGAACTGTACACACAATGAACCATGCTGAAATTCATCCATTAGTAAGTTGGTCACTTTAGTATTTAATAAACTGATTTTTTTTTTCAACTCAATTAGGTTCTTCAGTCTGCCAAAACTAAATGCTCCACTTTAGTCTCCTTTTAAATTTTTTTTGTGGCTATTCCTAGCCTGTTCCAGCGCTTGTAATCCATATACAACTGGACAAGTCTGTTATTTTAATATAATTTTATGTAGTAGATTGTAAGTTTAGAGTTTATTTTGATTGGCATACCTAATATTTTAATCTTGGGTTGTTTGGTATAAACATTTTACCAGGCTATAAAAGAGGACGTGTTTCATAATAACAACTTGATTTAGGTGAAGTCCAAGAAAATATTTTTGAGCTGCTGAACAAGAGAACTTGTAATGTTCTCGAAACATGTATGGTGTTTAATGATGAAACAGATAAATATTTCTTTAAAAATTAAACAGTATTGACAGGGCTGATTTAAATATGTAACTGATTTTAATTGGCTGAATTTGATGAGCAGAAGACATAGAATAATAGGACATATCTTAAAGACATCCAGGACTTATTCAGTTGGTTTTTGAGGGAAGTTTAGGCAGTAAGAACGGAAGGTGTGGACCATTGTATGAATATGACAAGCAGATTAGAGCAGATGTAGGATACAGAAGTCATGCAGAAATGAAAAGGTTAGCACAGGGTAGGCTGGCATGGAGAGCTGCATCAAACCAGTCTGTTGACAGATAACAACATCATTTCAAAATCATCAATTGATTTCAAGCCTAAATTACAGTGTTGTCCAATTTTTCTTCCATCTCTTGGTTTTTAATTATATATTTTTACAATTGATTTTACATCACACCGACACAGATACATCTTATTGCGACGATGGGACAGAAGAGGGCTAGGAGTGGGAAGGAAGCGGCCGTGACCTTAATTAAGATACATTTGACTGGTGTGAAAAAGGGGAAACCACGAAAAACCATCTTCAGGTCTGCCGACAGTGTGGTTCAAACCCACTATCTTCTGTATAATGGACACTGGCCTCATTTAAGCGACTACAGCTATAGACCTCGGTCTCTATCCTATCTGACCTCCCTTGGTCAACTCTTGTTATTTTCCAACCCAGACTGTATTATGTTTGCGAAGCATAGGGTTTGTTACAAGTAATTATTCAAGATTAACCACGTTATAATCTTCAAAACTGTTAATTTACAGTATTTTTAACTTATTTTCCGTGCAGTGTCCTCATTTTAGATGTTATTGTATAACATTTTATGAGATCATTGTTCAACATTTTATTTTATAGTTTATAAGATTAGAAAGGTCCCATATCCAATAACTTTAAGATTGATATAGGCTGATGATGCCCATAAAAAGGGTTGAAACATGTACCTGTGACTTAAGTATTATATATAAATTTTAACCACACACAAGTGGATCTATAAATATTATTATAATATTTGTGGCATAGGATTTGGCCGATTTTTCGAAGTGTCGGAACTCTCCCATTTTTTCTCCGCTGGTTATTGTTGATAGAGGGTAGTTGCCTAGTTGTGCTTCCTCTTAAAACATTAATCACAACAACCACCTGTGCAGAGTACAGTATGCCGATTTCAATGGATGTTACTAAATACTCTTTTGGTACAAAGAAAGTAACATTAGTTGTATCCTATTTACTATTTACCTAATCTCCTTCCCTCACTAATTAAAAAGGATGTGTAAACAATATATTTTCTACAATCAAGTGTTCCGAAGACAATTTTTATAAAATGTTATTACCGTATGTAATTTAGACCAGTTGTACTTTATAAATTAAGGAAATATGTGATTACACGTCTTTTATTATGGTGAGTTTTATAAGTACAGGCTAGAAAACACTTGTTCAAAAACACGCCCCTTTCCGCCATTACACAGCAGAAGACGAGAAAAATTCACTGCAAGATGTTGTGTCGATCACAGCCGTTGTGTCCACACCCTTCGTCATTCTTTACTGGTGCTCACTAGTACTCTGAATCTGGTCGCCTGATCCGCTGTTGGCTGTTAGCTTCCTCCACCGTTAGTTCTGTTCAAAGATCTGTTCTTCATACTGTGTGTGTTACAGTTCATGTTGGTGAGTTGTAGCAGTGTATTTCTTTGTTAAGTTCAGTTAAGTAATAGCCTGTATTTTAGATGACCAACAGACCCAGTCTACGCCGAAAAAGCTACTTTCAGCCGCACACAAATTGGTTGTCAAAGACTTTGCTTAAACATAGTTTTTTGCTAGTTGCTTTACGTCGCACCGGCACAGATAGGTCTTATGGCGACGATAGGACAGGAATGGGCTAGGAGCGGGAAGGAAGTGGCCTTGGCCTTAATTAAGGTACAGCCCCAGCATTTGCCTGGTGTGAAAATGGGAAACCACGGAAAACCATTTTCAGGGCTGCCGACAGTGGGGTTCGAACCTACTATCTCCTGAATACTGGACACTGGCCGCACTTAAGCGACTGCAGCTATCGAGCTCGGTTTTAAACATAGTCTTGTTTGAACTAGGGTTCAGGAATTGCACGGGTGGTAAGATTCCAAATATCTCCTCTTTGGCTACTGGCTAGCCCCAGTTTACAAATGTCTTTGCATTTCGAGAATTTAAAAAAAATTAAATAATTATTATTATTATTATTATTATGAAATGCGCAGAAACGGGCATATAGTTATGTAACATAATATGAATTATAGTACTGTTCTTTGCTGTATTCCATTAATGATTTTGTTCTCCTAGTGTGCACGCTAAAATGGTAACGCTCACATATCCTGTGGTACAGTTCGCATACACACTGCGGTGTTGGGTCATGGTAACCTTACTGCGTACATAAGGTGTGGTGAAATCCATAAACAGCCAATCTGGTCATAGCACTGCGTAGGTCTTTGCTTGTTTCCGTCCAGTTACAATTGATCATTGCATCTGTGTTGTAGAAATCCAACCAAATTTCATTTCTCGTTTGGATTCTATTCTTTAGTAGGGTAACCTCCTGGGGAGTAGAGGCAGCTGTAGTCTCAGTCTCAGATCTTCTATAAGGAAACATTAGTTTGCCAGCTCGTAAGTCAGTCTTGATAGGGTTGTCTTTGAGACACCCAAGACCTTTTGAGAAATCTGGCTTTAACACTTTCAGTAGTTGAAATATCGGACAGTGTTCGTTGTTCCTAGAAAGTTCCATGCCATACGTCAGCACTGGCAATATCTTCGTACAGAAGAGTGTCATGGCAGTTTGAAGGGCTATCTTAGTCCGATCCCGTATTTCCCTCTGATGGCTGCAGCCGCTCTTTCTCTTATGTGGATTCGGAATGATAACCAGTCGGTTGTAGGGAGATACCCAGGTATCTGAAGTAGTTTACTATTTTTAGGTGGTCTGAACCTTAGAAAAGTTTGTCATTTTCAGATATTCTTCCACCTTTCTTGAATACCATTTGAACCGTCTTGTTTTAATTTAAAATCATTTGATTATCTTCAACCCAGGAATGTAACCAGGTCAAAGTATCTTGAAGACCCCGTCTGTCATGGGAGACGATTACAATGTCGTCTGCATATAGATACATTGATACCGAATTTTGTTTTACAATGTCTGTGATGTCTGCTGTTGCCAGTGTGAATAAGAGTGGACTTACTGGATCACCTTGTAAGATGCCGTTTGTTTGGACTATGGGCGGTGATGACGTTATACAAAAATTAAATATCTCTGCCAAATGTGGTTGAGTGTGCGCAGTATCGTAGCTAGGATCCACAGATTGCTTTGTGGGGGGGGGTGTTAAAATATAAGTAAGTTAGCTCGTGTCCTCAGGCTCATCTCCAGTGGAGGTGAGCTGCATGTACCATTGTAACCAAATACCGGCCCTTCTGCCATTCTTAAGTTTCTGTCAGTACCGATACCGGGAGTCGAAGCTGGGCCTCCGCGGATGGCAGCTAATAGTGCTAACCGTTACACTACGGCGGCGGACAAAAATGTCAGAACATAATGAAGGTGCGTGCGTGGTGTGCGCGTGCATGTGTGTCATTATAAGGACACTTATTCTTTTTCTTCTGCTTCAATTGCCATATTCTGTCCCCCATACGTTGGCAATCACTCTGGAGAAAGCACCCTTTTCTGTAGCTTACTTGAAGAATTGTTTGATGTTTGCAAACCTAGTCTTTGTTGTTTCGGAGCCATGGCATCGGTGGTCTACCAGCTCCTTGCTTGCCTTCTAATTGTCCATGTAATATGAGGTGTACAAGTCCGTACTTTCTACTCGTACAACACGGCCTAAATAAGCTGCTCACGCTCGTCTCTAAGTCTCCTTAACACTTCATTATTGGTTACAAAATCTGTCCACTGTATTCTGAGCATTCTCCTGTCTTAACAGCATTTCAAAGGCCTCTAATCGGTTCATGGAGGAAGCTTTTACAGTCCAAGTCTCTACTCCATAAAGCAGTGTTGACCAGACAGAACGTCTCAACAGCTTTTGCCGTAGTTTGAGGTTTAGATTATCATCACAAAAGAATTACCTCATCTTTTGAAAATCTCAATACGGCATCTGATCTCTTTATCAGGGTCCAGATTGTCTGTTATGATGATCCCAAGGTATGTGAACTGAATTTTTCGTTCAGTGTTTTGATTACTTAATGAACTGGAGGCACCTTCATGGTTGCTACTGCTAAATACCATGAACTTGTTTTTTGTGGTATTCATGCTTAAGACCGTATCTTAATCCACCGAGATGAATTCTACCGAGCAATCCTTGAAGACCTTCAACGGTATCGCATATAATTAGGTTGTCATCTGCATATCTAATATTATTTATGATGACTCCATTTACTTTCACACCTAGCTCAATATCGTGCAACGCTTCTTTGAAGGACAAAAGTTCAGTTTTACTGCAACACTTTTCAGCACTGGCATTTGTTTCTTTCTTGCCGACATCTCGCTGTAGATGTGATCATGCGGTGCACAAGGCTGCAAACTTTTGAACTTATGAACTCATGATGGCTATTGACAAAACCATTGGTCGGGATTGGTTAGGTCCGGCTAGTGAGAAAACAATTGGTCAGGATTAGTTCCATTAAGTTTGTAACAAAAGCATTGGACTGGGATCAAGCAAAGTGGCTGTTAGGCTTCTAGCATTCCGTTCCGTGAGAGCAGCGCATTCAAAATGTTGAAGTAATTTATCATGCTGGCTAGAGACAAGGGTATTGGTCTGTATTGTACATTGTTTCGTTACGGATTGCATTTAGTTGTGTTTTTATTGTGCACAGGTTGGTAGCGGAATGCATTTAACTTGATTGCTCAGGTCGCCTACAGGCGTTAAATCAAAAGACCTGCACCTGCTGGGGATGATGACATATCTGATTGTATCTCAGCCAGTGGAAATGCTACAGTGCGCTTGAGCAATGAATAATGGTGTGTAATAAATTCATAGAGTTAGTAAATAATATGCTAGAGGTAGCAGCGGCGCCACCATCTGCGAGAGAATCACTGTAGAGAGGGGAGCATGTTGAAATCGCAGCTGTTTGGCAATAAGCTCACTTCGTTGTACTCATCAGTGTAAATAAGGGATTTTTAAAACTGTGTGGATATTAATATGGTTTAAAATTCTTACGTGTAAACATACTCAGATACTACAGTATACTTGTGATACTTCTCTCTAGTAAAAAAGAAATCCCAGAAAGCATAAATACAGGAGAAATGCATGTTAAAAGAGGTCAGTGTTCAGGTGCAGTTAAGTAACACAAAACCAATATACACTGACTGAGCAAATGTCATGGGATAGCGGAGCACTGATGCGCAGGTGTGTTGTCTGCGCACCACACGCCCCGTGTGCCAGCGGCAGTTGTATAGGAGACCTTGTGAGCAGTGGCTGTGTGTGTGACAGGTGTAACATGGAACGTCATCGTGAGCTGACACCGTTCGAATGGGGTATGGTGAAAATAATAAATTCTGGGGTATGGTGGTCGGTGCGCGACGGATAGGAAGTGCGATTTCGGAAGTGGTGCAGGAATTCGGCTTCATACAATCAACCATGTCCATGGTGTATCGTGAATGGTTGAATGCGGGTGTCACCGTCCACAACAGACAAACAACCGGCCGTCCAGCCGCCCTCGATGACCGTGACCGGCGACATCTGAGACAGATTGTCAGTAGTGACAGATGGGCAACCGTGCAGCAAAACATGGCTCAATTCAACACAGGCTGTACTAGACACGTCTCCCAGTGGACAATCCGTAGGAACATGGGTTCTATGGGGTATGGGAGCCAGCGCCGCACACGGGTGCCACTGTTAACCCAACGTCATCGGACACAATGACGGACGCGCATTTGTCGCCAGTCACCAGGGATGGACACTGGAACAATGGCGTGACGTGATATGGTCGGACGAATCACAATTTCAACTGCACCATGCCGATGGGAGGCATCGTGTATGGCGCAGACCACATGAAGCGATGGATCCCACCTGCCTCGAAGGTGTGATCCAGGGTGCTGGTGTCCCTGTTATGGTCTGGGATGCATTTTCCTGTTATGGAATGGGTCCCCTAGTTGAATGGTACACGGTATGTTGAACTGCTCGGAGACCATCTCCACCCATTTTTGGCCTTCCAGCGCCCAGGCGGTTCTGCGGTGTTTCAAGATGATAACGTGCCGCCACATCACTCCCACGTTGCCCGGGAATGGTTCCAGGAACATGCAGCGGAAGTCCAACAACTGCCATGACCACCCAGGAGCCCTGATATGAACCCTATCGAGTGTATCTGGGATGTCCTGGAATGCAGGCTCCATGCCATGGTTCCTGCACCCACGAACAGACCAGCATTGGTGGCCTCTCTGCAAACGATTCGGTGTCAGCTGTGTCCAGAGGACTACCAGGGACTTGTCGACTCACTTCCACGGCGTCTCACCGCAGTTCGCAGGACCAGAGGAGGTGACTATCCCATAACATTTGCTAAGTCAGTGTACAGCTCTCATTATGTCTTCTAACAACACACGTGTAGAAGGAGGGGATGTATTTTGCTATCTTTAGTGTAAATGGCCAGGACTTTGGTATAATTCTGCCTAACGACCGAAAATGTGCTCTCTCATACGAAGCGAATGAGCGAGTTTTTAGGCTTAAAACACGTTGGCAAGATTTTGGGGTAAAGTAGGAAAAAAAATATTGTCATCGCCGGTTTAGCCGCTGGCTTTCTGACCCCAGCTTGACAGGTTGGACACACTGATACTTGAAGGTGCTCAGATATGTCAACTTCTTGTAGATAGATTTACAGGCACATGAAAGAACTCTTGTGGGAAAAAATTCCAATACCTCAGCGTCTCCAAAAACCGTGTAAGTAGTTAGTGGGACGTAAAGCCATTATTAATGTTGTCTGTTTTCTAAACGTGATTACAAGAGGAAATATGACACTCCGTTGTGGTTTCAGTCTATTATGGAGTTTTCATTTAGCTTTTCCTCAAGTGTGTGATTTGCTTTAAGATTTTAACATGTGAAATGATTTTCGTTAATGGAAAGGGAGAGTGGTAAATTATACGATTGAAGAGAACTGAAAAAATGCTTGCAATATATTTACAATTTGCTTTACATTGCACTGACACAGATAGGCCTTATGGCGACGATGGGATAGGAAAGGACTAGGAGTGGGATGGAAGCACCCATGGGCTTAAAAAGTAAGATCCATTACAACGGTTTTCAAATGGATATTACAAGTAAATTTGATATCAACCTGTGTTCCATACTTCACTTTCTGAATCTTGCTGTGTTGGTTGTTTCCTGTTGTCAGAAAATCATTCAGCAATGGTCTTGAAATTATCCCAGTGTTCTGAGGGAATTATTTCAAGCATTTCATTGGTATGGAAATGAATGTTGATTGCTGCCAGTCACATGAGATTTCTCGTGCACTGTATATTGTGTTTAAGAACTTGTCTGTCTGATCAGGCCCTGGTGTTTTATTATTGGGAGTTAAAGCTAGAGTCTGCAGCAGTTCGTCCCTCATTATTTCTGGGCCATCAGTAGTACTGAATTTCATACTCTTGCCTCTTACCACCCCCGAACTGTTGATTTATGCATTTCTGATTTCCTGCTCATCCAGAATGGGTATGTTGCATTGTCTAGAAGAATGAAAATGAAAACCTATAACCTGTTTTCCAGTCAACGACTGGGTCGGGGATGGGATGAAGAAGCCCCCAACTTGCGGCGAGGATAGGAATTGTGCCGGCTGCCGAGGCCTGTCGCACTGTCTAGAAGAATGCAATTTGAAATTATCATGTTTTTTACTTCAGTCAGTTCTTTGCACATTTCTACCATCCATTTTTCTTTAGGTATTTTGACTTGTTCTTCTAATTTCTCTTTGTATCTGCTCAGTAATCCTCTACATTGTATTCTGCTAGTCATCTTTGTTCCATCAGCTTCAGTATCTCATCGATTTCTTCCTCTTCTATATCTCTGTTGTCCTTAAGTGTTCTCTATGAGCACCAACCAATGTGTTTTTCAGTACTTCCCACTGGGTTTGGCGTTATCAGCATTTGTGACTAAGCCATTCCCTATCGTTAATAAGAAATGGTGGAATGAAGACACCAGTTGCACTGCGGCATGCAACCAATATCACATACAGTAATCACCCCTCTCTATGCTAGTTACGTCCACTAGCTTTTTTTTTTTTCCGAGCATTGTTAAGGGACAATCCCGAAAATTAGACGGGGACTGTCATTAAAATTTAGTTCTGTATTTAAACAGTTACAGTATATACAGAAAAATAATTGTCTACAGATATTTAATTCATCTCCTGATCTCTGGCCTTACACAAACATTCATGTTTTCTTAGAAAACTGTCCTATGATCTCTTCTGAAGCCCGTGAACCAGTCAGTATATACAGATCTTAACTCATTATTCCAGCAGTGCCTTGTCTTTTACAGTAGCATATGCTAATGCTGCTACTTGAACGTATTCCAGTGTGCATCTAAAACCTCTTTCTGCGAAGCATTTTAACCGGTAGGAAAGATTCTTTTACATCTGCAAACTAAATATCGTGGGAAGACTAGATGGTTTGTCTACTACTGTTTCCTCTAATGTTCCCTGTCATTTACACAACAGAATGTGATCCTTAAGTATTTAAGAGTTTAGCTGGACTTCTCAGGCTCTCATCACCTCGTAAAGCACTTGAAATAGTTCGCTCAGTATCTTCCTCCATCCATTATCGGCCTATCCCCTTCCGCTTGTATGTCCATACCATCTGTAGCGTGTCAAGAATGAAATACTAATGTGCTATGTGAAATAATTTGGTTGCTATATTATAGCCTTATAAAGAGAACTGCTAATACTTCTGGGTGGAGTAGCCCCAAATACTGAAATATAAAAATGCGCGCTATGTGAGAGCTGTGACAAAGGCTATGCTCTACCTTCTCTTCTGCGATGTACCTTACCCTTCAGACTACGAGCAGCCACGCTTCCAGGAAAAAAAATGGCCACTACTGTGGACGCTGTACCTTAAGTTGCAAGCAAAATATTTGTATATGGAGACAAGTTTTGTAATACAAACTGTATACCTTACAGTATTCTTCCTTTGATTCCGCCACTCAAACTGTAAGTCTCAAACAAATGATAAATGTAGTAGCACTGAGACTATTGACCACACTGAACACCGACAGAAATGTCACACATGCACGGTGGCTGCTCACTACAACTTCTGTCTAGTTCAGGTGGAAAAGCCCCATGGGTTCAATCAAGCAGTCGATCAATGATCAGCATCCAGGCTATTGTCTAGGTGGCAGATTCCCTGTAGATTCTTTCCCTTGCTTTTTTCTTAAACATTTTCCAATAACCTGAAAATTTATCAAACACTAGCAAATGTACCCGTGCTTCGCTACGGTATTCTACATTGTATACGGATATCGACGTAAATACTGTGCGTTCATCAAATGAGATTGTTTTAAAATTGCATGTCTCTTAGCCTTATCCGAGAAATAGCATGGGGAGGTCCACATACGTTGTTTCCAATGTAAAGTGAGGGTTGCGGAGTTGTGATGATAGCGGCAGGCTCACTTGCCTACTGCCATTCACAATCGAGTTGGCAAGTTTACATTATAATTGCAGGCCCCAATGCCTACTGCGCGGTCACAATCGTTTTGGGGAGTTTTAGTTACAATGGCAGACCCATTTCCTACTTTCAGACAGGTTACAGTTGAGGAGTTTTTATTATAATACCAGGCAACTTCCCTACCACCAGTCAAAATTGAGTTGTGCAGTTATCATTATAATGACAGTCCCTTTTTACTGCTGCTAGCCAGCTTACTGCCAGTCACACAGAATTAGTGAGTTTCCATGAAAATAGCAGGCCACTATGCCTAATGCTAGTCAAATTTTAGATTGGAACATTTGTTTATAATGGCGGGCACCCTGGCCTAGAGCCAAACACAATAGAGTAGGGGACTTTCGAACAAAACTGCATGATCCCTTGCCTTCTGCAAGACAAATCGAAAAGTGAATTATTCATTAAAATGGTAGGCCCTCCTTACTAATGCCAGTTACACAGGAGTTGGAGAAGGACCCCATTCCTACTGCCAGCAGTCAAAGTCGTTGTAGGGAGTACTGATTACAATAGCAGACACATCCTTTCTCGATCGCTACAAATCGACATCAATGAATATATACAGATGGACATCCGAAAGTATATGAATGTTTACAATATTGCGGACCTTCATTTACAGATTAACTGCTGCTAAACGGTACGTCATATCGACAAAGGATCGTACCGTAAGGAGCAGTATTTAGCGATCTAAATTGCTGGTCCTATGATATTTTCTCGCATCTAATCTATTCATGGGTCAGATTGAATCAGAAACGTTGAATAGGTTGAAATTTGTGTAAGAATATCTTACATTGCATTACTTTTCGGATAATTATGTGACATAGCATTTGGCTCATATATGGGTACTGGGCGGGCCAATGTTCGTGTAGAGTTTGATCATACTATCTTTCCTGTAAGTGATTGAAATGATGCACATGTGAAGAAAAGGTTTGGAAATTAATTTCCATTAAGGCAGGTAGATTTCCATTAAGTTTTGTTGTGTGTATTTTGAGGGAGTGCAAAATCACGGTTTCGGTTTCGTATAAACCCCCAATTAGTTCAGGGATTTAGAAACAATATTTGCCCTAAAACCTCCCCAAAGGCCAGGTGGATTCTAAATATGAAGTTTGGTGGAAATATATCCAGTAGTTTTCAAGTTAGAGAAAGACAAACAGACCAACAAACAAACAAACAAACTAACTAACTAACAGACACCAAGGAAACCTACCCTCGGACAGATGGATGCTATATATAAAGTTTGGTTCAAATATCTTGTTAGTTTTCAAGTTGTAAGAAGTACGCTTTACACGCACCCGCTCTTGCGTTAAGTCCGCTGGGATTTGTACCGAAAAACGGTCCGTTAATGATATCTCCCTTACTAAATCCTGTTATCGAAATGATGCACATGAGAAAAAAAGGTTTAGAAATTAATTTTCATTAAGGCAGGTTGAATTCCATTAAGTTCGGTTGTGTATACTTTGAGGGAGTGCAAAATCACGGTTTCGGTTTCGTAAAAATCCCCACTCAGTTCAGGGATTTAGAAACGATATTTGCGCTAAAACCTACCCAAGGACAGGTGGATACTAAATATGAAGTTTGGTGGAAATATATATATTTAGTAGTTTTCAAATTATAGAAGGACAGACAAACAGACAAACAGACAAAGAGACAAAAAGACAAACAAACAGACAGACACCAAAGCCAAAAATGATGCAGATGGTCATTATTACACCTGAAACGGATAACTGTACGGAAATTTCGCCAAAATAATCAATGTACAGACAAACGGTCGTTACGATTTTATTTTTTGCGCTAAAACCTACCCAAGGACAGGTGGATTCTAAATATGAAGTTTGGTGGAAATATATCCAGTAGTTTTCAAGTTATAGAAGGACAGACAAACAGACAAACAGACAAACAAACAGACAAACAGACACCAAAGCTAAAAATGATGCAGATGGTCATTATTACACCTGAAGCGGATAACTGTACGGAAATTTCGCCAAAATAATCAATGTACAGACACACGGTCGTTACGATTTTATTTATATATATATGACGGATAAGCATGGGCACGTTGAAAAGTGCAGACTTCCACTTCGAGATTCATATCTCCTAAACGGTTTATGATATTAAGAAACGGTTTGCGCCATCAGACGCCTCATTTATCGCTCTAAATCTTTGTTTCTAAACCATATCCTCGTATCTCCCATATTAAGGGGGTAAATTGAGTTCAAATATTGGATAGGGTGAAATTTGGGTGCATTTTTAACATTTTACATTACAATTTGCCTACTTATGTATAAGCTAGAATCATGAAATTTGGTACACATATGTCCCTTAATGGTGCCAATGTGCACACCTAGCGCGATCATCCTATCATTCTTATAAGTGTGTCAAACATTGAAATTTACTTGTAAAAATCACCAAATTTACGAACAATCCAGAAATACGGCCAAATTTAACGTATAAGGGAGAGTGATACGACAAAATGTCACAGGACCAAAGTTGTAGATCACTCCGAATTGAAGGGACATTGTGCCATCCGTTTTGTGATACGACTTACCGTTTAGCCAAAAAATAGCTCAAAAGGAATGTCTGCACAGTCATTAAAATTGCCTCCATATTTCGATATCTTTGGGGGTAAAAAGTGAAAAATTTGAACATCTTGGAATTTTCCCGTCGGTTAGGGACCAAAAGCTATATATTCACCAAATTTCAATTGTCTACCTCGTCTGGCAGGTTGTGCCGCCATCTTGATTTGGGGGGATAGGGGATAAAAATGAGGAAATTCCCGAAAATTTTTAAGCCCACGAAACCTATAGGTTATCGTTTTGGATATACTATACGACTGTGTTCTTATGCTGAGCCCAAAATTTGAGCCCCCCCAGCGTGCCCCCTTCAGGGAATTTTGAGAATTTCGGATTTTTCTAGGGATCTTGGGGTCATCAGTTTCCCTCGTACCAAGTTTCAAATTTCTGAGATTTCTGGAAGTACCTCATTAATTCACGTCTTTTTTCATTTTTAAATATTTATATATACATCGCTCCAGCCCGACTTGCTTTTATATATATAGATGACGGATAAGCATGAGCACGTTGAAAAGTGCAGACTTCCACTTCGAGATTCATATCTCCTAAACGGTTTATGATATTAAGAAACGGTTTGCGCCATCAGACGCCTCATTTATCGCTCTAAATCTTTCTTTTTAAACCATATCCTCGTATCTCCCATATTAAGGGGGTAAATTGAGTTCAAATATTGGATATGGTGAAATTTGGGTGCATTTTTAACATTTTACATTACAATTTGCCTACTTATGTATAAGCTAGAATCATGAAATTTCGTACACATATGTCTCTTAATGGTGCCAATGTGCACACCTAGCGCGATCATCCTATCATTCTTATAAGTGTGTCAAACATTGAAATTTACTTGTAAAAATCACCAAATTTACGAACAATCCAGAAATACGGCCAAATTTAACGTATAAGGGAGAGAGATACGACAAAATGTCACAGGACCAAAGTTGTAGATCACTCCGAATTGAAGGGACATTGTGCCATCCGTTTTGTGATACGACTTACCGTTTAGCCAAAAAATAGCTCAAAAGGAATGTCTGCACAATCACATATTTCGATATCTTTGGGGGTAAAAAGTGAAAAATTTGAACATCTTGGAATTTTCCCGTCGGTTAGGGACCAAAAGCTATATATTCACCAAATTTCAATTGTCTACCTCGTCTGGCAGGTTGTGCCGCCATCTTGATTTGGGGGGATAGGGGATAAAAATGAGGAAATTCCCGAAAATTTTTAAGCCCACGAAACCTATAGGTTATCGTTTTGGATATACTATACGACTGTGTTCTTATGCTGAGCCCAAAATTTGAGCCCCCCCAGCGTGCCCCCTTCAGGGAATTTTGAGAATTTCGGATTTTTCTAGGGATCTTGGGGTCATCAGTTTCCCTCGTACCAAGTTTCAAATTTCTGAGATTTCTGGAAGTACCTCATTAATTCACGTCTTTTTTCATTTTTAAATATTTATATATACATCGCTCCAGCCCGACTTGCTTTTATATATATAGATGACGGATAAGCATGAGCACGTTGAAAAGTGCAGACTTCCACTTCGAGATTCATATCTCCTAAACGGTTTATGATATTAAGAAACGGTTTGCGCCATCAGACGCCTCATTTATCGCTCTAAATCTTTCTTTTTAAACCATATCCTCGTATCTCCCATATTAAGGGGGTAAATTGAGTTCAAATATTGGATATGGTGAAATTTGGGTGCATTTTTAACATTTTACATTACAATTTGCCTACTTATGTATAAGCTAGAATCATGAAATTTCGTACACATATGTCTCTTAATGGTGCCAATGTGCACACCTAGCGCGATCATCCTATCATTCTTATAAGTGTGTCAAACATTGAAATTTACTTGTAAAAATCACCAAATTTACGAACAATCCAGAAATACGGCCAAATTTAACGTATAAGGGAGAGAGATACGACAAAATGTCACAGGACCAAAGTTGTAGATCACTCCGAATTGAAGGGACATTGTGCCATCCGTTTTGTGATACGACTTACCGTTTAGCCAAAAAATAGCTCAAAAGGAATGTCTGCACAATCACATATTTCGATATCTTTGGGGGTAAAAAGTGAAAAATTTGAACATCTTGGAATTTTCCCGTCGGTTAGGGACCAAAAGCTATATATTCACCAAATTTCAATTGTCTACCTCGTCTGGCAGGTTGTGCCGCCATCTTGATTTGGGGGGATAGGGGATAAAAATGAGGAAATTCCCGAAAATTTTTAAGCCCACGAAACCTATAGGTTATCGTTTTGGATATACTATACGACTGTGTTCTTATGCTGAGCCCAAAATTTGAGCCCCCCCAGCGTGCCCCCTTCAGGGAATTTTGAGAATTTCGGATTTTTCTAGGGATCTTGGGGTCATCAGTTTCCCTCGTACCAAGTTTCAAATTTCTGAGATTTCTGGAAGTGCCTCATTAATTCACGTCTTTTTTCATTTTTAAATATTTATATATACATCGCTCCAGCCCGACTTGCTTTTATATATATAGATGACGGATAAGCATGAGCACGTTGAAAAGTGCAGACTTCCACTTCGAGATTCATATCTCCTAAACGGTTTATGATATTAAGAAACGGTTTGCGCCATCAGACGCCTCATTTATCGCTCTAAATCTTTCTTTTTAAACCATATCCTCGTATCTCCCATATTAAGGGGGTAAATTGAGTTCAAATATTGGATAGGGTGAAATTTGGGTGCATTTTTAACATTTTACATTACAATTTGCCTACTTATGTATAAGCTAGAATCATGAAATTTCGTACACATATGTCTCTTAATGGTGCCAATGTGCACACCTAGCGCGATCATCCTATCATTCTTATAAGTGTGTCAAACATTGAAATTTACTTGTAAAAATCACCAAATTTACGAACAATCCAGAAATACGGCCAAATTTAACGTATAAGGGAGAGAGATACGACAAAATGTCACAGGACCAAAGTTGTAGATCACTCCGAATTGAAGGGACATTGTGCCATCCGTTTTGTGATACGACTTACCGTTTAGCCAAAAAATAGCTCAAAAGGAATGTCTGCACAGTCATTAAAATTGCCTCCATATTTCGATATCTTTGGGGGTAAAAAGTGAAAAATTTGAACATCTTGGAATTTTCCCGTCGGTTAGGGACCAAAAGCTATATATTCACCAAATTTCAATTGTCTACCTCGTCTGGCAGGTTGTGCCGCCATCTTGATTTGGGGGGATAGGGGATAAAAATGAGGAAATTCCCGAAAATTTTTAAGCCCACGAAACCTATAGGTTATCGTTTTGGATATACTATACGACTGTGTTCTTATGCTGAGCCCAAAATTTGAGCCCCCCCAGCGTGCCCCCTTCAGGGAATTTTGAGAATTTCGGATTTTTCTAGGGATCTTGGGGTCATCAGTTTCCCTCGTACCAAGTTTCAAATTTCTGAGATTTCTGGAAGTGCCTCATTAATTCACGTCTTTTTTCATTTTTAAATATTTATATATACATCGCTCCAGCCCGACTTGCTTTTATATATATAGATTTCCCTGCCGTAACTATTTATGTATATATTTCACCTTTTTTGTTTGTGCGATTTCAACATTTGTGACTAAGCCATTCCCTGAGTTAATCACGAATTGTGGAATGAAGACACCGGTCACATAATCACCCCACTCTATGCTAGTTACATTCACTAGCTCCTTTTTTTGTTGGGAGCATTGTTAACCCTAAAACCAGCAGGCGTCAATGAATCGATGGTTTGCCCATTTCTGTAGTGGCAGAGTTGATTCTTCGACGCATTTTTATTTCTTCACTTAGTAGTACTATTCCGCTAACAGATGGTGTGATGTCTTGTCGTGTGATTCTTATTTTCATTATAGAAACAATCTCATTGTATGTTTCCTTGGAAACCAATGAGCGACTCGCTGCAATACGAACCAAAACATTGTGTAATGGTGCTGTACTTGTTATCGCTACCGGTCTTATTTTGAGGCTGTAATTATACATATTGGCGAGCTAAAAGTGCAAATTTTGTTGTTATTTCCGTCTACAATATTTTTCATTTTAGTTAGCTTGTACTATATGTAGCATAGCTGCTGTAATAACATTTATTATAACAATATCTTGTGTAGGTTATAGACCGGCCGACACATGTGGGGAAAATATTTTTTTCTTACCAATCAAATATTATTTCATAGACTTGAAACTTTCACACGTTTTATGTATATATATGTGCATCATTTTGTATATTATATTGGATTTTGTGTTTTCATGTTTCATCCCGTATTTTACGTTGTTAGAATTTTGATATACCGGGCGAGTTGGCCGTGCGTGTAGAGGCGCGCGGCTGTGAGCTTGCATCCGGGAGATAGTAGGTTCGAATCCCACTATCGGCAGCCCTGAAGATGGTTTTCCGTGGTTTCCCATTTTCACACCAGGCAAATGCTGGGGCTGTACCTTAATTAAGGCCACGGCCGCTTCCTTCCAACTCCTAGGCCTTTCCTATCCCATCGTCGCCATAAGACCTATCTGTGTCGGTGCGACGTAAAGCCCCTAGCAAAAAAAAAAAGAATTTTGATATTGTTAGAATTTTGATATTGCTCATGAAATAATAATTCCACCGTTTTCAAGTCTCAATTTCTTTTTCTTATCAAGTCTCACATAAAAGTTAACATTACCATCTGAATCTTTGGCTTATTAACTTTCCAACGATATGTAACAGTGCCATGGAACATCGTGTACAATAGGATGAAAATAAGAATCCTCTTGGTAGGTAAATATCACACAAAATGTCTGCCGGTACAGAATTTAACTTTGCCGGTTTTAGAGTTAAAGGGCAGTCTGAATTTGTCCATGTTGAAAATTAGATGGGGAGTAATTTCCGATAGATTAATATTTTTTTCTTGCCACGTTGCGGATGGTATGGACTTACAAGCGGAAGGCGGTAGGCGAATAATGGATGGAGGAAGATACTGACCAAACTATTTCAAATGCTTTACGAGATGATGTGAGCCTCAAAAGTGCAGCTAGACTCTTAAAACACTTAAGGATCATATTCTATTGTGTCAATGACCGGGAACATTAGGGTAAATAGTAGTAGACAAACCACCTCGTCTTCCCACAGTATTTAGTTTGCAGAAGTAAAAGAATCTTTCCTACAGGCTAAAATGCTTTGCAGAAAGAGGGAATAGTAATATCAAACTGCATCTTTTTAATAAGGCTGTAGGTTACATTAACTTTAAAACTGTGTTTTATTTTGTGCACCGGTGTCTTTTAGGATACTCTGTCCCTCAGGGTAGCTTCAATACTTGGATCAACTTCAATTGAGGAAGAGTTCCCTCCTTTTCAATACTTTATTTAGCTTATATTTATTTAGGACTAACACATTATATTAGTTTAGGACATATTTCGCCTCATATATGAGACATCTTCAGCTAACAAATTATCTGGAAATTAATATAGCAAAAACATGTAAATAACACTTTTAAAAATCATTTTAAAACTTCTTTTCTAACTGGTTATCGTTTAATTTTCTGGGAAGAAACCTTTCTGTTGTATTGTAGAATGTTGAAAATATCATGAGTACTAACCTCCCCACTGGTCCTATAAGTTCTTGTTGTTGGGTAGCTGGCAGATGCTAGACTACTTGTGTGGAACAGCTGACCTGTTGAAAGCGGCAGGGGTAGTGTTGTGGTAGGAGCTTGGAACTTGTAGGAAGTTTCTACAGTATGTCATTTAGTGACTTTTCTAGTTCCTTTTTCATCTAGGAGTATGGTTATTGTTAGAGCCCTGCACGGATGCGGATGTCCACGAAGTTAGTGTCTTGGCGGATACAAATTGTATGGCAGTGCGGATAGTTTTGCTGATAAAAATGAAACATCTACAACCGGTTTTTCAGTCAGTGACTGAGTCAGGGATGTAATGAATGAAGCCCCCATCTAGCGGCGAGGATAGGAAATGTGCCGGCTGCCAAAACCTGTCGCACTCCTCTTCGGCAATGATTAATGACTGACAAAAGAAATGATGGTGGAGAGTGTTGCTGGAAAGAAAGATGACGGGGAAAACCGGAGTACCCAGAGAAAACCTGTCAAGCCTCCACTTTGTCCAGCACAAATCTCACATGTAGCGACCGGGATTTGAATCACAGAACCCAGCGGTGAGAGTCCGACGCGCTGCCGCCTGAGCCACGGAGGGGCTAATTTTGCTGATAATTATTGATTTTCACTCAGGTATACTCTCACTTTTGCTTTTGGTTAGGTGATGCTTGACAGGTATGGGATAATGGTGATATGTAAAGAACCCTAAGACCATAAAGCCGTAAATCTGACCTAAGCCTAACTGGCTCCTGCACGCAGTTAATGGAAGGAAGGAACAAAGATCAATACGTCGGTAGTTGTCGCAAGAGAAACTCCCTCATAACCCTGTGACTAAGGTTTCTGGTGCCAGGTGTCAGGCCTATTGTGTTATGTTAACAGATCTATCCATTTCATTACCTGGGTGTAATATACTGTACTTAAATATTTGCACTATCCGCGGATAACCATTCTGGGAAGCGGGTGGGAATGAAGGAAGTGCAGGTGTGCATATAATTTTGTATATCCACGCAAGGCTCTAGTTATGGTTTATGTTTGTTTTAAAAACTATTCAATATTTGGTGGAATCTTGTAAATGTATAAACATCACCTGCATGTAGTAGCCAGGGAAAAATTAGCCACTGCAGATGTTTGCCTTAAGTTGCATGCACAATATTTATATATATTTTGTTTGTTTATTTAATTTATTTATGAAGGCAGCGATATCTTTATTGAGTAGTCGAGGAAATATAAAACTACACGTGTCCAATATTTAAGATGCTCAATTTAATTTATTTCCAGGTTTAGGATGAGCCCTTGTGCTGACTGTTTGCCTGCAGAGGTGCTAGTGAAGATATTCTCCTACCTGCCCTGCGAGGACTTGGTGGACTCAGTTCAGTTTGTCTGCACTTGGTGGCAGCAGGTGTCCTGGGTGAAGCAACTATGGAAGTTCGTTGTGTACCAGCCAGATGGCGGGTACAAGAATGTTATACAAATGTTGAAACTATCTCCCCAGTTGCGAATTTTGAATCTGATATTTGCAACAGTCGACAATGATCTCATTCACTTTATTACTGATTCATGCCCTAACCTTGAACATCTTCACATAACGTGGGACTCCATCTACAATAACTCTGATGTGGCAATCACTCGTCCTGTGAGCCAGATCAAGATGCTACGTCTGTCTTGGTGTAAGGGTCCCAGTCTGGATTTTCCATACCTTGATAGTGCTTTTCCAAATTTGGAAAGTCTAAGTATTGCTCAGCTGAGATTTAATAACAAGGCTTTTGAGCATTATTTACAGAAAAAGCAGAATACTCTTCACACATTGAGCATTCCTTGTTGTACGGCTGATGACCTTTCTGTGCTTCCCTGTTTATCTGCATGTACAAACTTGAGAAATTTATGTCTGTACAAGGTGTGTAATAAAGTCTGGTCTTGGAAAGGCGCTGGATATTTTCCAAATATTTCACGTCTGACACTTTACTGTGGTGATATGAGTAATGTGAATGATAGTTCACCATTATTCGGCTCCTTCCCTAATATCACTGAACTGGTGCTGGAATTTTGTGAACCAAGTAAAAAATTTTTCTCTATAATTTCCCGTAATTGTCCTCAACTTCAGAAGCTGATGTTAACTCTTGGGAACGGACTATTTGCAGAGGAAGGGTTACTGATAAGGGATACCCTACGTGCTCTTCATTTGGAAAGACTTGCACATTTATATATAGACGGTAATGAATTTCTTACTGATGAAGGTATCAAACACATCCTCTGGCTGATGCCTGGGCTGATATACCTCGACTTGTACCACTGTAAGTTGTTGACTACAGGATGCCTTAAATTCATTTGTGGAATGAATAAGTTGGAAGTGTTAAAGTTTGATCTGAGCAACAAACCACTCCTTGAACTTAAAGCTTGTGATGTGAAGAATAAAAATCTTCAACTTATGGTCTACAACTGTCCAGATGATTCATGTTTGGATACTTTGAGACAGCAACATTTAAGGGTATGTGTGACGAACTATAGCATTTGCCGGTTATTTTTTGATGATACAAGATCTTCCTGGTTCATACATTGTTGTTTTTGGTGCAGCTAATTACTAATTCTGCAGCTCTGCACACAATGGGCCGGTTGCAGAAACGATGCCTAGTTTTAAGCCTTGGACAATGTCTAAGCTAAGCAGGATTTTTCGTTCTTTATCATTAACAATATTCAGCCGGTGTTTTGTTAGACTTCATTTAAAAGTTTCAGTATTGGGTTGAAAATGGAAATAGAAATCTTTTCCATGCCACCCTTTGCTTGTCTTAACCAGTTAATTTCGTTGGTATGCGCAACAACGTTAAGTCAGCTGTAGTCTTCCTTCACATTACTCAAATATTGTTAAGGATGAGCATGACTTGCCCGCAAATAAGAATATCGCTTTCGGAGGAAATTAAATCTCATAATATTATTGACGCTAAAGCTACATGCCACCATATGAGGAATTTTAGCTTTGATTATTGTGTTACGGTGAGTGGAATCTAAATAGCTTTGGCGAAGGGAAGGTGAAACTATACCACTGTCTAACCTAATGAATTGTGCTGTCCATACAGATGCAGCTTGCGTTCTGAAGATCGTCGCAGAAGAATCCACGTACACACAACCTACGTTTTAATGTTGCTGTTATATATGCTTAGCAATAAGTATAACCGAATCCCTTCCGGTTGATGTATGTGACAGCCCTCTGATGATCGAGACAAGTTATTCCGATGTGGATGTTGTCGAAGTGACCAAAAAATCCAGGGAAATTATCCCAAATATAAAACTTATCAGTTGCTAAGAATTATTGTCAAGTTGACAGTTACTGGATTGTCCCTTGTGTCAGTCTCAAGAACAGGTCCCTAATATTATCTCTTGAAAAGCAAAATCATATTTTAAACTGTACCTCTTCATACACTTCTAGTTAATCGCAGCAGACAACTCGCAGAGTGGCTGTCGGACTAACCTTTCTTCCCCAAATCGTCTCAACATGATAATACAAATATTATATGTTTCATGGTACATAACCTCTAATTGTGATTCTCTCCTAAAATTTGAGTTTAAACAGGGTTATTGGCAGTGATTAAACATGACCAGTTGAACATCGGTTTTAGACAGTCTCTAAGTGCTAAATAACATCTCTGCAATGCGGCGGCCATGCTTAGACATTGTTTAACCGTAAACACCGTTTCTTCAATCGGCCCAATGAGCCATGAGATTTATCCATTAGTAATTTGATCACTTCAGTATTTGTAATATTTAACAACCTTTTTTCTTTTCGTCTCAGTTTATAACTGTTAGGTTGTACAGTCTCCCAAAACTAAATTTGAAAAAAAAAATTAATTCAAATAGAATCACATGTTTTGTTCTTAAAGAACTTCATCAGATTGTATCAAATCACACTCAGAAATGTTTGGAAATGTATAAACATTTTTTGTGTATGTTTAAATCCTTTACTTAGGTTGTTTATTTTTTCAGATATAATTCCTCTTTTTCAGATAAATTATAAATTTATTTAATAAGTCTTAACATCCACAAGTTGCCATAAATAGGCCTACCTTAGGTTTTTATTCCAGAAATTATATAACATTGCTTTGTACAAAATTGTTTAATTTAAAACATGAACACTCAAATTATATAGGTAAGTTAATAATATAATAGCTTATTTTCTTGTCTTTGAAGTTACACTATAAAACATTCACTGAGAATTACGAACTTCTGTGGCTGTGAATACCTCGTACTGATACGCAGTAATGGCAGTGTTCAGTGCTGTTAGTATATACAGTAAAACCTTGTTAAGAAGTTTCTGCAGGGGACAACAAATAAGAACTTGTCAAGCAAGAAAACGTACTACTTATTATACAAATAAAAAGTACATAACAGGATTTGGAAAAACTGGATATGATTTCTTCCTACATGAGGGAACAGTACAACAGATACAGTGACAACTATATCTACAATTTCTAAGGATTAGAGGAAAGATTTAAGAGGTGTGAAAAACACAAGAGATCATATATGAAAAACACCGGACAACAAATATTAAAGTGTGTGCACGGGGGCCAATAAAAATATCAAACTATTATTGCAGATCACACTCTTTCTAAAAGAAATGTTACTCATCATCATCATCATCAATGTTCCACTCCAGTCGCCTGGGTGTGGTTAACAAGCCTCCTTCCACTTTTCCTGCTCCATTACTTCTGCCACATTCAATCCAGCTTCTCTAAAGTCCTTCCAAATCTGATCCATCCACCTTTGTCTCGGTCTTCCAACTGGTCTCTTTACCTTAACTTCTCTTTCCAATCCCCTTCTTGCTATCCATTCTTTTTACATGTCCGAACCATCTCAGTCTTGCTTTCTGTATCTTCTGTACTTGTTTTGAACGTAACTCACTCACTTGATTAAATAACATTTATTACACTTATGACACTTATATAACACATAAATACATAATATTGGATATTGATGGGCAGATGCCCTCGATAATAGTCAATCACATGTTCCCGTCTCCTCTCGCACGAGGCACCCAAGCATAACAGTCTCTCATCCCCTTCCGTCCACACCACTTCCGGCTGAGGGCCTTCAAATAAATACACACTGAAGGGTGCTGCTATCTGTCCTAAAGTGGTAGCGAGTAACTAGGTGGTCTAGCCATAGCTAGGCCGGAACAGTACTATTGGTTCTATATTCAGCTCTTCTCTGATTTTAATATTTTGAATTCTATCTCTTCTTGCCTTGTTCTTAAAACTTTCATTTCTACTGCTTGGATCTTACTATCTTGTCTCTTATTAGTTACCAGCGTTTCTAGTCCGTATGTTACAGTTGGTATGAAATACTGTTTATATAATGTTAATTTTGTTCCCTTTGGTACTTTGTCATCCCATAGAAGCTCTCTGGCTTGATAAAACATTATACCTTTACTTAGTCTTATTAATTTCAGGGTTGATTTCATTACTTATATGAATAATGCTACCCAGATATGTAAACTGTTCTACATTCTCTAACCGTTCTCCATCTATTTTCACTTGGCTTCTCTTTTCCACAGTGCATGACAACAGTTTTCGTTTTACTAATTACTTCCTTTTCTCCCTTTCCTCAAATCACCACATTATCTGCAAATACCAAAGCATTCACTTCATCACTACTGATACTCTGTTTTACACGTTACTACAAGCCTTTATTTCGGAGCAGTGGGTTATTAAAACATTGTTTTCTGGTCACACTCTTAGACATTGAATTGGAGGTTACACTCGATCGTGTGCGACCGAAAAGAATGATATTGGCCGCCATGTTTAATAAGCTTCGATCAACTCGAGTGATCGAGTCGAAACTTGAGGGTGCATTTTCAATATTCGCAACCTCTGCACACACGGATGCAAGTCCTCCTTCTGACAGATTTTAATTTTGTCTTCATTAGTAAGGAATTTCGACTTTTTTAGTATCCACAACTGGACTATCACAAGACAAATGTGCATCACGCTAGACAATTTCCACCGGGGGAGTTGGCCGTGCGGATCAGGGCCACGCCGCTGTGAGCTTGCATCCAGGCGATAGTGTTTTCGAACCCCACTGTCGGCAGCCTTGAAAGTTGTTTTCTGTGGTTTCCCATTTTCACACCAGGCAAATGTGTGGTTGTACCTTAACTAAGGCCGCTTCCCTCCCATTCCTAGGCCTTTCCTATCCCATTGTTGCCAGAAGACTGTGTCAGTAATACCTAAAGCAAATTGTAAAAAACAAAACAAAAAAACAATATCCAGATATAGGCTACCATATTATACGACAAACTATTCACTACTCTTCACTGTACCATTCAACACAAAATTAATTTCTGACTTCTTAATGGAATGCAAAATACAAGCACACATGGGCTCACTGTATTATTCAGCAATCTCACTGCTAACCGGCATGCAAAACTGAACATTCCTGAAACTAATGGCTTGCTCACTTAAGCTGCAACTTATCCTGTGTTCAGGAATTTAAGGCATTTTTCCATATTCACGCAACTGTGGCAGCTGCTCTTACCCAAGTAGGAAATCACGTTTCTTTCACAAGGGATGACAAATAACATTTTCAGGGCTAGGAAAACTGTCATCGTACTAAGCTGTACCAAATAGCGAAAATTTGTAATGCAATAAGCGAGGAATTTTTCTATAAAGTTAATACAATGAGAATTGGGACTTCAAATTTACAAAATGCTAAGCGGGAAAATGTGTTAATGAGGAACGCACTAACAAGGTTTCACTGTATATTACATCCTTCAAAATTTCAATTTCTCAAACTATACTTTTTTTATTTATAGCCATTCCAGGTCAGTGGCTTTCAGTTTAGTTATATCCTTCCACCACAACAGTGAGTCAAATTCTCCAGTAATTACAAAGTGTAACCTTTTCAGCAAAATTGTGACAGATAATCGGGGATTGACTCTGTTATGACTCTTTGAGACTTGGTGTGTCATGTTGAAACCGTAGTTTCACTCGGGTAACATCCTCAGATATAAGGCTGAATATTGTATTATTAATATTTTGTAGTAATATTTATAATAAATATGCTTGTGGAAACAACAGGCGTACTGCATTTTTCGTAATATAAGGAGCAGTCAAATGAAAACCGAACACCTGCTGTAACACACATTCTGCGTGAAGCGTGGCAACACAGCTGTCACGTATCGATACTGGCATCGCTCTGGTAGGAGAAGCGCATAGTGACAAAGCACAGGTGCACACAGTTGTTGGGTTATGTGTTTGTTGGTGCACGGACTGGTTTAGTGTGTTCGTCTAGCTGTAGAAATGTAGGCAAGCGAAGAAGAGCAGAGAAATGTTCGTTATCTGGTGGCCAAGGGTGCTGGAGTACATGAAATTCGTCGCATTTCTGCTGTGTACGGCGAAGACTGACGAGTGTGGATTAGTGGCATAGGAGATTCCGAGAATGGCGCACATCCCTGCAAGACGATGCGCTCCCAGGACAGGCCCATCGAGCCATTACTCCTGATGTGATAGGGCGGATGATGGCCTTATCCGGGAACACCTACGAATAACGGAGGAAAAATTTGTGTTCAAGTATGCATTGGCCATGGTTCCGAGGATGCCATTATTAAAGACCACTTGCATTTCTGTAAAATTTGCGCGCATTGGGTTCCGCATCAACTGCCGGAGGGACAAAAGTTTGAAAGATTGACAGAATGGCGTCATGAGAGATCTGCAGCAGTACAACGAGGAAGCGTATGGCTTTCTGTCCCGTATTGTCACAGGGGACGAAATGCGGTGCCACCCTATCGAGACTGAAAGCAATCAGCATAGCCAACAATGGAAACATTGCAGTTCTTCCCTCGCCTAAGAAATACAGAGCTGTTTACACAACTTCCGGTAAACTCATCATGACCTCCTTCTTTGACTGCATACGCCTTCTTGTTGTCGACTTCGACGAGCGTGTAACCACTGTCAGTGCGCAGCGCAATTTCTGGCGATCTGAAGAAAGACATTCGTAGACATCGGCTTCATTGGGACGAGGAAATGCAAGAGTAGGTACAGTTGTGGATCCGTTAACAACCTGCCTCTTTCTACAAAACTGGAAGAGATCATTTCGTCTTCCCAAGGGATAAATGTATTAATGCTATTGGTAATTACTTTTGAATAAAACTATTGCATGGTCATGTTGTAGCGGCTGTTCGGTTTTCGTTTGACTGCCCCCATTATTTGCCATGTTTGTTTTTATTTTATTTTTTCAATTTTTTAATACTGTTTTCTTGTTATTTATTTACAAAATCTGTTTTTTATAATGGTGGTGTGTAAAAGTCACCTGTAAATGGAAATGTTTGTTGGTGGTATAGGCACTGTAAAATTCAGAAGAAGTAGAAGGTAAGTCACTTAAAAGAAGCAAGGTGCAATCTTCTGAACAGCAGCATAGCAATTGAATTTTGATACATTTCAATACAGAACATTATGAAATTTTATATTTCTATTAAGTATCAATACATGTTTTGTTTGTAAGTTCGTGTTCCCTAAGTACACCTATACCATGTATCTGGGATTAAATTGAAATAATAAATAAGGTAATTCAACCTATTCAATACAAATAAATACAAAATGTAGTGTTACATTCCTATTTAATTATAAGTGGAAGCGGTACCGGTTTCGACCCCAATCCGGGTCATCAGCCGAATAAAATGCAAAAAGCAATGCATAGGTAAGAAAGAAATGAAAGATCAAGTCTCCACAAAAACAGTTGAAAAGGCAATGTAAAACTGGGATAGGTACTGTAAAATTCAGAAGAAGTAGAAGGTAAGTCACTTTAAAGAAGCAAGACGCAATCTTCTGAACAGCAGCCATAGCAATTTAATTGCGATACATTTCAATACGGAACATTATGAAATTTTTATCTTTAAATGTATCTGGGATATTTTCATTAATCCTCGTGTTTATCTATGCAGACAGCAACGACCCCGAATATTCCAGATTAATTACGATTTCCTGTATATTGTACGTAGAGCAGGATGCCTTACCTACTGTCAACCAATGTGATCACTGCATTGAAACTTCTTTTATTGACAAATCGTGAATCCTTCCTCCTCATTCTCTCAAAACTCCTCAAACACTTTCTTGGGGTTGGGTGGAAAGACTGTATTGAGACTTTATGGAAAGATTTATGCCCATGGATACTGTAGGTCACTGCTCTGGACAAATGATAGCTACTGAGTAAAGACATACGTACGCTTTTGTGCATAAGCTGTTTTCTGTCTGAACACCTTGGACAAACCCCCGGGTGAGTTTTTGGTGTTTAGGATTTTTTCTAGAGATCTATAGATTTTTACACTGTCCAGTTCCTTGGCAATTCAGTCAATTAGTTTGTTGCTTAGAACTTATATTGACTGCTTCACTGTTATTTTAAATTCATATTCATTCTTTATCACCATATTTTGAATTTGTCACTGGATGAGTTTTGGACTTTTAAATTTAAATTGTCGGCTTCATTTCATGCCATTAGGGGCCGATGATCTAGATGTTAGGCCCCTTTAAACAACAAGCATGATCGTCGTCATCGAATATAGATTGGTGGTGGTGATTATTGTTTTAGGAGGAAGTACAACTGGTCAAACATCCTCTATTAACACTAATCAGAGGGAAAAAATGGAAAGCATCCGCCACTTTAAAAATGAAGGCATCGGCCAAAGAAACAGAAGGGCGTGAAATTGAAAGGCTCTCAAAGTTGAATACAGATGGTAAGTTATGTGTTCCTTTCATTGCTTCCATATTTCTTTACATGACTCAGTTTTTCAATAAAGAGGAAGAAGATTCTCTTTCAACATCTCCAGGGACCAGGTTTATCGTAAAGGAAATCATTTGTTCCTCTGTTAAACAGAATCTATAGACCATCACTTCCATTGCTGCTACTGCATTTACACTGGATCCAGTGCCACTGTAACAGTACATTCGCAGATAGGTCAGCAAGGCCGGTCAGAAAATGAGATGCAGGTCCATGAGGTGATGTAGGGCGAGTTACTGCAAGTCAGAATGTAGTTCCAATGAGTGTTTTCTCTGGAACTTCAGCTGTAGTAAGGATGGCAAATAAAATTGGGTTCCAAAACAGAGTTTCTGGTCAACAATGGTATTTTACATCACTGATGAAACAAAAAGACGGAGAGAAATGCAAACGTGATAAAAGAACAAGAAGCCACGGGGAATTAACTAAGAAATTTGATTATAAAAACTTCACAAATTATTTCAGATTAAATTGCGATCAGTTCAAAGATGTTCATGATCTCAAGAATTAAATAGACCTTGCAAACGCACATGGCTTCAATTAGATTTTCTTCCATTTTAGATATGCAACATAATATGAACATAAAATTGCCACGAACCTTGCAGGAGACTGGTCCACAGAGTCACTTGGGGGCAGCAAGAGCATCATGTCACGCTGCGCTCTAACGTGCGTGGGTCCAATCAGTTCTATGGTTTATTGTCACCTCACGGACATTGTCTCATTTTGCAGCACCCTAGGCTCGGGTACTGAGATCAGAGGGGCGCCAATGAGCAGGTGAAAGTCATCTGGATCACTTTATGGAGCAACCATCAAGTGAGAGCTGAGACTTTCCTCAATCTGTGCTGAAATAGTACACAATTCTTCAAATGTCATTAGGGCACTTCCTGAAGCCTCCCAGAGACTAGGCAGTATAATGTGCCAGGTTATATTTCCATGCCTAAGGAACTCTACTGTGTTTCTTCAGAGAAATCACTTGAGCAAAACAATTTGCAACTCCTGCAGTTTGCGATTGGCTCCTTACAAAGTTGGTATCATTATCGCTGCAGATAAGAGTTCTTGGCTCGTTGAGCTGTAAACCTCAAACTGTCAAGAATGCATCTATGGAGAGATCACTTGGTGGCCAGACAAATCAATAATTCAGTATAACACTTAATAGTCAGCTGAGTTCTAGTGTTCTCTATCTTTCTAAGAAATTGACCACCACAGTCAATACCTACATTGGAGAATGGACTATTTTCTTGCACCCTGACCACAGAAAGCTGTCCCATCATGTTCCTCATCTTTCTCAATGGTATGCGATAGGTTGGGGATGTCTGAATGAAGAAGCTGGAGATGTTCTGCCATCACCACAAGGTTTTTAGATTGGTGCTTTCACACTCGATAATTATAGACATAATAAGCTTTTGTCGTGTCAGAAAACAGGTGAAAACGGAGACACTGGCTATTAAGTAATATGAGGTTGCCAGCCATTAAGTATTTATGTAGGTGGTTATCTTTATAAATGTAGTATAGCCTCCTTTATATGGTACTGTATTTTTTTTTTAAACATATAGAAGATATTTTCTTTCCAATAAACACATGCTTTTGGATTATCCGTGTTTTCCATGCCGTTCATACTGGTCATTAGCCTGTATGATCAAGGGTATACTCTACTTGTATATTTTGTTCTGTTTTTCTACATATAGCTGTGATATGATATTTCCAAAATGATTTATTATCTCTTTCTACCCCTAGATACTGAACGGTTTGTTTAAAGATGATTTCCTGTTTACCAAATCTAATGGGTGATTGATCATAATTATATATATATATATATTTTTTTTTTTTTTGTAAATTATATTCTGAAATATTACCCAGGTACCAATTCACAATCCTTAAAGATCACAGCATGATAGTCCGGCTCCATGGCTAAGTGGTTAGCGTGCTGCCCTTTGCTCACAGGGGTCCCAGGTTCGATTCCCGGCAGGGTCGGGAATTTTAACCATCATTGGTTAATTTCGCTGGCACAGGGGCTGGCTGTATGTGTTGTCTTCATCATCATTTAATCCTCATCTCGACACGCAGGTCGCCTACGGGAGTCAAATCGAAAGACCTGCTTCTGGTGAGCCAAACATGTCCTCAGACACTCCCGGCACTAAAAGCCATATGACATTTCATTTTTTACAGCATGATAGATGCTCTATATATTTTATTAGTACAGTATATATATTGCTGGCGAAGTCTAGAAATCAACATATTATTGCCACTTTTTTTACATATAAAAGTTTCTTACGACAACGTGAATATTTGTATCATACTCCATAAACTAAGGAATATGGATTTCCCTTCCACATTGATTAATACACTGAGTGGCCAAAAGTCACGGGAAGACACTGAATGTGATGTTGATAACGAGTTGCTCCTCCACAAGCCCTCCATACGGCGAGGCATGGACTCTACAAGGTGTTGGAATCGTTCTGGAGGAATCTGGATGCACGCATCTTGCACTGCTACCTACAATTGGTCTTGTTTAGTTGGTGCGGGAATAATGGCGCGTACACCAGCATCGACAGCATCCCATAAATGCTTGACTGGATGAAGATTGGGGGATCTGGAGGACCTATCCATGGTCGTAACAACACTGGAGTGCTCCTCCAACCATCTGCATGCCACCATAGAGCGGTAACATGGCACATTGTCC
Organism: Anabrus simplex; assembly: GCF_040414725.1. NCBI lineage: Eukaryota > Metazoa > Arthropoda > Insecta > Orthoptera > Tettigoniidae > Anabrus > Anabrus simplex. The sequence goes on from NC_090279.1 coordinate 199,868,915, forward strand.
TGTTGAAATATGTCATCTCCATCAGGGTACTCTAGGGCCAGAAAGTGATGCAGATGGTCTAAAAGAAATTCCACATAACGTGCACCTGTCTGCACTCCCTGCAGTCGGACAATGGGGCCTAATTACGACCATGAGAATGTAACCCAGAACTGAGCCACCTCTCACCTTGACACAATCTTGTTGACACGTTTCATGGGGCATACGCCACACTCTCACGCGCCCATCAGCTCGATAGCACTGGAACTGAAATTCATCTGTCCATAACACACGCCGCCACTTCTCCATGGTCTATTGCCAAAACACGCGGGCCCATTGTACGTCGTCGAACTCTGTGTCATTGTGTCAGCAAAGGGACAGAAGTTGGTCATCAGCCAATGCAGTTCAGTTGTCTCCTTACAGTCCTTGTAGAAATGGGTTTCTGACTCCCAACATTCAACTGTGCGGTGATCTGACTTGCACTAGCCCGTCCAGCACCCAGTGTGGTTCTGCGGAGGTGACATGATGTCCATCTGTTAAACACCTGTGGTGTTCCCGTGGGGGGGTTTACGTGGGTGGTAAGATTCTCCCTGCGATGCTGAAGATCCACCAACTGACCAAATTTGCGTTTAAGCTCTGTAATGTTATGACCCGTGCACCTACGATTATCGTACGTTCAAACTCTGTTAACTCGCGACATGTTGCCATCTTCACGACACTGCTGTATGTGACCGACTGCTCAACTACACTGCAACTCTCAGGGATATACACGGTACATTTTCTAATGGGACACCCCTTCCCGTGACTTTTGGCCCCTCAGTGTATAGAACACATATCACTTATTTCAAAAATTCATGAAGCAAGCCTTAGGCCTGTATTACGTTGTTAAAGAACTGTTGTTCAAATAACTTGTATGTATGTTCAGTCCGTCAGCGCTTCCGCTGGTGGGATCCTCAACAGCTCTGACATCAGCTGTCCTAGATGGTCTAGGCATCACTGAAGAGGCGTACTAGGGAAATGAGGAGTGAGGTAGTTTCCCGTTGCTTTCCTCACCGAACCAGAGTTGCTATTATATATCAGTCTCCCAAGCCCACTGAAATGCATCAACCGACCCTATGAGTAACATTTTCACACCATTCATAGCAGGGACTACTGGCTGCATAAGGAACTGGCATTACTAGCATCGCTCATACCTCAGTCACTTTCATATTGTCAAAGCCAAGGATAAGACAGACAGATCTATGAAAGTAACAAAATTGCTCTAGCCTATACCAGAAGACATAGTGCACTGTAAACACTAGGCCCTGCCAGCAAAGGCCTTCAAATAACTTGCATAAAAGAAATGTGATATCTTTGATAATGAAATGGAAGTGGCATACCGGTATGGCTTTTAGTGCCGGGAGTGTCTGAGGACAAGTTACGTTCGCCAGATGCAGGTATTTTTTTATTTGATGCTTGTGGGCGACTTGCACTTCATAATGAGGATGAAATGATGATGAAGACGACACATACACCCAGCTCCCTGCCAGCGGAATAAACCAATTATGGTTAAAATTCCTGTCCCCGCCGGGAATTGAACCCGGGTCCCCTGTGACCAGATGCCAGCACGCTAACCATTTAGCCATGGAGCTGGACAATCTTCGTTAAAAGAACTGGGATGGAACAAAAAAAATGTTTCTAAATATTTGCGGTTAAGAAAATACAGAGATTTAGTGAGTGGTATTAGTCACATCATTAAGAGCTAGAAAAACACCACTCAACTAATGTCATTCCAAATCATCTCTACACTGACAGCTCGGAACATGCCGCTTAATCGAGCAGCTTTTCTCCTTACTTACTCCCAAGTCTTCCCAACCAACATTTCGCAACATGCTGTTAACACTACTCTTTTGTTGGAAATCCTCCACAACAAATTGTGCTGCTTTTCTTTGGATTTTTCCAGTTCTCGAATCAAGTAATTCCGGTGATGGTCCCATACACACTAATTGTGATCTTACCAGTGACTGATTTTGCCTCCACCTTACATCCTTACTACAACCTCCAAATACCCTCATAACCACGTGAAGACTTCTGTAACCTTTATCTACAATCTCGTTAATGTGTTTACCCCAGTGAAGATCTTTCCTGATATTAACATCGGGCATTTACAGTGTTCCTCATGAGATACTTTCACTCCATTAACACAGTAAGTAAAACTGAGAGGACCTTTCTTCTTGGTGATACTTACAACCTGACCTTTAAGCCCGTTCACCATCTTAACATTCATTGTTTGCTGTCCATCTCTCAACTTTTTCGAGATCTTCTTTTAATTGCTCATAATCTTTAATCCATAATTATTACTCTACACAGCACAACATCATCCGCTAAAGAGCCTTATCTGTGATTCCAGTGACTCCACTACTGTACACGGGTTATACTTATCCCCCTCCAAATGATCTGCGATTATATTTATCCACAAACGCCAATTCAATACTGAACCCATAGTGTTTGATAATTATGAAATTCCAATATGCACATGCCATAAGTATCTTTGTGTCATGATCGATCGCAATTTAACTTTCAAGCAACATCTAAATAGCCTACGACATAGCACTGCTGCATATATAAAAATATTGAAGGTCATCACACGTCGATCTTGGGGATCTGACCCTGCTACAGCTAAGTTGCTCTTTCGCTCCACAATACGCTCAAAGTTTGACTATTGTGCATATGTCATTGATCTTGCATCCCAGTCTTCTCTGCAGTCTGTGAATACCAAACAGTATCAAGCACTACGTGTCTGTTTTGGGGTATTACCAACCACTCCAACCAACGCACTCTTAGTAGAGGCTGGAGAAGCTCCACTACATCTTCGACGTAGGCTTCTCTCCACCACGTATCTCTTAAAACGATTTGCGGTTGTAACGAATACCTTGATACCAAACTGCAACTACAATCTACTTATTTTCATCAATCTCCAATGAGGAATAGTAGAGTTCCCGCCTTACGATGGGCATATCAAACTGTATATACATTTCAGGCCTCCATTATCAAAAACCCTGTCGCTCCATATTACACTGTATCCAGAGGTACCAACTATTACGGATTGCCCGTAATTATTACGGATTTCACCTCACGATTACGGAGTTACTGTCAAAGGGGAAATAATTACGGAAAAGCTGACATTATCACGAAATAATTTTTGATGGAAACAAAAGAAAAGGAAAAATGTTGAGTCCTTTCAAGCCTTTCTTCTAAATCGACTTTATTTCAATGCTTGTGAGTTGGCAACGATACTTATTCGATCGTGACTTCCTTTTGCTACCCATAAGCGTTGTAAAATTAATTGTGAATGAAGGAGCTCAGGAGCTGCTCTTCTCCACTACAAATCCTTCAGTAATGTTGTATTTGCTGTGTTCAGTGTATCTGACAGTTGACAGAAAGATCTGCACTGCACTGGTATCGCTTATGGTTCAGAAAACGAAAATGTCATCACAGTTGGAAGGATGCTTCAAGAAAAACTACACTCAAAAGCAGCTGCTGCGTGAGAAACGAGCTACAAGGAATGTTTTATCACCGAACCAACAGGTTGCGTGCAAATGTTATTGTGTAATATGATATACTTTTCGATAGATTGCTAGAGGGAAGGGCAAAAGGGGTGTGTCATTATCAAGAAGGAAGGCGTATGTTTTGGACTTGAATCGAAATTTTTCTTGGGGGCGGAGGGCAATTACTGATAATCCACTTCAAAGTTGGCACCTCTGTGTATCATATGACGTACTTCACTATGTTCCTTCCATCATTATATCTCGAGGTTCTTGCTGCGACATGTTACCATATCGGCTTCGATTATTCCACTCGTCTTCCAAAAAATTACGTATCTCTAATAGGCTACCAGTACTGGACAAAACTTTTACACTGATGGCTCAAAAAATCCTTGTGGTGTTGGAGCAGCCTTTTGTCATGAACAATCTAAACATAATACCAATATAATGGTCCGTCATTGGACATTATAAATTTTCCAGCTAACTCATTCTTGGTTGCCTGCGTTTCGCCCTTGTGTGCTAAGTTAGGCTCGTCAGTTGGGACTTAGCACACCACCCAAGACGCAAGGCTAGTGCATACCGTTGAGGCCACTGCATAGGCTATTTGAAGCCACCAGCAGTGCCAATGCACTATGAGAGCTATGTCTCATTTCCAAAAAATAGATGCCTGCCTGGCCATCAAATGATGTAGATGTTGATTCCCATAGGGAACCTAAGAATGAGTTAGCTGGAAAATTTATAATGTCCAATAACGGACCATTATATTGGTATTATAAATTTACTCATTCAGGACAAATATTTTAGGTTCCCAATGGGAATCAACATCTACATCATTTGATGGCCAGGCAGGCATCTATTTTTTGGAAATGAGACATAGCTCTCATAGTGCATTGGCACTGCTGGTGGCTTCAAATAGCCTATGCAGTGGCCTCCACGGTATGCACTAGCCTTGCGTCTTGGGTGGTGTGCTAAGTCCCAACTGACGAGCCTAACTTAGCACACGAGGGCGAAACGCAGGCAACCAAGAATGAGTTAGCTGGAAAATTTATAATGTCCAATAACGGACCATTATATTGGTATTATAAATTTACTCATTCAGGACAAATATTTTAGGTTCCCTATGGGAATCAACATCTACATCAATCTAAACATGGCGAGTCGTTTCATTTATCCTCTTATTTTTCCATCTTTTCTGCTGAATTATTTGCCATTATTGTAGATAAAAACGTATACATTCAACCCGCAACCATATACACTGATTCTCTCGGTGTATTAAATTCTTAAAGGCCAACCAAATATACCCTAAACTGGTATTTATATAACGTGAAACACCTCTTATATAATTTAAATCAATTAGGATTTACTATAATGCTTGTTTGGATTCCTGCCCATAAAGGCATACCTGGAAATGAACAGGCAGATCGGTTAGCTAAGGATGCATTTCTTTTAACCACACCTCCGCTCATTGCTGCTCCTGCATCAGATTTCTGTACCCTGCCAAAACAAAAAAGTGCATGGTTCATGGCAAGTGTTACGGAACGAATCTGCAGTGTACAAGGGAGCTTTTTATTATAGTCTGCAACCTATCTTACCATCAAAACATTGGTATGATATTGCTACATATACACGTCGACACATTATTAATATAATACGGCTCCGATTTAACCATGCTTTAACCCTCGAGTATAAATTTCGATTTCAACTACTTGATCATTCCCAGTAGTGATGGGTAGCTCGTGAATGAGTCGTTCAAAATGAACGCTTTACTCATATGAAGTGTGAACTAACCACTCAATTTCAATGAACTGGTAGTTCAAACACTTCACATGATTCACAGTTCAAAAACTTCATACCATTCACAGCTCATTCGATTTGTCTGTCACTCGCTCACTCTCTTTGTTCCCTCCTCTAACTAGCTACGTCATTCATTTCGTCCTTTACTGTCAGTCCCATCCTACCTGTCAACTGTGTTATTACACCATTGAAGATATATAGCCTACGAAGCCACTGACAATCAGACAGAGTGAGCACAGCAGACATGCAAATAAAATACTTGCCTTGTGAATCTGGAAGTAAAAAGTGTGCTGAATCCACAGCCGAAAGAGTATCTTCCTTGCAGGAGTGTTCATCTCATACACAACACTTTTGACGCAGTGACCAGTCTTTCACTGCTCATTTTCTCAGTACAATATTTGAAAACTTTAAACACTTCGCAGGCTTGAGTTATGCTTGCAATGCCGTCTGCAGAAGCGATTGTATTGAAAATGGATGGGTGAACTTCAATTAAAAATGAGAAGTACTTGTTAGTGACAGCACACTATATAAAAGATGGTGGTGGTGGTGATTGTTATTTTAAGAGGAAGTACAACTAGACAACCATCCTCTATTAAAACTAAACAGAGAGAAAAAAACGAAGGGATCCGACACTTCGAAAAATGAAGGTATCGGCCAAAGGAAGACTAAGGCCATGAAGGGCTTGAAAATGAAGGACTCCTTAGGCCTCGAGTACTCTAATAATGTCGGGGTCAGAAAAGAAGACGAGTTGACCACGGGAATTCGGATAGGGTGGATGAAAGTGAGGAGCCTGGCACAAGTAAGTGGAAACAATGCCACAACTCAGCTAAGGGCTCCGTAGTCGCCAACCCACGCTACAAAGTTCAGAGCCCCTGGGGCCGCTTCTATAATAATAATAATGTTATTTGTTTTACGTCCCACTAACTACTTTTTAAGGTCTTCGGAGACGCCGAGGTGCCGGAATTTGGTCCCGCACGAGTTCTTTTACGTGCCAGTAAATCTACCGACACGGGGCTGTTGTATTTGAGCACCTTCAAATACTACCGGACTGAGCCAGGATCGAACCTGCCAAGTTGGGGTTAGAAGGCCAGCGCCTTAACCGTCTGAGCCACTCAGCCCGGCGTGGCCGCTTCTAGTCACCTCTTACGACAGGCAGGGGGATACCGTGGGTGTTATTCTACTACCCCCGCCCACTGGAGGATAACTATATGAAGGATTCATCAGAGTAGATAAATAGATATTTATGGCAGTGGTAGTCATATTCATTCTATTTCGGAATGTATTTTAAGAGGAAAAAAATATATGATATGATGAATAACGTTGGTAACCCTGGTGTTTTCTGTCAGAGTACAGCTAAAACAGGTATCACGTGGCAGATAAGGACACCGTTGAGTGCATCATGCGAATAAGATGACCCTAGATTAAATGTATTTCCTTCGTTATATCTTTTATCTTTTCCCTGTCCCTATCAACCATCATCTAGATGTCCAACTCGTTGGCTGAACGGTCAGCGTACTGGCCTTCGGATCAGAGGGTCCCGGGTTCGATTCCCGGCCGGGTCGGGGATTTTAACCTTAATTGGTTAATTCCAGTGGCACGGGGGCTGGGTGTATGTGTTGTCTTCATCATCATTTCATCCTCATCACGACGCGCAGGTCAAATAGAAAGACCTGCATCTGGCGAGCCGAACCCGTCCTGGGATATCCCGGCACTAAAAGCCATACGACATTTCATTTCATTTTTCATCATCTAGATGCTGTAACCAAGCAAGCTATTTGGTCCATAATTACATAGCTCTGCCATCTGTTGGTAATGTTATTAAGTATCATGAAGCTTTATTGAGTGAGTGAGATACTGTGAACGAAGTCGCTGCTGAACGACATACTCAGCAGCTTCATCAGGCTTGATTACTTCATGAACTACTTCATTTGATCGGTTCACAGTAAAGAGTGTGAATGAGTGAAGTAGTTCATAGGAATGAGCTGGTTCGACTCATCGCTAATTCCCAGTGTGTATGTAGTTTCTCCGATGGAGATGCCAATCATTTTATAATTTCAATGCCCTGCATATGACTCTGCACGTCACCCCTTCTATTCATGCTTAATCAGTCTAAAACATCCTCTTCCGACGAATGTGGCTTGTCTCTTGCATAAACCCTTTCCTGCGCTCCTAGCGGCGCTTAATGCAGTACATATTTGGATGATACACATATACAGTTATAATGTCTTATTTGTAGTTCGATAGTTAATCCAGTATTCCTTTCTATTCTTTTTTGTCCAGCATGTGTTGCATGTGTATAAAAAACAAATACCCCATACTTCTTCATACTTGTCTTAATTGTTAATGGTAACCACCCCCCACCACCAATGGCTAAACTCTTATTCAGTCACTTTTACATTTCACTGAACATGTTCACTTGTTTGGTCATCTATGTTATTTCATTTGTTCAGAAGTCTCAAACCAACCATTACTAGTCGTTTCATTTTTACGCAGTCTCTCAGTCTTTCCACTTGTTTTGGTATTTCCTTCATAGCTTTATCGTGTTGTGTTACACTTCCTTTTGACGTATCCCAATAGTTCCAGTCCCTCGTTTATTTTTACCAACCCTTATATGTTGATCCGGTCATGTTTGTCTCGTATTAAGCCGCCGAGAAGGGTTGCTCTGGCGTGAAGATTTGCATCTTGTGTCCTAGTGCTTTTCCTGTGTATACATTGTATAGGTTAGTTAGGATTCCCTTCACAAGTTTGTCAATGTGCACCTTATAGTGACTTCCTTATGTTGTAACAGAAGTTATCTGGTAACATCGCTTTTATGTGTCTATCTACCCACAGTATAGTAATTGAGTTGTTGTTGTTTGAGTCATCAGTCCATAGACTGGTTTGATGCAGCCCTCCATGCCACTCTATCCTGTGCTAACCTTTTCATTTCTACGTAACTATTGCATCCTACATCTGTTCTAATCTGCTTGTCATATTCATACCTTGGTCTACCCCTACCGTTCTTACCACCTACACTTCCTTCAAAAACCAACTGAACAAGTCCTGGGTGTCTTAAGATGTGTCCTATCATTCTATCTCTTCTTCTCGTCAAATTTAGCCAAATCGATCTCCTCTCACCAATTTGTTTCAGTATCTCTTCATTCGTGATTTGATCTATCCATCTCACCTTCAGCATGCTTCTGTAACACCACATTTCAAAAGCTTTTATTCTCTTTCTTTCTGAGCTAGTTATCGTCCATGTTTCACTTCCATACAATGCCATGCTCCACACGAAAGTCTTCAAAAACGTCTTTCTAATTCTGATATCAATGTTTGAAGAGAGCAAATTTCTTTTCTTAAGAAAGCTCTTCCTTGCTTGTGCTAGTCTGCATTTTATGTCCTCCTTACTTCTGCCATCATTAGTTATTTTACTACTCAAGTAGCAATATTCATCTACTTCCTTTAAGACTTCATTTCCTAATCTAATATTTCCTACATCACCTGCCTTCGTTCGACTGCACTCCATTACTTTTGTTTTGGACTTATTTATTTTCATCTTGTACTCCTTACCCAAGACTTCATTCATACCATTCAGCAACTTCTCAAGATCTTCTGCAGTCTCAGATAAAATATCAATATCATCGGCAAATCTCAAGGTTTTGATTTCCTCTCCTTGGACTGTGATTCCCTTTCCAAATTTCTCTTTGATTTCCTTTACTGCCTGTTCTATGTAAACATTGAAAAGGAGAGGGGACAAACTGCAGCCTTGCCTCACTCCTTTCTGGATTGCTGCTTCTTTTTCAAAGCCCTCGAGTCTTATCACTGCAGACTGATTTTTATACTGATTGTAGATAATTCTCCGTTCTCGGTATCTGATCCCTATCATCTTCAGAATCATAAATAGCTTGGTCCAATCAACATTATCAAATGCCTTTTCTAGATCTACGAATGCCATGTACGTGGGCTTGTCCTTCTTGATTCGATCCTCTTAAGATCAGACGTAAAGTGAGGATTGCTTCACGTGTTCCTACATTTCTTCTGAAGCCAAATTGATCTTCTCCCAACTCGGCTTCAACTTGTTTTTCCATTCTTCTGTAAATAATACGTGTTAAAATTTTGCCGGCATGAGATACTGAACTAATGGTGCGGCAGTTTTCACACCTGTCAGCACCGGCTTTCTTGGGAATAGGTATAATAACATTCTTCCGAAAATCGGATGGGACTTCTCCTGTCTCATACATCTTGCACACTAAATGAAATAACCTTCCAATGCTGGTTTCTCCTAAGGCAGTCAGTAATTCAGAGGTAATGTCATCAACAATTCCAGGTGCCTTGTTCCTATTGAGGTCACTCACAGCTCTATCAAACTCTGACCTCAAAATTGGGTCTCCCATTTCATCAGCATCAACAGCCTCTTCATGTTCCAGAACCAAATTATCTACACCTTTACCTTGATACAACTGTTGGATATGCTCCTGCCATCTTTCTGCTTTGTCTTCTTTCCCTAGAAGTGGCTTTCCATCTGAGCTCTTAATATTCATACACTTAAATTTCCTTTCTCCAAAGGTTTCCTTGACTTTCCTGTATGCAGCATCTACCTTTCCTACAACCATACAACCTTCCGACATCCTTGCACTTCTCCTTCAGCCATTCTTCCTTAGCTACCTTGCACTTTCTATCCACTTCATTCTTTAATCGCCTGTATTCTTTTCTGCCCTCTTCATTTCTAGCATTCTTGTATTTTCGTCGTTCATCAATCAGGTCTAGTATCTCCTGAGTTATCCACTGATTCTTAGTTGATCTTTTCTTCCTTCCTAACATTTCTTCAGCAGCCCTACTGACTTCATTTTTCATGACTATCCACTCTTCCTCTATAGTGTTTCCTTCAGCCTTTTCATTTAGTCCTTGTGCAACATGTTCCTTGAAACAATCCCTCACGCTCTTTTCTTTCAACTTGTCTAGATCCCATCTTGTTGCATTCTTTCCTTTCTTCAGTTTCTTCAACTTCAGATGGCATTTCATGACCAACAAGTTGTGGTCAGAGTCCACGTCTGCTCCTGGGAAAGTTTTGCAATCCAACACCTGGTTTCTGAATCTCTGCCTAATCATAATGAGGTCTATTTGATACCTTCCAGTGTCTCCAGGTCTCGTCCACGTATACAGCCGTCGTTTGTGGTGGTTGAACCAAGTATTGGCAAGGACTAAATTATGATCAGTGCAGAATTCAACCAGCCGACTTCCTCTTTCGTTCCTTTGTCCCAATCCAAATTCTCCTACTGTACTACCTTCTCTTCCTTGGCCTACCACTGCAATCCAGTCTCCCATCACAATTAGATTCTCGTCACCTTTTACATATTGTATTAAATCTTCTATCTCCTCATATATTCTTTCGATTTCTTCATCATCCGCTGAACTAGTAGGCATATAGACCTGCACTATTGTGGTGGGCATTGATTTGGTGTCTATCTTGACGACAATAATTCTTTCATTTTGCTGGTCGTAGTAGCTTACCCGCTGCCCTATTTTCTTATTCATTATTAAACCAACGCCTGCATTTCCCCTGTTTGATTTTGTGTTGATAATTCGGTAGTTGCCTGACCAAAAATCCTGCCAACATACTTATACCAACTACATCTAACTTTAGCCTATCCATCTCCCTTTTCAGATTCTCTAACCTACCACAACGATACAAACTTCTAACATTCCACGCTCCGACTCGCAGAATGTCAGTATCCATCTTCCTGATGATTGCCCCCTCTCGTGTAGTCCCCACCCGGAGATCCGAATGGGGGACTAGTTTACCTCCGATATATTTTACCCGGGAGGAAGCCATCATCAGTACATCATTCATACAGAGAGAGCTGCATGTCCTCGGCAGGTAGTTACGGCTGTAGTTTCCTGTTGCTTTCAGCCGTGTAGCAGTATCAACACAGCTAAGCTATGTTGAGTATTATTACAAGGCCGTATCAGTCATTCATCTAGACTGCCGCCCTTGCAACTACCGAAAGGCTGCTACCCCCCTTTCGATGAACCATTCGTTAGTCTGGTCTCTCAACAGATACCCGTCCGATATGGTTGCACCTGCGGCTCGGCTATCTGCATCATTGGGACATGCAAGCCTCCCCACCGCGGCAAGGTCACATGGTTCGCAGAGGAGTAATTGAGTGCACGAGTGAAGTTGGTTAATTCATTACCAATATAGTTGGAAGGTTCCTACGGTTACCGGTACACAAGTGCAACATCCTGGATACTGTCATTCACCCCGACTATAGTGTGTTCTGAACCATAATATTAACATACATCTTCAATAGATATGACGATCTGTTTATTTGTGTGCAAAATTGTGTGTTTTTTCTGACAGTACCACTGATCTCTATATATGGATGGCTTGTAGCTTGGGTAGCAGTAAGCCGAATAGAAGATGACTGGCTTAGTAAGATGGCAGCGAGCGTACGGTGCAGTAGACCACGAGGAGCGCGCTTGCTTTGTTTATGCTTAGTTCCTTCGAGCGAGCAAACAGATAGAGAGGGCGCTCCGTATGTTTCTACCGGCCAACCGTGGCACCAACGTCAAGCTCTGAGCGATCAGCTGATGTAGGGCAAAACAAGGTGGTCTTCCATAAGAAGAGCATTACAGAGTGTTTTTAAATCATGATTTAAGCGTGCTCCTTATGATTAATTGATTTAAACTATTCAAGATGGTGACAAATGCTATTCCCTTGGAATATTTCCTTTCCTTTTTGTATGAAAAGTGTTAAATAATACTACCGGTACCGGTATATATGTGTAATATTTGGATGTGTTCACATATCAGTTAAGCATTACGGTGGCGTGATTATCCCTTACGTGGTTAACACTGTAATTACCAATTTTGTATACATTAAAACGCCGCACTATGAATTCTACGCTATAAATCACACATTTACAAAGGAATTAAGATGAAACACATCAATGAAAAATCACTAGGTTAGATATTTCACTCGTTAAATTGACACCACACGCCGGGCCCGCGGTATAGGGGTACCATGCCTGCCTCTGATCCGGAGGCCCCGGGTTCGATTCCCGGCCAGGTCAGGGATTTTTACCTGCATCTGAGGGCTGGTTCGAGGTCCACTCAGCCTACGTGATAATAATTGAGGAGCTATCTGACGGTGAGATGGTGACCCCGGTCTAGAAATCCAAGAATAACGGCCACGAGGATCCGTCGTGCTGACCACACGCAACCTCGTAATCTGCAGGCGTTCGGGATGAGCAACGGTCACTTGGTAAGGGAGGTCGGTTAGAATAGATGAAAGTGAGGATCGTGGCACAAGTAAGTGGAGGCAATGCCAAGACTCAAATGAGTCAACTCTTATGACAGGCAGAGGATACTGCGGGTGTTATTCTACCACCCCACACACAGAGGGAAAGTGCTAGATAGGTCTCAACTTAGGAAGTATGCGTGGCACTGGAATTGGATATCCACCTTCTATGGGTATAATATCTTATTTAACAATAAATTTGTTATCAAAACAGTACAGGAGCAAAACCACTTCTGGATACAAGCGTCAGCATTTTTTTGTGCTGCGTCAGCACCCGAGGCCATTGACCCCATGGTGTCCTCACCACGTGACCGTACGTCCGACCACATGCTCTTGTTTGTAAACAGAGTCACATGCTTTTTTGACAGCTGTCATCTTGACGGACCTTAACCTCACTTTTGAGGACAACAGAGCATTGCTAACCTCACTGCTGCCATCTTGATGGGGCTAAACCTCACTGTTGCCACCTTATGCATGTGGTGGCGGGCAATTTAAAATCCACGTGCTTTTTTGACAGCTGCTATCTTTAACCACGTGGGCTCGGAATTTTAAACGTGAACGTGGCTAACCTCAGTGCTGCCATCTTGATGGGGCTAAACCTCACTGTTGCCACCTTATGCATGTGGTGGCGGGCAATTTAAAATCCACGTGCTTTTTTGACAGTTGTCATCTTGACGGATCCTAACCTTACTTTTTAGGACGACAGAACATCACTTACCTTAGTGCTGCCATCTTGACGGGGCTAAACCTCATTGTTGCCACCTTATGCACGTGGGGGTGTGGAATTTGAAATCCAAGTGCTTTTTTGACAGCTGTTATCTTGACGGACACTAACCTCACTCTTTTAACTACGTGGGCACAGCTAACTTCAGTGCTGCCATCTTAACAGGGCCTAACCTCATTGCTCCCACCTTAGACGTGCGGAATTTAAAATCCACAAGCTTTTTTGACAGCTGTCAGGTCATAAACACATACACTTGTTGAACAACAGAACATCACTTACCTTAGTGCTGCTATCTACAAGTAAACACAGTGCTGTCATCTTAACAGGGCCAAACATTATTGCTGCTCACTGGAAGCACGGAATTGAAATGAGCTTGACAGGACTTAGCCACGCTGCGGATTTTTTTTAGAAGAGTCCTAAAGCTAGGATGCCTAACTACAGTAGAGCTGCACCCTTCTCAATTTCAGAGGGCATACTGTAGTTTAAGGCAAGCTGCCCTTCTTGACATAGTTCTTTCCCGACATCATTTTTTGAGAGAGGATTAAGCAAGCTGCTCTTCTCGGCATGATCCCTTCCCCATCAGTATTTTACATCTGTCAAGATAATAGCCTCCTCCTCCTCCAGTTGTGTGCAATAAAAAACTTGGTTTGCATAACGATCTTTTGTCATAGAAGTCTTGGGTTCGATTCCCGACACTGTCTAGAATTTTCACAAAGGCACGCAGCATAAAATAAATTACTATGATCACATTTTTAAAATTGTAGATTATATATACACTTACTTTTGAATACACATTCTCTAACCGCGCAGCCAATTTGCTCGGTTATGCAATAGCAATGCTACTTTACAAAATATGAATACAGCTAAGATACAGTACATCTTCCCTCATTTGCCTGGCACGAAAATAAGAAACCACAGAAACAGATGCCCTAACTGCGCAGCCAATTCGCTTGGTGTTGCAATGGCAACACTACTTTACAAAATATGAATACAGCTAAGATACATCTTCTATCATTTGGCACTGCCGGTGGTTCCACGTAGCCTACGCAGTGGCCTGCAGGGTATGCACTAGCCATGCCTCTTGGTGGGTGTGCTAAGTACCAAGTGATGAGCCCAAATTAGCACACGGGGGGAAAAACGCTGGCAACCAGGAATGAGTTAGCTGGAAAATTTATAATGTCGAATAACTGACCATTTATATTTGTATTATAAATTTACTCATTCAGGACAAATATTTCAGGTTCCCTATGGAAACCAACATCTACTGTATATCATCCGATGGCCAAGCTGGCATCAATTTTTGGTAATGAGACAAAGTCACTCATAGTGCATTGGCACTGCCGATGACTCCAAGTAGCCTACGCAGTGGCCTCCATGGTATGCACTAGCCATGCATCTTGGTGGGTGTGCTAGGTACCAACTGATGAGCCCAACTTAGCATACGGGGGCGAAACGCTGGCAAGCAGGAATGAGTTAGCTGGGAAATTTATAATGTCCAATAACAGACCATTTATATTGGTATTATGAATTTACTCATTCGGGAAAAATATTTCAGGTTCCCTATGGGAACCAACATCTGTATCAAAAGAACTAAGCCCAATATAATATACAGCTGATAGCACTTGGTTACAGTAAACAACAGATCGACAACACTGCTAACCGGAACTGGAATCCAATGTGCTCTATCGGAGCGAACGGCTGCCTATGATCGGCTGTTGATTAATAATTCACTTACCCTCTGCCGGAATGCAGTGCTCAAATGTCAAGTCGAAACTCATAATAACTGAACTATAGTTATCACTTATTATTTTTTGAAAAGATCAAATACTTCCCAATGAATTCAAGCTTCCATAAAGACAAAGTCTTATTTGAAACTGAAATCATCTAATACTCAAAATCAAACACATCAAAGTAACTCCATATCTCATAATAGATGGTAAAAATCAATATCCCAAATGGGAATTATCTAAAAATTCACTCCAACATAACTCACTCGTAATACTAATTTTAAAATTAAACATTCAAAAACCAATCCACCAACCGGGCAATGCCCTGTAGTATAGGTAGTATATGTATAATTGAAGAACTGAAGATCCATATACAAGTGAGTTGCCCTATGGTAAAAGTCCAAACTGTCTCGCAGTTCGATCACATTGCTGTGAGTTTGCTTTCGGGAGATGGTGGATTTGAACCCCACAGCTGGTAGATCTGAAGGTTTTTTTCGTGGTTCCCTCATTTTCACTTCAGGTTAATGGTGCGGCTGTAGCTTTATTAAGGTAACAATTGTTTCCTTTCATTTAAGTTCTAGCCCACTTTCCTATCTCCCTCTTGCCTTGCAACTTTATTCAGTCAGTGTGATTTAAGCCTATATATATATTCACAAAAGGGAAACTTCGGACCGCGCAGAGAGCCATGGAAAGGTCAATGCTAGGCTATACAAAGAAAGATAGGAAAAGAGCTGATGACATCCGGTCTGTTACAAAGGTTAAAGACATCTTAGAGAGAGTACGCTCCTTAAAATGGCAGTGGGCTGGCCATGTTGCACGAAGAAATGATGATAGATGGACAAAACTAGTGCTGGAGTGGAGTCCGAGAGAACATCGAAGGCCTAGAGGAAGACCACCGGACAGATGGGACAAAGATATCAAGAAGATCGCTGGTACCACTTGGATGAGATCTGCCCAAGACCGTTCCACTTGGAGAAGACTGTTGAAGGCCTACCTATACCCACGACTTAAAGAGGCCACATCATTTTAATGATTGAAATGGCTGATTGTATTGTATTGTATTGTATATATATATAAATCGGGAATGTTGTTTGATTCATTAGTGTCCCTGTGCATTTCCTGGTTTTCTCTAAGCTTGAGATTCACCAACTTGCAAGCTGAAAATATGTTTAAAATGCCTCCCATCCACAACATCCAAGTAAAAGGAAAGACATGGCAAGTCCTTGAACTTAGAGAAATTGCAATAAATTATACAATCTAAATCTCTCTCTCTCTCTCTCTCTCTCTCTCCCTCCCCCCCCCCCCTTTAAGGATACGGTTATAGAAATTTGTAGATCAACATAAAGGCAGGAGATTTTTAAAATGAATTTAAGCGAGTGAAGGTGAGAATGTCTATCTCAGGTTGGTGGGTTTGAGTCCGGCGGTATTTGAAGGTGCTCATATAGGCCGGTCTCATGTCTGTAAATCTAAGATCTCTCTCTCTCTCTCTCCTGCCTCCCTTTAAGAATTACAGTTATAGTAATGCATACATCAAAATAAAGGCAGGAAATGTAATAAATTAATTTAAGTGTGTGAAGGTGAGAATGTGTGACTAGCTCAGGTCGGTGGGTTTGAGTCCGGCGATATTTGAAGGTGCTCAAATACGCCAGTCTCATATCTGTAGATCTACCGGTACGTAAAAGAATTCTTGCGGGATGAAATTCTGTCACTTCGTCGTCTATGAAAACCATAGAAGTACCGTAATTAGTGGAACTATAACATTATTATTCTCAATTTCGCAGTGAGCTTGAAAGCTGACCCCAATTTTCGTTCACGTAACTTGGCACATTAGTGCTCGTATAAGTTTCCTGGATAAGCTTGAAGATATAACCAGCCTGCAAGCTGAAAATTTGTCCAATAATCCCTCTCCTTTACTGTTATTTAAGAGAGAAGAAAACGTTTGCGCAAAAGAAAGGAAAGGCCTGAAGTAATACCTTTCGAAAAACACACTGCAAAGAGCTACTAAATAAATTGCATTGTTTAAGACACCCCTCATTTCAAGAATATGGTTATAGTACCGTAATGTATATATCTAAATAAAGGCAGAAATACGGTATGTAACATTAATTTGAGTGAGAATGAGAAAGTGTGCCTGCCTCTTACCCGGAGGCCCCGGATTTGATCCATGCCAGGTCGGGGATTTTTACCTGGACCTGAGGGCTGGTTCGAGGTCCACTCAGCCTGCGTGATTAAAATTGAGGAGCTATCTGACGGTGAGATAGTGGCCTCGGTCTAGAAAACCAAGAATAACAACCGAGAGGATTCGTCGTGCTGACCACACGACACCTCATAATCTGCAGGCCTTCTGGCTGAGCAGCGGTCGCTTGGTAGGACAAGGCCCTTCAAGGGCTGTAGTGCCATGGGGTTTGGTTTGGTTTGGAAAGTGCAGCCTATTTATTTCCTTAAATCCTCATTGAACGTGGAAACCAACTTTTTTATGAATATCTTGATTTATTTCATCCTAACTTTTATCATTTTCTGTGGAAAGGGAACATTCATTATCGATGCTTACATTGAGGTTAATTTATTATGAGTTGTGGTTTTCTCTGGTGATTTTAATATGTATATATCTGCCCTGTTGGTAGCAGTGATGAGCTAAAAAAAAAGAGAATCGGGCGGCGACACTATATTATATTTGGCGATGATTCTTATACGATCCGGATATTCCGGAATCACCGACATGAAAGATCTTTCATGTCGTTGTCCGGAATAGTTCTGGTGGGTTTTGGAACGCTTTGTCGCAACTGCGCATGCGTCGGACGGTAGTGGTGTGACCAGCAGTGATTTTACACTCACAAGTCAAACTGTGATTGTTGTTCTACAGTAACAGTGATTATTAACTGTGATTCAGGTCTACAACAGCTATAATAAGCTGATTCTACTCGTATTTGTTGGGGAATTCCGGACTGTACATTATTAGCAGGTTTGCAAATCGCTTCCCATCACAATCGGATGGTCGCGGATATGGACATCAGGCACCTTGTATAAAATAAGCTAGATTTAGTGGGAAAAAGTGACATTGGCAACACTGCACATATACTTGCTTGTGTGGGTAACCCCCGAGTTTTATCAGCGGCGTTGACTCAACGCTTCTGCTGGTCCTCCCTTTGTTCTCGTGCTCGTCTGCTGCAGGTCTGCGTCTGCTCCGTCTCCTGTTGGCATTCTTTGGTTGGCATATTCTCTTTGCTGTTTGCTGTTGGCCGCTAGCTTTCTGTGCCGTTTGCCGTTAGTTCTGTTCGCCGTGTTGCGTGTTACTCTTCATTGTGGTGAGTTGTAACAGTGTATCTCTTTGTTACATTCATTTCAGTACTAGCCTATATGTTCGATGAACAAAAGAAATCTCCATACGCACAAACAGCTACTTCCAGCCGCACAATAATTGGCCGTCGAAGACTTTGTTTAAAAATCGTCCTGTTTGAAGTACGATGAAGGAATTGCTCCGGTGGCAAGATTCCAATATCGCTCTACGGTCACAGTTTACGAATATCTTCGCATTTCGATAATTTATCAAATGAAAAAATAATAATGTTTATTATTATTATTATTATTATTATTATTATTATTATTATTATTATTATTATTATTATTATTATAAAATTAAATATCTCTTTGCCGGTCAATTTTTGTGGCTGTGTATACACAGCAGTGTGAAGCCGGGATCGAGTGATTGGGTGGGGGGTACTTAAAAATGATGTTAGTACATAATGAAGGTGCTTGTTTGTGTGTCGTGAGCGCAATGATAAGGAAATATCATCTTATTCAAGTGCCCTATCCGGCCCCCCAGATAGTCACCCTTCAGAAAGCACCCCCTCTTTTTAGCCATTATGAAGAGTTCTTCAGTGTTATTTTTGCACATCCAGTCTTTGATGTTTCGAAGCCATGACATAGGTGGTCTACCACCTCCTCTTTCCTTGTAATATGAGTTGTAGAAGCCCATACTTTCAGCCTCGTAGAACTTGACCAAAATAAGCTGTGTTCCTAGCTTTGATGAGGTTTGCCAGCTCACGCTCAGCTCTAGCTCTCCTTAACACTTTATTATTAGTTGTAAAATCTGCCCAGGCTATTCTGAGCAATCTCCTATGCAACCACATTTCAAAGGCCTCTAATTTCTTCATGGAGGAAGTTTTGACAGTCCAAGTCTACTCCATAAAGCATTGTTGACCGACAGAACATGTCAACACGTTTTGCCTTAGGTTGATGTTTATATTATCATGACAAACGCATGACCTCATCTTTTGGAAAGATGATCTGGAATTCTAAATACGGCATCTGATCTCTTTATCAGGGTCCAGATTGTCGGTTAAGGTGTTCCCAAGGTATTCGAACTGACTTACTCATTCAGTGTTTTGATTACCGGTATTTAATGAAATGGAGACACCTTCGTGGTTGCTTCTGCTAAACACCACAAACTTGGTTTTTATTTTATTTTATTTTATTGATGTTTGTACCATATCTTTATCCAATGAGATGAATTCTGTTGAGCAGTCCTTGACGGTGTCATCTCCATATCTAATATTGTTTATGATGACTCCATTTACTTTCACACCTCGCTCAGTATCATGCCAGGCTTCTTTGAATAGATGTTGAATAGGAGAGGTGAAAGTATGCAACCTTGGCATACTCCTCTTTTGATACTTGTCTTTGAAGTTCCTTTTCATCCAATCTTGCATACAATCCTAGTGTATTCACTCCAGCTTATAACATCGCAGAGAAATATATAGGAATCATACATTAAAATCCTTGTAAAAGAGAGATGTGTTCATTACCAATGCCAGGGACCATCCCACCTACCCATAAACGTACATTTACTTTTATAACCTAAAGAAATATTTCACGCGCCATTGACTATTAGCCGGCCAGCTACAAGCACAGTCATTGGACGTCATGACGTCATTCCTAGAATTCCTAACTCGCTGCTTCCGTTACCAGTCCACGCAAAATAAAAAGTACGTAGAAAGGATTGGAAAGAAAAAATATGTAATTTTGTAGCTGTACCCTATCGTTGCAAATCCAGGCCAAGCTCTGTCATGAGAACAGTGGCGCCCAACTGTGATACTGCGCGCATGGCAAGAAAAATTAAATTTAGTGATTGTCACATTTCGTTGGTCATTTCTGTAACAGTTGGTGACAGTTCGCAGATCGCTGTCACATTGTAGAGACGCTCGTATCGGCAATCCCGTGAACTATAAATAAAAGCATCATCCACCGCTGAACCTCCGTGTATAGCGAGCGGAGTGAGTACACTAGGGCTATGCCGCAATACACATTACAGCCTTCTTGAGTACATTCTCACTCATTTTAATACAGACACACACATCTATTATTTTATAGAGTCGGCCACTTTCAATCCCACATCTCCCACACACCACAGTTACCGACACGCAACAACTATAGTGCACAATGGCAGACTCGAGACTACTACCATACACAAACACCAGTGGTCTGCGATGGATAGTTGTGGCTGCAAGGTAAAAATACATGGACACACACGTCTATTTTTAAATACAGATAACATGTCAACGATTTTTGGCACAATTTATACTAAGAGTCTGCAGCACTGCCACCACAGGATAAATGACCACCACTTCGAGGATTAACTCCTAGGGCCGGATCAGATCCCAGCTGAAGTTTTAAAACTGATAAAAGAATACAATATTAATCAGATCACCAAGCTCGGCAAAATTTTTCCTTCCGCAGCCCAGAGTTTATAACATTATAAGGAAGCTAAAATAATGAAAATCTTTCTTGGAATACCTTGTAGAGGAGAGATGTGTTCATTGCGATGTCCAGGAACCCACCATCCCGCCCCCAGAAGTACATTTACTTTTATAACCTAATAAGAGCAGCAGTCGCCATAGGCCATGGCTAGCGTAACTACTCGCATTCTCACCAGAACGGAATGTGACGTCATTGCCATCAATGCTGATAGGTACATTGTGTTACCAACCCCGGGTGAATAAAAGCACCAATCGTGTTTCCTCACGAAACTAGGTGCCTGAGGATGCTTCACGGCTCCTAACCGTCCAGACCAATGGTCTTGTCCACGGCAAGAATCCTAACTGTCCAGACCAATGATCTTGTCCACGGCAAGAATCCTAACTGTCCAGACCAATGGTCTTGTCCACGGCAAGAATCCTAACCATCCAGACCAATCGTGTTTCCTCACGAAACTAGGTGCCTAACGCCGCTTCGCGGCTTCTAACCGCCTAGACCAATGGTCTTGTCCACGGCAAGAATCGTAAACAATAATCACCACCAGTAACAGTAACAGTTAGTACTACTCATTAGTTCCTAAGTACAGAGGTTGGCAGCCCTGACCGCCTCTCGACAACATTCTACTCTAGCGTGCAAACAAACGACAGTCGTACAGTGCACAGCTGAATGTAGCGAGTGCTGGGCTGCGGAAGGTAAAATTATAATCCAAGCTCTTTAACATAATATACAGTTCAGGAGAAATCCCAGGTGACTGGCTACATTCAACATTCATTTCCATACCAAAGAAATCAGACCCAATAATTACCATCTTATAAGTCTAAAGAGCCACATGCTCAAGATATTGCAGCGTATTATACGTGCAAAGTTACACGCAATATTTTTTTATTGGAGCCTGTATTGTCGAAAAGTATCAACTTGTGAAAATTAAATTTATAATTCCACCTTTACAATACTACTACGATTGAAAAGACTACATTAGACTATATTTGTGATACATGTTTCATCCTCTTATGGGACATCTTCAGTCACACATACAAACATTGAAAATAAGGTGAGGACACGTTAAAATTGGTTAATGAAAAGTCTTTAAATATTGTGACGTGGTGTGTTGGCGTCTTGTCAATCTTGAATCTTAAAATGGTGCAGCATGAACATGATATGAACCATGAAGTCCAGTTAAAACACAGATTAAAATGTTATATGCATAGAATTGCCCAAATATAAAAAACATGTGTGGCAATGCAAATAAAACTATAAACATATTGTACATAAAATGGTGTGTTGATAATGTCACATTAAAATAGCTTCCTTGATTAGATGAAGAAGGTGGAGTTAGGTTGATGATGCAAGTTAAACTTGATTATCTGTTGACAGTATGGGCTGAAAAAAGAAAGAAATATGAGTGAACTAATGAAAAAATCAATTGAAATGTAAACTAAGTGCCCATCTGGTCACTCACCTCCTTGCCTGTCTGCTTTCTCAAGTGTCGAACATGCAGAAAAGCTGTTTGTGAATGCACCTGGCAACACAGCATGAAGTGCTGTGTATAGGAATGCATTTGTATTAAATTACTTAAGATGTAAGATATTAATGTACCCCAGAAAAAGAATAAAAATAGAAGAAAAAGAGGGTTCTTCTAATGCACATCTTCTGTATTATATAGAGAAAACTGCACGGATGTACAAAAAAATCCTGCGAAGCGAGTTTCTTCAGCTTGTTCGTACATAATACAGTTCAACCATTTATTCACAAAAGTGCAATGAATAAGATGACACTAAAGCAATTATTTATCAACAAAGAAAAAAATACCAAAAGTAGATTGAACTTAATTATTTATTTTTGCAAAACTTTTGCTATTTATGTTTATATTTAGGTACATTTTAAAAAATGAGAGTCACAACTTCCGTACTTGGTGGGTGAAAGTTAAGTTAGAGATCCGACATGGCGTGGCCCAGAGTGGTGGTGGTGATTATTGTTGTAAGAGTAAGTACAACTAGGCAATCATCCTCTATATAACACCAATCAGAGAGGAAAAATGGAAGGGATCCGACACTTAAAAATGAAGGTATCGACCAAAGAAAGGCAAGGGCCACGAAGGGCATGAAAATAAAAGACTCCCTAGCCCTCGCAAACCTAATAGCGTCAGGGTTGGAAAAGAACAAGAGTTGACCAAGGAAGATCGGATAGGATAGATTAAAGTGAAGAGCCTGGCACAAGTAAGTTGAAGCAATGCCAGGACTCAGCTAAGGGCCCTATGGTCACCTACCCACGCTCCAAAGTTCGGGGCCCCTTTTAGTTGCCTCTTACGGAAGGCAGGGGATACGGTGGGTGTTATTCTACCACCCCACCCACAGGGGGAACGCAGCCCAGATGACTTCACATAACACTCAGCAGGCTTGCCAACATCTGCATTGTTAATGACTAAACCATTGGACTGGGGGGAAGCAGAGGGTGTCTAGGGGCGTGTTCTTTATGTACAGGATGTACACGTCAAATAATGCAATAATATTTGAAAAAAATTGTGTCCAATACCTTCTGGTCGGCCTGGAACAGGTGGTTGAGTAAGTGCACTTATCTTTAATATCAGTGGATCTAATTAACAACGCCTCAGTTACTGGTTGATGCTTGTTGTCTAAAGGGGTCCAAAATCCAATATGTTTATAATTTTATTTGCAATGCCACGCATGGTAAAGCTGAACCATGGTGTTCTCCTGTAGTGATATAGTTCCAGCTTTGTTTTTCAATTAACATTTCAGTTAAATAATAAGAACGCACATTAGGAATTACTTAGGCGTATCCCATAAATCTAAATTACAATGAGCGATTGGTGTGTGTGTAATTTGAAACTCCCAAACAAATCAGGTAAATCTGATAAATTACAGTGTTCAGAGTCCAAACGAACATCGCATGATAAGTGTATAAGCTTGAAGAAAGCGGAAATTGAGCACCTCATAGCAGTCAATGGCCAGTGAGAGTATCCAGAATGCTTGTCTGGTAGAGATGAGAAAGCCAAAAATGAAGACGCAGAGACTCTGAAGGATGTAAGAAAAGAAGTGATAAATTTAAGGAAAGGAACTCAACAAATTAAGGACATGCAGCAAAATTCAGGAAAGGGAAATGGGTCATGAAAAGCTAGACAGTAACTCTGCTATGATTGCTGAACATGGGAGAAAATTTGCCTCGTTCCTATTCATGTGATTGAGTCCCTAAAAAATTAAAATAATGAGTGAAAAAGAGGATTAAAAACTTAGCAGGAGGATTACTGACTGTGAGCAATATTCCAGGGTGAACACCGTAGAATTCCATGGAGTTCCTCATCAACAGAATGAAAATCTGAGTGAAAAAATGGTGGCTGTTTGTAGAGCACTCAGTGACAGTATTGAAGAAACTGCTTGCCATAGGCTCCCTAGCAGCAACTGTCCGAACTCCCCCACCATGATTGTTCGATTTTGCCATAGGTATTTGAAGGAAGAACTTCTCTGTCAAAGCAGAATACAAGGACTTTTCTACACGGGATATTGGCCACACATTCAGCAGTCCTATCTGTATAAACGAGAGTCTTTTTTCTATTCTTAGGAACCTGTTTTTGAAAGCTAGGGAAGTCAAGATTAACAAAAATGTGAAATACTTCTGGATCAGAAATGGAAAACTTATCATGAGGAAATAAGATGGCTCACAAATAATTAGAATTCGAGGTGAAAGTTATTTAAATACGCTTAAATGTTAACTTCACTCTATGATATTTATTACCAGAATGTCAGAGGTCTCAGGTCAAAGACAAATGTATTATATAACAATGTGCTGTGTAATTCTTACAATCTTGTTGTGTTAACTGGAACATGGCTCCATAATTTGATTTATAATCCAGAAGTGCTTGACGATAGGTATCCTGTATAGCACCAGGACAGAAATATACAACTCACTAGTAAGAGCAGAGGTGGAGGGGTGTTTATTGGTGTAAATAATAGTGTCATCACTGAAAGAATAAATCTAGTTGAAGAAAATTCTGATTCACTATGCATTTCATTCCTTTATTACTCACGTAGCTTATTTTCCACCTTATTCAGAACTGACAGACTATAGTTTCTTCTTTGAAAATTGAATTCAAATCAAAGGTATATTTACATAAAACATTATTATAATGGATGATTTTAATTTAGCTGAAATAACAGGCAGCAATTATGATATGAGTGAAGGTAGCAACAAAGTTAAAGAAGTCCTAAAGTATTTACACATGTTTAATATTAAATCAATTTTTTATATATGTAATAAAAATGGAAATTATAATTTTACCTTCCGCAGCCCAGCACTCGCTATATTCAGCTGCACGCTGTATGACTGTTGTTTGTTTGCACGCTCGAGTAGAATGTTGTCGAGAGGTGGTCAGGGCTGCCAACCTCTGTACTTAGGAACTAATGAGTGGTAGTTACTGTTACTGTTCTTGACGTGGACAAGACCATTGGTCTGGACGGTTAGGATTCTTGCCGTGGACAAGATCATTGGTCTGGACGGTTAGGATTCTTGCCGTGGACAAGACCATTGGTCTGGACAGTTAGGATTCTTGCTGTGGACAAGACCGTTGGTCTGGACGGTTAGGATTCTTGCCGTGGACAAGATGATTGGTCTGGATGGTTAGAAGCCGCGAAGCGGCGTTAGGCACCTAGTTTCGTGAGGAAACACGATTGGTCTGGACGGTTAGGATTCTTGCCGTGGACAAGACCATTGGTCTGGACAGTTAGAATTCTTGCCGTGGACACGACCATTGGTCTGGACGGTTAGGATTCTTGCTGTGGACAAGACCATTGGTCTGGACGGTTAGAACCCGCAAAGCGGCGTTAGGCACCTAGTTTCACGAGGAGAGCACCTTCCCCCTAGAACAGAGAGTGCACGAATTCCTCAAAGCTGCCGCAGCCCTGTATCCGCCTCTACATTAACGTAAGTATTCAGTTAAATTACTGCTGTTGTGTATTTCACATTGTTTCCTTTACATAGTGTTTTTCCTTTGTGCTTTTATTCAGCCGGGGTTGGTAACATTATGTACCTATCAGCATTGATGGCAATGACGTCACATTCCGTTCACGTACACCTATCTTCCAATGCGAGTAGTTACGCTAGCCATGGACGATGGCGGCTGCTGCTCTTATTAGGTTATAAAAGTAAATGTACTTCTGGGGGCGGGATCGTAGGTTCCTAGACATTGCAATGAACACATCTCTCCTCTACAAGGTATTCCAAGTAAGATTTTCATTATTTTAGCTTCCTTATAATGTTATAAAGTCTGGGCTGCGGAAGGAAAAATTTTGCCAAATGGAAGGAGAGTTTGAGAGGGAGAGAAGCCAAACACACTTTTCGACTTCCTCATCTCAAATTTGAATAACCTCAAGTTGACAATCAGTCGATTGATCTTTCACGTTTTACACAACACTTTTTCACGCTACTTGCCCCTTCTGAAAAGCCCTCCTGATCAACCTTAATCATCCCCCTCCCGCCACCCCCTCTCAAACTCTCCTGTATCCCTCCCCTACCTCTGCTTATTCCTATCTTCCTTATTTGCTTCATATTTTGCCTCCCCTACACATTTCAATCATCATGGCACGCAGATAAAGTGAGCCTCATAATTTAACTTGTTGTTCTAAATTTCTTACCCCTTGTTTCATTTCTCTTTTAAGTTTCCTTTTCTTTAGGCTTCATATATCCACATTGAACTGAAGAACTTAAGTCCTACACTGTATCCTAGGACTTCATGTATGTTGCTTTCCACTCTTTGACGTGCTTATAAAACAAATGCCTATATGACCTTCCTTAGCAACAACTGTACACAAGCTGCATTTCTCAAGATCAATCTTTTAACAAGTCATCCCTCAAGTTTTTATGTTGGATCAAGCTTTTTAACTCATTATTTACCATCAATTCAACGTCTTTCTACGTGATTACAGCACAGCAGGAATATACAAGACTGTCGCGTTACATATAAACTTCAACTGAATTTACTTCTTCATAATAAGTGTTGATATTCGTACGTACACCCTTTTGACTGTGAATAACATCATATATATATATACATATGTTATGTGTGTTTATAATTGTTTATGATTTAGTCCTTTTGCCCTCTTCTCTTAATCGGCTGATGATGACACTTTAAATACGAGGGCCATCCAGAAAGTAGTACCCGTTAGCACCGCATGAAGCGATGATTACTCGGGTAGCCGCTGGGCAAGGTCAGACTGTATCAGTGGCTTGTCTGCCTGCTCTGTGCGAGGTTGCATGACACTAGCATTACCTGTGTTGTGTCTGTGATCGTTTAAAATGTTTAAACAAATTGAGAACCCCACCAGTTGTGAAGTGAGGGCCGTGATTAAATTTCTTAATGCACGAAACGTTCGACCTTGTGATATTCATCACCAATTAAAGGAGGTGCATGGAGACAATGTGATGGACGAGTCGTCTGTTCGGCGCTGGTGTTGCAACTTCAACCTGGGGAGGGGGAATACACACGACGAGGAGCGTTCAGGGAGACCATCTGTCATTACAGACCAACTGCTGAGCGCAGTAGACGAATGCGTGAGGAACGATCGGCGCATCACAATTGATGAACTCTGTGAACATTTTCCTAATGTGTCTCGAACAATTGTTCATGAAATTGTCTAAGACCATCTGCATTATTAAAAAATCTGTGCAAGGTGGGTCCCTTTCATGCTTACAGAGGAGCACAAAACCAAGCATATGGCTGCAGCACTGACGTTTCTGGGACGTTATTCCGATGAAGGAGACTCTTTCCTGACTCGCATCATTACTGGGGACGAAACATGGGTTTCTTATGAATCACCTGAGAGTAATAATAATTTCGTGTGGCTATTTCTAGCCGAGTGCAGCCCTTGTAAGGCAGACCCTCCGATGAGGGTGGGCGGCATCTGCCATGTGTAGGTAACTGCATGTTATTGTGGTGGAGGATAGTGTTATGCGTGGTGTGTGAGTTGCAGGGATGTTGGGGACAGCACAAACACCCAGCCCCCGGACCATTGGAATTAACCAATGAAGGTTAAAATCCCCGACCCGGCCGGGAATTGACCTCGGGACCCTCTGAACCGAAGGCCAGTACGCTGACCATTCAGCCAACGAGTCGTACAACCTAAGAGTAAACGACAGTCAATGGAGTGGCATCATGCTCATTCACCAATCAAACCAAAAAAATTCAAGAAAATTCTGTCCACCATTTTCTGGGATTGCTGAGGTGTACTGCTCATTGATTTTATGGCCTGTGGAGACACAATTAATGCTAATGCGTATTGTGAGACACAATTAATGCTAATGCGTATTGTGAAACATTAAGGAAATTATGGTGGCCAATACAAAATCGACGGCGAGGTCTAATGTCTACAGCCGTCATTCTCCTTCATGACAATACCAGGCCTCATGCAGCTGCGATAACACAACTTTTGCAGCAATTCAAGTGGGAAACCTTCGACCATCCCCCGTATAGCCTGGACTTGGCCCCTTCGGATTTTCATCTCTTTATGAAGCTTAAAGACTTTCTGGTGGGAAAAAGTTTTGACAACGATGAAGAACTTAAACAAGCCGTGACTACATATCTCAATACGCTGGCAGCGGAGGACTAAGACGCCGGAATACAAAAACTCGTCCCACGTTAAATTTGCTTGGAGATTATGTGGAGAAGTAGTGTGAAGTATGCTCTTTCCAATAAAAATGTGTATATTTGTTAATATTTACTCCTGTGTCTTAATTGTACAAACAGGTACCACTTTCCGGATAGCCTTCGTATGTTAACATGTTGTAACTTAATATTGGAACAACTTAATAACAGTGTATGTATTGAAAAGGTGGAACCACTATGCTTTCTTTTTAGTATTGTGATCCTCGGATCAATACGGAACAATTATGAACTTTTTAACTTTAAAATAATCATAGTTAATGCAGACCCATGGTATGTCACACATAATGGTATGTCTCACAGATAACACAGACCTATGGTGTTCCTCACATTGTGACATTAATCACACGTGTTGGCTAGATTTACGGTGTTCTTCACATAGGGTACTAAGCATAGGCCACGTACGCTCATGGTGTTGCTCACATAGTGGTAGTAACCATAGGCAATGTAGACCCACGGTGTTCCTCACATAATGGTACTACTCTCAGGCATCGCAGACCCATGGTGTTCCTCACATAGTGGTACTAATCACGGGTGATGCACAAACCCTTGGTTTTCCTCACATACAGTAGTGGTACTAATTGCAGGCAACACAGACCCATGGTGTTCCTCACAAGTAGTCTTGAAAGTGCTGAGTCCACCATCCCTTGATTGCACCTTCTTGGTGCTTCTATGACAGGCAGGGTGGACCGTGGGTGTATTCTTCATCTGCGTCCCCTGTCCTCAGGGGGTTGGCAAGTAGGGTCTCTAAACTGTATGGTTAGCAAAACTGAATTGAACCCAACAGTTAGAAAATAAATATAAATCACTACCTTCAGTATTAACAGTGGAGAAAGAGTGAGGTTTATAAGTTGACGTGGCATGGACTGTATACTCTGTCCATCAGTAAATAAATAGACATCACCTGCAGGTAGTAGTCCAGGGAAAATATAGCCACTACTGTGGATGCTATGCCTTAAGTTGCTACCACAATATTTATTTATAAGACAGCTAATTCTTAATTGAATACGGTAGTCTAAACATCATTCACTGGAGATGAGTTTTAATCTAAGTTCAGAAAATTATCTGAGATCAGATTGGTGTCGTGTTGTATAACACTGATCTAAGATCAACTAATTAAAGTTCAGTTTTGATCCCAGTTCTTATGTGAACGCTTGGCAACAGTGCAGAAACAGGTGAGTATCGGGAGTTGCGTTGAGCAGTGTGGAATCTGTTTTCCTTTGTATTCTGTGTGCCGAGTGGAAGAAAGAAAAAAATGACTGAAATTAAGCAGAAAAAGGACTGTTCTACTAATTTTTCCAAGGAGGACAAGGATGCCCAAGTTGAAATCATGCCAGGCAAGTTGGCCGTGCGGTTAGGGATGCACAGCTGTGAGCTTGCATCCGGGAGATAGTGGATTCGAACCCAACTATTGACAGCCCAAAAGACAGTTTTCTATGGTTTCCCGTTTTCACACCAGGCAAATGCTGGGGCTGTACCTTAATTAAGGCAACGGCCACTTCACACTGCTAGGCCTTTCCTGTCCCATCGTCGGCATAGGATCTACTATCTGTGTCAGTGCGATGTAAAGCCAATTCTAAAAATTAAAAAGTTGATATCGTCTTGGGAAAATATAGACATAGAGTTTAAAATGATAGATGCAATAACATGCATAGAAAAATGTTGCCTCGGACTTCAATTCCAGTAATATAAATCGGCCTAACTGATCGTGGCAAATATTAAAGTTGTGCCTAGAACGCCAGGGAAGTGTTGTTGTACATCGAAAAAGACACGCATGATTTCCTCACACCAATTTGTTCGGAAGGCATTTTGATAAACTCTTGTTTCAGTGCAGCAATAAGGTTAGATACACGATAAATGGCTCTACAGACTGTTGCTGCGTCAACATGCAGTAAATCACAAACGACTAACTGAAAACTTCCCGTGGCAAAGAAACTTTTTTTTTTCTACGGGCTTTACGTCGCACCGACACAGATAGGTCTTATGGCGACGATGGGATAGGAAAGGCCTAGGAGTTGGAGGGAAGCGGCCGTGGCCTTAATTAAGGTACAGCCTGGTGTGAAAATGGGAAACCACGGAAAACCATTTTCAGGGCTGCCGATAGTGGTATTCGAACTTACTATCTCCCGGGTGCAAGCTCACAGCCGCGCGCCTCTAAGCGCACGGCCAACTCGCCCTGTGGCAAAGAAACTCAAAAGTTAGTAACAACATGTGCATTGGAGACAAAGGGTTGTTTCTCTTGGTAGGTTTAACTAGAATATCACGCAAAAGCGATACCTCAGTTTAAAGTTCTTATCACTCAGTTCTCCCATTGGATTTCCTCTTTCACAGAACATACGGGGAGCCCGACAAATTTTATCATTTTTATCATCAGAAGATATATCCGAGAAATCAGAGTAATCAGACACCTGTAAAGTACGAACGAGATAAAATAATAACATAAGCTATTTATCAAGGTTATGTTATAGAATTATTACATTACACTGCAGTAAGAAGCGTAATATTGCCTATATCCAGACAAGAAATATAGCTAGCATTGTATGAGGTTAGATTTCAGTGTATTTTTTTTTACCATTTATTGTAAAAATACAGGTAATATTTGTTAACAATCAGCTGTTCTTGTATCTCAGATAGAAAACAACTCCTTGATCTGAGATCGAGTTTGATCAGAGAAATTTCTCCAGTCAAAGTTGATCTTAGTTCAGTCCAAATTAATCTCAGATTAACGTTTATACAATACAAATGTCCGAGTTTTGCATGAACCAAGATCAATTTCGTCTCTTATCTAAGATCAAACAGTTTATATAATCGGCCCTAAGAAATATAAAACTATACTTCTCCGATATTTAAGATGCTCAATTTTATTTGTTTCCAGGTTCAGGATGGACCTTGGTGCTGACCGTTTGCCTGCAGATGTACTAGTGAAGATATTCTCCTATCTGCCCTGCGAGGACTTGGTGAAGTCAGTTCAGTTTGTCTGCACTTGGTGGCAGCAGGTGTCCTGGGAGAAACAGCTATGGAAGTACATCACGTACCAGCCAGATGTCGGGTTCAAGAATATTATACAAATGTTGAAACTATCACCCCAGTTGCGAATTTTGAATCTGATATTTGCAACCGTCGACAATAATCTCATTCAATTTATAACTGATTCATGTCCTAACCTTGAACGTCTTCACATACATTGGTTCAAAATTTACAATAATTCTCGTATTACAATCACTCGTCCTGTGAGCCAGATAAAGATGCTGACTCTCTGGAATGGAAAATATGGTCTGGATTTTCAATATCTGGATTTTCCATGCCTTGATAGTGCTTTTCCAAATTTAGAAAGTCTAGGTATTGTTCAGATTAATTTTTATAAGAAGGATCTTGAGCATTATTTACAGAAAAAGCAGAAAACTCTTCACACGTTAAGCATTCCTTGTTGTACAGCTGATGACCTTTGTGTGCTGCCGTGTTTATCTGTGTGCACAAAATTGAGAAATTTGTGTCTGTACAGGGTGTGTGATAAAGCATTGTCTTGTAAAGAAGTTCGAT
This sequence comes from Anabrus simplex, assembly GCF_040414725.1. Classification (NCBI taxonomy): domain Eukaryota; kingdom Metazoa; phylum Arthropoda; class Insecta; order Orthoptera; family Tettigoniidae; genus Anabrus; species Anabrus simplex. The sequence goes on from NC_090279.1 coordinate 199,900,902, forward strand.
GCTGTGCAAATATTTCGCATCTGACACTTTACCGTGCCGATATGAGTAATGTGAATGACACTTCACCAGTATTCTGCTCCTTCCCCAATATCACTTCACTGGAGCTGGAATTTGTAAAACTAAGTGAAATTTTTTTGTGTATAATTGCCCGTAATTGTCCTCAACTTCAGGAGCTGAAATTTTCTTTCTGCGGCGGGCCGTCTTTTTTTGTAGAGGATACCCTACATGCTATTCCGTTGAAAAGACTTACACATCTGTATATAAACGATAATGCATCTCTTACGGATGAAGGTATCAAACACATCCTCCGGCTGATGCCCGGGCTGATATACCTCGACTTGTACGAGTGTGAGTGCTTGACTACAGAATGCTTTAAATTCATTTGTGGAATTAGTAAGTTGGAAGTATTTAAGTTTGATCTAAGCGAGAAGAACGTGCACTTCATTTTTGAACTTGAAGCTTGTGATGTGGCGAATAAAAATCTTCAATTTATATTGTATGATTGGGAAATTGATTTGAATTTCATGAGACAAGAAAAGTTAAGGGTGTATCAGACGAGCTATACCAAATGCTGGAAAGAACATTGTGATGATATGTATGTTAATATGATCGCACGTCGAGCTTCCTGGTACAAACATTGTTGTTTATGTTGCCGCTAGCCTAATTGCCAATGCTGCATCTCTACACACAATGAACCATGGAATTCATCCACAGAATATCTAAATTCTCTGTAGTCTTTAACAACTTTGTGAATGGAGCAACCCCTCCTGTGTAAAACTGTAATATTTAACAACCTTTGTTGTTACCTGAAGCAATTTCTCCTCAGTTAATTTATAACTGTTAGGTTCTTCAGTCTGCGGAAACTAAATTTGATTAAATACTATCTCAGAACTCCACAGTTCTAGCCCTTCAGGTGAGCTACTTAATGTTGAAAACATCCTAGGGATATGAGCTACGAATTTTAGGTAAATAAAATGTAATTAAGTATGAGAATATATTCTTTATTTATTCCTAAAATTTACAATTTTTTCTTAATCATCATTATCTGTTCAATTAGATTAGCAGTTTGCCTTTTTCTAAATCCCTTTTGACTACATTTGGTGCGGACATATAAAAAAAAAAAATCAAAACTGCCTGAGGGTATTGAACCAAGGAACACATTACAGAAGGAATTATGTAAATAAGTTAAGTAGGCTGTGATTTGAATAAAAAAAGAAAGTGAGTACAGAAACAAGTGATTTTAGGCAGATTTTCCGGAACTGCATTTAGGCCGGAAGTGATTTTCAATTTTTTTTTTTTTAGTTGGAGCTATCCAAGACACAATTTGAAATCTTTCCAGGACCTTTAGCCCTTCATTATTCAACACAGTTGAGGAAATTTTTCGTAGGGGTTACTTTGCTAAGAAACAATTTAATTAAATAGAATGACACATTTCGTTCTGGAAAGAACATCAGATCCTATCAAAACACACTTAAAAATATTTTAAAATATATAAACGTTTATTTTGTTTCTGTTTAAATCCTTCAATTTTTTTCATCTGTAATTCTGTTCCCATATGTTTTCTTTTTCAGATAGTTTTAATTTTTTTTTCAAAATTAGTTTTGGTGTAGTAAAACAAGAGTCTCAATCGGTAGGTAAAATGGGTCTCACCTATTCAGTACTACAGTAATAAAACATGTTACTATATTTGGTCAAAAATCAGTTACATTTTCATATAATCAGTACAAGGGCCATCATCAGCTGTAAAGATTTTTAAAAATTGGCACAACTAAAAATATAAAATATTATGAAACAAACAAAGACTTCTGAAAAATACACATTAAAATCAATCTCTGATAGTAACTTGGTGGCACATACGTCCATGCGTCACAAATATTGTACAATGAATGTAGACCTTGGCGTAATAAAAACATTAAACATGCCAAGAGAACCCACGTTAAATCAATCTCTGACCGAAAGCTTGTGTCCATACGTCAGAAAGTATTGTGCTCTGGTTTTGAATTGGTGAGTTTTTGTGAGGAGTCCATTCTTGACTTCCTTGATCTTAACAAATAAATTATGTACACTTGAGTGATTGAGAGGGACATAGGTGTGCATGTAAATATTATACAATTTATGTTTTCAGTACAAAATGTCACAAACTGTCACTTTACTTCATAAAGATCTGCTCCATTTTGGTGTTCACATTTAAATAACTCTCAACTGCTCGCTCTAGTAGTCTCAGGGAATGGCTTTGTCTTCAGTCTTCTCTTTCATTTCATGGATAGTTGCAGGACATGAACGATACATCTTGCTTTTAAGATGTCCCCACAGTAAGAAGTCGCAAACATTAAGATCTGGTGATCTCCCAGGCCATGGAATGTTGCCGTTAGTGAAAAAATGTGCCTTCCAAACAGTTGGCGAGAGCGGATTACATCGATTGTCGTGCAGTATGTGACGTGGCTCCATCCTGCTGAAACCACATGTTTTTGAGGTTCAGACTGTGCAAACTTGGTGTAAAGAATGTTTCAAGCATATCAACATACCGAGCAGATGTTTCCATTGATGCAACAGCATCCTCACTTTCAAAAAAGTAAGGTCCAGTGACGCCATGACATGAAACAGCACACCATATTGTAACCTTAGCGCTGTGTAATGAATGCTCATGCAACTCACAAGGATTTTCCTGTGCCCAGTCATGAACATTCTGTCTGTTTACGTATCTGTTAGGATGGCAGTGGGCTTCGTCTGACATATGATAGGATGATAGGAAAAACTTAAAACGGTCCACCTTTTCAATACAAAAAGTTATATTTTATTTATAACATGTATTTGTACTTGGAACTAGTTTCGACGCTGTGTTTGCGTCATCATCAGCCAAAATGGGAAACAGGCAAGCATGTAGGCATTTATGTTATACAAGGCGTTACATTAAACAATACACATCTTACAAGGAGATAAAAACAGGGACGAATATAGGAAACAAATGAATCGTTGAGAAAACAAAAGTTATACAAATTATAAATAACCTTAACCACACATCTTGCAGTGCGAAAGTGTTCTTCTTGAATGATTCCTGAATGTAAAACACACGCGCACACATTTCTGAGGAGCCAGCAGGCAGGACAAAGTAAAGTGAAACCTTAAGAGTTCTTCTGAGAAGAGTTCATCATTTTTCTATGTTCCGACTAACTAATGAAGTCTCCCTTGAGTTCCTGATAAACATATACAACAGGAAATTCTCCTTCACTCTCCACACTAGCTATAAAGAACAACGGTAAAATTTTAAATATTGCGCAGAGACGTGAAAGCATGATTTTGAACATGATATAACTCCTTCAGATAACCCAGTTTTTACACAAGGTGTTACATTAATTAATACACGTCTTACGAGGAGATAAAAACAGGGACGAATGTGGAAACACATGCATCGTTGAGAAAGCAAAGTTATACATATTAAAAATAAGCTTAACCACACAACTTGCAGTGCGAAAATATTTGCCTTGAATGATTCCTGAATACAAAACGCACGCGCACACACTTCTAAAGAGCCAGCAGGCAGGAAAAAGTAAGGTGAAACCTTGAGAGTTCTTCTGAGAAGAGTTCATCATTCTTTCTATGATCTGACTAACTAATGAAGTCTCCCTTGAGTTCCTGATAAACATACACAACAGGAAAATTAAACAATACACATCTTACAAGGAGATAAAAAACAGGGAAAGTTATACATATTAAAAATAACCTTAACCACATATCTTGTAGTGCGAAAATATTCGTCTTGAATGATTCCTGAATACAAAACACACGCGCATACATTTCTGAAGAGCCAGGAGGCAGGAAAAAGTAAAGTGAAACCTTAAGAGTTCTTCTGAGAAGAGTTCATCATTTTTTCTATGTTCCGACTAACTAATGAAGTCTCCCTTGAGTTCCTGATAAACATACACAACAGGAAATTCTTCTTCACTCTCAACAATAGCTATAAAGATCAACGGTGAATTTCATTTTAAATATTGTGTAGAGACGTGAAAGCATGATCTTGAATATAATATAACTCCTTCATTTAACCCAATTTTTTTACACAAGGTGTTATATTAAACAATCCACATCTTACGAGGAGATAAAAACAGGGACGAATGTAGAAACAAATGCATTTTTGAGAAAGCAAAAATTATACATATTAAAAATAAGCTTAACCACACAACTTGCAGTGCGAAAATATTTGCCTTGAATGAATCCTGAATACAAGATGCACGCACACACTTTCTAAAGAGCCAGCAGGCAGGAAAAGGTAAGGTGAAACCTTAAGAGTTCTTCTGAGAAGAGTTCATCATTCTTTCTATGTTCCAACTAACTAAAGAAGTCTCCCTTGAGTTCCTGATAAACATACACAACAGGAAATTCTCTTTAACTCTCAACAATAGCTATAAAAGAGCAACGGTAAATTGTATTTTAAATACTGTGCAGAGATGTGGAAGCATGATCTTGAACATGATATAACTTCTTCATTTAACCACCTTTGAAAATTTCTCTCTATATTACATAGCTTCATTAACAACCATTCTGTAGATGCACAAATTAATCTTGTAATCTTCATAGGTCCGGTATTCAGCTTGACAAGAATATAAAATAGGTATTAAGGAATACATTGTTGAGAGTTTGGAGGTTGACTGTGCCAGTATTGGTGATGTATTGTTGCAGCATTACGTGTAGGGTGGGGGCAGGTTTCTATGATGTTTATTGCGGGACATAAGGCGGTAAAGCTATGGTGCGAGATGAAGAGGAACAGAGCGTGTTGGATAGTTTAGGTCTGGGCAGCGGCCGTTGTTGGATTAGGAGGGGAGAGGGGAGGAGCAGTAGGGGAGGAGGGGTGGAAGGGGGGGAAGTATGGAGGGTGATGTGGTGAAAGTGTGTGGCGTGACAAAGTATTATGCATGATTTGAAAGACAGATCTGTTTTTCGGGATATTCATGTTTTTGAAAAATTCAATGAGAAAGTCGAATAGGATCTTTGGTTTCTCTGAGATATCATTTAAGTTTAGGTTGGGATTGAAATATTGGTCTAAATGAATATAGAGGTTTTCAGTGACGTCTAGGAAAGAACCTTTGTTTAGAATATCTAATACTTCAAGATCTTGATTTATTTCAGTAAAGTTGTGCTTAAATTCTTTTATATGTAGACCGACCGCGGAAAAACGGTTGTGTTTTATGGCATTGACATGTTCTGCATATCTGATTTTAAAGCTGCGTCCTGTTTGCCCTAGGTAAGAACTTTTGCAGTCTTGGCAAGAAAACCTATATACACCTGATTTAGAAAAAGGACTACTTTTATTTATTGATGAAGAGTTGTGTAGGATCTCTGTGCTTCTATTGTTAGTACGAAAGGCTATTTTAACGTTGTGTTTTTTAAAAACGTTAGTGACGTTGTAAATTTCTTTATTGAAGGTAAATGTGGAAAGCGTGGCAGTGCTAGTATTGTCTTTTATTAGGGTGGTTTTTGGGCGGTGTCTGAATTTATTGATTATTCTTTCAATAAAGGATTCATTATATCCATTGAATTTTGCTATAGAGCGAATGTGTTCAATTCTTTATTTAAGTTTTTTCTTGACATTGGAATTTTGAATGCTCGGTCTACTAAGCTATTATATGTAGCCGCTTTGTGTGTTTGGGGGTGTAGTGAGTCATTTCTTATAGTAGTGGCCGTTTGAGTGGGCTTTCTATAGATACTATATGTGAACGAAGAGGGGTGCCTGTTGATTGTTAGGTCTAGGAAGTTGATGGAGTTGTTTGTCTCTGATTCTAAGGTAAATTTAATGTCATGATCAATATTATTAAGGTTTTTGAGGGTGGAAGGCGCGTCTATGGAGCGTTCATCTAGGATTATAAATGTGTCATCGACGTACCTAGCCCAAAATTGGATATTAGCAAATTTGATGTTATTGTCGATGGTGGTGTGCTCTAGGAAATCAAGGTAGATCTCTGCTAAAATTCCTGAGGCTGGTGAACCCATAGCCAAACCATCTTGTTTGTAAATGATCTTATCGAATGTGAAGTAGTTATTGTTAATTAGTAATCTTAATATGGTCATAAAGTCTTGAACTTCTAGTTTACTTAGTTGATTGTTAGCAAGTAAGTTCTTTTCGATGATCGGGAATAGTGAGTTGGTGTTTATACTGGGATACATGTTGACTATATCAAAGGAGTGCATTGAATGATATGGTTGAAGCTTGAAACTGTTTAGTTTGTTCACTAATTCTACAGTGTTCCTGATGGATTTATTTGATGAGAATTTATAATGTTTATTAAGAAATTGTTGGATAAATTGAGATAATTTATACAAGGGGCTTGGTCTGTAGTTTATTATGGGTCGAATAGGGACACCGGTTTTGTGGATTTTGGGTAGTGCTTTAGCTGTTGGTAGGCCTGGGTTCATAGTAATTAACTTTTGTTTTTCTTGTTCAGTGAGGAGAAAAGATGTGCTCTTTAGAATTTGTTTCAGTTGCCTTTGAATTGATTGTGTTGGGTCCTTCTTAACTATTGAAAAGGATTCATTATCTAAGAAAGTTTTGGTTTTTTGAATGTAATCTGTTTTATCCATAATGACTGTTGTGTTGCCTTTGTCGGCCTTGGTAATGATGAGGTGGTTGTCTTTGACTTTCTTTTTAAGATTGAGAATTTGTTTTCTTTCAGTAAGAGAGTCTTTGTTGATTTTGGTGATAGGGGTCGCAGTACGGTTTTTTGAGAAAAAATTCACCGTTGATCTTTATAGCTATTGTTGAGAGTGAAGAAGAATTTCCTGTTGTGTATGTTTATCAGGAACTCAAGGGAGACTTCATTAGTTAGTCGGAACATAGAAAAAATGATGAACTCTTCTCAGAAGAACTCTTAAGGTTTCACTTTACTTTTTCCTGCCTCCTGGCTCTTCAGAAATGTATGCGCGTGTGTTTTGTATTCAGGAATCATTCAAGACGAATATTTTCGCACTACAAGATATGTGGTTAAGGTTATTTTTAATATGTATAACTTTCCCTGTTTTTTATCTCCTTGTAAGATGTGTATTGTTTAATTTTCCTGTTGTGTATGTTTATCAGGAACTCAAGGGAGACTTCATTAGTTAGTCAGATCATAGAAAGAATGATGAACTCTTCTCAGAAGAACTCTCAAGGTTTCACCTTACTTTTTCCTGCCTGCTGGCTCTTTAGAAGTGTGTGCGCGTGCGTTTTGTATTCAGGAATCATTCAAGGCAAATATTTTCGCACTGCAAGTTGTGTGGTTAAGCTTATTTTTAATATGTATAACTTTGCTTTCTCAACGATGCATGTGTTTCCACATTCGTCCCTGTTTTTATCTCCTCGTAAGACGTGTATTAATTAATGTAACACCTTGTGTAAAAACTGGGTTATCTGAAGGAGTTATATCATGTTCAAAATCATGCTTTCACGTCTCTGCGCAATATTTAAAATTTTACCGTTGTTCTTTATAGCTAGTGTGGAGAGTGAAGGAGAATTTCCTGTTGTATATGTTTATCAGGAACTCAAGGGAGACTTCATTAGTTAGTCGGAACATAGAAAAATGATGAACTCTTCTCAGAAGAACTCTTAAGGTTTCACTTTACTTTGTCCTGCCTGCTGGCTCCTCAGAAATGTGCGCGCGTGTGTTTTACATTCAGGAATCATTCAAGAAGAACACTTTCGCACTGCAAGATGTGTGGTTAAGGTTATTTATAATTTGTATAACTTTTGTTTTCTCAACGATTCATTTGTTTCCTATATTCGTCCCTGTTTTTATCTCCTTGTAAGATGTGTATTGTTTAATGTAACGCCTTGTATAACATAAATGCCTACATGCTTGCCTGTTTCCCATTTTGGCTGATGATGACGCAAACACAGCGTCGAAACTAGTTCCAAGTACAAATACATGTTATAAATAAAATATAACTTTTTGTATTGAAAAGGTGGACCGTTTTAAGTTTTTCCTATCATCCTTCTCAGTTCAATACGGACAAAAAATGAAATTCTTAGGTTTAAATGACATATGATAAGAAAATTGGTGTCCTCGTTGATTTTAGCCAACACTCATTCACTAAACTAGCTACGCCACACAGGGTCTCGTGGATTTAATTTCTACACAACTGTAACTTGTAGTGGGTGGAAGTTGAATTTGTACAGCATTCTTTGTTTATGCTTCGCTGCCCAATCACTGGGGCAGATGCATGTTGTCGAATGGAGCGGTGAGGGCTCCTCTGGATCAAAACTCGAACAGGTGCCTCCTGGAGGCTTTTGTTTCAAGGCCGAACCAGTTTCTTCAAAATGACACCCCCTACGTTGTAATCGCATGAGCAGATGGCACACGTCCGAGCTGGTAATGCTGTTGAAATAGCCATTGCACAGCAGTTACACTATCACCCGGCTTATAATACGCTGTCACAGCGACAGCACATTCTACACCACTCCACTGCTGCAGGATTACTAAATGTCAACACATTCACAACTTCTATGCATTGGCTCTGGTAACCTGCCGGCACTATAGTGTTACCAACACTAATGTTTCCCTGTGCTACCCTGTATAATACTGTTACGAGGTAGTTTATAAATGTATTTGCTCAAAGTTAGTTTCGGCAGACTGAAGAGCCTAACAGCTTCTGATATTACAAAATATATGTATACACTGTATATAGAAATTGGGCATTAGATTATAAAGTATTAAATGTATTTTTGTACCATAGTCTATAGCTTAGTTCATTCTGGTGAAATAATTGCATTAATATCTGTATTACTTGTTATGTTATGAATCAAAAAGCAAGATGATACATTCTAGGTTAGTGTATTCGTACAATCTGGTCAGTTCTCATAACAAGGGCCCAAATTTTTACGTAATTACTAGACATAGGTTTTATATGCTGAATAAATCACCAATATAAGCATGCTGCAATGCTGCAAAAAGAGTTGAAATGTACATTTAAATATGCACTTACTTTTATGCTATTAAACACTCGTGTGAAATGCAAACGTAACATTTCTTTACCAGACACACGCAATTCACCCACACAAATGCGTGATCATGATCATGAATAAACAACTGAATGAAAAACAAAAATCACTCGGCGGCTGTTCCACTAGTATGAGCAATCACACTGCAGCTGTTCCATTAGTACGAGCAATCACACTGCAGCTGTTCCATTAGTAAGAGCAATCACACTGCAGCTGTTCCACTAGTATGAGCAATCACACTGCAGCTGTTCCACTAGTATGAGCAATCACACTGCAGCTGTTCCACTAGTATGAGCAATCACACTGCAGCTGCTCCATTAGTAAGAGCAATCACACTGCAGCTGTTCCACTAGTATGAGCAATCACACTGCAGCTGTTCCACTAGTACAAACAATCACACTGCAGCTGTTCCACTAGTATGAGCAATCACACTGCAGCTGTTCCACTAGTATGAGCAATCACACTGCAGCTGTTCCATTAGTAAGAGCAATCACACTGCAGCTGTTCCACTAGTACAATCACACTGCGGCTGTTCCACTAGTATGAGCAATCACACTGCAGCTGTTCCACTAGTATGAGCAATCACACTGCAGCTGTTCCACTAGTATGAGCAATCACACTGCAGCTGTTCCACTAGTACAATCACACTGCAGCTGTTCCACTAGTACAATCACACTGCAGCTGTTCCACTAGTATGAGCAATCACACTGCAGCTGTTCCACTAGTATGAGCAATCACACTGCAGCTGTTCCATTAGTAAGAGCAATCACACTGCAGCTGTTCCACTAGTATGAGCAATCACACTGCAGCTGTTCCACTAGTATGAGCAATCACACTGCAGCTGTTCCACTAGTATGAGCAATCACACTGCAGCTGTTCCACTAGTATGAGCAATCACACTGCAGCTGTTCCACTAGTATGAGCAATCACACTGCAGCTGTTCCACTAGTACAATCACACTGCAGCTGTTCCACTAGTATGAGCAATCACACTGCAGCTGTTCCACTAGTACAATCACACTGCAGCTGTTCCACTAGTACAATCACACTGCAGCTGTTCCACTAGTATGAGCAATCACACTGCAGCTGTTCCACTAGTATGAGCAATCACACTGCAGCTGTTCTACTAGTACAATCACACTGCGGCTGTTCCACTAGTACAATCACACTACAGCTGTTCCATTAGTAAGAGCAATCACACTGCAGCTGTTCCACTAGTACAATCACACTGCAGCTGTTCCACTAGTACAATCACACTGCAGCTGTTCCATTAGTAAGAGCAATCACACTGCAGCTGTTCCACTAGTACAATCACACTGCAGCTGTTCCACTAGTATGAGCAATCACACTGCAGCTGTTCCACTAGTAAGAGCAATCACACATCAGCTGTTCCACTAGTACAATCACACTGCAGCTGTTCCACTAGTATGAGCAATCACACTGCAGCTGTTCCACTAGTACAATCACACTGCAGCTGTTCCACTAGTACAATCACACTGCAGCTGTTCCACTAGTACAATCACACTGCAGCTGTTCCATTAGTAAGAGCAATCACACTGCAGCTGTTCCACTAGTACAATCACACTGCAGCTGTTCCACTAGTATGAGCAATCACACTGCAGCTGTTCCACTAGTAAGAGCAATCACACATCAGCTGTTCCACTAGTATGAGCAATCACACTGCAGCTGTTCCACTAGTACAATCACACTGCAGCTGTTCCACTAGTACGAGCAATCACACTGCAGCTGTTCCACTAGTATGAGCAATCACACTGCAGCTGTTCCACTAGTACGAGCAATCACACTGCAGCTGTTCCACTAGTACAATCACACTGCAGCTGTTCCACTAGTACAAATCACACTGCAGCTGTTCCACTAGTATGAGCAATCACACTGCAGCTGTTCCATTAGTAAGAGCAATCACACTGCAGCTGTTCCACTAGTATGAGCAATCACACTGCAGCTGTTCCACTAGTATGAGCAATCACACTGCAGCTGTTCCACTAGTATGAGCAATCACACTGCAGCTGTTCCACTAGTACAATCACACTGCGGCTGTTCCACTAGTACAATCACACTGCAGCTGTTCCACTAGTACAATCACACTGCAGCTGGTCCACTAGTACAATCACACTGCAGCTGTTCCACTAATACAATCACACTGCAGCTGTTCCACTAGTATGAGCAATCACAGTGGCTGTTCCACTAGTACGAGCAATCACACTGCAGCTGTTCTACTAGTACAAGCAATCACACTGCAGCTGTTCCACTAGTACGAGCAATCACACTGCAGCTGTTCCACTAGTACAATCACACTGCAGCTGTTCCACTAGTACAATCACACTGCAGCTGTTCCACTAGTACAATCACACTGCAGCTGTTCCACTAGTATGAGCAATCACAGTGGCTGTTCCACTAGTACGAGCAATCACACTGCAGCTTTTCTACTAGTATAAACAATCACACTGCAGCTGTTCCACTAGTACGAGCAATCACACTGCAGCTGTTCTACTAGTATGAGCAATCACAGTGGCTGTTCCACTAGTACAAGCAATCACACTGCAGCTTTTCTACTAGTATAAACAATCACACTGCGGCTGTTCCACTAGTACGAGCAATCACAGTGGCTGTTCGACTAGTATGAGCAATCACAGTGGCTGTTCCACTAGTACGAGCAATCACACTGCAGCTGTTCCACTAGTACAATCACACTGCAGCTTTTCTACTAGTATAAACAATCACACTGCAGCTGTTCCACTAGTACAATCACACTGCAGCTGTTCCACTAGTACGAGCAATCACACATCAGCTGTTCCGCTAGTACAAACAATCACACTGCGGCTGTTCCACTAGTACGAGCAATCACAGTGGCTGTTCGACTAGTATGAGCAATCACACTGCAGCTGTTCCATTAATACGACCATTCACTCTGCGGCTGTTACACTAGTACGAGCAATCACAGTGGCTGTTCCACTAGTACAAACAATCACACTGCGGCTGTTCCACTAGTACAAACATTCCGTGCTCATTTTGTGAGACAAATCAGTGTTCAATGTTAAAACAAAATGCTCACGTCTCCTAGATAATACACATGATAAATCAGTTAGTAAGGTTTTAAGAGGACCACAATCGTGAAGAAACACGTAAATGCACATTCCTCTTTCACCGCACACCTTACTTTTCATGTCCAAAAAGCCTATATCATTTCTATAAGTACGGGCCGTGAAAGCATCAATGGTTACATTATTTCTGTCAACTTCTGAACTATGTGGTACATACTATTGAAATTTTTTCCGGTGTATTTTCTTGTACAACACAGTTTCTGGCCTTGTTGTGCAAGCACCACTTGTTATATAATAAAGGAATTATAAATTATAAGTGGTTCTTTCTGAGCAGTGATTAGTTCATTTAAAGCTCTCTGGATCCGCATACCTGCATCTTGACTTTATTTCTGTCCAGCCGAGTGTGGGTAGAGTGTAAATGCTTTTAAGTAGCCCTCGTAAGTATTCATTGTTCAAAACAAAAGAAAAAAATACATTTCTAGTTTCTTTAGTTCAGTATCTGGTAATATTGTTCACCCACATAGCACATAGGAGCTGCAAATTCTTTATTTGGTTTTAGGAAAAAATCTTTAAGAACCGTAATAATAATTGTCATATGTTATCAATTTCATTTCTGTATCCATAGTTCAATCGTTCACAGTTGTAGTTTTGGGGTTCTCTACCTAATCAATACTTATATAGTGTTTTATATATATATTTACGTTTAAAAGTATGTTATGAATGCAGGACTAGTTTCGATCCTCTGTTGGGATCATCTTCAACTGTTAAACATATCTTGAACATATATATGTATTAAGATAGCAGTACATTAAGTTAAAAATATTACAGTACTTAACACAGGGATGCTAAACCTGTTCCAACTGCAAATCAATTTAAGATCATGTTTATTTCTTTTTACGGTCTATTGTGCTATCGGTTATTTTCCTTTAAAATCATCAGGAAACCTCCTCATTTGACTTCATTTAGATTGCATTACATAGAAATACATTCGACTGATTGTTTCATGATTTTATTTTCCAAATATAACTCAAAGTTAAAAAAAAACGGTCAATTTTAATAATAAGATACATTTTTTAATCCAATAAAATTGGTGTAAAATGTGGCCATAGAATTAACTGTGACATACTTCTTGACTAAAGCGTAATGTTATAAAATATGCTATGTTGCTAGATTTTTGACCTATTTAATACGTGTTTGTAAGTTGTACAGTGTGCCACAGAAGTTGTCTTCACGCCGTCCCTGATTTAAGATATGTACAGTTCTAAATTATGGTGATATTGTTAACGTCCTCATCACATATCTGACTTCATTCACACCTCCACATACTAGTTGCAGCATTGTTGATTCAAAATTCACAAGCATAGATCTATGTCTGAATGTTAATAATCACAATAGCACTTGTCGCCATTTGGTGAGAAAACTGTGCAAGGTCTGCTATGTTGGACAGATATACACAAATTGGTCAAATCTTTGAACAGAGTCTGTGATAAAACACGGATTCCAATCAGTGACACTGTCACAACAAGGTTGAAATTGTTTCACTTTAAAAACCGATGGAAGTTCTTTCCGTCTATTGGTGTGTTGTCTTCTTATGACTATTGCATTTGTGGTAGGGAGAGAACCTCCCTTAAATAAGTTGGTATAATTTAACTGTTGACATTTGATTCTGTAATATGGAATATCTAGAATGGAAAATAAAATATGTAGTGTTAGAGAATGTCTATGAAATTTGTAGGAAGTGTTATAGTTAATTGTGTGACTTACTCTTTAATTTGGCGGAATTAGAAAACTGTCGGCGGAGAAATATATCATTTAGCAGACAGCGGAATTTTTGGTGGAATTCTAGATTTATTATAGCAGAATTTAGTGTTTTATCCATTTTACGTTCTTTTTTAATTTGTACTCCATTCTGTCTCCGAGCTATTCCGTATTTCTTGTCAGGAGCTAGCAGTCACATGAGGAAGACAAGTTATTTGGATTTGATGTTATGAGATCATGGTATCATAAATTTCTAATGCGTGGGGAAAGGGTACTTATCTCTCAGTTGACGAATGACGACAGACAGTGAAACTGCAGCATTTATATTTAAGCTATGAAATATAAATTAATGAACTGGCCTGTTGATTCACCCAGGACTAAAACGCCATCAAGTTTTAGCTCGCCGGCTTGCAGGCAGCGGGTTAATCCCAGTGAAACTCACAGATCAGGTGAGTGCAGATATTTACTTTTATTATTATTATTATTATAATTATTATTATTATTATTGCTCGTTATTTGATATCGGATTTCTTGGCGGAATTTTAGCGGATTTTTAATAGTATTTAGCGGATCTTGAAAATATAAGTTGGCAACACTGTGTACTATGTTCCTGAATCATGTATGAATAAATAATTTTCTATTATAAAAGTATATCGACAAGATGGATCAAGCACATACTACTGTAAATAGCTAATAGCTTATGAATAGTTTAGTGCAGAATAAATTTGGAAAATTTGAATAAATTCTATGGAATAATTTAATAAGACAATTTTTCCTCTCCTGAAAACTAGGAGAGAGTGACTTAGTTCCTTTCTCCACTGACTGATTCATATTAAACATAGCCAACTTACTGATATCAGTAAATAATTTGTGGCTCTGTATTTGCAATTTTAATATAATAATACATAAATAAATGTATTGTAATCAGATTAATCTTGAAGAAATAAACATGAAATTATCATCTGAAATCAGCAGAGAGAATATGTTTTAAGAATACTTTTCTTATACTGCCGCTTTTCCCACACCTGGTCGAACATGTTGATTTAGCCCTGTTTTACACCTGGATGTCCTTCCTGATGCCATCCCTATGTGGAGGGGTGTATTCACTATGGAGTGTTTTCTGTATATGAAGAGGAGAGTGTTGGGACAAACACAAACACCCAGTCCTCGAGCCAGAAGAATTAATCAGACGCCATTGAAATCCCTGACATAGCCAGGATATTTTACGAATTCTGGCTCCTCATATTAAATTCCTATGCCCATTAATTTGATTTTCACTTTACAGTACACTAGAGTCCCGTTAATCCGAACTGAAATAATCATTTGAAAAAAATCCTTATTGAAGTGAAAGAACATATTATAGAATGAAGATTTACTTGCATTTTATTAGTCATATTTTATTGAATAACTTAATGTAAATGTAATTACACATCATAAACAATCAATCACTGGTCGTTTATTTTACAAAGTCTGTTAGTTTCTTTGGCTGTAGTGATTGGAACCTACTCGAAGATGCAGTGTTAAACCAGTGTCTCATAAACATCACATCAGTGGGCGTAGCAGCGGAGTGTTGCTCGACGTGCCGTACGACAAGTTCTAAGGTGGCCGCGGCATCTGAATGTGACACTAGTTCATTGTGGTGTTCTTCATCGTCACTCTGTTCCTCATCAACTCCAGGTTCTTTCTCCACCATAGCTACAATTTTTTGCTCTGTTTGTAATTGATGACAGTCAGCTTCCATCCTTTCGCAATGTCATTTTCATTGTCGTTTTCTCCTCTACGGGTTAACTACCCTACTGTAATTTTATACAGTATTTTATTAATGTAACTGCTAAAGAACGGACATTTCAAATCACAGCATGTACTGTACTGTATTGTAGAAATTATTTTCCCCAGACGTTTGAGGCACTGGCCTTCTGACACCTACTTGGCAGGTTCGATCCTGGCTCAGTCCAGTGGTATTTGAAGGTGCTCAAGTAAGTTAGCCTTGTGTAAGTAGATTTACTGGCACGTAAAAGAAATCCTGTGGGAGAAAATCCTGGCACCTAGGCATCTCCAGTAACCGCAAAAGTAGTTAGCAGGACATAAAAACAATAGCATTATTATTAGAAAATATTTTCTGGTTAAATCGAAAATTTTGTAATCTGAACAGACTCCGGTCCCAATTAGTTCGGATTAACGAGACTCTACTGTATAGATAAACTAAAATAAGATAAAAACAGTAAATTAAATTCACTGTCAAATTTCAGCATTAAAATTTACGTTTGGACTAGAGTAGCAGCAACATTTAAAAAAATATTTTTTTTTTGTTAGAAATTATAGTTACCAACGATTGAGCTCTATTATTATCTCTGTTTTTTCAATTGATTGTAGAGCAAGTGAAACCACGTCTTGATGACATTTTAAACATACACGTAACCAAAATCATGCTCTAAATTGATATGAAGTTGTATGAATTAGACAAAACCTCTGAGCGCATATGAATGATTCCTGTCAGATGACATAGGATTTAAAATTAAGAACAGTTTTATTCTGTATTGTTGCGAATTACTGAGATAAGATTTACTTTTTTTTTTTCACCCAGTTCCTCAATTTTTGTGAATATCCAGTTGAAGCACCATTGAGCCTAGCCCGCTCTGCACACCCAACACGACGGGATACCACACCAACCTTCCTATCTGACGTGTCAGCAGTTGCTGTAGCATGCTCCGCATTTGCCACTCTCGCGGCGAGCTTATGCAACTTCCTTTTTGATTCTGCCTTGTAATTTCAGTGCACTGAAGTACTAATAAGGAGAAAAATTTCAATTTAATAGAGAAAAAATTACCATTTGCACAAACAATATTTTCAAATAACACAAACCTTGCTCCACAAGCCAGTTTTACAAGAAGGTTGCAGGATCCAGTACCCGCTATGTAAGATTATCTACAAAAATGTGATACAGATGTGTATTATGTAGCATACATGAAACCTCTATTATTACTTTAGTGCACATTTTTGTCATTTTAAATGCCTATTTTCACCGAGCTCGATAGCTGCAGTCGCTTAAGTGCGGCCAGTATCCAGTATTCGGGAGATAGAAGGTTCTAACCCCACTGTCGGCAGTCCTGAAGATGGTTTTCCATGGTTTCCCATTTTCACACCAGGCAAATGCTGGGGCTGTACCTTAATTAAGGCCACGGCCGCTTCCTTCCCACTCCCAGCCCTTCCCTGTCCCACTGTCGCCATAAGACCTATCTGTGTCGGTGCGACGTAAAGCAACTAGCAAAAAAAAAAAAAAAGCCTATTTTCATTATTTTAATGCATTTTTCATAAATTTTAAGTGATTAGTAGAACCCATGGTAATTAGAACATTATCATACAAATGCCATAATTATGCAGGAACATAAAATACAAAATTGATAGGGAAATTAGAAAAAAACTCTTGCACAAATTGAGTAACACACTATAATGTGTGGGAATGCAGAAATATCCTTCGTTACTTTTTGGTACTTTTGACACTGCTTGTTTATATACTTGTAATCTTTCACCTTTACTGTTTGTAGTTTTGTTCATAGTTTACATCGATCATCTGCTGAAAGGTATGAAGAGGGATTCAGTTAGGTGGAAATGTAGTAAGCAGTTTCGCCTATGCTGACGATTTGGTCTTAATGGCAGATTGTGTCGAAAGCCTGCAGTCTAATATCTTGGAACTTGAAAATAGGTGCAATGAGTATGGTATGAAAATAAGCCTCTCGAAGACTAAATTGATGTCAGTAGGTAAGAAATTCAACAAAATTGAATGTTATATTGGTGATACAAAGCTGGAACAGGTAGATAATTTTAAGTATTTAGGATGTGTGTTCTCCCAGGATGGTAATACAGTAAGTAAGATTGAATCAAGGTGCAGTAAAGCTAATGCAGTGAGCTCACAGTTGCGATCAACAGTATGCTGTAAGAAGGAAGACAGCTCCCGGACTAAACTACCTTTGCATTGGTCTGTTTTCAGACCAATTTTTCTTACAGGAGCAAAAGCTGGATGGACTCAGGATATCTTAATAAGTTAGAAGTAAGAGACATGAAAGTATTGAGAATGATTGCTGGTACAAACAGGTGGGAACAATGGCAGAAGGGTACTCAAAATGAGGAGATAAAGGCTAATTTAGGAATGAACTCTATGGATGAAGCTGTACGCACAAACCATCATCGGCGGTGAGGTCATGTGAGGCGAATGCCCTTCAGTAAATTAATAATTTCAGACTGCAACTGAAGAGCATCCTGTATATTGTTACAGCTGCTTACTAGGTCATCAACCTAAAAATCTCTGCGAACAACTTGTGCTGCTCTGGGGAAACTCGATTCTTCATATCCAGCTAGTTGCTGCATCTGGTAACTAGGAAGGGTGCTGCTGCTGTACCAGTTGTCAGTTCATAGTGACAGGGTGGGTCCCTATGTCATTCCCTCCGGATAATCCGCTAAACTTTCCTATCATCTCCATGAACCATGACTTGCTGATACATTTTAGCAATATCTGCAGTAAAGGTAAAGTTATGCATTCTAAATCATAGGATTATAGAGTAAAGATCCTCTTGTATTGTCGTTCCAGCCATTAATATATCATCAATGAAATATTGTTAGAAGTTTTACCAGATGCATCAAATACAACCCTTGTTTTGGTAATATATAAGTAATAATAATAACAACGTAAACGTGTCCACCTTTTCAATACTAAAATATATTCACAAAATTATAAATTACACGGTACTAGTTTCGACCCATCTAGGGGTCATCATCAGCCGTATTGGAGCAAAGATCACTTTCGGCGAAATCCTAAGAAAATGTTATTTTAAAGAATAACAAGTGAAATGAGATGTTATTATGGTAATAGTTAATAATACAAGGAATATACATACTAAGAGGTTTTTAACAAAGAATAAAGTATAAATGGGGTGTTGTAAAAATTATAATCATGGAAATCAGCAAGTTCTTGTATTGAAATGACATATAAAATTATATATGGCTTAGGAAGAGGGCTTAAGGTGGGGCTGAAGGGTGCGGGAGAAAGTGTAATTGTCTTGGAAAAGTACCTTTGATTAAATTTAGGATTGAGTTTAGGTTGGCTGCATTATTGTTTCTGAGGAAAGTGATAAATAGATCGAAGAGTATGTTGGGTTTCTCTGAGATTTCATTGAGATTGTGACTGGCATTAAAGTATTGGTCTAGGTGTATGTAGTAATTTTCCATTATGTTGAGTAAAGGGCCCTTGTTTGCTAATACGAGGATGTCCATGTCTTGTTCAATATTGGTGAAATTATGGTTATAATCTTGCATGTGTTGGCCGATGGCTGAAAACCTGTTGTATTTTATTGCGTTAGTGTGCTCGTGGTATCTGATAATGAAGTTTCTCCCGGTTTGCCCGATGTAGGTTTTTTTACAGGTGGTACATTTGATCCTATAAACTCCTGATTTAAAAAAACTGCTGGTCTTGTTGATGTGTGAAGTATTGTATAAAACGTTCATGTTCTTATTGTTGGTTTTGAAGGCTATTTTAACGCCTTGTTTCTTAAAGATGTTGGTTAACTTGTAGATATCATTGTTGAACGTGAAGGTGGAAAATGTTAGAGGTTTGGTTATTTCTTTTTTGAGGGTAGTTTTTGGGCGATGTTTGTGTTTATTGATTATCCTTTCTATAAAATGATTGCTGAAGCCGTTGAATTTTGCGATTCCGCGGATTGTGTTGAGTTCGTTTTTTAGATCTTTATTGGACATAGGTATGCTGAAGGCTCGGTGAACTAGGCTGTTGTATGTGGCTCGTTTGTGGGACTGGGGGTGCACTGAATCTTGGCGAATGGTGGAGGCTGTTTGAGTGGGTTTTCTGAAAATTTTATAACTGAAAGAATCTGAGTTTCTAGTGATAGTTAAATCTAGAAAGTTGATTTTTGATTTGATTCGGATTCTAGTGTGAATTTGATATGAGGATCAATATTGTTTTGGTAGTTGAGCTACTAAGCTCATAAACTGGATGTTGGGGTAAATAATAGCTTACACCTCCATTCCCTGACCTTAACCATATGGCTCGTGGCCTCATACTCTTGAAGAAAGTTACAGTACTCGTGCTTAAGTGAGGGCTGCCTACTGAAACGCCGTTCTAGTTGAGTTAGTCTTGACATGGCATGATTGAAGGGGGTTTCCCCGAACCTCAGATTTCTACTTGAGTGGTAAGCGAACTATAAATCTACCTCTAGCATCCCTAGTTGTATTCTCTGTAAAGTGCATTTCTCTGGCTCTCTTCTCTTGTCATGACTGGGGATGTAAGCTCTTCTCTTCCCCAGAACCGCTGTACTGGGTGTCTAACCTGTCCTCTGACTTCAACTAACCTGTGATTAGAGTAAGACATTTCTCTTCCCTCTGATGGTAGTGTCCAGGGATAATCCATCTAGTTCAGGGTCTTGAAGAATAGGATAATCTGGTGATCAAGTTCTGTGACCAAGTTTCAATAGTGGAAAGATATGTTCTGCACCTATTAACAATTCATTGTCAGCTGGCTGGAAGAACTTGGGGTCAGCGAGCCTTAAGTCAGTGAGAAAAGTTCCAATGTTCATGCTGAATGTAGAGCTAACCGCTCTACCCCACCAAGTGCCAACGTTATAGATAGTGGAAGCCTTTACCTTCCACAGTTTTAATGGCCTTCATGGCTTGTACGGAGATGACTTTGCTGTTTGCTTTTTGTACTAGTACTCATGTTTATTATGTTTGTTTATTCATACCCCTGCTTTGTAATTCAGTGACCATGGAATGGCTCTTGAAGTTGTAAATTATATTTATTATTTTAATGCATAATTTTGTTGTTTTTATTATTACTACATATTTCTTAAAATGTAAATAAATATTTCTTCTTCTTATTCTTCTTATTCTTCTTTTATGACCACATAGGATCACTTTAGTCAGTCCGTCATTCAGGTCTCTTTGAAGGGATTGTTCGGGCTTTGCGGTCCTCCCAGTACTTCTTCAGACGCTCCGATCTTCGTGCCCTTTCCTCAGTTGAAAATGTGCGTGTTGTTGGTTTGTTTTGTGTAAGGGTAAAGCGGAGGTTTGTATTCTTGAGTTTTGTATTCAATTTTATCTTATTTTTGGTGTCTTCTGTTGTAAAGCCTATTTCCTTCAGATCCTCTCTTACTTCTCTGATCCATTTACATCCTGTTGTGGTATTTTTTGAGACGAGATTGTGTTGTACTAGTTGTTTCAGAAGTCTCGAGTCCTGCATCCTCATGATATGTCCAAAGAATCCCAGTCTCCTCTTACGCATAGTATCTGTAATGGGTTCTAGCTCTTTGTACACGACTTTGTTAGGTATTAACCGCCACTGTCCATCTTTCTGATATTTTTTGTTGATACAGGTTCTTCCAATCCTCCTTTCAATTTTCTGAAGTCTGTCAGTCTTTGATTGTTTATTCAGGTAAAAAAGTGTTTCTGCTGCATATGTAGCTTCCGGTTTTATAACTGTGTTGTAGTGTTTTATTTTTGTATTTATTGATAGACATTTCTTTTTGTAGATATCCCATGTTAATTTTTGTGCTTTAGCTAATCTATTTGTTCTTACTTGGATTGAGATTTTTTCATTTAAGTTATGTGTTATTACTTCTCCAAGATATTTAAACTGAGTTACTATTTTGATTTTATTACCATTTATGGTGACTTCTTTTAGCTGTGTTGGGTTTGGGGCATAATTTCTGTTTTTTCAAATGATATTTTGAGGCCAATTTTATTTGCAATGTTTTGAAGTTCTGATATCTGGGTTTTTGCTTCTTTTATGTCCACTGCTAGTAATGCTAAATCGTCAGCAAAACCCAGGCAATTTGTTTTGATTTTTCGGCCAATCTTTATTTTGGGGGGACATTTTCTAAACCATTCCCTCATTACCATTTCTAGAGCACAGTTAAATAATAGTGGTGAGAGCCCATCTCCCTGCCGTAGTCCAGTTTTAATTTCAAATGTCTCTGATGTTTCACCCCTAAACTTCACTTTTGACTTGGTATTGGTGAGAGTTAATTTTATCATGTTTATTAATTTGGGGTGTAGTCCAAGGTGTCTTAAAATTTTAAACAGAGATTCTCTATGGATGCAATCATAAGCTTTCTTGAAATCTACAAATGTTATCACCATATCTCTGTTTCTTCTCCTGTTATAGTCCATTATCAACTTAAGACTCATGATCTGATCAGGACAGCTCCTCCAGGGTCTGAAACCTCCTTGATATTCTCCTAGTTCTTTCTCAAGTTGTAAACTTATCCTATTAAGGATGATTACTGAAAATATTTTGTATGTTATGTCTAGCAGCGAGATTCCCCTGTAGTTATTAGGGTCGGTTTTGTCCCCTTTTTTGTGCAGAGGATGAATGAGGGCTGTTGTCCAGTGTTCTGGTAGTTCTTCTTTAATCCAGATAGAGACAAGTTGTTGATGGAGGGCAACTTTTGCTGAGGTTCCTGCATATTTCCAGATTTCCGCAAAGGTCTGATCTTCTCCTGGCGCTTTGTAGTTTTTTAATTTATTCAGAGCTTGGTAGACTTCCTTTATTGTGGGGGGGATTGATGTTTTCTGGTGATGTTTTTATCGGGGTGTTGGTGTCCAAATGAAGGAGTTCTGTAGGTTCCTCACAATTTAAAAGCTTGTTGAAATGTTTAGCCAGAATTTCTGCATTGTCTTTATTGTTATGGGCCAGCTTACCATCTTCATCCTTCATCAGTAGGGTCGGGGGTTCATATTCTTGAGCTGCTTTCTGAAGGTTTTGTAGTAGTCCCTTGATTTAGTTTTACTGAACTGTTCTTCAATTAACTGCAGGGTGTCCTTATGATGTTGTCTTTTTATTCTTCTTAAGACTTGGGTAGTTTCTTTTCTCTGTTTTACTAGCTTTTGATAGGATATTTCTGTCTTTTGGAACTGATGTAATAGCCATGCCTGATGTCTTTTCTCCACTGTTTCATCACATTCACTGTTCCACCATTGGTGTTTTTTACGTGGTTTAATTGGAGCTAGGTCTTCTGCAATTTGTTTAAGGTTGTGTACTAAGTCTTCAAGTTTGTCTGTGATTTTTATTTTTTCAGTTGCTTTCTGGTAATTTTTGTTGTTGATTAGCTGGGTAGGATCTATTTTTCTTTTAGTTTTAAGGGCTTGCTTTTGTTGTCTCCTCTGGGGAGTGAGTTTAATTTTAATTTTAACTACGTAGTGATCTGAACCTGTGTCTATTCCTCGGAGGACTTTGACGTTATAGATCTCTTTGTGGTGGTATTTGTCCATGCAGACGTGGTCCAGTTGCCATTCTCCTTTAGTGTAGTCAGGGTGTTTCCATGTTTTGAGTTTTTGAGGTTTCCTCTTAAAACATGTAGATTTTGAGATTAAATTATGGTTTCTACACAGGTCAACTAGTCTCTCTCCATTTTTATTTGTTTTCTTGTGTGCTGGCCATTTTTCGATGATGTCACGGTATTTTCTTTCTCTGCCTAGTTGAGCGTTGAAGTCGCCTATTAATAATTTTATATGGTGTTTGGGGATGTTATCTATGGTCTGGTCCAATAGGTCCCAAAATTCTCCTGTTTCCTCCTGGTCTTTTGAGGAGTTGTTTTTATCATTAGTGGGAGCATGGGCATTTATTATAGTATAGATTTTATTAGATGCCTTTAAGGTGAGCGTTGAGAGTCGTGGAGACTGTGATCTGAATTCTTGAACTGAGTTTATTATTTTAAGGCTGACCAAAAATCCTGTTCCAAATTGTGGGACATTCTTCATCACTCTCTTCCCGGGTATACCTTTATAAAGTCTGTACCCTTGAGATTCCAAGGCATCCTGGTCAGTGTTTGTAATTTCCTGTAATCCCATGATAAGAATTTTGTGTTGGTCCATTATGTCGGTGATCACTTTTAGTTTACCGGTTTGCATGAGTGAGTTTATGTTGTGTGTAGAGAAGTATGTTATCTGCTTTGGTTTGATTCTTGATTTTGTCTCATTCGTGTATGTAGTACTGGGGTATTTCCGTGCCTCCGACTTCACGGTATCTGATTGAAATAATAACATTAAGTTATTTATTAGACCACCTAATCAATAGAAAATCGTCTTGGATGATTTACATAAATTTGTTAGCTAATAGTGGGACATGTTTCGCCTTCTCTGAAGGCATCATCAGCCATAGTCTTAACCTTAAATTAAAAATAAGCGTCTAAATAACATGTAGTAATGAAATGAATTTTAAAAATCTTGAAGAGATTTGAAGTAAAATAACATTAAAAATAACAATGATGGTTTGAAAATACAATGTGATGAGATACAATAGTGGAAGTATTAACAAAATTAACATTACAAGGCTGCTAAAATAAGTACAATGGATAAAACAACAGATTGTTATACAACAAGTAGTAAGATTACATAAAAGTAAAGTTGATAGTCATGGCGGTTATAATTAGACGATGGCGAAAAATCTTATATAATCAAAGTAAAGAGGAATTCAACTAGAATATCTACAATCTCACAATTTACAACATTTGAACATCACTTCAAATTTTGAGATGGTCCATAGTGATCCTATTTGAAACTGTTCTTCAACTTCTATTCACCAACTTCATATCCTCAACGTATTCTACAACTTCACCATATGCATCTGACTTTCGTCTTTTATCTTCAAGATCATGATGAACTTTGGATCTCTCGACTAACTTTGACTTTTATTCTCTCCTCTTTACTTTGATTATATAAGATTTTTCGCCATCGTCTAATTATAACCGCCATGACTATCAACTTTACTTTTATGTAATCTTACTACTTGTTGTATAACAATCTGTTGTTTTATCCATTGTACTTATTTTAGCAGCCTTGTAATGTTAATTTTGTTAATACTTCCACTATTGTATCTCATCACATTGTATTTTCAAACCATCATTGTTATTTTTAATGTTATTTTACTTCAAATCTCTTCAAGATTTTTAAAATTCATTTCATTACTACATGTTATTTAGACGCTTATTTTTAATTTAAGGTTAAGACTATGGCTGATGATGCCTTCAGAGAAGGCGAAACATGTCCCACTATTAGCTAACAAATTTATGTAAATCATCCAAGACGATTTTGTATTGATTAGGTGGTCTAATAAATAACTTAATGTTATTATTTCAATCTAATATCATCAATACGGACCAAAAATGATATTTATTACATGTAAATTCACGGTATCTTTCAGGTGGCAGCCCACCGTATCCGAATGCTGCCTTCTCTGAACTCTTGGTTCAGCCGGTGGAGTATTCCTTAAAAGACCTTCCATGGTTGACTGTCAAGGTGTCACCTGTGTGGGACTAGGTCCCGAATTACAACTCTGGATGTGATCCAGTGAGGTGATAATGAGGCCGCTCCTCTGGAGTACAGACGCCTTGTGCAGCCGCCCCTAACCTGGAGAACAGACGCTGCATAATGGATTCCAGTGGCATTTCCTCCACTGTGGGGACCATCACCCCACCCAAAGGGGCTCATTCGCCCGAAGCCGTTGGCCCCCTTAGGGAGTCAGGTTATTTCCCGCCGCCCAACACTCGGCGTTGGCAATTTTACAGCTGGGTGCCAGACCAGCAAACCCTCCTCCTTTCTCATTCCGGACTTGGGACCGGACAATAGTAAATTATGCTTATTTCTTTGGAAAATGGTAATTCTAAATTCCCATGGAGGGAATTAGATATTTTTCCACCAATAGAGCATATCAAAAATCAGATCAAAAATTAGATGTATGGCTTTTCAGGCGTTTGCTCTATTAACCAGCATTTCGTCTTAGGCCTGACACTAGACTCGTCAGAGTGGGATGTGTCAGACCCTACCCACTTATGCTGGGGTGTATGCAGGTGAACTTATCAGAAGCCTCTTATGTGGCACAGTCTGATAACTGCATACGGGAGATAAAACTCCACAATGGAATTAATGCCCGCCTAGCAATTCCAAATGGTAATTCTAAATTCCCATGGAGGGAATTAGATATTTTTCCACCAATAGAGCATATCAAAAATCAGATCAAAAATTAGATGTATGGCTTTTCAGGCGTTTGCTCTATTAACCAGCATTTCGTCTTAGGCCTGACACTAGACTCGTCAGAGTGGGATGTGTCAGACCCTACCCACTTATGCTGGGGTGTATGCAGGTGAACTTATCAGAAGCCTCTTATGTGGCAGTCTGATAACTGCATACGGGAGATAAAACTCCACAATGGAATTAATGCCCGCCTAGCAATTCCAAATGGTAATTCTAAATTCCCATGGAGGGAATTAGATATTTTTCCACCAATAGAGCATATAAAAAATCAGATCAAAAATTAGATGTATGGCTTTTCAGGCGTTTGCTCTATTAACCAGCATTTCGTCTTAGGCCTGACACTAGACTCGTCAGAGTGGGATGTGTCAGACCCTACCCACTTATGCTGGGGTGTATGCAGGTGAACTTATCAGAAGCCTCTTATGTGGCACAGTCTGATAACTGCATACGGGAGATAAAACTCCACAATGGAATTAATGCCCGCCTAGCAATTCCAAATGGTAATTCTAAATTCCCATGGAGGGAATTAGATATTTTTCCACCAATAGAGCATATCAAAAATCAGATCAAAAATTAGATGTATGGCTTTTCAGGCGTTTGCTCTATTAACCAGCATTTCGTCTTAGGCCTGACACTAGACTCGTCAGAGTGGGATGTGTCAGACCCTACCCACTTATGCTGGGGTGTATGCAGGTGACGACAACGACGACAAGAAGTTCTTTCATTCCCACCTCGGAATGAGGTGGGCGGGCCGCAGCTAAACCAGTAGCTCTTAGGCCGAGTATATTGAATTTTATAGTGAGAGTGAACATCTTGCGTGTGGCATGTATCGTACATACATAAAGGAGGGAGAAGGGAAAGGGTTTGGCGCAGAGGCAACCGAAACCACCCAAGTCGGACCCCAGGGAGAGGCCACACGACACCCGCCCGCATTAACCCCCGTTATTCCCCATTTATTGAACAAGACAGGTATATATACATACAGGTAACAACATATAATACAACTAGTAGATTGGAGAGGTGCTTGATTAGAGTTCTTTGCACGTAAAATGACAGAGATAAAGGCAAGAAAAAGAGAGAATGTTAACACACAGTACAGAACGATGCACACGCACATTAGAAACTGTGGGCCAAAAGAAAATGTTGTCGTATCGTATCGTATATCAGTTATGTTCACTCTTTCCCCAGAAGGGGGAAAGCGGGCCACCAGCTCAACAAAGGAGCTCTTCAGCCGGAGAATAAAAAGAATACACGTGAAAAAGCAACATGGGAAGGCATGTTTCGTACACGCCAGGAAGAGGAAGGTACATAATTAGAATGATTGGCGCAGGGGAAAACGCGACCACAAGAGGCATCCCAGCGAGAGACCCGCGTCCCACCCCGAGAGGGCAAAACCCCCACTAGACCCCGTTTATTGAAAATATCAGAAAATACAATACATACAATATACATAAGGCGAACAGTATCCAAGAATGGGCAATGAAAGAATGCAGAGAAAGTGTCCGTAGAGTACTATTTGCAAAGAGTAAGAGTGTCCATCTTGCTGGATAAAGAAAACATTGGTACACCAAACACAGCAAAATAAATTAATATGATCAGTAACATGAAAAGAGAAAAATACAAGAGGGTACAGGATATCAAGAAGATATCTGCACAAGTGTGAGGAGTCATTACAAAGTCTGTGCCGATGAACAAGAAAAGAGAACACAAACAAGGAAATACATGAGATACGACGAACAACACAAATTAGTTACGAGAATAACGAAAAACGAAAAGCACTAGTGAAGAGAAAAATTCGAGAAAAGGAACACAAACACTATATTGCACAACACAAACTTTGTCGAGCGCATATGGCGCTATTGTCGAAGTGTGGCAAAAGTATGCGCGACCTGAGCCAGGAGCAATGAACTCTTCCTAAACTTAAAGGAGATAGCTTAGTCGAAAGTAGGTCGCGACGTGCGAAGGGAGTGGATATTAAAGAGGAGCAGGTGGAAAAAGGTGAGCAGTGTGCGGGGTTCGAGTATTATTCAGAATAGAGGTAGCAAGAGGAGAGAGGGAAAGTGCTTCAGTAATAAGAGGGTGACGGAAATGATGACCAGTTTGAAGATATTTAAGGCGGAGAAAATGAAGATGAGTGAGAATATGAGGAAAGTCATAGTACGGTAAAAAGTGAGCGGAAGGGGTGTCGTAAGGAAGACGATACGCAATACGAATGGCATGTCTATCAAGGCGAGAGAGGCGAGCATAATCGGTAGGATGGGCTGTAATCCAGGTTAAGGAGGCATATGTTAATAAGGGGCGGATGAAGGTTTTATAGAGGGTTAGAATATGATGAGGTTTCAGGCCCCATGTGGATCCAGTTAAGGTACGAAGGGCGCGAAAACGATATAAGGCTTTACGGTGGATCGAAGCTAAGTGATAGGACCATTTAAAATTATTTTGAAATTGGATACCGAGATAGGTAAGGAGTTTAGTCTCTACGAGAGGAGCATTATAGAGGGTAATATGAAGGCGATGACTAACAGGACGGAGACGGGCTTTAGGGCGGAAAGTCAGGAATTGGGTTTTAGTGGTATTAACGGTGAGGTGCCAGGAGTTAAGCCAGGCTTCAAGGGCAGTGAAATAAGTTTGTATCTTACGGGAAAGGGACCGAAAAGTTGGTGCAAAAGCAAGGAGTGCAAGGTCGTCAGCGTATTGATACAGCCGAAGAGGGGGATCAGGATGGGGTATATCATAAGTATAAAGAATATAGAGGAGAGGGGAGAGAGGGGAACCCTGAGCTACACCAGACAGGATAGGGAAGACATAGGAATAGGAACCCTGGATAGAAATCATGGCAGTGCGGCATTTAAGATAGTTATAAAGTAGACGAAGAATAGTAATTGGGAGTGGAAGATGAGATAACTTATAGTAAAGGCCAGCATGCCAAACAGAATCAAAGGCTTTATCAACATCTAAGCAAATGAAGGCAGCCGGGCGATGAGTGCGGAGATAAGTGTCCAGAGAGGCAGTGATATGAAAGAGATGATCATGAGTAGAAAAGCCAGCTTGAGAAGTAGGAATGAGATGGAGGGAGTGGAGGTAACGGGAGATGCGCTGACTAAGGATACCTTCAAAAATCTTGGAGAGAACCGATAAAAGAGAAATAGGACGGTAGGAACGAGGGTCGGTGAGGGGTTTATGAGGTTTAGGAAAAAGAAGGATGATGGCTTGGCCCCAGTGGGCAGGAAAGAAGCCAGTATAGAGCAAAGTATTATAGATGGTACAAAGATGATAAATAAGAAGTAAAGGAGCTTCACGAATGTGACGATAAGTAATGCGATCGGAACCAGGAGCAGTATTACGTTTATGGCGGACGTAAGTGAGTATTTCATGGGGGGTGATAGGCATATTTAAAGGGTGGGAGTAATCAACGGTACAATAATGGGAGAAGGACGGTTGAAGATGAGGATGGGTGGGATCGTTATGGTGAAGAATAGTAGGTTCATCTGGATGTTGATAATGTGGGGGGTGAGAGGGGGAAAAAACGGTAGAAAAATAGTCCGCGAAAGCATCTGCCTTTTCTTTGGGTGTAGAAGGAGGAGTAGAAGCAGTAAGTATGGGATAGGTAGGGGAGGGAGTGCCAGTTTTAGTAAGTCTACGGAAAGTCGTCCAGAATTTATGTGAGTCATGTGTGTCAGTTAAGTTGTTACAAGCGTCAGTCCAGTGTTTCTTCTTGATGGCTTTGATATAGGAACGGGCATGACGAAGGGTGCGTCTGTGAGCAAGGAGGGTGGTCGGATCACGAGTACGAATATAAGAATGGTAATAATCATGAGCCAGTCGAAGGAGGGAGAGAGCTTTAGGAGGGATAGGAGGTTTGGTGGGATGATAGGAATGACGAGGGATATGGAGATGGTCAGCAGTTTGTAGGGCGTGTTCGACCTGAGTAATGAGAGCATTAAGAGATGCGAAAGTAGTGGGAGGGGGTGAAGCAGGAAGGAGGTTGGTAATAGTGGTGCGGTAATTAGCCCAGTTTGTTTGAGAATAACGGCGGGTGGGAGGGGGACGAGGAGGGGAAGTAGGAGTCAAATAGGAGACAGAAGGGATAGTAAGTAAGGCTGGGAGATGATCTGAATCAATCAGAAGAAGTTTATCAATGGTCAAATAGGGGGAAAGGGAGGGGGAAAGGATTAAGGCATCAGGGGTGGAATTGGAAATAGGACGAGTGGGAAAAGGAAAAGGAACTTGCATAGCCCGGATGTCGTTAACTAAGCGAGTGAAAGTTTGATTTTGGGTGACATTATACGAAGAGATATTAATATCGGCAATCAGAATATAAGTGGAAAATTTAGAATCAAGATACGTAATAAAGTCGACTGGAGGAGGGGTACGAGGCGGTAAATAGAGGGTAGCAATAGCAAGAGAGGATCCATTAGTAAGAAAAGTTTCAAGAATAAGATATTCGAAAGGAGTAGTAGTAAAAGTATAAGAGTGCAAACGGCTGGTAACATGGCGTTTAAGACCGATAGCTACACCGCCACGAGCCTCACCGATACGATCGGCGCGGTAGAAACGGTATTTCGGAAAACGGGGATGGTGATGGGGTGTGAGGAAAGTTTCATTAAGAACAAAGACATCCGGGTCATACAAAGACAAGGAAAGGTTCAAGAGGTCTCCATGGGCTGGTAGGGAACAGATATTAGCATAGTATAAACGTAACGTTTAACTCATAAAGGGGGAAGCAGCAAGGGGAAAAAATGCAAAATGCATCTTCGTCCCCGAATAGGCTACGTCAACATGAGTATTAAACACCAGCCGGGAGGCCAATTGAACCTGTTGGAGGATGAAAGGACGGTGGAAGGGAAGGATGTTTTGAAGTAACATAGTAACGAAACGGATGAGATTTTCCAGGTGAAAGGTAGGAGAGGAAAAGGAGGCGTGGGTGGGAAGATCCTGGGAAATCACAGGAGTGACAGTTTCTGGATGGTCGGGATCGGGAGCTGGACGGGATTTACATTTATAGGAAAAGGAAGGATGCGATTGAGAACAATTGACACACTTAGGATGAGACTTATTAGGGCAGTTATTAGTCAAGTGCTCCTGGCTACTACAAATGGCGCATACCTGTGCTGACGGACATGATGTTTCAGCGTGGTCGTAGCGCTGACAGCGTCCACAACGGATCTTCTGCGGGGGTGCCAGGCGAGACGGTTCCACACGGTGACGGATGCCGTAGATAACAACACCATCACGCAGGAAGGCGTCCAAGGTGGTGACATCCTGGGAGACAATCCTGATGAGAGTAGTCGGTCCTTGAGCATTTTTGATACGAACCACCCGATAAATCTGGTGGTTGGCCGAACGTAGTTGGTTAGTAATCTCGGCATCCGACCAGTCTCTTGATACCCGATAAGCCACCACAGAATGGAAGGGTGGCGAGCGGGAAGATGACGCAGGAGGACGTACAGGAGGTCGACGAGTAATGTCCGTAACAGTGGCACCTTCGCCAAAATAATGCAGTCCAACTTTGTTTTTAAAATCAGTGATGAAGGCATGAGTAGTCTTGATATTGATAGAGCCATCTCTAGTCGGTTGGAGTTCCAGGCCGTAGTAGGAAAAGTTGGGCAATTGTGCGCCGAGAATACGGTAAACGTATTGCGGAGTTAATTTAGCGGGTTCCTTGCCCGTAAGCTTGGTGAGATAGAAAGCAGGCGGTGGCTGAGGTGTAGGAGTAACCACACTGCGCTGGCGGATGGTAGGAGCCAGTGCCGGATTTTTCGCAGCTTGAGCATAACTACGAGATGTGGCCGGCGAATAGTGCGCAGGGGTTGACGGAAGTGGTGCTGGTAGAGACTGCTGCCCATGATAATCGTCCAGACGGTCCAAGGGTCGAATTCCGGAAACCTGAGTGTGAGTAGAGCTGGGTGATGTAAGTGTGGATCCAGACGAACTGGAGCCGGCCAGCTGGCCACATAATTTCTTGCGATCTGCCTCAGATTCCGGAGAAAGGGGACGACCCACTTTGATGTTCTCAGCGTCCATATTGGGTGAGCCTGGCGGAGAGGTAGCAGAGGCCATCGAAGCGTCGCGGCGAAAACGAAGATCAATCACAACGGTGGAGAGAGAACTCGAACCTTCTTGAAGCAAGAGTATAGAAACCACTCGAAGCTGCTCGAAACTTCTAGAAATACCAGATACGTAACATAGAAACATCCACGAGCCGACAATATATAGGAGGAATGTTGTCGTGCTGCTGCTGCTGCAGAGCTTTCATTCCCCGCCCGAAGGACGGGGCGGGCCCCCTAGATCGTGTCGCGATCTCTCGGGCCGGGAGATGTGGAGAGAACAGTGGGATGTTTGAAATGAAGAAGAGGGAAAAACGGTGTGAAAATTTGGATGACTGGCTATACGGATTGAGATTTATACAGGAGTGTCGAGAAGGAGGTTTCGTGGAAGTGTAAGGTGGTAAAGTGTTGAAGCGATATGATAGAGGACAGTTGTGAGGTGTCGGAGATGTTCAAGGGTCGGTGGTGGTGGGAGGGAGATATTAGCAGAAGAAGGAGTTGGACGGACATAGATAGAGCGTTGGAAGGGAGGATGATCAGGCCGGGTATGGCGACGAGAGGTGGAGTGGTGATATCTAGGGCGGGGAGGTGAACGAGAGGGTTCGACGGGATGACGACGGCCGTAGAGAAGTGCTCCGCTGGAGATCAGGTGGGCGACGGCTGCTGCACTGGAAAGCTGAAGTCTGATTAAATACGTCGGACCGGTGGAGTTGTAGATACGGAATGCCCTCTTGACGGGTATGGCTTGAAGGCGAAGTTGTTCTTGAATGTCGGTTGCCGGGATGAGTGGGCTTACGCCGCGGACGACGCAACTGAAGACTTCGTTTGTGGCTGATGTGTCTGACGGTGTTGGAGGTTGATGAGCGGCTGCTGCTCTTACGACGGACAGTGGTGGTGGTGATGTCGTGGTCGGCAAGGCAGATGTAGACAGCGTAGAAGGGCGGGTGAAGTAGCGGGGAGGAATACGTAATCGTCGAGGTGGATCAACAGGAGGTAGCGCGGGGAGAGAGGTGGATAGAAGCGGCGATGAATGGGACGACGTAACAGTGGTGATGGAAAGCGAGGAAAAGGTGTGAGCAGCGGTCGCAAAGGTAGTGGTGATGGTCGTGGTGGTGGTCGTCATGGTGGTTGGTGGTAGGGAGGCTGACATCCAACGAGGAGTCGGCCTATATGCTTTGTTGCCTCGGCGCGAGTGGAAAGTAAAGATGTGTAGCCACCCGGCCGATCAAAAATAACAGGAGTGTCTTCTGCGACGAGTTGTGGAGTTCACTTGAGGTTTACCCAGATTTGAGATCCTGGAGAGAAGATCCTGTTGTCGTGCTGCTTAAATGCTTTCATTCCCCACCCTGAAGGGGTGGGGCGGGCCACCTAGAGGGTGTCGCCCTCTCTCTGGCCAAGAGATGCGGGCGGGTTGGGGAGATGTGATGGAAGAAGGAGGTGGGTAAAGGATGTGGAGAGTTAGGAGATGGGAGGGGAATTGCGTCTATTCCTAAGTATTTATTCTTTATTGAAGTGAGAATACAGTTGTGATTATGTCAAAATGAGCTGTGAACAAAGAGGAGAGGGGTTATACAAGGTGAGAGGAAAATAAATGAAGGGCAAGGGTGTTATAAAAGGAGGAGAAGCTAACAAGCGAAGTTAGAAGAAGGCGAAGGATATCAAAAGAGGGAGGTGGGGGAAAGTAAGGAGGTGGGGGCGGGAAGAAATAAGGATGAAATGATGGAGGAGGTGGTTGGGGAGGTGGGGCCGGCCGGGGACTACTTCGAGGTGTGGAGGGATGAGATGAAGGTTGTGGAGGTGAGCGAGATGGTTCTATGCGGTGATGACGGCCGTTGAGGTGGATCCCGGTGGCGATGAGGCGTTCAACGTCTTCAGCAGTCGGCAGATGAAGGCGGACGAGATAGGTGGGTCCAGCGGAGTTATAGATCCGAAAGGCTCGGCGCACTGGTATCCCTGTCTGGCGGAGTGTTTGGATGATAGATGCTGATGGAAGACTGGGCTCCACACCGCAGACGACACAGCTAAAGGTGGTAGTGCCGGTGGAAGGCGGTGGGACCAATGGTGGCTGTACCAAGTTGCCAGGAGTATCTTGATGGGAATATCCCTCTTCAGATGATGGAAGTGATGAGCGCTGGGGGTGTGTGGGGTCAGTGGAGGGAGGTAAGGGGAAAGGAAATGTCATGAGAGGGGAAGGATGAGTGGTAACAGTAGTAGTGATAGGAAGGGAAGAGGAGGTGTGAACTGAGGTGGTAATGGTGGAGGTAGCAGTGGTTAGAGTAGTGGCAGAGGTAACAGGAGGGAAGGACAAAGGGGGCGGGGGTGAGCAGTAGGGAGGTGGTGTGGTCGTAGCGGGCGGATCGATGGTTCCAGGCGGAGGGTCGTCGGTGTCCGGTAGCTCAGCCAAAAGATCCTCTGGAGTAGGTTCAACTGTATAGAGATGGTTGTGGATGCGTGCGCCATTCTTGATGATGGTAGAGACGTCGGCTGGAGTGGATAAATAGAGAAGTACATCGGATAGTGGTTGAGCTTCGTCGTCGACTACCCGGCAGGCACCATAGGCACCCGCCGGACGAAGAGCAGCGAGGACATCTTGGTCTGAGAAGACGAGAGGAACGTTGCGGGCAAGGCAGGTGTAGAGCATTGTGGGAAGGCCGACCTCCTACGTGGTGCCAGCCTATATGCTTTGTTGTCTCGGCAGGGTGATAAGTAAAGTTGAGCAGTCACCCGGCCGAAGAAAATATATGCGTTGCGTTGAAGCAGAGGAGAGCAGTCGTCGTGTCCCCAACCAGAGCTCTTGAATGTTAAAAGCCTCTTGGAGTTTCCCGGGCCCCCCTGTTGTCGTTTTTTTTTTTTTTTTTCAATGCTTTCATTCCCCACCCTGAAGGGGTGGGGCGGGCCACCTAGAGGGTGTCGCCCTCTCTCTGGCCAGGAGAGATGACGGGGTTGGGAAGAAGTGAGAAAAAAAGGGAGATGGGGAAAATGCGATGTGAGTAAGTAATGGAGATGAGAAGAAAGGACGTGTCGGTTATCGATGGTTTTAATGACAGATTTACAAGGACAGATGGGCTATGTACGAGGTGTGGAGGTTAGAGCGGTGTGCCTGGGTGGAGATGAAAGGTTAGAAGATTGAGGGTAGCGGTGAGATTACAAAGGGAGGTAGTGAGGAGACGAAGGAGTTCGTACGTCGGAAGGGGTGTAGCGAAGAAACTTGTCGGGGGAAGGGGCGGACAGACTGGTTGACGAGGTTCGATGGATGGAGGGGCTGGCCGGGGGCGACGAGACGTGTTGGGAAGGGAATTACGAGGTTGTAGGGGCGATGAACGAGAGGGTTCCACTTTATACCGATGGCGGTAGATAGTTGCTCCGGTGTGAATAAGATGGTGTACATCGTTGGCAGTTGGAAGGTGTAGTCTGACCATGTATGTAGGACCGGAGTCGTTCTGGATCCTGGACGCACGGCGGGCGGGGACACCAGCTGCTTGAAGTTCCCGGAGTATTTCCTGTGATGAGATTGTAGGGTCAATGCCGCGAAGTACACAGCTAGGCATAGCAGTGGTTGATGGTGGTAGTTGCGTGGGCGATGACAGAGACTCGGCGGTTGCTGCGGCGTCAGGGCATGGAGATAGTGGCGGTGGCGGTGCTGCGTGGGAATCCAAGACGTTCGTAGCGGGTTGCTGGGGGATAGATTGTGCGGGAAGTGAAGTAAGAGGAAGGGATGATATCATTATTGACGAAGGATGACAGGTTGTTACAGTAGCGGGGGGAGTATTGGAAGGGGTAGAGACTGAAGTCGTAATGGTGGTGGTGGTAGTGGTGGTCGTGGAAGTGGGAAAAGGGGGCAGTGACTCTTCTTGCGGCGTCCTGGGTGGAGAATCAACTTCGGCGAGCAGGTTAGCAGGATCTGTGTTGAGTTGGGCGATGATGTTCGGAGGAGTAGGCTCCACTTGGTAAAAGCGTTGATAGATAGTAACGCCGGTGTCGAGGAGACGGGTCACATCGTCCACTCTGGGGAGATAAAGAAGAACCTTTGATGACCGTAATCCAGTAGTGCCATCCAACAGTCTGCAGGCATCGTAGACGGGGGCGCCGGTTGAGCGGAGTTCGTGATATATGTCGGTATCGGTGAGAGCGGGATCAACACCGCTGAGAAGACAGGTGTGCATGGTGGTGTTGGGAAGGCTGACCTCCAACTAGGTGCCAGCCTATATGTTTGAATTGAGGTCGGCTGGGTAGCGAATATAGATGAAGGCCACCCGGCCGAGCAAAAGATTTGAAGTTGCTGCGACGGGAAGTATGCGTCCGCTCCCCAAGAGAAGTGAAGTCGTCTCCCCCTGTTGTCGTCGTCCGTCCATGAGGTCATTTCATTCCTCCCGAAGGGGAGGCGGGCCATCAGCTGAACAAAGCAGCTCTTCGGCCATGAGAAAGAAGAAAATGTAACTGTAAGACATAATAAGAGAGTATGTATCGTACATACGTAAAGGACCGGGTTATAGCTGTGGCGCAGGGGGCCGTGAACCGCAAAGGGGCCCACAGGGCAGACCCACACCACACACACCGGGGCGGACCCCAACTGGGTACTTATTTATTGAGGGAGGAGGTGGTATATCTCGGGCGCGCAATAGCAGAACATAAAAGTGTTACAGAAAAGAGACAAATATTCACAAGTATTGTGGAGGAATAGGGAGGGGGTTCGAAAAGGAGGCATAAGGAGAAGGACAGGGGTAGTATTGAAGAAGGAGGTAGTACAGATTAGTCGTGAGATTCGTAACGGAAGTGGCCAGGAGACGAAGAAGTTCTAAGATGGAGAGTGGCGGAAGGCGGAATGGAGACTGGGGAATTGGGGGAGGGATGGGTGTTGGCGGGGGGATGGGTGGCGGCGGGGGGACGGTTGGAGAGGGAGAAGGAGGAGACGTGGAACGAGGAAATCCAGCAAGCCGCGGGGGGGAGCGAGAACGCTCCACCCGATGGAGACGTCCCCGAAAACGGACGCCGGTGGTGAGAAGTCGGTCGACATCAGCAGGGGAGGCGAGGCGAAGGCGTACCATAAACGTCGGGCCATCGGTGTTGAGGATGCGAAATACCCGGCGGACAGGGAGTCCCTCCTGTTGCAGTTCGTGAAGAATATCCTGGTCCGAAACGTCAGGTGCAATCCCACGGACGACACAGCTCGGTGGGACAGATGGCGGAGAAGTCGATGTAGAATGGGCGGCAGGGCCTTGAGAGACAGACGAAGCTGCGAGAGTATCATCCAGGTGAGGTGCAGGTGACGAGTGAAATGTAGGAATGGACGGAGTGCAGGAGGTCGGGGCGGTGGACATGATAGGGGAAGAGTGACTGTATGTGACGGTAGAGGGAGAAGTAGACGGAACACAAGAAGGGACAGAAGAAGGGGAAGAAGAAACGGAAGTTATGGTGGTAGTGGCGACAGTAATGACGGGAGGATTGGTGGACACGGGAGAACAAACGGTGGTTGTGGGAGGCTGCGCTAGGGAGGGAAACTTAGTTAAGAAATCAGGATCGGAGGCGAGTTGCTCAAGAATATGGGCCGGAGTAGGAAGAACGGTATGATCAGAATAGAGGAGGTATAAATAGCCGGAGCGGAGAGCGCTATGCGCACAGGCGGATGAACTGAAGAACACCACGATGTCCGGTGAAGGTTGTCCCGAAGAGGCATCTTGAAGGCGCAAGACCACAGAAGTGGGAGTATTGTTATCACACAGCCATTGGCGAAGTTGAGCCGGAGTATAATGAGTGTCCACATTTTGAACTAGACAGGAGTTAGACAACATGGTGAGGGAAGGCGACAGCCAACGAGGCGTCTGCCCATGTGATTATTCTTGGGCCGACTGAGCCGCAGCAAGAAAGAGCGCCACCCAGCCGAAAAAATATGTGGACATGCGTAGTGCTGGAGTATCCCCCTGTTGTCGTGCTGCTGCTGCAGAGCTTTCATTCCCCGCCCGAAGGACGGGGCGGGCCCCCTAGATCGTGTCGCGATCTCTCGGGCCGGGAGATGTGGAGAGAACAGTGGGATGTTTGAAATGAAGAAGAGGGAAAAACGGTGTGAAAATTTGGATGACTGGCTATACGGATTGAGATTTATACAGGAGTGTCGAGAAGGAAGTTTCGTGGAAGTGTAAGGTGGTAAAGTGTTGAAGCGATGTGATAGAGGACAGTTGTGAGGTGTCGGAGATGTTCAAGGGTCGGTGGTGGTGGGAGGGAGATATTAGCAGAAGAAGGAGTTGGACGGACATAGATAGAGCGTTGGAAGGGAGGATGATCAGGCCGGGTATGGCGACGAGAGGTGGAGTGGTAATATCTAGGGCGGGGAGGTGAACGAGAGGGTTCGACGGGATGACGACGGCCGTAGAGAAGTGCTCCGCTGGAGATCAGGTGGGCGACGGCTGCTGCACTGGAAAGCTGAAGTCTGATTAAATACGTCGGACCGGTGGAGTTGTAGATACGGAATGCCCTCTTGACGGGTATGGCTTGAAGGCGAAGTTGTTCTTGAATGTCGGTTGCCGGGATGAGTGGGCTTACGCCGCGGACGACGCAACTGAAGACTTCGTTTGTGGCTGATGTGTCTGACGGTGTTGGAGGTTGATGAGCGGCGGCTGCTGCTGTTACGACGGACAGTGGTGGTGGTGATGTCGTGGTCGGCAAGGCAGATGTAGACAGCGTAGAAGGGCGGGTGAAGTAGCGGGGAGGAATACGTAATAGTCGAGGTGGATCAACAGGAGGTAGCCCGGGGAGAGAGGTGGATAGAAGCGGCGATGAATGGGACGACGTAACAGTTGTGATGGAAAGCGAGGAAAAGGTGTGAGCAGCGGTCGCAAAGGTAGTGGTGATGGTCGTGGTGGTGGTCGTCATGGTGGTTGGTGGTAGGGAGGCTGACATCCAACGAGGAGTCGGCCTATATGCTTTGTTGGCTCGGCGCGAGTGGAAAGTAAAGATGTGTAGCCACCCGGCCGATCAAAAATAACAGGAGTGTCTTCTGCGACGAGTTGTGGAGTTCACTTGAGGTTTACCCAGATTTCCTGTTGTCGTTTTTTTTTTTTTTTTTGTTTTTTTGTTTTTTTTTTTTTATTCCCCGCCCGAAGGACGGGGCGGGCCCCCTAGATCGTGTCGCGATCTCTCGGGCCGGGAGATGTGGAGAGAACAGTGGGATGTTTGAAATGAAGAAGAGGGAAAAACGGTGTGAAAATTTGGATGACTGGCTATACGGATTGAGATTTATACAGGAGTGTCAAGAAGGAAGTTTCGTGGAAGTGTAAGGTGGTAAAGTGTTGAAGCGATGTGATAGAGGACAGTTGTGAGGTGTCGGAGATGTTCAAGGGTCGGTGGTGGTGGGAGGGAGATATTAGCAGAAGAAGGAGTTGGACGGACATAGATAGAGCGTTGGAAGGGAGGATGATCAGGCCGGGTATGGCGACGAGAGGTGGAGTGGTGATATCTAGGGCGGGGAGGTGAACGAGAGGGTTCGACGGGATGACGACGGCCGTAGAGAAGTGCTCCGCTGGAGATCAGGTGGGCGACGGCTGCTGCACTGGAAAGCTGAAGTCTGATTAAATACGTCGGACCGGTGGAGTTGTAGATACGGAATGCCCTCTTGACGGGTATGGCTTGAAGGCGAAGTTGTTCTTGAATGTCAGTTGCCGGGATGAGTGGGCTTACGCCGCGGACGACGCAACTGAAGACTTCGTTTGTGGCTGATGTGTCTGACGGTGTTGGAGGTTGATGAGCGGCTGCTGCTGTTACGACCGACAGTGGTGGTGGTGATGTCGTGGTCGGCAAGGCAGATGTAGACAGCGTAGAAGGGCGGGTGAAGTAGCGGGGAGGAATACGTAATAGTCGAGGTGGATCAACAGGAGGTAGCGCGGGGAGAGAGGTGGATAGAAGCGGCGATGAATGGGACGAAGTAACAGTTGTGATGGAAAGCGAGGAAAAGGTGTGAGCAGCGGTCGCAAAGGTAGTGGTGATGGTCGTGGTGGTGGTCGTCATGGTGGTTGGTGGTAGGGAGGCTGACATCCAACGAGGAGTCGGCCTATATGCTTTGTTGGCTCGGCGCGAGTGGAAAGTAAAGATGTGTAGCCACCCGGCCGATCAAAAATAACAGGAGTGTCTTCTGCGACGAGTTGTGGAGTTCACTTGAGGTTTACCCAGATTTGAGATCCTGGAGAGAAGATCCTGTTGTCGTGCTGCTTAAATGCTTTCATTCCCCACCCTGAAGGGGTGGGGCGGGCCACCTAGAGGGTGTCGCCCTCTCTCTGGCCAAGAGATGCGGGCAGGTTGGGGAGATGTGACGGAAGAAGGAGGTGGGTAAAGGATGTGAATGTGTAGGAGAGATGGCGAGGTGCTTTATTATATCATAGTTTGAGTGTTTACATTGATGTTATCTTAAAGCTATTGTACATTCATATAGATTAGGAGGGTTATATGTTGCTGAAATGGAGCGGGGAAGGGTAGGTGCAGTGACTCTAGCATAGATGGGTTGATATGCCTGGAATTAGGTATGAGGTTAGGAGGTGGAGAGTAGTTGTGCATTGTTGGAGAGAGGTGATGAGGATGCGAAGGTCAGGTGTGGGAGGTCGCGGGGTGATGTATGCTATGTTGGGAGGGGTGAGGTAGACTGTAGGATATGCTGGGATTGGAGTGGGAGGTGGTCGGGTACGGGGGTGTGTGTGGTCAGGGGTACGGTGGTTGGGCGGGGAATAGGAAGGTTCCACTCTATGATGTTGGCCAAATACTTGAGCTCCTGAGCTGATGAGTTGCTGGACGTGTAGTTCGGATGGCAGCTGTAGTCGGACCATGTAAGTGGGTCCGTGGTTGTTGCGTATCCTTATGGCCCGTTGTGCGGGGATGCCTGCAGTTCGGAGTTCGTGGAGTATTTCCGGCTCGGCGATATTCGGAGAGATTCCACGTAGCACGCAGCTGGGCCTGGGCTGGGGCGATGGTGACTTTTGGATCGATGTTGGAATGTTCGAAGTGTTGACTGACGGCGATGGCGGAGGTAGTTCCTGCGTAGTGATGGGGGGTTGCAGGGGTGAGCGTGACGTGGGATTCGGGAGAGATGATGACATGACTGCGGAGGGGTGGCAGGTTACGCTGGTAGTGATCACGGTTGATGCCAGATTGCAGGGAGAGGTAGTAATTGTGGTGGTGGTAGTGGTTGTTGTTATCGGGGGTGGGGGCTCATGGAGAAGGGGTACGAGGCCAGGATCGTTCTGTAGCTGGTTCAGTATTGATTGGGGAGGTGGTATCACAGAATAGTTCTTGCCTCGGAATGTTGCTCCGGAGGTGAACAGGCGGCGCTCTGCTTCTTCTCCGCTGGTTTGTATTATGATGTGCGCTGTAGGCATCCTGGTGCGGTAATCGTCTGGTCTGAATACATTAACCACCTGAGGGTCTGCTGCATTGAGCTCTTGGTAAATGTCACTTTCTGAGATTGTAAGGTCTATTCCTGGGATGAATACGTAGGGCATGGTGGATGGGGGAGGCGACAGCCAACGAGGCGTCTGCCTGTTTATGCTTTGTTGCGGTCGGCTGAGCTGCGATTAAAGGTGAAGGCTGCCCGGCCGAAAAAAATTCTGGGAGTAGATATTGTGATGAGGTGTTCCTGCCAAAGTAGCTCTTCGGCGTCCTCCTTCCACACCTAACCTTCCACACGGTCGTGTTGAAGGGTTCCGGGGCTGTTGTCGTTGTTGTTGTTTCAATGCTTTCATTCCCCACCCTGAAGGGGTGGGGCGGGCCACCTAGAGGGTGTCGCCCTCTCTCTGGCCAGGAGAGATGACGGGGTTGGGAAGAAGTGAGAAAAAGAGGGAGATGGGGAAAAAGGCGATGTGAGTAAGTAATGGAGAGGAGAAGAAAGGACGTGTCGGTTATCGATGGTTTTAATGACAGATTTACAAGGACAGATGGGCTATGTACGAGGTGTGGAGGTTAGAGCGGTGTGCCTGGGTGGAGATGAAAGGTTAGAAGATTGAGGGTAGCGGTGAGATTACAAAGGGAGGTAGTGAGGAGACGAAGGAGTTCGTACGTCGGAAGGGGTGTAGCGAAGAAACTTGTCGGGGGAAGGGGCGGACAGACTGGTTGACGAGGTTCGAAGGATGGAGGGGCTGGCCGGGGGCGACGAGACGTGTTGGGAAGGGAATTACGAAGTTGTAGGGGCGATGAACGAGAGGGTTCCACTTTATACCGATGGCGGTAGATAGTTGCTCCGTTGTGAATAAGATGGTGTACATCGTTGGCAGTTGGAAGGTGTAGTCTGACCATGTATGTAGGACCGGAGTCGTTCTGGATCCTGGACGCACGGCGGGCGGGGACACCAGCTGCTTGAAGTTCCCGGAGTATTTCCTGTGATGAGATTGTAGGGTCGATGCCGCGAAGTACACAGCTAGGCATAGCTGTGGATGATGGTGGTAGTTGCGTTGGCGATGACAGAGACTCGGCGGTTGCTGCGGCGTCAGGGCATGGAGATAGTGGCGGTGGCGGTGCTGCGTGGGAATGCAAGACGTTCGTAGCGGGTTGCTGGGGGATAGATTGTGCGGGAAGTGAAGTAAGAGGAAGGGAGGATATCATTATTGACGAAGGATGACAGGTTGTTA
This sequence comes from Anabrus simplex, assembly GCF_040414725.1. Lineage (NCBI taxonomy): Eukaryota > Metazoa > Arthropoda > Insecta > Orthoptera > Tettigoniidae > Anabrus > Anabrus simplex. Next base: position 199,943,367 of record NC_090279.1, read on the forward strand.
CAGTAGCGGGGGGAGTATTGGAAGGGGTAGAGACTGAAGTCGTAATGGTGGTGGTGGTAGTGGTGGTCGTGGAAGTGGGAAAAGGGGGCAGTGACTCTTCTTGCGGCGTCCTGGGTGGAGAATCAACTTCGGCGAGCAGGTTAGCAGGATCTGTGTTGAGTTGGGCGATGATGTTCGGAGGAGTAGGCTCCACTTGGTAAAAGCGTTGATAGATGGTAACGCCGGTGTCGAGGAGACGGGTCACATCGTCCACGCTGGGGAGATAAAGAAGAACCGTTGATGACCGTAATCCAGTAGTGCCATCCAACAGTCTGCAGGCATCGTAGACGGGGGCGCCGGTTGAGCGGAGTTCGTGATATATGTCAGTATCGGTGAGAGCGGGATCAACACCGCTGAGAAGACAGGTGTGCATGGTGGTGTTGGGAAGGCTGACCTCCAACTAGGTGCCAGCCTATATGTTTGAATTGAGGTCGGCTGGGTAGCGAATATAGATGAAGGCCACCCGGCCGAGCAAAAGATTTGAAGTTGCTGCGACGGGAAGTATGCGTCCGCTCCCCAAGAGAAGTGAAGTCCGGAGCAGAGTGGAGTCCCTGTTGTCGTGCTGCTGCTGCTTAAATGCTTTCATTCCCCACCCTGAAGGGGTGGGGCGGGCCACCTAGAGGGTGTCGCCCTCTCTCTGGCCAAGAGATGCGGGCGGGTTGGGGAGATGTGATGGAAGAAGGAGGTGGGTAAAGGATGTGGAAAGTTAGGAGATGGGAGGGGAATTGCGTCTATTCCTAAGTATTTATTCTTTATTGAAGTGAGAATACAGTTGTGATTATGTCAAAATGAGCTGTGAACAAAGAGGAGAGGGGTTATACAAGGTGAGAGGAAAATAAATGAAGGGCAAGGGTGTTATAAAAGGAGGAGAAGCTAACAAGCGAAGTTAGAAGAAGGCGAAGGATATCAAAAGAGGGAGGTGGGGGAAAGTAAGGAGGTGGGGGCGGGAAGAGATAAGGATGAAATGATGGAGGAGGTGGTTGGGGAGGTGGGGCCGGCCGGGGACTACTTCGAGGTGTGGAGGGATGAGATGAAGGTGGTGGAGGTGAGCGAGATGGTTCTATGCGATGATGACGGCCGTTGAGGTGGATCCCGGTGGCGATGAGGCGTTCAACGTCTTCAGCAGTCGGCAGATGAAGGCGGACGAGATAGGTGGGTCCAGCGGAGTTATAGATCCGAAAGGCTCGGCGCACTGGTATCCCTGTCTGGCGGAGTGTTTGGATGATAGATGCTGATGGAAGACTGGGCTCCACACCGCAGACGACACAGCTAAAGGTGGTAGTGCTGGTGGAAGGCGGTGGGACCAATGGTGGCTGTGCCAAGTTGCCAGGAGTATCTTGATGGGAATATCCCTCTTCAGATGACGGAAGTGATGAGCGCTGGGGGTGTGTGGGGTCAGTGGAGGGAGGTAAGGGGAAAGGAAATGTCATGAGAGGGGAAGGATGAGTGGTAACAGTAGTAGTGATAGGAAGGGAAGAGGAGGTGTGAACTGAGGTGGTAATGGTGGAGGTAGCAGTGGTTAGAGTAGTGGCAGAGGTAACAGGAGGGAAGGACAAAGGGGGCGGGGGTGAGCAGTAGGGAGGTGGTGTGGTCGTAGCGGGCGGATCGATGGTTCCAGGCGGAGGGTCGTCGGTGTCCGGTAGCTCAGCCAAAAGATCCTCTGGAGTAGGTTCAACTGTATAGAGATGGTTGTGGATGCGTGCGCCATTCTTGATGATGGTAGAGACGTCGGCTGGAGTGGATAAATAGAGAAGTACATCGGATAGTGGTTGAGCTTCGTCGTCGACTACCCGGCAGGCACCATAGGCACCCGCCGGACGAAGAGCAGCGAGGACATCTTGGTCTGAGAAGACGAGAGGAACGTTGCGGGCAAGGCAGGTGTAGAGCATTGTGGGAAGGCCGACCTCCTACGTGGTGCCAGCCTATATGCTTTGTTGTCTCGGCAGGGTGATAAGTAAAGTTGAGCAGTCACCCGGCCGAAGAAAAAATATGCGTTGCGTTGAAGCAGAGGAGAGCAGTCGTCGTGTCCCCAACCAGAGCTCTTGAATGTTAAAAGCCTCTTGGAGATTCCTTCCTGTTGTCGTTGTTGTTGTTTCAATGCTTTCATTCCCCACCCTGAAGGGGTGGGGCGGGCCACCTAGAGGGTGTCGCCCTCTCTCTGGCCAGGAGAGATGACGGGGTTGGGAAGAAGTGAGAAAAGGAGGGAGATGGGGAAAAAGGCGATGTGAGTAAGTAATGGAGATGAGAAGAAAGGACGTGTCGGTTATCGATGGTTTTAATGACAGATTTACAAGGACAGATAGGCTATGTACGAGGTGTGGAGGTTAGAGCGGTGTGCCTGGGTGGAGATGAAAGGTTAGAAGATTGAGGGTAGCGGTGAGATTACAAAGGGAGGTAGTGAGGAGACGAAGGAGTTCGTACGTCGGAAGGGGTGTAGTGAAGAAACTTGTCGGGGGAAGGGGCGGACAGACTGGTTGACGAGGTTCGAAGGATGGAGGGGCTGGCCGGGGGCGACGAGACGTGTTGGGAAGGGAATTACGAAGTTGTAGGGGCGATGAACGAGAGGGTTCCACTTTATACCGATGGCGGTAGATAGTTGCTCCGTTGTGAATAAGATGGTGTACATCGTTGGCAGTTGGAAGGTGTAGTCTGACCATGTATGTAGGACCGGAGTCGTTCTGGATCCTGGACGCACGGCGGGCGGGGACACCAGCTGCTTGAAGTTCTCGGAGTATTTCCCGTGATGAGATTGTAGGGTCGATGCCGCGAAGTACACAGCTAGGCATAGCTGTGGATGATGGTGGTAGCTGCGTTGGCGATGACACAGAATTGGCTGTTGTTGCGGCGTCAGGGTATGGAGATAGTGGCGGTGCTGCGTGGGAGTCCAAGACGTTCGTAGGGGGTTGCTGAGGGATAGATTGTGTGGGAAGTGAAGTAAGAGGAAGGGATGATATCATTATTGACGAAGGATGACAGGTTGTTACAGTAGCGGGGGGAGTATTGGAAGTGGTAGAGACTGAAGTCGTAATGGTGGTGGTGGTAGTGGTGGTCGTGGTCGTGGAAGTGGGAAAAGGGGGCAGTGACTCTTCTGAATCAACTTCGGCGGGCAGGTTAGCAGGATCTGTTGTCGCTGCTGCTGCTGCAACGTGTTTCATTCCCCGCCCTTCGGGCGAGGCGGGCCCCTAGACAGTGTCGCTGTCTCCCAGGCCGGAGATGTTGAAAGAATTGGGGAAGGACCAATATTGTAAGGAGGAGGGTAAGTGGAATTAATGGTTGAGGAGGTGTGCTCGGATGTTATTTAAATACCAGGGATGTGTGGAAGGGGTGAAAATTCAGAGAAGTGTACTAGGGCTGCCATGAAAGGTTAGTAGGTGTAAGGTTGCGGAGATATTGTACAAGGAGGTGATGAGAAGTCTGAGAAGGTCGGCTGTTAAGGGTGGTGAGAAGGAGAATTGAGTTGGTGGACGAACGTGCGAGGGAGTTCGATATGAGGGGGCTGGCCGGGGTCGAAGACGTGGGCTGGTGGGAGTTCTAGGAGGGGAGCGTGAAGGTTCCACTTGATGTTGACGACCGTAGATACGTGCCCCGCTGGTAATAAGACGTTGGACTGCTTCTTCCGTAGGCAGGTGGAGACGGACGAGATAGGTTGGTCCGGAGTTGTTCCAAATTCGGAAGGCACGACGCACAGGAATGCCTTCGAGATTAAGTTCTTGGATAACCTCTCGATCTGAGATGTCAGGATCCACGCCGCGTAAGACACAACTATGCATAGTGGTGCGATCTGGCAGTGGTGATGTTGAATGGCGCACGGTGTCTGCTGGAGGTGAAGGCTGTATGACTGGTGTCGTAGCAGAGGTTTCTTCAGCGATGGTCGAACGGTTGAAGTAGCGGGGAGGGATGTACAGGTAACTGGGCGGATCAGGGTATGGCGGCAGAGGAAGGGTCGTAGTCAGAAGAGGGGAAGAATGGGAGTACGTAACCGTTGTGATAGGAAGGTAGGGAATGCGAAGTGCGCAGGTCGTGGTGGTTGTTGTTGTGGTAGGAGTGGTAGTGGTTGTCATGGTGAGGAGAAAAGAGTAGGTAGAGGGGTGGCTAACTTCCAACAAGGCGTCAGCCAATTTGCTTTTTTGAAGTCGGCGAAGTAGCTGGAGTAGAGATGCTGAGCCACCCGGCCGACAAAAAAAATTAAGGAGTAAGGGGAGTTCTGAGACGTACGAAGAGTTCAAGAGCTGATGCAAGTTTCGAGTTGCGCGAGAAGGATCCTGCTGTTGTCGTTTTTTTTTTTTTTTTTCAATGCTTTCATTCCCCACCCTGAAGGGGTGGGGCGGGCCACCTAGAGGGTGTCGCCCTCTCTCTGGCCAAGAGATGCGGGCGGGTTGGGGAGATGTGATGGAAGAAGGAGGTGGGTAAAGGATGTGGAGAGTTAGGAGATGGGAGAGGAATTGTGCCTATGCCTGGGTATTACACAATTGCTTTATTTAAGTCATAAGTACATGATACATAAAACATATATGATTTACGAAAGGGTGTGAGGGATAAGGGGGTGTGCAAGGGGGAGAGATGAAGTGTAGAAGGAAGTGCTGGGGTAAAGGTGCAAGGTAAAGAGATGAAGGCTGGCTGTCATGTGATTAAGTGAAGTGAGGAGAAGTCGAAGGAGTTCAAACGTTGGGATGGTTGGGGGGATGAAACCAGTCGGAGGAAGGGGAGGACAAACTGGTGGAGATGGGTAAACAGGAGGAGGGTCCGGCCGGGGTCGGCGACGAGGAAAGGTAAATCGGGTCGAAGGTTGGGGAGGCGAACGGGAGGGTTCCACACGATGGTGACGGTCATATAGCTTGATCCCATGAGTGATGAGTTGGTTCACGTCTTCGGGCGTCGGCAGGTGGAGGCGAACTAAAAACGTTGGACCATCAGCGTTGTGTATCCGAAGTGCTCGTTGTACGGGCAGTCCTTGCTGACGGAGGTGATTAGCGATGATGTCAGTAGGAATACTTGGGTCCACCCCGCAAGCAACACAGCTGTAGTTATGAGTACGGTTGGGCGACGGTGGTGGTGATGGTGAATTGGCCATGTTTGTTGAAGTCCCAGTGTTTGTTCGCTCGGCAGGTGGCTGGGAGGTTATACACTGAGGTCTTGGTTGATCAGTGGTGGGAGGGTTAGGGAGTGTAGACATCATAAGGGGTAAAGGATGGGATAGAGTTGTAGTGGTGGTAGGGTGGGTTGGGGAGGTGGATGCAGTGGTGGTGGTGACGGTGGTGGTAGTAGTTGTGGTGGTAACAGGGTTGGTATGACTAGGGAACAACGGTGGCGATGGAGGAGGGGGTGAGGTTACGACGGGCGAAGCAGTTGTAACAGGCGTAGTAGGTTCATCTTCTGGCAGCTGGGCTAATATATATGATGGAGTAGAGGTCGCTCGGCATCGGTAGCCATGGAGGAGCGCTCCGGTTGCTTGGAGGCGATTGCGGTCGTCTTCAAAGGCAAAATACAGCAGTACATCGGGAGATGGGTCGGGGCCATCATAGAGCCGTGAGGCGCTATGGACGCCGGTCCCGCGGAGGGCAGTCTGGATGTCGTCGTTGGAGAGAGCAAGGCTGACTTCTTCGATGACACAGGTATACATGGTGGGAGGCCGACTTCCAACTAGGTGTCAGGCCGTTATGCGTGTTTGGGATCGGCGGGGTGAAATAGTAGAGGTGTGGAATCACCCGGCCGAACAAAAAGAGACCTTGCGTGGAGAAGCGTTCCTCTGTTGTCGTGCTGCTTGCTTCAATGCTTTCATTCCCCACCCTGAAGGGGTGGGGCGGGCCACCTAGAGGGTGTCGCCCTCTCTCTGGCCAGGAGAGATGACGGGGTTGAGGAGGGGTATTAGAAGAAGGAGATGGGAGTAGGTGAGGTAATTAAAGTGTGGAGGTGGCGAAGTGGGGTAATTATACTGGGTTAGATTGAGATTGGATACAAGACATGAATAGATAGGACAGCGATGCTATGTAGCGAAGGTTTAGACAAGGTGGGAGGGAAATAGGTGAAGTGCAACGCTATGATAGAAGGAGGAGAAGTTAACAAGAGAAGTGAGGAGAAGTCGAATGATGTCAAAGGAAGGTGGTGGTGGTGAAAAATAACCGGGTGGAGGTGGGGGTGGATAAGATCGAAGATATGGACTAGGTGGTTGGGGAGGTGGGGCAGGCCGGGGACGGCTACGATATGTGGTGGGACGAGGCGAAGTTTGGGGAGGTGAACGAGATGGTTCGATCCGATGGTGACGGCCGTTGAGGTGGATCCCAGTGGCGATGAGTCGTGCGGCGTCGTCAGAAGTTGGAAGGAGAAGTCTGACTAGATATGTTGGACCGTCGGCGTTGTAAATGCGGAAAGCTCTTCGCACGGGTAGTCCTGCCTGGCGGAGTTCCTGGGCGATGATTGCAGATGGTATGCTAGGCTCTACACCGCAAACCACGCAGCTATAGGTGTTAGCATAGGCAGAAGGCGGTGGTATCGGTGGAAGATGTACGATGTTTCCAGGAGCATCTGTAGTAGAATTTCCCTCGGCAGGTGACTGAAGAGATGCGCTCTGCGGATGTGTTAGATCAGGGTTGGGAGGGAAGGGAAGAATAGACGTCATAAGAGGGAAGGAATGAGACATGACAGTAGTAGTAATAGGCAGGTGGGCTGAAGTGGTAATGGTGGTGATAGTAGTGGTAGTAGTGGCAGGAGTGGTGTAAATGGAAGACGAAGGTTGTGGTGATGAGGTGGAGGAAGATAGCGTGGTTACGGCGATCAGAGCGGCTGTTGCAGGCTGAGAGGGTTCGTCGTCCTGTAGCTGGAGCTGGACTTGAATATCCTCTGGAGTGGGTTCTGCTGGATAAAGACGACCACGAATACGGGCTCCAGTCTTGTAGATGGTGGAGAGGTCTGCTGAAGAGTGAAAATACACAAGTATAGCTGGTGCTGGTTGAGTCCCTTCGTAGAGCCTGGTGACAGAATAGGCGCCGGTGGGATGAAGTTCAGTAAGGAGGTCATCTTCAGAAAGTACAACGGGAACGTCGTGAAGAACACAGGTGAACAGCATGATGGGAAGGCCGACCTCCAACTTGGTGCCAGCCTATGTGCTTTATTGTCTCGGCGGGGTGCTAAATTAAAGATGAGCAGTCACCCGGCCGAAAAAAAAGTTACGTTCCCCCGGAGTTGCAAAAGATTCGAGTATGGAGAGGAGATCCTCCTGTTGTCGTGCTGCTGCTGCTTCAATGTTTTCATTCCCCACCCTGAAGGGGTGGGGCGGGCCACCTAGAGGGTGTCGCCCTCTCTCTGGCCAGGAGAGATGACGGGGTTGAGAAGGAGTGAAAAAAGAGGGAGATGGGGAAAAGGTGGTTTGAATAAGTAAAGGAGATGGGATAAAGGAAGTGTAGGTTCTCGAGCGCTTTATTGGCAGAGTTGCATTTGCTGTGCTTTATTGACAAAGATACAATATATTAGATACAGAGCTTTACATGACGGTGTGACGGAAAAGATGGAGGGCTAGAAGATTGTAAAAAGAGGAGAAGTTAAGAAGGGAAGTGAGGATAAGGTTGAAAAGGTCCGGGTTGGGTAAGGGAGGCGTAAAGTAGTTGAGAGGTGGTGGAGTGGTAAGATGAGGACGAGGAGATTGGGGTGATGGAACGGGCCGGGGACGGCCGCGTGGCGTGGGCATACGGTGCGATGGGAGTGGAGAAGAATGGGAGGGTTCAACCCGATGATAGCGGCCAAAGATGTGGATTCCTTGATCGATGAGGCGCTGAACTTCGGCGTGCGTCGGCAGCTGGAGTCTCACCAGAAATGTGGGACCGTCGGAGTTATAAATACGGGATGCTTGCTTGACAGGTACTCCTGCCTGGCGAAGTGCACGTGTGATGGCAGCAGGCGGTACGTTAGGGTCCATACCGCGCAGAACACAGCTGTAAGTTGAGGTACGATCAGATGGCGGTAATGGCGAAGATGGATGTGCCGTATTTTCAGAAGGATCGGTAGAAGTTCCCTCGGTAGATGGTGGTTGAGACGTTTCCTGGTGACTTGTCTGCTCAGAGTTGGGAGGGAGAGGAAGAGAGGTCAGGAGAGGAGATGGATGGGACGAGGTAGTAGTAGTAATAGAAATGATGGGATAAAGTTGCGTAGAAGTAACAGTGATAGTGGGAGTTGTCGTGGTAGGGACCGGTACGGTAGGCGAAATGTTGGGAGAAATGGTAGTGAGGCAACCAGAAGGCGATGGAAGTGGGGGTGGATTATATGGAGGAGGCAAGCGAGTGGCAGGCGGAGCAGGTGTTTGAGCGCTGATGTTTGCTGGGGTAGGCGATACTCGATGACGTCTGCGCTGGATAACCACGCCGATAGTTTGGACAGAGTTGCATGTACTGGCAGAGTGGAAGTGAAGAAGTATCTCCGGTGCGGGAACAGAGCCGTAATAAAGACGAGTGACACTGAAGACACCGAGCGGGCGAAGTTCATTAGCAATGTCTTCAACCGATAGAGCTGGGTCAACATCACTGACTAGGAGAGTATACATGGCTGGGGATGGCCGTCAACCCAACTTGGGGACAGCCGATATGCTAATTGGCTCGGCGAAGGACGAAGTATAGATGTGGCGTCCCCTCGGCCGATCAAAAATAAAGGATGAGACGAAGAAGCGATGCGTGCTGTGTAGTGTATCTCCTCGCCTCTTGCCCTCCTGTGTTGTCGACAGAGCTCCTCCCTTGTTGTCGTGCTGCTGCTTAAATGCTTTCATTCCCCGCCCGAAGGACGGGGCGGGCCCCCTAGATCGTGTCGCGATCTCTCGGGCCGGGAGAAGGGAAAAGAAGTAGAAGGTGTGATAGAAGAGGAAGATGGGGATAGCGATGTAAATATTCATGAGGAAGTAACGGTGGGTCTTCTTAGCTGGGGAGATGGGAACGATAGGAATTGTGCTCGAGGAGTGAAGTTTAAATGAATGTAGCAGGGTGGAAATGGAATGTGAGGAGTTGCAGAATTGTTGTGATATTGTTAAGGGAAGTGATGAGGAGTCGGATGATATCTAGCGTTGGAGGTGGTGGAGGGAAGAAATTAGGTGGGGAAAGGCGTGGGCAAACGGGTGTACTAGGTTGGAAAGGAGGAATTGGCCGGGGGCGGCAATATGGTGGGTTGAAACGTTGGCGAATAGGTTGAGGTGGGGAGAGAGAGGGCTCAACTTTATGACGATGGCGATAGATGTAAGCTCCATTGGCAATAAGTCGTTGGACATCTTCGGCAGTTGGAAGGTGTATGCGGACCATATACGTCGGGCCGGAGGAGTTCTTGATCCGAAAGACGCGACGAACTGGGACGCCTTCGGCTTGAAGTTCCTGGAGAATCGTTCGAGCTGAGAGAGCAGGATCCACTCCGCGTATCACACAGCTGTACATGGTGTGACAGGTCGATGAGGACTGCGTGGATGGTGGTGCGGCGGAGGCTGCTGCGTCGGCGGCGTGCGTAGATGGTGGTGACGAAGGCAGTGCTGCAGCTGTAGACGGAGATGTCTCAGTGGGTTGGTTCAGGTGTTGAGGTCCTTCAGGGCTAGGGCAGACAGGGAGGAAAGAAGTCATGAGAGGAGAAGGATGGCATGTTATAACAGTTGTGACCGGGACAGAAGGATAGAGAGGGATGGAGGGCGTGCTGGTCGTTGCGATGGTAGTGGTGATGGTGGTGCTGGTGGTGGTGGCGATGGGAGTTGTGTAGAAATGAGAGGAAGATGGTTGGGACGGAGTCCACTGTGGTGGTGTTTCGTTGGCAAAGTACGAAGGACAAGATGTCACTCGGTGGATCTGGCTGTCCAAGTAGATTCCGCTGGCGAGAAAATGTGAAACGGCGTCAGCTGAGTGGAGATGTAGCAGGACCCGACGTGTAGGGACGAAGTCTTGCAGTATCCTTGAGACGCTTCGGGCTGGGACGTGTGCCATTTGGAGTTTGGCAAGTAAGTCCTGGTCAGAGAGAGCGGGATCGATGTCATGGAGCACGCAGCTGGGCATGGTGCTGGGGAGGCTGACTACCAACTAGGTGTCGGCCTAATATGCTGATTGAATCGGCGGGAAGCTAAGTTATAGATGGTGAGCCACCCGGCCGAGCAAAAATGATTTGAAGGTGCGACGGAGTTCGGTGCAATCCAAATCAGAGGAGAGAGTTGTTGTTGTCGTGCTGCTGCTTGAGAGTTTTCATTCCCCGCCCGAAGGACGGGGCGGGCCCCCTAGATCGTGTCGCGATCTCTCGGGCCAAGGGGAGCGACGATAACTGTGAGGAGCAAGGAATGAGTGAGATGGGAGGAGCGATGTGACAAATTTAAGGAGGTGGGCTACGGATGTGCGAATTTTAGGGGATTTTCGCTAGGATTGAAATTTAGAGAAGATTGTGAGGATAGCATTGAAAGGTGAGGAGATGCAAGGACGTAGTGAGATTATGAAGGGAAGATATTAAGTACCGGATGAGATGGAGTGGCGGAGGTGGGTAAGGAAAGAAGCTATATGGGTGAGGAGGTGGACTGACAGATTGACTAGGTGAGAAGTTGGCTGCCTGGGGGCGGCGAGGAGAATTGTTGGTGGGTTGTCTGACAGGATTAGGGGGAGAGATGGACGGTTCTACTCGATGACGTCGGCCATATATGTAAGCTCCGTGGTCAATGAGGTGTTGAACATCTGTGGCGCTCGGGACATGGATGCGTACCATGAATGTTGGCCCTGTTGCATTCTTGATGCGGAAGACTCGGCGGACTGGGATGTCTTTAGCTTGTAGTTGCTGAAATATGGTCCTTTCGGAGAGAGCCGGGTCCACTCCACGGATGACACAGCTGGACATTCTGTGAGAAGTTGTTGGTGGCTGCGAGGGCGATGATGTTGCGGAGGCTGCTGTTCTGGGTGAAGCTGGCGAAGGCGGTGCGTCGACTGTGGTATTCGTTGTTCCAGGAAATACATAGGGATGTGAAGGGAAGGGCGAAGTGAGGAGTGAAGAGGTCATTAGTGAAGGTGGGTGGCATGGGACAACTGTTGTAACAGCGATCTGGGAAGTACGGAGGGTAGATGTTGGAGTGGTCGAGGTGACAGTGGTGGTCGTAGTGGTGTAGGTGGTGGTAATGGGAGTGATGTAGAAATTTGACGAAGTCTGCAGTTGTGGAGGTTTCTGTGATGGCGTAGTTGTAGGCTCGGCTGTGGTAGAGGCAGTTGGCTGGGCTGACGTAGTTGTTGCCGGAATTTCTTCTACTCGATGGAGCTTGCCTTGGATATAAACGCCATTATCAACAGCATTCCAGAAGTCAGCTGCAGATGGAGTATAGAGTAGCACATCAGTTGATGGTCCTGGGCCAGCGGAAGATCGTATGGCATGGTGGATGCCAATCGCACGGAGTTCTGCTTCAATTTCTTCTTCGGGGATAGCTGGATTGACATTCCTGGCGAGACAGATATACAGAGTGGGGAGGCCGACTTCCATCTTGGTGTCAGCCTGATATGCTTTTTTGAGTCGGCGAGGCAGCAAAGTTAGAGTTGGTGAGCCACCAGGCCGAAGAAAAAGTAATTGGAGATGCGCAGAGAATAAGGCAGTCAAGTTTCGAGTTGCGCGAGAAGGTCCTGTTGTCGTTTTTGTTTTCAATGCTTTCATTCCCCACCCTGAAGGGGTGGGGCGGGCCACCTAGAGGGTGTCGCCCTCTCTCTGGCCAGGAGAGATGACGGGGTTGAGAAGATGTGAGGAAAGAGGGAGGTGGGTAATTTGATGTATGGAATTAGGAGTTGTGTGCGGATAGTAGTGAATGATCGGAGATGTGTGCAAGGATTAAATATTTTGAGGAGAGTTCAATGATTGACAAGTTTTAGATGGGAGGGCTAGGATGGAATTGAAGAGTTAGAAGGTGAAATGTTGCGGTTATATTGCATAATGAGGTGGTGAGGAGTCTGAGGAGTTCAAGTTGCAGAGGAGGTTGATAGAAGAAGTTAGGTGGAGGTAGGGGTGAACGGACGGGGTGACAAGGTTGAAATGGAGGACTGGCTGGCCGGGGGCGACGAAAGGGAGTGTTGGAAGTATGGCGAAAAGGTTGGGGTGGGGAACGTGAGGGCTCCACTTTGAAGCGACGTTGAAAGATGTAGGCACCAGTGTTGATAAGTTGTTCCACATCATTGGCGGTGGGAAGGTGAATTCGGACCATAAAAGTAGGCCCGGAGGCGTTGTAAATCCTGAACGCCCGACGAGCGGGGATGCCTGCTTCCTGGAGTTCTTGGAGAATTTCCCGTTCTGAGATGGTAGGTTCTACGCCGCGGATGACACAGCTTGACATAGTGTCCAGAGGTGGTGGTTGCGACCGTTGCGAGGATGTTTCGGCGGCTGTTGCGGTGTCGTCTGGTGGTGACACGGCGGGGGAGGCTAGGATGTTGTCGGGAATTTGCTGGGGACGAGGTTGTGCAGAAGTCAGGATTGAAGAGAGGGAGGATATCATTACAGGGGAAGGATGGCATGACGTAACGGTAGTAACAGGAATATGGTGGCGAGTAGTGGCTGACATCGTAGTGGTCGCGGTGGTAGTAGTAGGTGGTGTGTGATGAGGGGGAAAGGAGGGCGATGTTTGTTGTAGCAGAGGCTTGTGGTGAGGCGCGTTGACGACAGGCAATGTGGTGGGATCTGCTGTAAGCTGGGCTAATATAGGCTGGCTGGTAGGCTCCACTAGGTAGTATCGGTCGTGAATAGACACTCCCGTGTCAAGGAGGCGCTTCCAGTCGTCCAACGTAGGTAGATAAAGAAGAACCTGCGATGATGGTGATGAAGTTGAGGCATCCAACATCCGGTGGGCATCGTGGACTGGGTAGCCAGCGGTGCGGAGGGCGTAGCAAATCTCTTCTTCGGATATGGCAGGATTAACATCGGGGATGACACAGGTGCGCATGGTGTGGGAACGGCCGACTTCCAACTCGGTGTCAGGCCTATATGCTTGAGAGTCCGGCGGGGAGCTGAGTTAAAGATGTAGAGCCACCCGGCCGGCAACAAAAATATTGAGGAGAGTCTTCGGAGATTTTGAAACCAGCGCTCCTCGAGAATGCAGAGGTAAGATCCTGTTGTCGTGATAAGGCCGTGTGCACTATGTAAACAAAACATTAATGGCCTGATGGTGATAGTAAGCCATCAAGCGAACATACACGAACGAAGAAGCAATTTAATACAGTGCTGTCAAAAGAAGAAGAGGTACAATTACAATACACGTAAAGAAGGGGAAAAGAAGCGGTAGCATGTGATAATGGAGGAAGAACATCAAGTAATAGTAATGTTAAGATCAGTTCACGAGAAACAGTCTATGGAGTACAAGCGACAGGTTGTATAACAGAATGGTAAGAGATAGCACGTTAGTGCCATAAAACACTCAGTTAGGCAGCTTGAGAATAAGTACCACTGCCGTCAGGAACATTTCAAACAAGTAATCATGCATAAAATAGCAAATGTAATGGGTAGCAGTGGTAAACGGATAGGGAAGCTACGTGATTGGGGGTGGAATAATATGATATGTACCTGGAATTCTATTATTATTAAAAATATGAGTAGCTAATGGAGATAGTGTAAGCGCTTCAATGATCGAAGGGTTGTGATTGGAGTGACCAGTTTGAAGATATTTAAGTCGAAGAGTATGTAAGTGGGATAGGATAGTGGGAAAAGTATAAAGAGGAATGAAATTGGCAGAAGGGGTGTCAAGGGGGAGGCGATAGGCAATGCGTAAAGCATGCCGATCCAGTTTAAGCAACTGTAGATAAAGGCGGCTATCAGCCGGTAGCCATGTCAAAGATCCATAGGTGACGATGGGACGGATGAATGTTTGATAGACGCGGAGCACTTGGGGCGGGCGAAGGCCCCGAGTACGACCTGTAAGAAGACGGAGAGCATAAAAACGGTGAAGGGAGCGTTTGTAGACATGGTTGATGTGATGATTCCATTTGAGGTTATTTTGAAATTTAATGCCTAGGTACGTGAGTAAGTTAGACTCGGATAAAATAGTGTTATACATGGTTAAATGGACACGATTGCGAGGTCGTGTAATTCGCGATTTTTTCCGAAAAACGATAAGTTGGGTTTTAGTTGGGTTAATCGAAATGTGCCAAGAGTTGAACCAAGTTTCAAGAACGGTTAAGTAATTTTGGAGATGTTTAGTTAAAGTTTTAGTAGTGGGTGTTAAAGCTAAAATGGCGAGGTCATCGGCGTATTGATATAAACGTAACGGAGGATCAGGATGAGGGATATCGTGGGTATATAGGATATAAAGAAGAGGAGAAAGTGGAGAACCTTGGGCAACGCCAGCCGTTAACGGAAAAGGATAGGAAAGAGTGCCATGGATGTTGATCTGTGCCGTACGGCATGTCAGATAATTGTACAGAAAACGGATAATAGTAAAGGGAAGCGGGAGATGACGAAGTTTATAAAGAAGGCCGGGATGCCAGACCGAGTCAAAGGCTCGGTGGACATCGAGGCAAACTAATGCTGCTGTTTTTCGAGGTTGTAAGTAGGTATGAAGGGAGGCAGAGATATGAAATAAATGGTCATGCGTAGAATGATGAGGGCGAAAACCAGCCTGAGAAGTGGGGAGGAGACTTAAGGAATCGAGGTAGGAATTAATCCTTCGACTGAGGATTCCTTCAAGAATTTTGCTAAGAACCGGAAGTAAAGAAATCGGGCGGTAGGAGGGGATATCAGAAGGGGGTTTATTGGGTTTGAGAAATAGGAGAAGGGTGGCCTTACCCCAATGAGCGGGGTAGGCCCCAGTATACAGAATAAAAGTATAAATCGTACTGAGAAGATCAATGAGAAGGGAAGGCGCTTCTTGGATATGCCGGTAGGAGATTCGGTCACAGCCAGGAGAGGTATTCTTCCTATGTTTCAAATAATGACGGATATCGGAAGGTGTAATAGGAGCATTTAAGGGATGGGTATAATCGACATGGGAAAAATGTAGAAAAGAAGGTTGGAGGTCAGAGTGGTCAGGGTGAAAAAAGGTATTTATGAGATGTTCGTCAGGGTGGAGAAAATCAGGGTTCGAGGAAGGAGAAAAGACGGTCCGAAAATAATCTGCAAAGATATTCGCTTTGTCTTTATCAGTACGGGGATGGGTAGGAGCATGTAAAATGGGGTAAGTGGGGAGGGGCTTATTCGTTTTAGTGAGTTGTCGAAAAGTCGTCCAGAACTTACGTGGCTCATGATAATCATTTAAGTCGGTACATTTATCAGTCCAGAATTTACGTTTAATAGCCTTTATGTATGATCGAGCATGTCGTAAAGTGCGTCTGTGAAGCTGTAACGTAGTCGGGTCTTTGGTGCGAAGATAGGAATGATAATAGTCACGGGCAAGGTGAAGGAGGTGTAAAGCCTTAGGTGGAATAGGAGGTTTAGACGGATGGTAGGAGTGGCGAGGAATATGGAGGTTATCAGAAATGATAATGGCGCGTTCAATAGTCTCAATGAGGGAGTGGAGAGCGGGGATAGAAGTAGGGGGTGAGGTACCGTGGAGTATATGTTCGATAGTAGTACGATATTCCTGCCAATTAGCATGAGAAAAACGACGGGTAGGAGGGGGACGAGAAGATGAAACATTTGAACCCGAATAAACACCAGAAATAGTAATAAGGGCCGGAGCATGATCACTTTTGAGTGGAACAAGTTGTTGGATAGTTGGAGAAGAAGCCAAAGAGGGGGAAAGGAAAAGTACATCAGGAGTGGATTGGTTAACAGGTAGAGTATGAAAAGGGAAAGGATAATGTACACCCCGGAGAGTGTGACATAAATCTATGAAGTCACGGTGTTGTGTGGGTGTATAGGAAGTAACATTAATATCGGCTAAAATAATATAATCGTTAAATGTTGAGTCAATGTGTTGTATAAAATCGGTGGGGGCTGAAAGACCAGGTGAAAGATAAAGAGTAGCTATAGTGATCGATTTGTGGGGAGTGAGTATTTCTAAGATGAGGTATTCTGAGAAGTTGTTAGGAAAATTATAATAATGTTGAATTACGGTGTATGTGCGACGAACGCCGATGGCGACGCCGCCGCGACCTTGACCAGGACGGTCAGCGCGGTAAAGTACAAATGGAGCAAATTTAGGAGTAAAAGCAGGCGTCAAAAAGGTTTCATTTAATACAAAAACGTCCGGGGTGTACATGGAAAAGGACATATCCAGAAGCGGAAGGTTGGCGCGAACTGATCTTACATTAGCATAATAGACCTTGAAGTTATCGCATAAAATGTACCGTACTCAGGGGAAAGAATGAAAAATGCATTCTACTCCCCGAGTATGACACATCCACATGTGTATTGAGCGCCAACCGAGCCGCTAGCTGGATTTGGGTAAGGATATGGGGACGGTGGGTAGGAAGGATATTCTGTAACACCATCGTGACAAAACGAATGATGTTTTCAGAGGTAGGGGGAAGGAGGACAGTATTGGATTGGGTAGTTGGGAGATCATGGGATTGTACTGGTACAGCGGTTTCTGGCTTGTTAGGTTCAGGGAGAGGTTTGTTTTTACATTTATAACTAAAGGAAGGGTGTTCAAGGTTACAATTTACACACTTAGGGGTTGATTTATTGGGACAGACTTGTGTGAAATGTTCCCGACTGGAGCAAATGGCACATACCTCA
The DNA here is from genome assembly GCF_040414725.1 of Anabrus simplex. Lineage (NCBI taxonomy): Eukaryota > Metazoa > Arthropoda > Insecta > Orthoptera > Tettigoniidae > Anabrus > Anabrus simplex. The sequence goes on from NC_090279.1 coordinate 199,960,029, forward strand.
GGATGATTACAAGGCGCGCCAGGAGCATGGTCATAGCGCTGACATTTGGAGCAGCGAATCCGTTGTGGAGGCGCAGATCTAGAAGGCTCCACCCTGTGACGCCGGCCGTAGATCAGCGCGCCGTCCCGCAACAGCGCGTCCAGCGTCGGGGTAGTCTTGCTGAGAATGCGTACCAAGGTTGTAGGACCATTTGCGTTCCGGATGCGATGGACTCGGTAGATGTCTAAGCCGTCGAGTATGAGTTGATCCATGATGTCATTATCGGTGTAGTCCTTGTCCACGCCGTATGCCACCACAGACATGATGGAAGATGGGCGGGCAGGTGGGTCAGGGCGAGGAGCAGGACTGCGCGAAGGCATGTTGAAGACCTTGGCGTTGGGTCCCAGTCGATTGATACCTATTTTATTGGTAAAATGGGAATAGTATGGTTTGCTGGTTTTTATGTTGAAGCCCCCTTCTCGGGCGCGTTGAATTTCAAGGTTATATTCCTCAGGATGCGGCGTATGGGCGTACAAGACAGTGTAAAGCGTCTTGATGTTGGAGTGGGCGGCGTCCAGGTCTCGAAGCTTGAGAAGGTAGAAGGTCGGCTGGAGCGTGGCCTTGAAAGATTGGTCAATGGCACTGCGATTACGAATGTTCGGTGGCAGGGCAGGATTCAGCGCAGCCTGGGCGTACGATTTCATTCTGCCAGGCATAAACGGTGGAGGCTGCTGTTGTTGAGAGGTGGTCGGTGTCAGTTGCGACAGCGGTTCGATTCCCGCTAAAGGGTCAGCAATGGCCCTAGAAGCAGGATCGCGGTCACAAGAGGATGAGCGGCTGGAAGCAGGAGAAACAGCAGGCTTCGTGCCTGGAGCGTTGCGGATCTTCTTACGGCCCCCGGTTGTATCCGAGGCGTCCGAATCCGCCCGTCGTCGTGGCTGTTTGGTCTGCGTCACGTCCATGTCTGGTGATAGAGGTGGATCTGCCAATGGTGTAGAAGATGATTCGCTCATATCGTAGCTTCCTTCTGGTCTGGATGATGGTGTAGATTCGTTGTCGTTCAGAGTAGCCGGGCCGATCATTAGCCAAAACTGAGAGTCATGCAGGTGAATGTTGTTTCAATGCTTTCATTCCCCACCCTGAAGGGGTGGGGCGGGCCACCTAGAGGGTGTCGCCCTCTCTCTGGCCAGGAGAGATGACGGGGTTGAGAGGAAGTGAGAAAAAGGGGGAGATGGGGAAAATGCGGTATGAGTAAGTAATGGAGATGAGAAGAAAGGACGTGTCGGTTATCGATTGCTTTAGTGACAGATTTACAAGGACAGATGGGCTATGTGCGAGGTGTGGAGGTTAGAGCGGTGTGCTTGGGTGGAGATGAAAGGTTAGAAGATTGAGGGTAGCGGTGAGATTACAAAGGGAGGTAGTGAGGAGACGAAGGAGTTCGTACGTCGGAAGGGGTGTAGCGAAGAAACTTGGCGGGGGAAGGGGCGGACAGACTGGTTGACGAGGTTCGAAGGATGGAGGGACTGGCCGGGGGCGACGAGACGTGTTTGGAAGGGAATGACGAAGTTGTAGGGGCGATGAACGAGAGGGTTCCACTTTATACCGATGACGGTAGATAGTTGCTCCGTTGTGAATAAGATGGTGTACATCGTTGGCAGTTGGAAGGTGTAGTCTGACCATGTATGTAGGACCGGAGTCGTTCTGGATCCTGGACGCACGGCGGACGGGGACACCAGCTGCTTGAAGTTCCCGGAGTATTTCCCGTGATGAGATTGTAGGGTCGATGCCGCGAAGTACACAGCTAGGCATAGCTGTGGATGATGGTGGTAGCTGCGTTGGCGATGACAGAGAATTGGCTGTTGCTGCGGCGTCAGGGCATGGAGATAGTGGCGGTGGTGCGTGGGAATCCAAGACGTTCGTAGGGGGTTGCTGGGGGATAGATTGTGCGGGAAGTGAAGTAAGAGGAAGGGATGATATCATTATTGACGAAGGATGACAGGTTACTACAGTAGCGGGGGGAGTATTGGAAGTGGTAGAGACTGAAGTCGTAATGGTGGTGGTGGTGGTAGTGGTGGTCGTGGAAGTGGGAAAAGGGGGCAGTGACTCTTCTTGCGGCGTCCTGGGTGGAGAATCAACTTCGGCGAGCAGGTTAGCAGGATCTGTGTTGAGTTGGGCGATGATGTTCGGAGGAGTAGGCTCCACGTGGTAAAAGCGTTGATAGATAGTAACGCCGGTGTCGAGGAGGCGGGTCACATCGTCCACTCTGGGGAGATAAAGAAGAACCGTTGATGACCGTAATCCAGTAGTGCCATCCAACAGCCTGCAGGCATCGTAGATGGGGGCGCCAGTTGAGCGGAGTTCGTGATAGATGTCAGTATCGGTGAGAGCGGGATCAACACCGCTGAGAAGACAGGTGTGCATGGTGGTGTTGGGAAGGCTGACCTCCAACTAGGTGCCAGCCTATATGTTTGAATTGAGGTCGGCTGGGTAGCGAATATAGATGAAGGCCACCCGGCCGAGCAAAAGATCTGAAGTGGCTGCGACGGGAAGTATGTGTCCGCTCCCCAAGAGAAGTGAAGTCTGTCTGTCGTGCAGGTGAACTTATCAGAAGCCTCTTATGTGGCACAGTCTGATAACTGCATACGGGAGATAAAACTCCACAATGGAATTAATGCCCGCCTAGCAATTCCAAATGGTAATTC